>NC_083320.1:57510410-58110410 GCF_963455315.2 Globicephala melas
TGCAAAATTGGGATTGGTTTCCAAGATGTAGAGTAAAAAGGCTGAGAGGAGTTAAACAGTTCCCCAAATTACATAGCCATTAAGTGGCAAAGTCAGGATCCAAATTCAGGTCATCTTTGATTGCAAAGCCCATGCTTTGATTTTTAGTATGATTATCTTAGGGATGACAAGGAAAAAGTTGATTTGGGGGAAGTTGGTATGTTGTTTTGTTACAGAATTCTAATACAAGATTGAAGCATACTCCTGAAGAGAGACTTGTGGGCTTGAAAAGGGGAAAGGTATGGTATATGATATGGAGTACATGTGAATAAAAGAAGTGCAGAGCAGGAGTAAGGACAGTGACCACTTGTGCCCAAGGGAAGTCAAGGACTCAGAAAAGACCTGAGAAGACCTTATGTTTACACATCAGGTTGATCCTTAGCACAGAGACAGCCTACAACAATAAATAAAAATAATAAAAAGTGCAAATCTTGGGGAAGAAGGAGAATCTGATTTCCAGAGATCCCACATTATTAGATTCAAATGTCCAGTTTTCAGCAAAAAATATCACAAAATATTCAAAGAAACAGGAAAGTGTGGTTCGTTAAAAGGAAAAAAAGATCAACAGAATCTGCCCCTGAAAAAGACCTGATGGCAGATCTACTAGGCAAAGACTTTTAAACAACTGTCTTAAAGATGATCAAAGAACTAAAGGAAGATGTGGAGAAAGTCAAAAAAAGAAAAGTATGAACTTTCTGATTTCAAAACTTACAAAAGCTACAGTAATCAAAGCTGTGTGGTGCTGGCATAAAGATAGACATAATAGACCAATGGAATAGAATAGAGAGCCCAGAAATAAACCCTTGTATATATGGCCAAATAATATTTTTACTCTTTTTTTTTTTTGGTATAGGATAGTTGATTTACAATATTGTGTTAGTTTCAGGTGTACGGCAAAGCGATTCAATTATTTTTTTCAGATTATATTCCATTATAGGTTATTACAAGGTATTGAATATAATTCCATGTGCTATATAGTAAATCCTTGTTGCTTATCTGTTTTATGTTCAGTAATTTGTATCTGTTAATCCCATACTCCTAATTTGTCCCTTCTTCCCTCCCTCTCCCCTTTGGTAACCATAAGTTTGTTTTCTATGTGAGTCTGTTTCTGTTTTGTATGTAGATTCATTTGTATTGTTTTTTAGATTCCACATATAGGTGATATCATATAGTATTTGTCTTTCTCTGTCTGACTTCACTACGTATAATATTCTCTAGGTCTATCAATGTTGCTACAAAAGGCAATATTTCATGCTTTTTTATGGCTGAGTAATATTTTTTTGTAAAATAATTTTTGACAAAAATGCTAAGACCATTCAATGGAGAAAGGACAGTCTTCAGCAAATGATACTGGGAAAACTGGCTATCCACATGCAAAAGAAAAAAGCTGGACCCTTATTTAACACTGTATACAAAAATTAACTCAAAGTGGATTAAAGACTTAAATGTAAGACCTAAAATTATAAAACTCTTGGAAGAAAACAGGGCAAAGTTTGCAGGACATTGGATTTGGCAACGATTTCTTGAATATGACACCAAAGGCACAGGCAACAAAAGAAAAATTAGATAAATTGGACATCATGAAAATTTTAAAAAATTTGTGCAATAAGAAAACCATCAACGGAATAAAAAGGCAATCCACAGAATGGGAGAAAATATTTGTAAATCATATATCTGATAAGGGATTCATATCCAGACATATAGAGTACTCCTGAAACTCAACAACAAAAAAAAAACCCAATTGAAAAATGACCAAAGGACTTGAATAGACATTTCTCCAAAAAAAAAGATAGTCAAATGGCTAACAAGCACATGAAAAGATGCTCAACATCACTAATCATTAGGGAAATGCAAATCAAAACTACAATGAGATACCACCAAGCACCCACTAGAATAGCTACTATCAAAGAAAAATGGAAAATAACAAATGTTGGCATTGATATGGAGAAAATGGAACCCCTGTGCACAGTAAGTAGGAATGTAAAATGGTATGGCTGCTGTAGAAAACAGTATGGTGTTCCTCAAAAAATTAGAAATAGAATTACCATATGACCCAGCAATTGCACTTCTGGGTATATACTCAAAAGAATCGAAAGCAAGGTCTTGAAGAGATACTTGTACACCCATAGTCATAGCAACGTTGTTCACAATAGCTAAAATGGCAACCCAAGTGTCATCGATGGATGAATGGATAAACAAAATGTGGTATATACATACAGTGGAATATTTTTCAGCCTTAAAAAGAAGGAAATTCTGACACATGCTACACTGCAGATGAACCCTGAGGACATTATGCTAAGTGAAATAAGCCTGTCACAAAAAGACAAACACCATATGTTTTCACTTATATGAGGTACTTAGAGTAGTCAAAATCATGGAGACAAAAGATAGAATTGTGGTTGCTAGGGGCTGAGGTGGGGGAAATGAGGGGGACGGGCAGCTATAGTTTAATGGGTGTAGAGTTTTAGTTTACTAGATGAGAAGAGTTATGGAGATGGATGGTGGTGATGGTTGCACAACATTATGAATATATTTATTATAATATGACTGAAATGTACACTTAAAATGGTTAAGATGGTAAATTTTGTGTGTATTTTATCAAAATTTTTTTAAAAGAGGGGGGATCAAGGGCTCAGAGGTTGCAATAAGGTTGAAGATCCATTTCAGTAAGCACCAAAAACTAGACAACTTTTTTAAATTTCAGAGTTCAGATCTTAGAAGTAAGGTAGGTCCAAGGAATGACCAAATTTTGTGGTCAAGTTGTTAAGCGGCTAAAGTTGGGTAGAAATTAATGTCCTTGAAGTTAAGTTTAAGGAGAGATTGTAGAGAAATGGGAAATAACATTTAATAACCAAATAAACTATCTCATGCTTCTACTGCAAGTTTTAAAGTCTGTTTGATAGGCTTCCCTGGTGGCGCAGTGGTTGAGAGTCCGCCTGCCGATGCAGGGGATACGGGTTCATGCCCCGGTCCGGGAAGATCCCACATGTCGCGGAGCAGCTAGGCCTGTGAGCCATGGCTGCTGAGCCTGCACGTCTGGAGCCTGTGCTCTGCAGCGGGAGAGGCCACAACAGTGAGAGTCCCGCATACCACAAAATTGTGTTTGATAATTTTAGCCAATATGGTTTGTTTTGCATGTTAAGTAAGGAGAAGTTTGTATTATTGCAGTACTATCCTCACAAAGCCTTTTAAAATATGATTTCTACACATGAAATTATAAATGAGTTGTTGAATTCTCTACATGCTGAGCATATATAAATTGCATAATTTCATGCTGTTGCTCTACTGCTAATACTATGGACTTAAGACTCTAACACATAGTTCATCAATTACTTGCCCAATCCTTTACGTTATTAGGGGAAAAAATTATTTTTTTTCAGATCTAATACCATTCTCCTCTGCCTCAACAAACATAGCAACATTATGCCTTAGTTTGCTTTGCTGGTTGACAAGTAGTAGTGAAAATTTGTCATAGTATAGGATTTATAAAAAACGATAGTATCTTTTAAATAGTTTTTTAAAAAGTATTGGTAGATAGCATGCATTTATTTATACTTCTCTCTTTCCTCCACCTATCCTTATCCTACACTTCCCTCACACACACACACACACACACCCACACACACAAGCTTACTTGTGCATTCTCCTGTAGGTTTTCTGGTGATGTGTATATCAACTTACTAGAGCATTGCTACTCAAAGTGATGTCCATGGATCAGCACCATTGGCATCACCTGGGAGCTTGTTAGAACTATAGGTTCTGTAGCCTCGCATCAGATCTTTTGAATCAGAATCTGAATTTTAACAAGGAACCCAGGTGATCTGTATATACATAAAACTCAAAGTTTACAGTGCTTCTCAAAGAAGTACTACCAGAATACTATGATTCCCGGCATGTCATGACTCAGACTCCTTATCTTTCAAAAAGCTGTCAACTGGTTCATTGGAAGACTTGTTTCCTCCTCCCTATTGCAATGTACTGCTAATCCAGTGATTCTTAAAGTGTGGTCTGAGAATTCTGAGGGCCCCAAGAGCCTTTCAGGGAGTTCATGAGGTCCTCCCTTTTCCATTTACATAGTTCTGTGAGGCTAGATTTTCATCATACACTTCAACCAAAACATATTGCAGCAGATCAAATGCAGAAGCAGATACAATAATGCAACTATCTTCTACTAAGCCATGACATAACGATTTGCAAACATGAAAACAATGTCATTCTTCTGTTTTTGTTCTAGAAAATATAATTATTTTTCCCCAAAGTGTTATTTATGTTAAGATGTTGTTATCAGGTGTAGGGTCCCAAAGTCAAAAAGTTTGAGAACCACTGGTCTAATCTGTCAGTGAGAAAACAGGCTGCAATACACATCTCACTTACAAATCAATAGAAATGTCAATTTTGTAAATTGAGGGTAACCTGTCTCCCTAGGTCATATCCTTTCAGCTATCAATCTGTTTATAATCTCTAAAAATTGGCACAGGTTCTTGGCAAGAATCTGTACTTCTTTCTCCCAAATGATTTAAGTACTCTATCTCCTCTTATATGTTTTGTAACTTAGAGCTTCTTTCTCAAAGGAGCTTAAATTTTGAAAAGAGAGGGCTTCCCTGGTGGCGCAGTGGTTGAGAGTCCGCCTCCTGACGCAGGGGACACGGGTTCGTGCCCCGGTCCGGGAAGATCCCACATGCTGCGGAGCGGCTGGGCCCGTGAGCCATGGCTGCTGAGCCTGCGCGTCCGGAGCCTGTGCTCTGCAACGGGAGAGGCCACAACAGTGAGAGGCCCGCGTACCGCAAAAAAAAAAGGCCTATCTACTTTGAAATGCCATGACATTTGCGCACATTTTAGTGAATATATTCTAGACCGAGCAATCTGTGATCTGTCAGTCACACGTTTTGTCCATCACCATGTTCATCATCAGTAATCTGAACTGCTGAGGTTTTAATAATCAGTGCTACACTACACTAACACTACTACAATGTTACTAATGTTATGTAGAGATGGTACTTTCATTTTAACTTGAGGCATAAACAGTGTCAATTTGGCTTCTTTCAGGGCTCTTGAGTAATGAAATTAGTTTTAAAAGAGGGGTGAGTTGGCTCACATACATGTATAGAGGCCAGAAACCTGCTAAAAGGTCCAGTGCCATTACAATGTCACTTTTATGGCAGATACCATTATTGAACTGTAGGTTCATTAACTCTCAAATACTATGCCCCACAATCTAACAACAATTTCAGTTTCATTTGAGTTTGGAGATAACGTTTGAGTGCATTTAATGTTCATATGTAAACTTAATACATAATTTTGCTATAGACTAGAAATCATCACTTAATAAGTGGAAAACAAGGCACTGAAAAAAACGTGCTTTTTTAAAAAAATAATTAATGCAAATTTTCGCAGGGTCCCCATCATACTTTTCAAGGGCGCTAGGGTGTATTTATTGAACAATCAATATCCCTACCTTTAACATTCGAAACATTTAAGTTGTAAGGAGAATCATAGAACGACATTAAGAAATATTTTCAGCACTTCTCTTTGTTTGTAGGAATGTATCTGTGTCAACTGAAGAGCAATAAATACGGTCTTTTTTGTCCTTTATGTTAATCAAATGATTAGCTCCCCCGCCCCGCATTCTTTTTAAACAGCTACTTTCAAAGCTTGACAGTTATTTCCTAGGCATTGCATCGGCCTATTAAGCAGTAGGACAGTATTACGGAAAGAGTGCTATTTCTACGCCGTATTAATTTGGTGTCCTTTGGTCCTCTCAAGTGTTAATACGGAGTTGCTGATGTTTTAAAGGTTTGGAATTCTCTCTACTAAAATTGATATTTTTTATCTATAACTGCTAAGTAAAGGAAAATTGATAAAATAGGATACACCATAATATGGAGGATTTTCCTCTTGCACTATTTTAAGTTAGGGAGATATAGTGGAAGGCACTGTATTTCCTTTTAGTAAGTTACTTAGAACATAATTGTATGCTAACATCATACACTGTACTGGGCGCTGAGAGCCGGAGGAATCAGTTCCAGCTACAGCTTAGTAAAATTCGAACAAACGCCATTCATGGTAAAGGCTTATTTCATTTATTTCGGAACTGACATCTTGCTTCCCCGTTTCAGGCGCGTAGGGGGCTTAGGGGGTAATTTCCAGCAAACTCCGCGGCTTCTAAACCGAAGCTCTCCTTCTCAGGCTTCAGTGCAGCCGGAAGGTGGGTTTCGGTGCGCGCCTCCCTACGCTTTACCCTCCTCCCTACCAAGGGCCGGGAAATGACAGCAACGGAAATACCAGGTTTCCGGAGCTGGGCTCAGAGGATTCCTCCTGCTTTCTCTCCCGCCACCGGCAGCCTTCCCAGAGTTCACCTTTCCTCCCTGCACACCATCAACCTCCTCACGCGACCTCAACATCCACCTGCTCCAGCGCCCTACACTCGCGCCCACCTCCAGCCGGCTGCCAATGACAGCCTTCCGCAGCTCCCGGGTACAGAGACGCCACTCTACTAACTCCCTGGTCCCGCCCCCTCCAGAACTGCTTCCCGCCCTTCGGGTTCTGTATCCAATAACCAGCGCCCGAGTATTCTTTGGTTCCCGCCCCCTTCCTTAAGTCTGACTGAACCACCTGATCCGGAGGCGCTCTGTCAGAAGGAAGGCAAGAAGGGGCGTGTGCGTGGAGAGGAGGGGCGCGAGAAGAAAGGAGGGATGTCGGGAGGGGGGCGGAGAGAAGGGTTGTCAGTCCGATCTCGCGAGAGAGGACGGAAGCCTGTGGGAGCCCGTGGCCTTTAAAGTGCGGTTCAGTCCTTTCCTCCAGGGGTGGTTTGTAAACACCGCTGAGCTCGGGTCTCCCCAGCGACCGAAAGAAGCATGAACTAGTGACCTGGAAAGGTGAGTAGTGATGAGGAGAGGGCCGCAGGACTGGAGACTGTAGGGATACAGAGAAAGAAGGCACTAACATGGCGACGTCGCTCACCATAGTCCCCACCCCCCGCTTCCCATCACCTCGGGCGCTCCTGCCCGTGCCTGGCCCTCGGGGCGGCTGTGGCTGTGCTGCAGCTTTAGCGGCCCGCGCGGCGTCGGCTTCGGAAGCCCGGCCGAACAGGCCGGACCGTTAGGTAACTGGCATTTGTTGTTCCGGCCCCTCCCCGCTCGCGCGCTTTCCTGACGAGGAGGAAAAAGGAATAACGGCTCCTCTTAGACCCCTCCCCCTGCTATATCGTCCCCTTGTCTGGTCAGTTTGGAGATCCCTGGGGCACACGTCGGATTTGCCGAGGGTGCAAGGAGAGCCCCCTTCAGTCCTTGGGTTGAACAGGAAGAGGGCCGGCTCTGGTCTCCCCACTCAGTGGTTGGGAACTGTATGTGATGGTGGCGAGGGGGAGGATCAGGAGGCGCGGCAGAAAACAGGGTCAGGGTCTCTGGCTGCGGTGGGAGCTGATGGAACAAATGGTATGCAGAACCTGGGAGCTGGAAGTCTCGGCCTTTTCTGTCCTTTCTGCCCCTTCACACTCCCGCCACCCCCAACTTTTTCAGATGGGGCGGGGCTGAGGTGCGGGTGCAGATTGATTCTGGTATTTTACCCCCCCCCCCTTTTTTTTTTTTTTAACCTTCCTGGGTGGACTGCAAACGTTCTGTAGGGAAATCACCTGTGTTTTTTTTTTTTTTAATTGATATCTTGGGGACCAGAGCCGAGAGTGTGTTTTCTGTGTTCGCTGGTTGAACTGACGCTAGAAGGAGGCAGAGGACGGAAGAGATGGGGACTATTTTTGTGCCTTTAAGTGGTATAAAATTGTCTTTGTTTAATGAAGAGTTTTAAAACTGGTCAGGCCAAGAGCAAAACTATTGTGAATATGATGGAGTAAAAGGGGTTACTCCTGATGGACCTTAGGCCTGTTGACTAATCTGTAAATTATTATGTGAAAGTTACAATTTCTTAGGAATTTAAAATTTTGGAGATAGTAACAGTAAATAAATTTAATGTCTATATTTGAAATCAGATCAAAAACTGTTCCTCTGAGCACGTTTTTTGTCCTATCTGAAGAAATTTATAACCACTGCCAGTAATAGTTTTTCTAGGCATAATCGGAAAGCCTATATGCTTGGTCTGTTGTACCAAAACTGTGAAGGTGAGAAGCTTGTTAAAAAGTCATCCCAGTACGGTTAAGTGCCCTGAAAGACAAATGCAATAGCAATGATATTTTGTAATTAAATTTAAATTTGTTACAGTGACTTGAAAAATCCACTGTAAACACTTTTCAAAACTGCAGGAACATCGTCGTAAAGTGTGTTCAAAAATAGAGATGCCCTTCTTCAGATCAAGAAACAAAAAAGTTCATGGGTCTTTAAGGTCATTGATAATTGAATCCTAATCTTTGTAAAATAGTTTGTAAGAATATTCCAAATTTACAGTGCTGTGTATGCTGCTTTCCTAAGACATGTTTAATCTTGTTCTGAGAGGATGCTACTGCCATTAAGTTTTTAATTATTTAAACTATAATATTGTGGTAATTTAGAACATAGGTGTTTGTTTTTTATTGATTTGTTTGTTTATTTATTTATTTTTGGCTGCGTTGGGTCTTCCTTGCTGAACGCGGGCTTTCTCTAGTTGCTGGAGAGAGCGGGCGCTACTCTTCTTTGCGGTGTGCGGGCTTCTCATTGAGGTGGCTTCACTTGTTGCGGAGCACGGGCTCTAGGTGCGCGGGCTTCAGTAGTTGTGGCACGTGGGCTCAGTAGTTGTGACACATGGAATTAGTTGCTCCCCGGCATGTGAGATCTTCTCAGACCAGGGCTTGAACCCGTGTCCCGTGCATTGGCAGGCAGATTCTTAACCACTGTGCCACCAGTGAAGTTCCTAAAATTGCCTCGATTTTAAAGGTCCAACAGGAAAATAACTTTCAGTTTCTGCCTGTTTTAACATTGAATTAAGCATCTCTGTGCATAGATCTTTTATTTTGAATTATTTCTGTAGATACCAATCTCTATTGAGATTCTAGGTCAAAGGATATAAATGTTTCTACAGTTGCCAAATTTTTGCCTCCCCAAAGAGTTGAGCAAGTTTACACTGTCATCAGAATGTTACTGCATCAACTTTGTCATAATTTTACCAACTTTGGAGTTGTGCTTATTAAAAAAAGTAGGATTACTTAGCTAGGAATTATTATTTTTTTTTTTTTGCGCGCTATGCGGGCCTCTCACCGTTGTGGCCTCTCCCGTTGCGGAGCACAGGCTCCGGACGCGCAGGCTCAGCGGCCATGGCTCACGGGCCCAGCCGCTCCGCAGCATGTGGGATCCTCCTGGACCCAGGCACGAACCCGCGCCCCCTGCATCAGCAGGCGGACTCTCAACCACTGCGCCACCAGGGAAGCCCAGGAATTATTAATGTAAGTGACATTATTTAGAAGTTTTATTTAGTTGACTATATCAGTCTGTAGTTATTTGTCTGCCAGTGATCTGTGTGCTGGGACAGATATGTATATTTCATATTTTCTGTCATTTCACTGATTTTATTTCTCTCAAAGATTACTGAAACTTTTGACATCCAAGTAGCAATAATCCTTAAATTTTCTGCAGTTTTACATAGTTTACACATTGGATGTCTTATGCTAGTTTGTTTTAATATAAGAGCTTCTTTCTGAACTATACATTTGTGAATTATTAAACTTCATAATGACATTCCATATAGGTAACCCTTCAAATAAGGAATGTGTATGTTACAGCCAAATTGACTGTGTTTTTGTTTCCTCAGTATTATCTTCTGGCTCATTGTAAGTATATAATCAATGTCATAGGGTAGTTACTAATCAGGTTGTCATGAGTCTACCACTTATTATCTGGGTCACCTTGGGCAAATCATATAACTTCTCTGTGCTTCAGTTTCCTTATCTTTAAAGATAATACTTAACTCATAGTCTTGTTGTGAACATTCAAATATTTAACGTATATACAATGCTTGAAACAGTGTCAGGAACTTAATGAGTACTCAGTATATGGTATGGTAATTAGAATTGTTAAAGTTCATTCAAAAATAATAATAATCCATCACAACCCCAACAGGCATGCATGTGGTGTGGCTTGAAGACAGTACAGCAGTCATCTATTTGGTAGCTTTGGCAATAATGTTGAGTTTTCCCTAGGAACTTACAATTTGTGGTGGAACTTATAATACTACCTCAGAATTTTCATAAATCCATGTGAGAGAATAGCTTGTAGTTTTTGTTCCATATACATCCCTTCTTCCCAAGTGAGACTTTTTCTATATAAAACTCGTGCAGTATAGCATATCCACATTTTGAGATGGTAAAGTCATGATACTGTGATTTGCATGCATTCCAGTTGTCATTTTCTTCTGCTCCACCAATCCCACTATAAACATTTCTGTGAGACCTTTCATTTCTTCCTCTCTATAGTGGAAGAGATGATTAAATTAAAACATCATACTTCTAATGTTTGTTCTTTTGATTTCTTTACTAATTATTTAATATAAGTATAGCATCATTTCTCAGTCATGGTGTTGAGAGTCACTAGTATCTTTTATCATTGTAAGATAGGTTTTAATGATTGTTGAAGTGTGGATGTTGGATTGAGGGTTACTTCTGAGGTAATATCTCTTTCATTTACCTGAATTTTGATGGACTTTGCATGGTGTGGGGGGAGGTAAGCTTACTAGTGTTGTAATGGGAATTGTACATAATCTGTATCTTATTGCCTTCTTCATGATGAGAAATTATTGATGTACTCCTAAGCGGTGATTATGAATTATTGTAATTCTTGGTGAGCTGTGAGTTTCTATATTACTTTTACAAAGATAAGTTTTTAGTGAGGAAAAGCAATGATCAATAGGTACATTTTATACATCTACCTTGAGCAAAATTAATGCTATGGACACTGTTTTGTATAGCTGATATGATTACCAAATCTAAAATGATGTTATTAGTAAAAACTTTCATTAGCACTGTTCATATTCATAACCATTAATCTGTAAATTCTGTGTATTTATATATTTCTGATGTTCTGTTGTAATTTTAAACTATAAAACAAGAACTTGCTTACCTTAATTCACCTAGGAATTAAAGGTCTGGGAATAATCAAGACTCACGTGAAAAAATGAAGTTTGACTTAAAAATTGGACTACTGATATTATTAAATAATATTTTGATATATTGGGCTGATTTCACTATTCACATACAGTCATCCCTTGGTATCTGTGGGGTTCGGTTCCAGGATCCACTGCAGATACCAAAATCTGTTGATGCTCAAGTCCCTTATATAAAATGGCACTGTATTTGCATATAACCTAAGTACATCCTCCCATATTCTTTTTTTTTTTTGCTGTACGCGGCCTCTCACTATTGTGGCCTCTCCCGTTTCGGAGGACAGGCTCCGGACGCGCAGGCTCAGCGGCCATGGCTCACGGGCCCAGCTGCTCCGCGGCATGTGGGATCTTCCCGGACCGGGGCACGAACCCGTGTCCCCTGCATTGGCAGGTGGACTCTCAACCACTGCGCCACCAGGGAAGCCCTCCCATATTCTTTAAATCGTCTCTACATTACTTATGATACCTAATACAATGTAAATGCTTTGTAAATAGTTGCCAGGCAGGAGGCAAATACAAGATTTGCTTTTTGGAACTTTCTGGAATTTCTTCCCCCCAAATATATATATATATATATATATTTTTTTTTTTTTTTTTTTTTTTTTTTTTGCAGTACACGGGCCTCTTACCGCTGCGGCCTCTCCCGTTGCGGAGCGCAGGACTCTCAACCACTGTGCCACCAGGGAAGCCCCCCGCCCCCCCAAATATTTTTGATCTGAGGTTTGTTGAATCCGGAGGGCCAACTGCACTCATAGTGTACTTTCATGAATACAGTATTGAGAAAAGTCTGTGATGCTCTTCATGTATCCCATCAACTTTGAGGAATATCATCAAAACTTTGGTATATTCTTGGGAGTTGTGATATGTATGAAGAACATCTGTCGTGTCTCCTGTGAGTAGCGAACAATTAAAAACTGCTGCTTTCCTCATTAAAGCGGAACTTATATTTTTCTCACTTTCTTACATTGATGAAGTAAAACATTATATACCAAATAACCTTATGGGATAACATCAAATTCATGGGTTAAAGATTAATGTAAAAATCTTCTGTCTAAAAGTTAAACTATGTAGTGCTCAGCTTCTGGCTTTAAAAATAAAGAAGGTAGTAAGATTTAGATTAATTAAATATTAGGAAAATGTACATTTAAAGTCAAAATACAGTAAAACTTCTAATAAACTGAATAGATACTATATGAGTGCCATGCACTGTACTTGATATATTTTACATATACAGTATTGTTTTCTATTATTATTATTTGTGTGTGTGTGTGTGTGTGTGTGTGTGTGTGTGTGTGTGGTACGTGGGCCTTTCACTGTTGTGGCCTCTCCCGTTGCGGATCACAGGCTCCGGACACGCAGGCTCAGCGGCCATGGCTCACGGGCCCAGCCGCTCCGCAGCATGTGGGATCCTCCCCGACCGGGGCACGAACCCGCGCCCCCTGCATCAGCAGGTGGACTCTCAACCACTGCACCACCAGGGAAGCCCTCAATTATTATTTTTGACAATCCTGAAACTAGTATATTTTTTCTTCCTGGAGAGGATAGGAGGTGAAATCATACCATTTAAATTTTTCCTAATTTAGAAACTCAAAGGGGAATGAATTCCTACTGGCTTATAGCTACAGGTTTTCAACTTCTTAGGTTTAAGTTCGTCATTATGACCATATTGCTCTTCCTAGTGTGAGCTCTAGGATCATTTCTTGGCATTTTGTGGCACTTACCAAGATATGAGAAGGAAATTAGAGCACAGAGAAAACTCTGAATCTGTGCGGTTCCTTGGGCTACAAGCCTGTCCTCCTGAGTACATTAGCATTTTTGCTTACTTTATTTTCTATTCCTGTTTCACAAATCACTACATACTTTGCATCATAAAACAACCCAAATTTATCTCATAGTTTTTGTTTGTCAGAAGTCCAGGTGGGCTCAGCTGGGCCCACTACATAAGGTCTTACTAAGCCAAAATCAGTATGTTAGCAGAGCTGCATTCTTTCTTTCTTTTTGGAGTCTCTGAGGAAGAATCCATTTCCCAGTTCATTTGGATTGTTGACTGCATACAGTTTTAAGACTGAGGTCCTTCTTTCCTTGCTGTCAGCCAGGGCTAGTCTTCACTCATAGAAGTTGAAATGCTTTCAGTGCTGCCCCCTCCAGTAATGTCAGGTAAAGTCTCTCTCATGCTTATCTCTGACTTCTGCTACTGCCAAAAGCTCTCTGACAGAGAAAGTTCTTCACTCTTACTGGCTCATGTGATTAGATTGGCCATCTGTATAACCCAGGATAATCTTCCTATTTTAGAATCTGTGATGATTTTTACATCTGCAAAGTCCATTTTGCTATGTAACATAACCTATTCATAAGTTCCAGGGATTGGGGTGTGGACATTTTTGGGGGGCCATTCTGCCTAGTACACTCATATATATACTCCTGAAAAGAAATTTGATAAACTATGTACTCTTGCACATTTCTAAGTTGATTCCTAAAATATTTCTTCATAAGTTTAGATAGTTGAAAAAAATGTAATTTCTGGCTTTTCAAGATACACCATTCTTTTATAAGTACAGTTGATCCTTAAACAACATGGGTTTGAACTGCATGGATCCACTTATATGTGGATTATTTTCAGTAGGAAGTACAGTTATCCCACAGAGCCATTTGTCCTTTGGATTGCTGCTCCATTCATAGTCCCAGATTTACATTTGTCTAGCTAAATGCCCTGTTCTGGTCCCTTTTCCTTTAAGGAACAGTCTGTATATAAAACAATTTCGTTGCCAATTTTGAAATGAGAGTCCTTATAGCTTTTGGTATTTGCATCAAAAGTTTTAAACATATTAAGGCTGTTTTGGCCAACCTTATTCAAGGTAAAGTGCAACTCTTCTTTTCAACAGTCTGTGCAATAAGGAAATCTCCAAGTTCCTACTTGGCCCTCATGCATGGGAGCTCAGCCCTCAGGTAAGGGAAGGTCAACTTTCCCTTTAACATCTTGCTCCTGGGATAGCTGCCTTTTCCTAATGCAATTGGTAACTGAACTTTCTGCCAAGTTCTTACCCAATCTCACCTTAGGCACTCCATTACTTACCTAACGGTCCCATGTAATCATTCCTAAGTTTTGTGGACTGCCTAGTGAGTTTATCCTCCTAAACTACAACTATTTAGGTTGTTGCTTTACTCTTATATTGTTACTCTGGTCTTCAGGTAGTTTTTCTTCTTCCTCTGTCACCTACAGATTGGTCTTGCATATTTAGAGAAGTCCTTATTAACATTGGTCTTGCTCCTTGGCCACTGGCAGGAGTTTCTGCCTTTGAAAGCTCCCTTCAGTGGACTGATAAGACATCTCTACAAGATATCCAACCATCTTACATTTTAGAATGAGCTGCATATGATGACAGAAACAACTAATTGTCCACCAATATTCATTCTCTTCTTTTTCCTTATTGTAGATGCTCCAGTTTTTTTTTCCAAGCATGTGGTGAAATAAAGAATGTATTTCTCAGCTTCCTTGCTAGCTATGGCCATGTGATTTAAGTTCTGGCCAGAATAGAAGTTTCCTGTAAGATTTCTGAAAAGTATCCTTAAAGGGAGGCTATCTCTCATCTCACCATTTTCCTTCCTGCCATTGATGTGATGGCTAGACCTTGAGCAGTTATTTTAGACTGTGAAGGGGACGCCACATGTTGAGGATGGAAGAACAACAAGACAGAAGGAGCCTGGGTTCCCAATGATCATGGTTCTGGACTGCCTGTGTTCTTGTGAGAGAAATAAACTTCTGACTCATTTAAGCCATTGTTATTTTGAGTTTTCTCACAGCTGAACCTAATCCTAACTGATACAGGCATAAAAAAGTCATTTCCAAATAAGAAGTACATAAACAGTTGTGTGAAGCACACTGGCACAAGAAGAGCCATTAACCTTCACTCTTAAGAATTTTGACGCTCAAGATTCAGCGCTGCCGTTTCGCGGATCAGCTGTGACTACCTCTTCCTTCTGTTATATTAAAGTTTTATTTTTCCCTTTTCACCAAGATTCCATTGCCGTGCTTCCATCTTTGAAACTGTTACACATCTGATAGGTGGCAGTGTGCCAGGAGTTTTGGGAGGCCACAAGGTAAACATCTTCCTGGAGCATTAAAGATTTTGCAGGGAACCTTAATTTTTATACTAAAAAATAATGGAATAGAAGGCAAAATACACATGCATTTTAAAATATAAAATAAACATTTACAAATTTTTGTAGTGGAGTTATTTATTTAAATTTATTTATTTATTTTTGGCTGTGTTGGGTCTTCGTTGCTGCGTGTGGGCTTTCTCTGGTTGTGTTCATTGCACTGCGTGGGCTTCTCATTGCCATGGCTTCTCTCATTGCAGAGCACGGGCTCTAGGCGCGTGGGTTTCAGTAGTTGCAGCAGGCGGGCTCAGTAGTTGTGGTACCCGGGCTTAGTTGCTCCACCGCATGTGGGATCTTCACAGACCAGGGCTCGAACCCATGTCCCCTGCATTGACTGGCGGATTCTTAACCACTGCGCCACCAGGAAAGTTCCTGGAGTTATTTAGATTTTGCAGAGTAATGAATTTGCTCTTTTCTGCTTCTCCTTTGCCCTAGGGATACTTAGATGGAAACTTGAGAAGCACTGCTTACTTGATTGGAGTTGAGGGATTCCTGGCAGAAGAGTAAATAAAGCTCATGGCCCACCAGCTAGAAAGGTAAGAAATTTTAAGCTTTTGCTGCAAAAGTGGTCTTTTATTTTGTGATTGTCTCTCAAATATTATTAAGTTCAAGAGGTGTTTCCATACGGTAATCCTCAGAATGCTAGTTGTCCTACCATATTGATAATGTTTAGTAAAAGAAATTCCTAAGGTTCAGCAAATTTGGAAATATCCTTTTGGAGCTACAGTGCATATCAGCATGTAAAAGAACACTGAAGACTACATAAAAGTATGTAATTTTGTTTAACTCAGAGGGTCCTAAACTTGTCTGACTAGGGAGCCCTCTGTAGCAAAGAGTTCCAATATGAAAGTCCCAACTCTCCTAGGATTTTGTAAGGATTAACTCCTACCCTCTTGCATGTGCTCGATAAATATTTATTGACTGAATAAGTAAATGAGACATCCGAATTTCAGGGTAGGGGGATAGTGGATGGAGGAAGATCAGAGGTGAGTGGTATTAACTAAGAAAGGAACAGATGAGTGGGAAGTAAGAGCACTCTAGACTGAGAGAGGGAGCTGCCTAACTACAGCCAAGAGATCAAGGTATCATTAAGACTGGGGTGGGTGTCAGAGGTCAGTCCACGCAAGGGTCTGCAGACAGTGTTAAGGATTAGAAGCCTTATCATAAGAACATGTTTTTCCGTAACTTGTCCTTTCCTCTGATTTTGACTGGCACTGCTTGAGTATAAACCATCATTCTCTTTCCTGAATCTAGTAGTAACGTGTACTGGTTTTCTTATGCATAGTGTTACTCTCACCAATCCATCCTCCACACTTCCATTAGAGATGTTGCAAAAATGCCCCTTTGATTATCTAATTCACCTATTTAAAATCTTCCCATTTTTTACAGCAGGATTAAGCAAACTTTTTCTTTAAAGAGGCATATAGTAAGATTTTTAGGCTTTATGGGGGTCACATATAGTCTCTGTTGCTTCTTCTTCCCTACCCACTGACCATTTAAAAAATGGAAAAACTTTCTTAGCTCAACATTTTGGTGCAGGACCATAGTTTATAACCTCAGGGTGCGGGTGGGATGGGGGAGTGAGGTTGGACTTCAGACTCCTTACTGGGGTATTAAAGGCCCTTAGAGATATGTTTCCTTCTCTGGCCTCACCTCTCTTCCCTTCAATCATATATCCCATGCTTTAGCCATCAGAAGTTCTTAGAGATCCTTCAGTGTACTCTGCTTTACTGTGCTTCTACATGCTGTCTCCTCTGCCCAAAACATCATCTCTTATTTCTTTGAGAAGACTAAGCTGAGGCATTACTTCCTTCAGTACCCTTCACAGACCCTCTCTTCAGGGTTGGCTAGGTACTAGTCTTAGTTAGGGGGTAGAAAATCAGATAAATTCAACCTAAATAAAAAGCTCATAATCAGGATACAGAAGATTCTCACATGACCCAATCACAGAAAGCATAGTCAGGCATTGCAGAAACTTCTTTCCTTCATCTTGGCTACATGGTTTCTCGTCCCTGTTTTTCTGTGCCTACTCCATTCTGGCTTTCATTAATTTTTTAAAATTAATTAATGTATTTACTTTTGGCTGCATTGGGTCTTCGTTGCTGGGCGCGGGCTTTCTCTAGTTGTGTTGAGCGGGGGCTACTCATCGTTGCGGTGCGCAGGCTTCTCATTGCGGTGGCTTCTCTTGTTGCGGAGCACGGGCTCTAGGTTTGCAGGCTTCAGTAGTTGTGGCTCACGGGCTCTAGAGTGCAGGCTCAGTAGATGCGGTTCACGGGCTTAGTTGCTCCGTGGCAGTGGGATCTTCCTGAACCAGGGATTGAACCCGCGTCCCCTGCATTGGCAGGCAGATTTTTAACCACTGTGCCACCAGCGCAGTCCCTCATTAATTTCTTATCAGTATGAACGTGGCAGAAAATGTCTGCCAGTCCTGAGTATGATTTTGAATGTCTAGTGTATACCTCTGTTTGGCTGATTTATTTATTTATTTTTTCTTTTTACACGTTTCCTGAAGAGGTAATCTGATTGGCTTGACTGTTCAGGTGTCTCCTTTGGTTCACCTGAAACAGGTATGTCAGGCCATGGAGATACAGGATTGCCCTTTACTGACAGTCTGGCTCTAAGAGGGGATTATGGCTGCGGAGGAGAGATGACCAGCTCCAGTATACCCTTTATTGCCCTATGTTCCCATAGCACTTGTGTATATCTATTATTATATGTATATCACTGAATTAGTATTACTATTTTCACTTATTTGTTTTCCTTACTAATCTGATTTTGAGGTCAGGGACCACCTTTCTTATTCTTAATGTAGTATCGGGTACAAAATAGTCAAATGTCTTCCAAATAAATTTCATAAAATAAATTATTTGTATTAGAAATGTTTGGGAATTCTGTACATTGTGTGTAACATTTAGTAATATCCATATTTTAAAAATCTGCTTTGAAACTTGAGTACATGCTTTAAATGTAAGAGGTTACAGCATTTGTAGTTCTATAATTAACTAGAAGATCAGTCAAATTTACATTTTAGACTCTAGTGATTTCTGAAATTAGTCACCAGAAATTGTTTCATTTCCCCCACCCCTATTTCCAAAGATTCATTTACTCACACTATTTTCTTTTTTTTGGTGGATGGGGGGATTAAAATACCAGCTGTAATATATTGTTAAATGAAAAAGCAAAATTCATAACAGCATGTATAGTATGCCACAATTTGTATAAAAATGTGATATACACATATATAATATACTTGTAAATACATGGATTATCTCTGGAAAAATACATAGTAACTGGTAAGAGTGGTTATCTTTGGAAATTGGGACTGAGGTCAGGGATGGGAGAAAAGGAAGGAGACTTACTTTATACTGTATATCCTTTTGTACTGTTTGATTTTTACCAGGGGCATGTGTTTTTGTCCAAAAATGATTTATATGTTAAAAATTTTAAAAGAATAAAAATAGATACCAGCTTTATTGCTGATAGGTCTGGACTGGAGAACATGTTTTGGACCTAAGCCTGAAATGAACTTTTACCCCAAGTGTAAAGACAGTGGATGCCCCACCCCAGAGGGTTAGGGAGGTCTACAGATTAGATGTTTACCCAGCCATGTAGTGAAGGACTGTAGTCTTTCCCATATATTTCTGTGAGAAATGAACTCAGGAGCCAAGAGGGCCCTAAGTTACATATCCATAATAACCCTTTTCTCAAGTTCACCAAGTTATTTCTCCTCCTATTTGGGAGACTGAATGAGTGGATAGTGGAGATGGGTAGAAATTTTCTTCCAAATATTTTTGAGAGTCACAAGTCCTTTGTTTCTTGGTCAGAAACATGGAGAGAGGCAGAGGATAGATCCTATCATACCTTTGGACATTTTTGTCCACATTGTCAACACCCAAGACAGACAGGGCTTGGCTGTCCACTTCGGGGGAGACCAGCAGTATCTTAGGAATGTCCTGCTCCCACTTGACTCGCACTGTTTTCTGTGAAGTGAATTGGTTTCCTGCCTACTTGTTTTTGGTGAGATGTAAGAAAAGCACACATTTTTATCAGCTGCATCATTTGAATGATATAATTCAAAATGGCATGGGAATAGTGATACTACAGCCTAAAGGATTGTTTATTTTGTTTAATAGGTTTAACTCACATTTCAGATTTTAAACAAAGGAGTTACCTATAGGACAAATAATTGTCTAACACTACCCTTTGAGTCTTTATTCAGGTACAGAAATTGTTCTACTAAGTTTGCTCTTAACTTTTCAGTACAGAACAGTTTTTCTGTTCTTTGACATCTCTCTCTCTCTCTTTTTTTTTTTTTTGGCCACGTGGTGAGGTATATGGGATCCTAGTTCCCCGACCAGGGATTGAACCCGTGCCCCCTGCATTGGGAGCACAGAGTCTTAACCACTGGACCACCAGGGAAGTCCATGTTCTTTGACATCTCATAACATGAAGGTTATAAACTGGAAGCAAGCAGAGAATTGTTAGAGAATCTGTGTGTTTTAGTATTTTTCTCAAAACTACTGCTAAAAACTACATGATACTAATTATATAGTGGTTATATATTGAATTATTACAGTGCATGTTATTTATATATAATTTAAATTCATTCTGTAAGTTTTTTTTTTAATTTATTTTTTGGCTGCATTGGGTCTTCGTTGCTGCGTGCAGGCTTTCTCTAGTTGTGGCGAGCGGGGGCTACTCTTCGTTGCAGTGCACGGGCTTCTCAGTACGGTGGCTTCTCTTGTTGCGGAGCATGGGCTCTATGCACGCAGGCTTCAGTAGTTGTGGCACACAGGCTCAGTAGTTGTGGCACACGGGCTCAGTAGTTGTGGCTCGCGGGCTCTAGAGTGCAGGCTCAGTAGTTGTGGCGCACGGGCTTAGTTGCTCCGTGGCATGTGGGATCTTCCCAGACCAGGGCTCGAACCCGTGTTCCCTGCATTGGCAGGCGGATTCTTAACCACTGCACCACCAGGGAAGTCCTTCCCTCTGTAAGTTTTTCCTTTTTTATTTTTAAGTTGTTTAGTCCAGACCCTTTTAAGAGTAAGTTGCTAGCATGATGTCCCATTCGCCCAAATACTTTACTTTCTACAATAAGACACTCTCCTCCAAAACCATAATACAACCATGAAAATCAAGAAATTAACTTTGAAATATTGCTACCATCTAATCTGCAGATTACATTTAAGTTTTGCCAGTTATTCCAATAATGTCTGTCCTTTATAGCAAAAGGATTCAGTCTAGAATCTCATGTTGCAGTTAGGTATCATGTCTCATTGGTCTTTTTCAATCTGAAGCAATTCCTCGATCTTTCCTTGACTTTGATGACTTGGACACTTTTGAAGATTATGGCCCAGTTATTTGAGGAGTTTACCTCAATTTGGTGTTCTGTAATGTTTCTTCATGATTAGACTCAGGTTATGTATCTTTGGCATGACTATTATGAAAGTGATGCTGTGTCATCCTCATTGCAACCGAAGGGTTGCAATGATATTGATGTTGATTTTCCTGATGTTTAGTGTTGTTAACTTGGATCACTTGAGTAAAGTGATATTTGCCAGGCTTTTGTACTGTATATTACTGTTTTGCCTTTAGTAATTAAAATGTATTTTATAGGGAGATACTTTGAGAGGATGTAAACATCTTGTCTTATCAAATTTTCATTTCTACATTGGTATGCTTTATATCAGATTAATGGAATCCTATTTTATTCACAGTATGATCTATTACTATCATTTATTTTGAATCTCAAGTTGTCTGAGATTTGGCCACTTTCTGGCTAAATCCATAAGTCCTTCTTTACTTTCTTGCAGAAGGTATTCAAGGCCCATCCTGTATTATTCCTGCTTTAGCCTCGGAATCAGCCAATTCTTCAAGGATCCCAGGTTCCTTTTGGTGGAGAATAGTATTTTGACATCAAGGTCTAGAGGGCTTATTGCTATTGGGGTATCAGTGCTCCCAGGCCTTCTCAGTGACACAGCTAAGGAAGTATTTGAATATATATGCATGTATATACACATATTATCATCTGTATTTCTATATCTGTATATTTACATTGAAAGTCGTGAGTGCACATGAATATCTCCAGATCTCATCCAGTACCAGAGTTCATTCTGTGTAATTACCTTCACCTGTAGTGTGAATTTACCTTCATCTACTATATCCTTGATAAATTCACTTATTCAATTAATACCTGCATGTATATGTAATGAATTGCCTGTTGCCACCAGACCCCCTCCTCCTCATCAAGTAGACATCTTCCTGCTTGGGCCCTGATATCCTGTCCTGGGCTGGTGCCATCCCTATTCTTTACCTCATGTGGGTGTTATGCAAAGATTTGTCCTCAGAGATATTCACTGATGATAAAAATCCAGTGGTAAAGAATTAGTTATAAATATGTCATATCTGTATTGTGGAATACTATATAGCCATAAAAATGACATCTAATATTTGATGATGTGGCAGAATTTAGATAATTGTGTTTTAAAGGAAGTTATAATGCTCTTTTTACAATTAAAAATTTTTTATTTATCTTCATACATTAATAAGACTGAATATGTACTCTGGAATATTAGACAGTAGTTATCTCTGAATGATAGTATTTTGGGTGGCTTTTTTTTTTCTTCTGTATTTTTTCTGGGAGCAAATTGAAAGTTCCTTACAACATCTTAATTCAGTAAGCATAATCTAGTTCATATTATCCAGAAATAACAATGACCTCTTTCTGAACCCCAATTAAACTTGAGCTTTAAAGGTTTTTTAGAATTATGTAAGATTGATCATTTATGTGGGATACCTAGTGGTGAATAGTTCTATGGCTATGTTATAACAAACAAAATTTAAAATATACCTTTAACCAAGTTTGGAGTTCTAAAATAAAATGCCTATAGCAATGAAATAGAGAAAATATGAGGAACATACACGTGTTTATATGTGGAATTGTCTTAGAAACTGGAAAGAGGAGTCTGAGCTGGATGCTTGATTAGCTAGCATAAGCTCCTTCACAATCCTGGAAGCTTCTTGAGGGCAGAATCTATTTAATTCACCACTGCATCCCTAGCATGTAGCATAGTGCAAAGCACAAAGTAGATACTCAAATATTTGTTGGTTGAAAGACAAAAGGGGGAACTTTGGCACTAAATCATTAGGGTAGGGAAGATGAAGGAGTGTTAGAAGAAGAGTTAAGAGAGATTAGAGAAACCAAAGAAACTGGCTTCTTTTAAATCTTGCCTAGAACCCTCCTGTGTATTCTTCATGACAGTGATTTTCCTACCAGTATAGGTTGTGGATGCTTGCCAGAGAGTGGTGTGGTATAGTAAGAGTTCACTATCTGCAGTCATTGTCTTCTCTGAGTTTATAGTTGAACAAAGCCTCCTTCCCATGCTTTGCTAGGAGCATATTTCCACCCTTGATGTAAAAGGGAGATAAACCTCGATTTAGAGGCTTGAGATTCAGTTAGTTAGCTTAAAAATGCTATCTCTTTGTTAATCCTCCCAGAAGAACTCTCATCATTTATGTGCCAAGGTGCTTTGACTTATATTTACAGACCTCAGCTAGGTATTAGGAAATAGTATAAGGAATGGGAATTTTTATTGGTTGGCTAGGAAATAGTCTAGTTCCTAGACTGTAGGAAAGGAACTATAGAAGTTGCCTCCTGCAGGTAAGGAACACCTTTTGTAGAAGAATGGGACAATAGTAGTCAAGGGGGTGTGGAAAAGATCAGAGAGGAGGATACGAAGAGTTAATTCCCTCAAAGCTTTTCTAGAACTATCGGATTGGTCCCTGCACTACCTGTATATTTTTATTTATTTATTTTTTATTTTTTTGCGGTACAAGGGCCTCTCACTGTTGTGGCCTCTCCCGTTGTGGAGCACAGGCTCCGGACGCGCAGGCTCCGTGGCTATGGCTCACGGGCCCAGCCGCTGCACGACATGTGGGATCCTCCCGGACCGGGGCACGAACCCGTGTCCCCTGCATTGGCAGGTGGACTCTCAACCACTGCACCACCAGGGAAGCCCCTACCTGTATATTTTTAATATTTTAACTGTTATTCTTACCAAATTGAATTGAAATTATATTTCTGTATTCTTTCTTCTGCTTGACTGAAAGTTTCTCAAAGTGGAGGGACTGTTTGTTTTGTTTTGGTTTTTTTTGGACTGTTTGTTTTTTCACCTTTGTGTCTTGGCATGAGTTTGGTGTTTAAATGTTTCTTGAACTTAACTGAGTTTAAATATTGCTTTGATTTTTCAAAGCAATATGAACTGCATTTATTAGTTTTAGAAATTTTTTGAGTTAGATAACTTAAACTAAATTTATCTGACTTTTTCATATCATATGGCTGTTTATTCATTCCTTAATATTTAATGAGTAAATGCTACTATAAGCTAGGCACTGTTTCAGGTAGTTAACCCAAAGATAAGTTCCTTGTCTTCATTGAGTTCACATTCTACTGGTAATGACTGAAGCATAACTTTTATAGGTTTCCTTTGGATTATTCCAGTGCTTTTTCCCCCTCTTCTCACAGGCAACATGATAAAGTTGAATGTGAATGATGAAATGTAACCTTACCAGATAGATAGAAGTTTTGCCTGGGACCAGGAAAAGAACTTTCTTCTTCCTTTCTCCTATATCAGACCATCTCTGACTCTAGGACTCAGAAGTGTAGCTATTTACACATTTCCCCACAGGAATTACCCAATTTTCCTGAGCAGGACATTCTTGACACCACATTTATAAGCAAAATTATGTAAAATAAAAATTTTCTCTGTGTACCATTGGTTTATTTGCATAAGCATATAGTTAACTCTGTTTGCCACTACATGGGGTTTCAGTGAATGTAATGGAGGATTAGCAGAGTTTAAAGATGAGGCACTGACCCTCATAGTTTAAACATAGTTTAAGTATGTTGTACTTGTCCTTAAGCTAATGTCAAATAAGTAAACTATAAAATTAGGGAAGAGGGAACTTCTTATAAAGATCAACTATCATTACATTATGGGACAAATAGTGATGAATTAGGCTGAGAACCAGACCATCACTGACTACATTTTTTAAAACTTAAAGCTTTCTGAATAGATATTTTGAAATACTAGATCTCATCTTTTCATCAGACGTCAAAAGTCAGGATTTTCACTTTTTTAATTACTGCTCTTCAACCACAGTCCTAAAGGCTAAGTTAAATGTTTCTCTTTTACCCTCTTTATCGTGGAGTTGGATATATTAATACCTATGTTTAAGACATTTATATGGGTGTTCATATTTTAGGAGCAGTGCTCTATTATAAAGATTCTTAATAGTGAGTGGGTTTTTGGATGACAGTAGTGTTACAAAGAGTGTAATTATTTGAGTGTTTTTATTGTTTTACTATGTTTCAAGAAATGTTTCAAAACTATATTTAACAGTGTGAAACCACTTCATTTTTCAGTATCCTTGCCATGAAAAAGAGGACGTGATAAGTTGTACAACTTATGAAATTCAAGTTACATGTGAATTCTGCCAGGTGTGTATGCAATATTTGGTATTTTGTGCTTTTTTCATATTTTAGATTATAAAAATTCTCATAGGTTATTTCTAAATAAATATTTCAAGTGTTTTTCATAAATAAGAAAATACTTATCTAGTATGTAGTTTAGCTACTACTTCTATAGTATTTTAAAGTTATCAAATAGAGCATCAAAATACACTTAACTATGACAAGCATAAACATATTTTAGGGTTTTGATTTCTCCTAAAATGAGTTCCAAATAATACTAGTCCCATGAGATGTTCTAGTATTGTTCTAGTGAAAAAGGTTCAAATAGAAAATGGATGTGGCAAAAATGCTGTATTCTAGGTGCTCTTCTGGTCATTTCTCTTGAACATATAAAGTCTGAAAAGTCCTGCCCCTAAAAAACAGTATTCTAGCATTTCCCAAATTTGGCCATAATAGTGATTGTCATCTCTGTTCCTGAAGAGAAACTTATTTCCGAAAGGTTAACACACTAGTGTTGAAAAAGAAACAACGTTACAGTATTTTTAGTTGTCAAATATAGTTCATATATGTAATTTCTATGAAGAAAGCAAAAACAAAAACCTACAAGTTAACGGAAGGAATAATTGGAAACTTTAAGTCTATATCAAAAAGTAGGAAAACAATCTTGACTCAAAAATGTCTTTTTGTAGTTGTTTGGTTCAAATCTGGATCCAAGAAAGTCCCCATATTGCATTTTGTTTAGTATGTTTATTAGACCTCTTTTAATCTAAAACAGTTCCCCTCTACCTCCTCTTTTCTTTAGTTCCCCATGACATTTATTTCTTGAAGAAACCAGGTCTTTTGTCCTGTAGAATTTGGCTAATTCCAGCTTGGTGATGTTGTTTGACATGTTTTTCTTTTCTTTTTTTTTTTTTTACGTTAGAGGATTCTTTTTAAAATTTATTTTTTTATACAGCAGGTTCTTATTAGTTATCTGTTTTATACATATTAGTGTATACATGTCAATCCCAGTCTCCCAATTCATCCCATCCCCACCCCCACTTTCCCCCCTTGGTGTCCATACATTTGTTCTCTACATCTGTGTCTCTATTTTGCCTTGCAAACCGGTTCATCTGTACCATTTTTTCTGGATTCCACATATAATATGCATTAATATACGATATTTGTTTTTCTCTTTCTGATTTACTTCACTCTGTATGACAGTCTCTAGGTCTGTCCACATCTCTACAAATGACCCAATTTTGTTAATTTTTATGGCTAAGTAATACTCCATTGTATATATGTACCACAACTTCTTTATCCATTCGTCTGTCGATGGGCATTTAGGTTGCTTCCATGACCTGGCTGTTGTAAATAGTGCTGCAGTGAACATTGGGGTGCATGTGTCTTTTTTTTTTTTTTTTTGGCGGAACGCGGGCCTCTCACTGCTGTGGCCTCTCCCATTGCGGAGCACAGGTTCCGGACACACAGGCCCAGTGGCCATGGCTCACGGGCCCAGCCGCTCCGCGACATGTGGAATCCTCCCAGACCAGGGCACGAACCCATGTCCCCCGCATCGGCAGGTGAACTCTCAACCACTGCGCCACCAGGGAAGCCCGCATGTGTCTTTCTGAATTGCAGTTTTCTCTGGTTATATGCCCAATAGTGGGATTGCTGGGTCATATGGTAATTCTATTTTGAGTTTTTTAAGGAATCTCCATACTGTTCTCCATAGTGGCTATATCAATTTACATTCCCACCAGCAGTGCAAGAGGGTTCCTTTTCTCCACACCCTCTCCAGCATTTGTTGTTTGTAGATTTCCTGATGATGCCTATTCTAACTGGTGTAAGTGATACCTCATTGTAGTTTTGATTTGCATTTCTCTAATAATTAGTAATGTTGAGCAGCTTTTCATGTGCCTCTTGGCTATCTGTATGACTTCTTTGGAGAGATGTCTGTTTAGGTCTTCTGCCCATTTTTTGATTGGGCTGTTTGTTTTTTTAATATTGAGCTGCATGAGCTGTTTATATATTTTGGAGATTAATCCTTTATCCATTGATTCATTTGCAAATATTTTTCCCATTCTGAGGATTGTCTTTTTGTTTCGTTTATAGTTTCCTTTGCTGTGCAAAAGCTTTTAAGTTTCATTAGGTCCCATTTGTTTATTTTTGTTTTTATTTCCATTACTCTAGGAGGTGGGTCATAAAAGATCTTGCTGTCATTTATGTCAAAGAGCATTCTTCCTATGTTTTCCTCTAAGAGTTTTATAGTGTCCGGTCTTACATTTAGGTCTTGAATCCATTTTGAGTTTATTTTGGTGTATGGTGTTAGGGAGTGTTCTAATTTCATTCTTTTACATGTAGCTGTCCAGTTTTCCCAGCACCACTTGTTGAAGAGACTGTCTTTTCTCTATTGTATATCCTTACCTCCTTTGTTGTAGATTAGTTGATCATAGGTGCGTGGGTTTATCTCTGAGCTTTCTATCCTGTTCCGTTGATGTATATTTCTGTTTTTGTGCCAGTACCATATTGTCTTCATTACTGTAGCTTTGTGGTATAGTCTGAAGTCAGGGAGTCTGATTCCTCCAGCTCTGTTTTTTTCCCTCAAGTCTGCTTTGGCTATTCGGGGTCTTTTCTGTCTGCACAGAAATATTAAGATTTTTTGTTCTAATTCTGTAAAAAAAAAAAATGCCACTGGTAATTTGATAGGGATTGCACTGAATCTGTAGATTGCTTTGGGTAGTATAGTCATTTTCACAATGTTGATTCTTCCAATCCAAGAACATGGTATATCTCTCCATCTGTTGCTATCATCTTTAATTTCTTTCATCAGTGTCTTATAATTTTCTGCATACAGGTCTTTTGTCTCCCTAGGTAGGTTTATTCCTAGATATTTTATTCTGTTTGTTGCAATGGTAAATGGGAGTGTTTCCTTAATTTCTCTTTCAGATTTTTCATCATTAGTGTATAGGAATGCAAGAGATTTCTGTGCATTAATTTTGTATCTTGCTACTTTACCTGATTCATTCATTAGCTCTAGGAGTTTTCTGGTGGCATCTTTAGGATTCTCTATGTATAGTATCATGTCATCTGCAAACAGTGACAGTTTTACTTCTTCTTTTCCAATTTATATTCCTTTTATTTCTTTTTCTTCTCTGATTGCCGTGGCTAGGAATTCCAAATTTATGTTGAATAATAGTGGCGAGAGTGGACATTGTTGTCTTCTTCCTGACCTTAGAGGAAATGCTTTCAGTTTTTCAGCATTGAGAATGATGTTTGCGCTGGGTTTGTTGTATATGGCCTTTATTATGTTGAGGTAGGTTCCCTCTATGCCCACTTTCTGGAGAGTTTTTATCATAAATGGGTGTTGAATTTTGTCAAAAGCTCTCTCTGCATCTATTGAGATGATCATATGGTTTTTATTCTTCAATTTGTTAATATGGTATATCACACATATTAATTGATTTGCATTATACTGAAGAATCCTTGCATCCCTGGGATAAATCCCACTTGATCTTGGTGTATGATCCTTTTAATGTGTTGTTGGATTCTGTTTCCTAGTATTTTATTGAGGATTTTTGCATCTATATTCATCGGTGATATTGGTCTGTAATTTTCTTTTTTTGTAGTATCTCTGTCTGGTTTTGGTATCAGGGTGATGGTGGCCTCTTAGAATGAGTTGAGAGTGTTCCTTTCTCTGCAAGTTTTTGGAAGAGTTTGAGAAGGATGAGTGTTAGCTCTTCTCTAAACATTTGATAGAATTCACCTGTGAAGCCATCTGGTCCTGGACTTTTGTTTGTTGGAAGATTTTTAATCACAGTTTCAATTTTATTACTTGTGATTAGTCTGTTCATATTTTGTTTCTTCCTGGTTCAGTCTTGGGAGGTTATACCTTTCTAAGAATTTGTCCATTTCTTCCAGGTTGTCCATTTTATTGGCATAGAGTTGCTTGTAGTAGTCTCTTATTATGCTTTGTATTTCTGCAGTGTCCATTGTAACTTCTCCTCTTTCATTTCTAATTTTATTGATTTGAGTCCTCTACCTCTTTTTCTTCATGCGTCTGGCTAAAGGTTTATCAATTTTGTTTATCTTCTCAAAGAACCAGCTTTTAGTTTCATTGATTTTTGCTATTTTTTCTTTGTTTCTATTTCATTTATTTCTGATCTGATCTTTATGATTTCCTTCCTTCTGCTAACTTTGGGGTTTTTTTGTTCTTTCTGTAGTTCCTTTAGGTGTAAGGTTAGAGTGTTTATTTGAGATTTTTCTTGTTTCTTGAGGTAGGCTTGTATAGCTATAAACTTCCCTCTTAGAACTGCTTTTGCTGCATCCCATAGGTGTTGGATCATCGTGTTTTCATTGTCATTTGTCTCTAGGTATTTTTTGATTTCCTCTTTGATTTCTTCAGTGATCTCCTGGTTATTTAGTAATGTATTGTTTAGCCTCCATGTGTTTGTGTTTTTTGCGGTTTTTTTTTTCCCTGTAACTGATTTCTAATTTCATAGCATTGTGGTCGGAAAAGATGCTTGATATAATTTCAGTTTTCTTAAATTTACTGAGTCTTGATTTGTGACCCAAGGTGTGATCTATCCTGGAGAATGTTCCGTGTGCACTTGAGAAGAAAGTGTAATATGCTGTTTTTGGATGGAATGTCCTGTAGATGTCATTTAAATCTATCTGGTCTAAAGAAAAAGCTTGTGTTTCCTTATCAGTTTTCTGTCTGGATGATCTATTAGTGTAAGTGAAGTGTTAAAGCCCACCCTATTGTGTTACTGTCAATTTCCTCTTTAATAGCTGTTAGCAGTTGCCTTATGTATTGAGGTGCTCCTATGTTGGGTGCATATTTATTTATAATTGTTGTATCTTCTTCTTAGATTGATCCCTTGATCATTATGTAGTGTCCTTCCTTGTCTCTTATAACATTCTTTTTTTTTAAGTCTATTTTATCTGACATGGGTATTGCTATTCCAGCTTTCTTTTGATTTCCATTTGCATGGAATATCTTTTTCCATCCCCTCACTTTCAGGCTGTATGTGTCCCTAGGTCTGAAGTGGGTCTCTTGTAGACAGCATGTATATGGGTCTTAATTTTGTATCCATTCAGTGAGCCTGTGTCTTGTGCTTGGGGCATTTAATACATTCACGTTTAAGGTAATTATCGGTATGTATGTTCCTATTACCATTTTCTTAATTGTTATGGGGTTTTTTCCTAGGCCCTTTTCTTTTGTGTTTCCCTCTTAGAGAAGTTCCTTTAACATTTGTTGTGGAGCTGGTTTGGTGGTGCTGAATTCTCTTAGCTTTTGCTTGTCTGTAAAGCTTTTGATTTCTCCGTTGAATCTGAAAGAGATCCTGCCGGGTAGAGTAATCTTGGTTGTAGGTTCTTCCCTTTCATCACTTCAAATATATCTTGCCACTCCCTTTTGCCTTGTAGAGTTTCTGCTGAAAAATCAGCTGTTAAGCTTATGGGAGTTCCCTTGTATGTTATTTGTCATTTTTCCCTTGTTGCTTTCCATAATTTTTCTTTGTCTTTAATTTTTGTCAATTTGATTACTATGTGTCTCAGCATGTTTCTCCTTGGGTTTATCCTGCCTGGACTCTCTGTGCTTCCTGGACTTGGGTGGCTGTTTCCTTTCCCACGTTAGGGAAGTTTTCGACTATAATCTCTTCAGATATTTTCTCGGGTCCTTTCTCTCTCTCTTCTCCTTCTGGAACCCCTATAATGTGAATGTTGGTGTGTTTAATGTTGTTCCAGAGATCTCTTAGGCTGTCCTCATTTTTTTTCATTCTTTTTTATTTATTCTGTTCCTCAGCAGTGAATTCCACCATTCTGTCTTCCAGGTCACTTATCCGTTCTTCTGCCTCAGTTATTCTGCTATTGATTCCTTCTAGTATAGTTTTTTTTTTTTTTAAACATCTTTATTGGGGTATAATTGCTTTACAATGGTGTGTTAGTTTCTGCTTTATAACAAAGTGAATCAGTTATACATATACATATGTTCCCATATTTCTTCCCTCTTGCGTCTCCCTCCCTCCCACCCTCCCTATCCCACCCCTCCAGGCTGTCACAAAGCACCGAGCCAATATCCCTGTGCCATGCGGCTGCTTCCCACTAGCTATCTACCTTACTACGTTTGTTAGTGTGTATATGTCCATGACTCTCTCTCGCCCTGTCACAGCTCACCCTTCCCCCTCCCCATAACCTCAAGTCCGTTCTCTAGTAGGTCTGCGTCTTTATTCCTGCCTTACCCCTAGGTTCTTCATGACTTTTTTTCCCCTTAAATTCCATATAAATGTGTTAGCATATGGTATTTGTCTTTTTCTTTCTAACTTACTTCACTCTGTATGACATACTCTAGGTCTATCCACCTCATTACAAATAGCTCAATTTCGTTTCTTTTTATGGCTGAGTAATATTCCATTGTATATATGTGCCACATCTTCTTTATCCATTCATCCGATGACGGGCACTTAGGTTGTTTCCATCTCCGGGCTATTGTAAATAGAGCTGCAATGAACATTTTGGTACATGACTCTTTTTGAATTTTAGTTTTCTCAGGGTATATGCCCAGTAGTGGGATTGCTGGGTCATATGGTAGTTCTATTTGTAGTTTTTTAAGGAACCTCCATACTGTTCTCCATAGTGGCTGAACCAATTCACATTCCCACCAGCAGTGCAAGAGTGTTCCCTTTTCTCCACACCCTCTCCAGCATTTACTGTTTCTAGATTTTTTTGATGATGGCCATTCTGACTGGTGTGAGGTGATATCTCATTGTAGTTTTGATTTGCATTTCTCTAATGATTAATGATGTTGAGCATTCTTTCATGTGTTTGTTGGCAGTCTGTATATCTTCTTTGGAGAAATGTCTGTTTAGGTCTTCTGCCCATTTGTGGATTGGGTTGTTTGTTTTTTTGTTATTGAGCTGCATGAGCTGCTTGTAAATTTTGGAGATTAATCCTTTGTCGGTTGCTTCATTTGCAAATATTTTCTCCCATTCTGAGTGTTGTCTTTTGGTCTTGTTTATGGTTTCCTTTGCTGTGCAAAAGCTTTGAAGTTTCATTAGGTCCCATTTGTTTATTTTTGTTTTTATTTCCATTACTCTAGGAGGTGGGTCAGAAAGGATCTTGCTGTGATTTATGTCATAGAGTGTTCTGCCTATGTTTTCCTCTAAGAGTTTGATAGTTTCTGGCCTTACATTTAGGTCTTTAATCCATTTTGAGCTTATTTTTGTGTATGGTGTTAGGGAGTGATCTAATCTCATACTTTTACATGTACCTGTCCAGTTTTCCCAGCACCACTTATTGAAGAGGCTGTCCTTTCTCCACTGTACATTCCTGCCACCTTTATCAAAGATAAGGTGTCCATATGTGCGTGGGTTTATCTCTGGGCTTTCTATCCTGTTGCATTGATCTATCTTTCTGTTTTTGTGCCAGTACCATACTGTCTTGATTACTGTAGCTTTGTAGTATAGTCTGAAGTCAGGGAGCCTGATTCCTCCAGCTCCTTTTTTCGTTCTCAAGATTGCTTTGGCTATTCGGGGTCTTTTGTGTTTCCATACAAATTGCAAAATTTTTTGTTCTAGTTCTGTGAAAAATGCCAGTGGTAGTTTGATAGGGATTGCATTGAATCTATAGATTGCTTTGGGTAGTAGAGTCATTTTCACAATGTTGATTCTTCCAATCCAAGAACATGGTATATCTCTCCATCTGTTGCTATCATCTTTAATTTCTTTCATCAGTGTCTTATAATTTTCTGCATACAGGTCTTTTGTCTCCCTAGGTAGGTTTATTCCTAGATATTTTATTCTTTTTGTTGCAATGGTAAATGGGAGTGTTTTCTTGATTTCACTTTCAGATTTTTCATCATTAGTATATAGGAATGCCAGAGATTTCTGTGCATTAATTTTGTATCCTGCCACTTTACCAAATTCATTGATTAGCTCTAGTAGTTTTCTGGTAGCATCTTTAGGATTCTCTATGTATAGGATCATGTCATCTGCAAACAGTGACAGCTTTACTTCTTCTTTTCCGATTTGGATTCCTTTTATTTCCTTTTCTTCTCTGATTGCTGTGGCTAAAACTTCCAAAACTATGTTGAATAAGAGTGGTGAGAGTGGGCAACCTTGTCTTGTTCCTGATCTTAGTGGAAATGCTTTCAGTTTTTCACCATTGAGGATGATGTTTGCTGTGGGCTTGTCATATATGGCCTTTATTATGTTGAGGAAAGTTCCCTCTATGCCTACTTTCTGCAGGGTTTTTATCATAAATGGGTGTTGAATTTTGTCAAAAGCTCTCTCTGCATCTATTGAGATGATCATATGGTTTTTCTCCTTCAATTTGTTAATATGGTGTATCATGTTGATTGATTTGCATATACTGAAGAATCCTTGCATTCCTGGGATAAACCCCACTTGATCATGGTGTATGATCCTTTTAATGTGCTGTTGGATTCCGTTTGCTAGTATTTTGTTGAGAATTTTTGCATCTATGTTCATCAGTGATATTGGCCTGTAGTTTTCTTTCTTTGTGACATCCTTGTCTGGTTTTGGTATCAAGGTGATGGTCGCCTCATAGAAGGAATTTGGGAGTGTTCCTCCCTCTGCTATATTTTGGAAGAGTTTGAGAAGGATAGGTGTTAGCTCTTCTCTAAATGTTTCATAGAATTCGCCTGTGAAGCCATCTGGTCCTGGGCTTTTGTTTGTTGGAAGATTTTTAATCACAGTTTCAATTTCAGTGCTTGTGATTGGTCTGTTCATATTTTCTGTTTCTTCCTGATTCAGTCTTGGCAGGTTGTGCATTTCTAAGAATTTGTCCATTTCATCCAGATTGTCCATTTTATTGGCATAGAGTTGCTTGTAGTAATCTCTCATGAACTTTTGTATTTCTGCCGTGACAGTTTTTACTTCTCCTTTTTCTTTTCTAATTCTATTGATTTGAGTCTTCTCCCTTTTTTCTTGATGAGTCTGGCTAGTGGTTTATCTATTTTGTTTATCTTCTCAAAGAACCAGCTTTTAGTTTTATTGATCTTTGCTATTGTTTCCTTCATTTCTTTTTCATTTATTTCTGATCTGATTTTTATGATTTATTTCCTTCTGCTAGCTTTGGGGTTTTTTTCTTCTTCTTTCTCTAATTGCTTGAGGTGCAAGGTTAGGTTGTTTATTCGAGATGTTTCCTGCTTCTTAAGGTGGGCTTGTATTGCTATAAACTTCCCCCTTAGAACTGCTTTTGCTGCATCCCATAGGTTTTGGGTCATTGTGTCTCCATTGTCATTTGTTTCTAGGTATTTTTTGATTTCTTCAGTGATCACTTCATTATTAAGTAGTGTATTGTTTAGCCTCCATGTGTTTGTATTTTTTACAGGTCTTTTCCTGTAATTGATATCTAGTCTCATGGCGTTGTGGTCAGAAAAGATACTTGATACAATTTCAATTTTCTTAAATTTACCAAGGCTTGATTTGTGACCCAAGATACGATCTATCCTGGAGAATGTTCCATGAGCACTTGAGAATAATGTGTATTCTGTTGTTTTTGGATGGAATGTCCTATAAATAAGTCCATGTTGTTTAATGTATCATTTAAGGCTTGTGTTTCCTTATTTATTTTCATTTTGGATGATCTGTCCATGGGTGAAAGTGGGGTGTTTAAGTCCCCTACTATGAATGTGTTACTGTCGAGTTCCCCTTTTATGGCTGTTAGTATTTGCCTTATGTATTGAGGTGCTCCTATGTTGGGTGCATAAATATTTACAGTTGTTATATCTTCTTCTTGGATCGATCCCTTGATCATTATGTAGTGTCCTTCTTTGTCTCTTTTAATAGTCCTTATTTTAAAGTCTATTTTGTCTGATATGAGAATTGCTACTCCAGCTTTCTTTTGGTTTCCATTTGCATGGAATATCTTTTTCCATCCCCTTACTTTCAGTCTGTATGTGTCTCTAGGTCTGAAGTGGGTCTCTTGTAGACAGCATATATAAGGGTCTTGTTTTTGTATCCATTCAGCCAATCTGTGTCTTTTGGTGGGAGCATTTAGTCCATTTACATTTAAGGTAATTATCGATATGTATGTTCCTATTCCCATTTTCTAAATTGTTTTGCGTTCGTTATTGTAGGTCTTTTCCTTCTCTTGTGTTTCTTGTCTAGAGAAGTTCCTTTAGCATTTGTTGTAAAGCTGGTTTGGTGGTGCTGAACTCTCTCAGCTTTTGCTTGTCTGTAAAGGTTTTAATTTCTGATCAAATCTGAATGAGATCCTTGCTGGGTAGAGTAGTCTTGGCTGCAGGTTTTTCTCCTTCATCACTCTCAGTATGTCCTGCCACTCCCTTCTGGCTTGTAGGGTTTCTGCTGAGAGATCAGCTGTTAACCTTATGGGGATTCCCTTATGTGTTATTTGTTGTTTTTCCCTTGCTGCTTTTAATATGCTTTCCTTGTATTTAATTTTTGACAGTTTGATTAATATGTGTCTTGGCGTATTTCTCCTTGTATTTATCCTGTATGGGACTCTCTGTGCTTCCTGGATTGATTAACTATTTCCTTTCCCACATTAGGGAAGTTTTCAACTATAATCTCTTCAAATATTTTCTCTGTCCCTTTCTTTTTCTCTTCTTCTTCTGGGACCCCTATAATTTGAATGTTGATGTGTTTAATGTTGTCCAGAGGTCTCTTAGACTGTCCTTAATTCTTTTCATTCTTTTTTCTTTATTCTGCTCTGTGGTAGTTATTTCCACTATTTTATCTTCCAGGTCACTTATCCGTACTTCTGCCTCAGTTATTCTGCTATTGATCCCATCTAGAGTACTTTTAATTTCATTTATTGTGTTGTTCATCGTTGCTTGTTTCATCTTTATTTCTTCTAGGTCCTTGTTAACTGTTTCTTGCATTTTGTCCATTCTGTTTCCAAGATTTTGGATCATCCTTACTATCATTGTTCTGATTTCCTTTTCAGGTAGACTGCCTATTTCCTCTTCATTTGTTAGGTCTGGTGCATTTTTATCTTGCTCCTTTATCTGCTGTGTGTTTTTCTGTCTTCTCATTTTGCTTATCTTACTGTGTTTGGGGTCTCTTTGCAGACTGCAGGTTCGTAGTTCCCGCTGTTTTTGATGTCTGTCTCCAGTGGCTAAGGTTGGTTCAGTGGGTTGTGTAGGCTTCCTGGTGGAGGGGACTGGTGCCTGTGTTGTGGTGGATGAGGCTGGATCTTGTCTCTCTAGTGGGCAGGTTCACGTCTGGTGGTGTGTTTTGGGGTGTCTGTGGCCTTATTATGATTTTAGGCAGCCTGTCTGCTAATGGGTGGGGTTGTGTTCCTGTTTTGCTAGTTGTTTGGCATAGGTTGTCCAGCACTGTGGCTTGCTGGTCGTTGAGTGAAGCTGGGTGCTGGTGTTAAGATGGAGGTCTCTGGGAGATTTTCGCCGTTTGATATTATGTGGAGCTGGGAGGTCTCTTGTTGACCAGTGTCCTGAAGTTGGCTCTCCTATCTCAGAGGCAGAGCCCTGACTCCTGGCTGGAGCACCAAGAGCCTTTCATCCACATGGCTCAGAATAAAAGGGAGAAAAAGTAGAGAGAATTAGTAGAAGTATGAGGAAAGAAAGAAGGAAAGGAGGGAAGGAAGGAAGCAAGGGAGGAAGGAAGAAAGAAAGAAGCAAAGAAGGAAAGGCAAGAAGGAAAGAAAGGAGGGAGGGAGGAAGGAGGGAAAGAAGGAAAGACAAGAAGGAAAGAAAGGAGGGAGGGAGGAAGGAAGGAAGGAGGGAAAGAAGGAAAAAAGACAGAAAGAAAGAAGATACAGTAAAAATAAAGTATAATAAAGTTATGGAATTAAAAAATTCTTATTTAGAAAAAAAAAGGGACGGATAGAACCTTAGGACAAATGTTGGAAGCAAAGCTATACAGACAAAATCTTACACAGAAGCATACACATACACCCTCACTAAAAGAGGTAAAGGGGGAAAAATCATAAATCTTGCTCTCAGAGACCACCTCCTCAATTTGGGATGATTCGTTGTCTAAAGGAGGGAAGGAGGGAAGGAAAGAAAGAAAGAACGAAGGTAAAGTATAATAACGTTATTAAAATTAATAAGAAAAAAATTTTTTAAAAAACCATGGACGGATAGAACCCTAGGACAAATGGTGGAAGCAAGACTATACAGACAAGATCTCACACAGAAGCATACACATACACATTCACAAAAAGAGGAAAAGGGAAAAAAAATCATAGATCTTGCTCCTAGAGTCTACTTCCTTAATTTGGGATGATTGGTTGTCTATTCAGGTATTCCACAGATGCAGGGTATATCAAGTTGATTGTGGAGCTTTAATCCGCTGCTTCTGAGGCTGCTGGGAGAGATTTCCCTTTCTCTTCTTTGTTCTCACAGCTCACCGGGGCTCAGCTTTGGATTTGGCCCTGCCTCTGCGTGTAGGTCGCTGGAGGGCGTCTGTTTTTTGCTCAGACAGGACGGGGTTAAAGGAGCCGCTGATTCGGGGGCTCTGGCTCACTCAGGCCGGGGGGAGGGAGGGGCACGGAGTGCGGGGCGGGCCTGCGGCGGCAAAGGCCGGCGTGACTTTGCACCAACCTGAGGCCCGCCGTGCGTTCTCCCGGGGAAGTTGTCCCTGGATCCCGGGAACCTGGCAGTGGCGGGCTGCACAGGCTCCGTGGAAGAGGGGTGTGGAGAGTGACCTGTGCTCGCACACAGGCCCCTTGGTGGCGGCAGCAGCAGCCTTAGCGTCTCCCGCCCGTCTCTGGGGTCCGCGCTTTTAGCCGCGGCTCGCGCCTGTCTCTGGAGTTCCTTTAAGCAGCGTTCTTAAACCCCTCTCCTCACGCACCAGGAAACGAAGAGGGAAGAAAAAGTCTCTTGCCTCTTCGGCAGGTGCAGACTTTTCCCCGGACTCCCTCCCGGCTAGCCGTGGTGCACTAACCCCTTCAGGCTATGTTCAAGCTGCCAACCCCAGTCCTCTCCCTGCGCTCCGTCCGAAACCGAAACCCGAGCCTCAGAGCCTCAGCTCGAAGCCCCGCCCGCCCCGGCGGGTGAGCAGACAAGCCTCTCGGGCTGGTGAGTGCCGGTCGGCACGGATTCTCTGTGCGGGAATCTCCCCGCTTTGCCCTCCGCACCCGTTGCTGTGCACTGCTCCGCGGCTTCGAAGCTCCCCCCTCCGCCTCCCGCAGTCTCCGCCCGCGAAGGGGCTTCCTAGTGTGTGGAAACTTTTTCTCCTTCACAGCTCCCTCCCACTGGTGCAGGTGCCGTCCCTATTCTTTTGTCTCTGTTTTTTCTTTTGCCCTACCCAGGTACGTGGGGAGTTTCTTGCCTTTTGGGAGGTCTGAGGTCTTCTGCCAGCCTTCAGTAGGTGTTCTGTAGGAGCTGTTCCATGTGTAGATGTATTTCTGGTGTATCTGTGGGGAGGAAGGTGATCTCCGCGTCTTACTCTTCCGCCATCTTCCTCTCATTCCTAGTGTAGTTTTTATTTCAGTTATTGTATTGTTCATCTCTGTTTGTTTGTTCTTTAATTCTTCTAGGTGTTTGTTCTTTAATTCTTCTAGGTCTTTCTTCAGTATTTCTTACACCTTCTTCATCTTTGCCTCCATTCTTTTTCCGAGGTCCTGGATCATCTTCACTATCATTATTCTGATTTCTTTTTCTGGGAGGTTGCCTATCTCCACTTCATTTAATTGTTTTTCTGGGTTTTTATCTTGTTCCTTCATCTGGTACATAGTCCTCTGCCTTTTCATTTTGTCTGTCTCTGTGAATGTGGTTTTCGATCCACAGGCTGCAGAATTGTAGTTCTTCTTGCTTCTGCTGTCTCCCCTTTCGACATGTTTTTCTATCTCCTGTATTTCCTGTAGTTGGATCTAGAGAGGCTTGATTAGATTCAGGCTTGACTTTTTTCCCCCAAGAATCCTTGGTGTGCTTTCTAGCATCATATCGGGGGCACATAATGTTTGTCTCACTTTTAGTGATGTTAATTTAAGACTGACCTGTGAGTTCAGATGCTGTCACCCTGACCCAGCCATTATAAAGTTCCCATCACCTTTGTTCCTGATTGTTTTATCAGACACTGATGATAGTTACCTAGTCCATTATTTCATTGGGGTTTAAAGTGGTTATCTTCTCATTATTTCATTTCTCTGCACTTATGCTACTGAACAGGAAAGATTTAGACTGATAGATCAGGGTTCCTAATATTTTTTTCTGTAGTGTAAAATCTGCATGTTACATGTTTCTGTTCGTAATAAGAAAATGGAAGGTGGGGTTAAAATGTCAGTAAAAGTGTTTTACTTCACATTCAGATAGAAGGTGATAAGCTTAGTGAAAATCAAATAATATTACATTTTAAGTTGTTCTTTATTTAAAAATCTATACTGTGAAACATTTAGCCATTTCTTAATGTTTTATTATAGGCAATACAAGGACCTGTGGAATATGAGTGATGACAAACCCTTTCTATGTACTGCCCCTGGATGTGGCCAGGTAATATATAAATTGTTTTGTATATTCATATTTAGTAAAACACTTATGACAATATATGTTGTCATTAAAAGGATTCTTTTACAATGTTTTGTACAATTTTGGAGTTAGAATGAAAATAACCCAGAAAAATTTGGGGAAGAAATTAATTTTCCTCAATAGCACATCTGAGTTTTAAAGAATACAATCTAATATGGAAAAAAAAAAATTAAGTCTTGTAAGGGAAAGATGGAAAACCTGGAGAAAATCCAAGATTTAAAAGTATATTCATTTGACCATTATTGGTTGAAAATCATTGTGAACTGCCTAATTGGAAATCAGATATACATTATCTTTTATGAAAATTAGTTTACTTGCTGAACTCTTATGAAAAAAACTAATGTTTACCTCTGAGCATATCACTAATAATATATTAATGTTCTTAAGTATAACATCTTTAATATAGAGCATGTGTGGAAGCATTTTTAGAAAATAATATTTTAGCGTTGTTACAGAAAATAATATTTCAGTGTTTTTTAATAGGCCGTTAAATTATTAATCTGTTACTGTTATAATAATCTTAAAATAGCTATAGACACTAAGGAATGAAAGAATAAATTTAATGTGTAGTAAAATTACAGAGTACTTAAATATACAAACTCTAAATCATAAATAAGTATTAAAGTGTTTCTTTGGTTCTCATTGTTTTCTTTAGCTGATATTTTAAATGCAGGTGTAATTTATATACAACAAACTGCACATACTCATAGTGTACAGTTTGATACATTTTAACATATGTATGTATCCATAAAACCATCACCACAATTAAGATAGTGAACATATTCATCATCCCCAAAAGTTTCCTCATGCTTATTTGTTATACCTCCCTCCCATCCCTGTCAACCATTGATCTGCCTTCTGTCACTATAGGTTAGTTTGTATTTTCCAGAATTTTATGTAAGTGGAATCATACAGTATGTACTTTTGACTGGATTCTTTCCTTCCACATAATTAATTTACAATTTCTGCATGCTATGTGATTAGTAGTTAATTCCTTTTCATTGAGGAGCAGTATTTCCTTATTTCACCATTAGTTTATTTATTCACTTGTTTATGGACATTTGTCTTATTTCCAGTTTTTAGTTGTTACAGATAAAGCTGTTGTGAATATTTATGTATAAGTCTTTGAATGAATGCATGCTTTTTTTTCTCTTGGGTGAGTACCTAGGAGAGTAGTGGTGGGATCATATGTAATATATAATAGGAAATTGCCAAACTGCTTTCTAAAACAGAGGTGTCACTTTGCATTTCCACCAACAGTCTATGAGAGGTCCTGTTGTATCATATCTTTGCCAACGTTTGGTGTCAATCTTTTAATTTTAGCCATTTTCATTGTGTGTATACTGATATATAAAGTGTTACTTTGCATTTCTTTGTTGACTGATGAAAAAATGAGCACTTTTTCATGTGCTTATTGGCTATTCGTATACTTTATTTTTTGTGAAATATCTTTTCAAATCTTCTACTTGTTTTTAAAAATTAGGTTGCCTGTCTTTTAATTATTGAGTTGTATGAGCTCTTTAAATATCCTAGGTACCAGTCTGTCATCAAATATTTCTCCAGGTCTGTGGTTTCCAACTTGATTTTCATAATAGTATCTTTTGATGAACAGATGTTTCTAATTTTAATGAAGTCTAATGTATTAATTTTTTCTCTTCTTTGGTTGTTGGTTTTTGTGACTTATCTAAGAAACTTTTGTTTAACCTTAAGTCACAAAGATATTCTCCATTGCTTTCCTCTGAAAGCTTGGTTTTTCATTTCGGTCTCTTTTGTATCTTGAATTAATTTTTGTGTATAGCGTGAGGTAGGAATTGAAGCTCGCTTTTTTTTCCATATGGTTTCTCAGATATTCCAGTGTCGTTTGTTGAAAAGATTTCCCTTTCTCCATTAAATTGCTTCATCCCCTTTATTGAAAATCAAATGATTTGTGTAAGTGTGGATCTATTTCTGAGCTTTCTATTCTGTTCCTTTCATCAGTCTGTCAACTTTTATGCCAGTACCATACTGTCTTGATTGCTTTAGCTTTACAGTAAGCCTTCCAGTCAGGTAGAGTAAGTTCTCCAATTTAGTTTTTTTTCAGGATTGTTTTGGATAGTCTTTTAATTTTAATCATTCTGGTGAGGGTATAGTGGTATCTAAAGATTTTAATTTACATGGTGTCCATGATGTTGAGCAGGGTAAAGGTAGGAGTTACCAGGGTTGGTGATATTTTAGATAGGTTGGTCAGGGAATGCCTCTGTAATAAGGTGACATTTGAATAAAGATGTGGGAGCAAACCCTGCACATACCTGGGGGAAGAGTTTTCCAGACTGAAGGAACAGCAAATATAAAGTCTTGTAGGGAAGAAATGGATTTGGTTTGTTTAAAAACAGAAAGATGACTGTTGCAGCTGGAGCATACAGTGATTAATGAGGATAAGGGTAGAAGATGATGTCAGAAAGGCAGGGGAATAAAAAGAGTCCATAACCTGTAGGGCTTTTGTTGACTGTGATAAGGTATTTGGATTTTATTCAGAGAGCAAGGAAAAGCCATTGCTGAGCTAATAGTGAAAGTAGAGACTGGCAGCAGTCAGAGAGATAGTGGTGGCTTTGACTAGGTGAATAATGGACAAATAGAGAAATAGACTGATTTGACATATATTTTGGAGACATATTTTGTATACATTTTTCTATAAATTCAGGAAAGCTAAAAATTGCAATTTCTAAAATCCTTTTCAGCTAGAATTCTGGGTATGATTTTAGGTTCCACCAACCAGATTTACTCATTCTGGTAAATTACATTTACTCCTTGGATTTGGGACCAAGTTGAATGGAAAGGTGGTATTACTCAAGTCCTCCATTTTGCTGGAATGGATTGGACAGACACAGTATGAATCTTTAATCCCTGGATTACAGCTAATACAATATGTTTCTAGAGCCAGCCTTTGGACCATGACCAGTTTTGCTGTGTTGTTCTAGGAATCATTCATGGAAACTCAGTCTCAAACTAGTCCCTAATTCCTTGTCCTATCCTTTTCTGCTTAAAATAGTTGGAATTGTTATTTTGTGATTGAGTCTTTAGTAACATACATGCCATTTTAAATAAAAAGAATTACATTTAAATTCACTTAAGAGAGCTTCCAAATGAAGCCAACAAAAGATCAGGGGGGATTTGACTTCAGGATGAATCCAAGAAGTCGAATTAGTACCATCCAACCTTCCCCGTTTTTGGTGCCTCTGCGCCAAAACTATCCCTTCCATCTTCTGCCTCCACCCCAACTCCCAAGGCCAGGCTGTCGTTTCTCCCTATCTGGGAGATAGAACCAGTGAAAGAATGACTCAGTAAAATTAGGAGAAAAAGGCAAATGGAAATGAGATAGTCTTTAGGTCAAGAAGATATTTTAAAATTGCTGAGAAAAATTACACAATCTGTTCAAGCATATCCAGACTGTTTCTAGACACTATTAATGGTTTGCTTCCTTAGCTGATGGGGTGAGGCAAATGGAACATTACACAGTACATCCCCGGGGTAAAGTAAGAGTTTATTCACCTCAACACCAGATCCAGAAAGTCTGGGAACTTTTTAATATTCATTGTTTAAGTTCTCGCAGCAGACTGCCTTGCACATGCCCAGTCCGTGTCCATGGCACAAATGGCCAAGAGACTGAGAGGTAGACTACCTCTTAGCCAGCCAAGAAGAGACCCTTCGTAGGGCTAAGGTCTTCTATGAACATAACAAGGGTGTTCCAGCACTTTATCAGGCCCCAAAGTCACCCATTGTTCTTCCTCATAATATATATCAGCAACATTTCCATCTAATGATCCTGCCTATAAATCAATCTATGCTTATTTTGACATTTTCTACCATAAGAATGTTTATACTTTTGGCAAAGCAGCAACCATTTTACTTCAGTGATATTAAAAGTACTCTTGCACTCTTATTCATTGCTGGTAAAAGTGCAAGATGGCACACCCCCTAGAGGGAGTTTGACAATATCTAGCAAAATTACACATGCATTTACCCTTTGACCCAACAATCCTACTTCTGGGACTCTATCCCAAAAGTGCACTGTCAAAACTATGAAAAGACATATGCCCAAGGTTATTAGATATATGTTCAATATATTTTGTTACTTGTCAGTCTCTGGACAGTAGTATTCCAGGAGAATAGAAGCAAAAGCTATAAAGCTTCTTGAAGCTTCAGTTTAGAAGTGACAGGTCATCACTTCTGCAGCATTCTGTTGATCAGTGCAAGTCACCAGACCAGCCCAGACTCAAGGGGTGGGGAAATAGATACCCTCCTCCGGATGGGAGAACCAGCCTTACCACATTGCAAAGGAAGGAGGGTACATATCATAATGGAAGGAATTTGTGGCCATATTTTACAATCTAGCACAGACAAATACTGAAATACTTAACAGGTAAAATAATTTCTGGGGATGGCCTCAAAAAAATCCATTGGGTGAATGGTGAGTAGAGATGAAATGAGATGGATCATAGGTTGATAATTGCTAAAGCTGGGTGAATGTGCAAAGGGGTTTATTACACTATTTCTTTTTAATTTACTAAAATGCAACAGAAGAAAAAGAAACCTATTGCTGAATGTAAGAACATATGTATGTATGTGCATCAGAGATTGTTTAAAAGACCTAATATTTTTTAAAAATATGAAAAACATTAAGAAGTTAGAATTGTTTTTTAGACTCCCTGTTAGGAAAGGAGTTAACATTCATTTTTCCTCCTACTTCTTTCCTCTCCCTTGATGTCTGATAATAATTTTTCCATTGTCAGGGTTTGTAATACATTTTGTCTGATAATCTATAATCCCCATATTTCTTTAGTTTTACTTCTGTATTTAAATAGTATAGATAGAGAGGAAGGGTGAGAGCTAAGCTTTAAGGCACTCCAGTGTTCAGAAGTCAGAAAGAGGGGGAGGATGTAGCAGAGGAGACTGAGAAGCAAGCAGACAATGAAGAAAATTGTGTTCTGGAAGTCAAGTAGAAAAAGTATTTCAAAGTGTGGGGGAACAATGTAGTCATATAGTTGGTAGGGTAAGGTGAGAATTCAGTATTTATTATCGGATTTAGAAAAATGGGGATTATTAGACACCTTGCTAAGAGTAGCTTCAGTGAAGCAGCAGTGACAACAGTGAGATTGGAGTTAGCCTGACAAGTAAATGTGGAGAACCAGAAGTGGAGACATCATAAGATACCTTTTTCTTGGAATTTAGCTTAAAGGGAACAGTAAAATAACTGCTGGAGGAGAATTGAAGATGGAGTTTTTTTGTTTGTTTTGAATTTTAAGGTGGGACTATCACAGCATATTTGACACTGCAGAGAGAGGGACTATTGCAGGAATGGGGTCCTTAAGAGAGGATGGGATCCGGTGTTCAAGTGAAGGAACTGGCCTTAGAAAGGACCATAGACAATTTATCCATAGTAACTGAAAGTGAAAAGGCGGGAAGAGGTGTGGAAGGTTTGAATAGAGAAAAGGAAGCATATCAAAACTTAGACATACAAACATTTCTTCGATATGGTCACCATAAAAAACTACATTTCTTTTCATTCCATTACACAAAAGAAATCACCTTTAGAAGCTATGGCACATTGTTTTAAAGAGACTTGTATTACTTAGGATGCTGGCTGAAACAAAGACTCAACCTTAATAGATTGAGCAGTTTGTTCTTTATGTAATAACTGGGAAGTAGGAGTCCCAGGGCTGGCTGATTCTATAACCCTCAACATGCTACTTCCATTTTTAGCTCCATGATGGCTGTTCCAGCTCCTCACTCAAGTCCATATTCCAGCAATAAGAGAGGGAGAAGGGGAAGCAAAACACAGCATGTATACACCCATCATTTTAGGAGCATTAACTGGAAGTAATGCATATAATTTTCACTCATTCTTTTGGTCCCAGCCCAATCATATGCCCACCTAACTGCAAAGAAAGCTAGAAAATGTGGTCTTTGTCCTGGGCAGCCAAGTGCTCACCTAAAATTCAGAAGTTCTTTTATTGAAAGAAAAAGGGTAATACATATTGAGGGACAGCTGGCGGTCCTTGTCATAGTTTTCAGAGATGATTTTGAATTTGGTAACCTAACAAAAAGTCATTTGGAGTCTGAGTCTGGTTAAGCTGGGTAATACTGAAATTACCAAAGTCTTGAGTTTAGTTAATAGTAATATATCAATGTTGGTTTCTTAGTTTTGATAAACGTACCACAGTAATGTAAGATGAGAACATTGGGGAAACAAACTGAGTAATGAGTGTGTGAGAACTCTCTGTACTATTATTACAACTTTTCTGTAAACTTAAAGGTTTTCCAAAATAAAAAGTTTATTCAAAACAATAACAACAAAAAGCTCTACCTGAGAAACACAAAAAAGTTGCTTATGAACCACAGAATAGAGCTTTCAGATATTTATCAAGTGTATATATACCATGTCTATTTATTTGTGCTCCAGCTTGTTTCAAAAAGGATTTGAGGAATTAAAGTTTCATATAATAGTTGTCATAGTAATAAAAACAGTTATAAAAGTAGTAACATTTTTTAACTTAGCCAGTCACTGTGCTAAGAAGCTTATGTGGGATATGTCACTTAATCCTGCAAAAGCCCTATAAAATAGGTGCTACTGGCCTCATTTTATAAGTGAGCAGTTGAACTTAAATATACTACTGAATGTCTCTCAGTCACAGAGCCTGAAAATATTGAAGATAAGTTTGAACCCAAGCCTGCTCTTGTGTTAACATTTATAGCGAAACATCCCTAAATAGAATGTTCAGGCTTCAAGGTATATTTGAATACAGGTCTTTGTATATGTTTTTTTTTCAATTAACATTAAAGGTTTTTATTTTCTCATAATTACAAAAGCATCACTGAAAATGTTGACAAAAGGAAAAAATAAAATCCAGAGAGGACTTCTGTTAACATTTGGTGTATTTCCTATATCCTTCCCCCCTTTTATTTATTCAAACAAAATTGGGATCATACTGCACATATAGTTTTGTATTCTATTTGTATGCAGATGACACTATATGTATTATGGGCATTTTGTGTGTTAATTGAAAACATGGGTTTGAGTTCCTGTGTAGTATTCTGTTGCCAGAATGTGTCCCATAATCTATTTACCCATTCCTCTTTTATGACCTAAAAATTAATTATTATGGCCTTAAAAAATCACAACATTGTGATGAGTATTCTTCTGTATTACCCTTTATATGCATCTCTAATTAATTCCTCAAAATACATTTTTAGAAATCAAATTATTGGGTGAAAATGTATACACATTTTTAAGGTTCTTCATACATTTTGCATATTGTTTTTAAAAGCTAAAACAATTTATTTTCACTAGTAATTTATCTAAGCACCGTTCTCATCATGAACACTCCAATCCTAGGTATTATTAACTATTTTTTGGCTTATATTTGTTCCCTAATATACTTAAAATAGTCTAATCTCTATGTTATAATAATACCTTGTAACTGTTACTGGCCAAAATGATAATCCGGCTAAGGTCAGCATCATCCATTTGTTAAATCTTGCTTAGAACAGAAATGGTATAATCTCTCTCTAGATTCAAATAGTATTTCCTAGGAAATCAGAAGTTCTAATAAGAATTGATTTTAGAAACACCAATTTATTGGTGGTATTACAAATTATTTTTTGTCACTAGTAGGTGATAACATTATTCCAAATTTGAATTTCACCTTTAAAAAACTTAATGGACTTAAATTTTCAAATAGGTTTTTAAAATTTTTAATACATTTTGTTGATAATGTCATTTCAGAGATAGAGACTTATAGAATTCAATGCAGAGGATTTTAACTTTTGACTCTTTATATTACAATTTTTTTCATATGCTCGCTCAGTCACTATTAGGTATTTCACAAAGAGTCCTGTTCATTTCATTTGTTTTAACATGGTGTTCCATTGAATTCAGTAAAAGAGACAAAGTTGAGATAATTTAGTGAAAGATTCATTTAACATTGAAACTCATATTTTATTGATAGTATCTTTGCTTTTGGTGATACTCTTATTGAAAATTCTTTCTTTGGTAGAATGTTAATACATTATAAGCTGTTTTACAAAGGAGATAATCATTTTATTTAACCTAAAGTTTCAGTGAAGGTGTGAGAGTGGGAGTGTGTATGTGTGTGTGTTTAATTAGTAACTTCCTGATGTTGAATAAAATAATTCAGCTAGTTAAAGAAGTAGTAAAATGGGCTACTGGCCTGATGGCTTTATAACTTAGTGCCTATTTAATCTATTTTAAATAGGAATAATAATCTATATCATAGATATGAATGCATGTATTAAATGTAGAATGATTTCTTAGGAAGTTAATTCTGGTAAGAGTGTTCAAGCCTTGGAAACACAGATTTCTCAGATACCAGAGCTTAAATTAATTTATTATGGAAGCAACTATTTCACCTCCCTCCTACCTGTCAGGTTACCCATCCTTTTTAACCTTTTAAGAGAGATGGTTGGCCTATCCTACCTTTCTTGACTGCCTTTCCCATTGTTTATTCAGCTGTATGCTCAAAGTCTTCTTGTTTAACAAAACACTACACATCAATAACATTTTGCATTGGAGTTGTGCTCTCAATTTGCCTGGAAGAAAGAAATTGTATGAATTCAATGTGTTATCACTAGCAGTATCATTATAATTTTTCTACGAAGCTTATTTTTAGAATAAAATTCTTAATTTGTCTGGGAAAGCAGTTCAAAGAGATTCTGCAAAAATGTTAGCTTGTAATAGCTACTTTATGTGTTTGTTGAAGAAAGAATGCATTTTACAATATATATGTTCCTGGTGACTGCCTTTTGACACTGTCTTTTTAAGTTTCTTGTTAGAGATAAATAAGTTTTCTCAGATGATAGCCAAGGTTAAACTCACCTGTATCAAGTGTCAATTTCAGTGTATTTTATCCGTGTATATAAATAATATCATTATATGATCAACAATTCCTTTATAAATAGCATTCAGGTAAATTTGATCTGTACATTCTCCATGAGACTTTGTAAATTCATATTCGCCGCATTTCTCCTCTTACTATTCATATGATCCTAAATGTTTTTTAGGATCCTTTTAGCTGTTTCTTTTCACTTAGAATCAATCTCGGTGCCGTTTTCACATGTTTTGTATAAAGCATAATGTTATTTATTCTATATGTAGTTGCTGTTTGATTTGGATATTTGTGTTCAAACCAGAATCTAAGCAGAGGATACTGTTAGGATAAAAAATTCTTAGCACATAACTATCTGTTAATTATGCTGACTGCTGTTTTAAAATCTAAGACCTCTACCAAAACGCATTCATTTGCAAATGTTTAATGATTGCCCTCAATGGAGAAAGCCACGTTGTTAGGTTCTTTGGAACATAAAGTGAACCTTGCTTTAAGATACCTGTAAGACATTCAAGCAAAAAAAAAAAAAAAAAAAAAGATACTTGTAAGACATTCAGAACTGTAAAGTAAAAAGCAATGAAGTAACACAAGTAAACGCTATAGCTATGTTCATTCTCCAAGAGCTTTGTTATTCGGTCTATCAAAGGATGACTATTTCTTATTTCTCCAACTTGTTTTTTTTTTAATAAATTTGTTTTTTTTTTATTTTTGGCTGTGTTGGGTCTTCATTGCTGCGTGTGGGCTTCTCCTGATGCAGAGCACGGCCTCTAGGCACTTGGGCTTCAGTAGTTGTGGCTCGCGGACTGAGTAGTTGTGGCTCGTGGGCTCTAGAGCGCAGGCTCAGTAGCTGTGACGCACGGGTTTAGTTGCTCCGCAGCATGTGGGAATCTTCCTGGACCAGGGCTCAAATCTGTGTCCCCTGCATTGGCAGGTGGATTCTTAACCACTGCGCCACCAGGGAAGCCCTTATTTCTCCAATTTGGAAAGGATTCTTACAATGATGAAGCAATAGGAAAATAGCACTTGAGTGGGGAGGAGCTGGATTATGATCCCATTGCCTATAGTTGGTACTCAATAAATGTTTGAAGAGTAAATGAATAAGTCAAGGGGTAGAGGTACTGTTTGCATCTGGACACTCACCTACAATGGGAATACAAGCAGGTTTTGAAGAGGGGTCATATAATAATAATTTTCCACTGGTGTACAGTAACTTAAAGACTTAATGGTAAGCATACTTACATGAGAGCACTATACAGCCAAATTAAATTAAAGGCTTAATTCATCTTAAGGAGCAGTCTGTGGTTTGGTGGGTTTTTTGTTTTTCCTTTAGACTGAGCTTGAAGATTCAATTCTTTAATTGTAAGGAGTTCTTTCTTTCAATTGGCATTTATTGACTACTTACTATATGCTAAATTTGGGAGAGCTCAAATAGTAGGAGCTCAGCCTACTTAAAAGGAAATACAAAAATATCAGTATCATATTGATAGGTGCTATAACCAGGCACTGTGCAGAGCAAGATGGGGTATATATGAGAGGGATTAACTTTTACAGTGGGCTTGTGGGCTGGCCTAAGTATGATATAGGTCATACTTTTAATATTTAGAATAAAAAACATAATGGAAAGAAATATTTCATTCTTTTACGTAGTTTTAAGGTTACCCTAAAGCTATTATCATTTGTTGCATGAAAGGATGTAGTGAGTTGGATAGTGGGGTGGTGAGACCAAAGAGAAAGAATCCATTTTTGGTGGTTCAGAGGAACCAAGTTCAAATATATATAATTTTAACTTCCCATTTGTAAGGATATAGACTAGAGAGTGAGTTTAGATCTCTTAATTTGGCATTTTATAATTATTGCTCTGAAATAACAAAAAGTAAGTGCTCTCTATTTTCAGTTATAAATGTTACTAAAGATAAGGAAGCATCTTCATAAAGATTGATGTCCAGACACAGTCAGGAGGTATTTAAACAATGCATTTATTATATTGTAATCATAAATGTCACCTTTGGCAGGCAGGATGTATCCACGCTAAGTGTAGTTTTAAAAATAAATTTGCTTCATTTTTTTATATAAGAATGCGATAATAAAATGAAAAATCACTTTATTCTAAGTTAAAATTTTAATTTAATTTTATTTTACTTTTAAAAAATTATTTATTTATTTACTTTTGGCTGCGTTGGGTCTTCCTTGCTGCGTGCAGGCTTTCTCTAGTTGTGGCCAGCAGGGGCTACTCTTCATTGCGGTGCACGGGCTTCTCATTGCAGAGCATGAGCTCTAGGCGCATGGGCTTCAGTAGTTGCAGCGCGTGGGCTCAGTAGTTGCAGTGCGCGGGCTTCAGTAGTTGTGGCTCTTGGGCTCTAGAGCGCAGGCTCAGTAGTTGTGGCGCACGGGCTTAGGCTTAGTTGCTCTGCGGCATGTGGGATCTTCCCGGACCAGGGCTAGAACCCGTTTCCCCTGCATTGGCAGGCGGAATCTTAACCACTGTGCCACCAGGGAAGTCCTTAATTTTATTTTAAAGTAATTAATTGCTTTATTATTGTACTGGCCACTATTTCTTTGCTGGATTATAATCGAGGCATTCTTTTTTTTATGTGATAACATAAAGAACCTGATTCACCTCTTAATTTGTCCAGGAGCAATATTTTTATAAGAAAGTTTTCGTTTTAAAAGTGGTAAGTAACCTGAAATCTAAGTAAAATACAGTGCTTTCTTCAAAAGTCATTATACCATGGAGTATATATTTCTACTATGATATGGCAAAAATTAATAGTGGTCTATTTTTAGTGTCCAAATGAAATTTATATAAAGTTTCTTTGCCTCAGGTTTTGTTTTTAAATGCTCTAAAATGAGTTATGTGACCTAGTATTATATCAGAATTGCTTGTTCTTGGGTAATGTGTTTCTCTATGATTGTTTGAGATCTAGTATGTTTATCTATACTAACAGTAGGTTCTTTATAGTTAACAAACTGCTATTTCTTTTTTAATGGTGGTTTTACATGTTGTGGAAATGAATTTCCTTATCATTTAACTTATTTGATCAAATTGAAAATCTTAACTATATTTTAAAACTTTTTGCCACAGCGTTTTACCAACGAGGATCATTTGGCTGTCCATAAACATAAACATGAGATGACACTGAAATTTGGTCCAGCACGTAATGACAGTGTCATTGTGGCTGGTTAGTATATGCTTTTATTAATAGCTTATATACATATTTCACCTGGAATGTGCACAATTTTTGTGTATTCTCTGTAAATAATATAGTCTGGTGATATTCCAATGACTTCATTTACAATAAATGTTGGCAACATGTATTTTACCCATTACATTTTTATGTTTCCTTCTGACCATTCATTTCACTCTTTTTGTGTGGTTTTCAAATGTAGATTTTAATGTCATTTTTTGTGGAAGTTAATTAGAAACCTGGGAACATTCATACCATTTCCAAAATTTACATTTAACTGATAGTTGAACTAATGTGATGTTTAGTCAATGTTTCTTTTAGCTGTTTACACCTGCTTTACGATGCTATGCGAAGCTAGATGATGATCAAGCTCTTCCTGTTGGAGAAAGAGCAATTAGCAGACTTGTTCATTAGGATTTTGTTTGTTTCTTTTTGGACTAAACATCTGTGTTAGTAAAATACTCTCAATAAAGGGGGCTAAAATTCAGTCAGTGCTTTTATTTTTGTATGTTGCTCCTATGAACATGCAGTATCACCTAAGCAGATGATTATCTTACAGTATGCAAAAAGAGAAACCCAATTCATGCATTGGTTTATTGTCCTTCCATGCTATATCAGCTACCCCTTTTTTGGTATTTAAATATATATATGTACATATCTCTGTATATGTACACACACATAACATTTAATTTCATTGCATTTTGTATATTTTATAAGTAGTGTGGTAAGAAAACAGTTTTATATAAAATTTAATATACTTATATACATTTCAGTCCTTCTTGTGTCATAACCACAGATTCACATAAATATTCAAATTAACTTAATTTTTTTCTCTTGTAAAGCTTAGGTTATACTATTTGTAAGTCTAGAATTATATACCTGTATACTGAATATTATTAATACTTTTAAATTATTACCCAACATAGAGATCAAATTGTCATATGCAATGATTTGGAGAGATAATGAGGAAAAAAGACGGTTCTTGTCATTCGGTATCAAGATTTTGCATTGAAAAAACTGGAGGTAAAAATGTTGATAATTTACCAAAAAACAATTTGTTTAGGAAAAATGTAGGGTAGCATTCAACATATCTTCATTTCTGTAAGTAGAAGGAAGTAGACAAGAGTGAGGTATGCATTTCTTTAAAACACTATACATCAGATACTAGGAGAGAGAACCAAAAACACAAACAAAATAACAACAGCCTGAAGTTTCACTCTCCTAGGCACGAAGGGCTTTGCTTCTCTAGAATTTCTTGCCTTAGAGCCATATCTCTCTCTGTAACATTTAACTCAAAAATATTTTGAGATTGGTTTCTAGAACTTACTTTCCTATCTGTTTACATTTAATGCAATAGAAAAGTAGAACACACTCAAACATAGCACTTGACCATTTTTTTACTAATATATATTGAGATGAGTAGTTTAGCATTACTGTATAAATATAGTGCATGATGTGTATGGTATATATTTGATGATCAATAGCCATAAGCCATGTGCATGTTTAAACAATTGTGCCTGTGTTGACTTTTCTCTTTTCAAGCCTGATCATTATAGTAATCACTGATAAAAGTGATTTTTCCATACGTATTTTATTTTTAAGACTTCTCTCCCTTTAATACAAAATAGCCTTCTCTTGGGCTTAGATAGACAAACCCTTTGGGCATGAACAGAAGAGTCAAATTTATGTTCAGTTTACTAATTCAGTCATGATGGACCTAGGTTGATACAAGTATGCTGGGCCCTTACTATAATACCATTTTGAAGTCTTTTTTGGGGTAGAGGTTATATATGTTGCAGACTAACTATTAGGTAAAATGAAGACAAAATAAAAGTCCTTCAGTAATTTTGATAATACTAATAGTGTCTGAGGTAGGCCTACATTATATCTAATGTGTATGACAAGTAGGTCATTTTAGTGTTAAATATATTTATATGTAGTAAACATATTAATACTCTGGGAATATGTTGAGGTGAGGGTGAAGATAAAACAGTAAGTAATGCCCACTCTGGGGACCCAGTAGTTAACAGAAATATGTGAATTTTAATTTCACAGAAGGTTTTATGAGTATTTTATCTTAAACCAGGAGTCATCCTTATACTTTTATTTAGTTAAAGCTTGATCCCTGATATAACCTATAAAATTGATGCCCTAAAATATATAAAATGTGAATAGAATTTGAATGTGCTACGAACTCTAATCAATCTGAGTAAATAGCCTTGAAAATAATAAGACTAAACAGGCAAAATTCATAAATTTGCTCTTTCAATTCAACGTGGACCTTAAGTGGCACTTGTTCTGTAACTAATACATGCTCACATGTACATTCAGTACATGTTTTAATGCACCTAGTGTGAGTACATATTCAAATGTAGTTAAAATGTTTCAAGTTTCCAGAAAGCAGAGTTTGACTAATTCTCTCCTGCCTAGGAATTAAGCTAGAACGTTAGACATATAACTCTTACATAGCCCCTCATACCAAGCTTGAAAAATGCTTTAAAATAGAAAATTAGCTTTAAAAAGGAGGGTTTTGTTTTAGTTTTCGTTTGCGGGGGGCTCTTGTTTTAACCTTCTTTTTCTTCTAGTATTTTGATCTACCTACTAAAGACTGTTTTATCTTAAGCTTGCTTTCATAATAGATTATGAACACTAGTGGAAGGGCAAAGTTAAAGCAAATATACATGCTGTTGTCCTAGTTTTCCCCAAATTGCATGTATTTTATGCATTTGTAAGTTTTAATAGTGTAAATTTTTTTTAAATTTTGTGTTAGATAACGACAGTAGTTGATCTCTGAGTAGCGGGTGTTTATGTCACTCAGAGAGAACGTGTGGACTAAGGAACAAGAAGTACTTCTTTTCATACTTTTATGGTTCATAAAGTTGGAGGAAATACCTTAAACTGCAACAAAGACTTAACCAGATTTTGTTTGCTTTAAAGGAAGAGGTCTTTCCAAAGAGAATTAACAGCTGACTGAACCAGTCCTGCTAATTTGTTAATTTACTAGCTATATTTTAGGGTCCTGTATGATATTTAAATATATGTGTTTACTTCTTGACATTTATTTCAGATCAGACCCCAACACCAACAAGGTTCTTGAAAAACTGTGAAGAAGTGGGTTTGTTTAATGAGTTGGCAAGTCCATTTGAGAATGAATTCAAGAAAGCCTCAGAAGACGACATTAAAAAAGTATGTTGTTAACTATGAAATTAAAACAGTGCTTCTGACAGAACAGTAATCATAGTTTTCACTCCCTGCTCTCTTATTTTAGATATACTGATTGGCTATTTTTAAACTCCTAACATTTTCTTTAACGTTTGTGTTTTAGATGCCTCTAGATTTATCTCCTCTTGCAACACCCATCGTAAGAAGCAAAATTGAGGAGCCCTCTGTTGTAGAAACAACTCACCAGGATAGTCCTTTACCTCACCCAGAGTCTACTACCAGTGATGAGAAGGTTAGAAATTTGTATTTATGGTAGAAACACAAACTAAGTGGAAAAAAAATCAGCTAAGTCTAATATTTGATCTACATAAAATGTTAATGTAATAAATTATACATAAATCAGTGTCAGGTTGTAATAGTCTTATTATATGTGAAAGCCTGTGAATACTCAGAAATTTCAGGGAAAGAAGACTGTACCTTTATAGATAATTCGTTTTTTGTTACACACAGAAAAATTATTGGGGAGAATAGAAGAGCCATGGCAGAGGAGCTAGAAGTAAGGCAGAAAAAGTAACTATTTACCTAGGAATAAATGCTTTGACCTTAGGTGTTTTGTGTTTTTTTCATTTCCTTGTTATAAAGGTACATTCTCATTATAAAAAGTTTAAGAACATAGAAAAATACAAGAAAGAAAAAAAAAACTACCTTTTAGCCCATAATTGACTGATAAGAATTACTAGTATTTTGAAACGTTTTTCCTAGATATATGCATGCATTTATACATAAAAATATACATATATAAGTGAATAGTTATAGGATACAAAGAGGAATCTTGGTTTTTTTTTTTTTTTTTTGGCTGCTTTGGGTCTTCCTTGCTGTGTGCGGGCTTTCTCTAGTTGTGGTGAGCGGAGGCTACTCTTCATTGCAGTGCACAGGCTTCTCATTGCACAGGCTCTAGGCACGCATGCTTCAGTAGTTACAGTGCGTGGGCTCAGTAGTTGTGGTGCGCGGGCTTCAATAGTTGTGGCTGTCAGACTCTAGAGCGCAGGCTCAGTAGTTGTGCACGGGCTTAGATGCTCCGCAGCATGAGGGATCTTCCCGGATCAGGGATTGAACCTGTGTCCCCTGCATTGGCAGGTGGATTCCTAACCACTGTGCCACCAGGGAAGTCCCAGTTTACTTTTTTATATCATGCTTTAGATATTCAGCATTAATGTACATTTTCCCATGGCATTAGAAAATTTTCCAAAGTCATAATTTTTAATGTTTGCACTTTATTTTATCATTACCTTAATGTATTTACTTATCTTGTTCTTGTTGGACATAAAGGTTGTTTCCACATTATCACAATTATAAGAAATGCTGTTAAATCTTTGATATAAATATCTTTTTCCTAGAAAGTATTTCAGTCCCTTCACACTCAGCAGTTTTTTCCTGTTGATTGCTGCTTTAGCCTCTTTTAGGGGTATTTCTTCTTCCTGCATTCCTCAGTCATTAGTTCCCCCTGGGCATGGCATAGTCATTCCAAGTTGTAAAAAGCAAGTTCTGGGCCCCCTTCTCTTTTCTTTCTCAATTTTTTTCTTAAGTGCTCTCATCCAGACTCATAACTTTAAAAACCATCTTCGTGGTTTTCAAATTTATATCAACCCGGGTATTTCCCAGATTTCCATATTCATATCCAGCTCCATCTTGACATTTCCTTTTCTGTGTCTAATGGACATCTTAAACATAGTATGTCTAAATTAGAGCCCTTGATTTTTTTTCCCACAGTTTTCCCTGTCTCGGTAAAACAGGGAAAACTTCTTTCCATCCATCTAGTTGCTCAGGCCAAGAATAAAGAATACTTAATTCCCTCTTTTCCTTCACACTGAAACCAGTAACAAATCTTACTAGACCTACTTCCTGAATATATCCTTAATTTATCTCTTTTATCTTCAGTGTCACCACTTTAGTCCAATCCATCATTATCTTTTACTTGGATTGTTAACGATTACCTTCTAATAATTGTTAACAATTATTATTTGTTAAAATACAAATAATATTAATATAATAATTTTAATATAATTAATATATTAATAATGTTAATATAATTTTTAACAATTACCTGGACTTTCTACTTCCATCTCCAACCTATTTTCCATAGGCTATTTTATTTTTAATACATTATGTCACTTCCCTGCTTAAAATCCTTCAATGGTTTGCCATTGCATTTAAGGTAACACACTCCTTCTATAAGTCCTCATTGATCTGGACTTACCTACCCATCCAGCCTCACCTCATGCCATTCTCTGGGATGTTCATCAGGTATTCTAAGCTTTTTCCTACCTCAAAGACATTGCTCTTGGTATTGCTTCCTTTTCCCTAGAATGCTCTCCTCCTTATCTTTTCAGTACCTGTTCAAATGCTGTTTTGCAAAGAAGCTCACCTTACCTCACTATGCTATCAAAGGAGCCAACTCCAACCTTCCCTCAGTTGATCTTTCATGATTTCTTATGTTTTGCTGTTAGTCTGTAACACATTACAGTCTGAAATTTTCTTGTTTGTTTTACTTGTTTATTGTCTCTCTTCCCACTAGGCCTTGAGGGTGTGTTGTAAATTCTCAAACTTGTCAAATAAATGAAGTCCCAGTACTACTAGTTTGTCTTTCTTCCTGTATAGCTTAATAAGATTTTGATAATAAATGGCAGTATAAAGGCCAATTCAAAGAACATAGTAGACCCAATTTTTACAGTAACTAGTTACAGAGTCCTGGATAATCTCTGTTTTCTAATCTGTAAAACTGGGGAAAAGACCATCTATGAGGTTCTGTGTTTTCCTTTACTTTGGAAAGATGTTACTCCAATAGTTATTTATTTTTACATTCAAGGTATCAATATTACTCGGCCTTTTGATACTGAGAAATTATTGATAATGTAGAGATAGTTACCTAAAATTAGCAAATATTTGTATTAAAAAAATTTTAACATTTTTGGGCCCTTACTATAGTACCATTTTATAAGTATTCTATTATTGAATTTGTATCAACTATAAAACAGTCTCCTGGACCTATTTCTTCTTTATACAGTATAATGATGGAGTAGGACTAGGCAATCCCTTCTGGATTTTAAGTTCTATGCTTCCATGAGAATGGAGTTGTATTTCTGTTTTTTAACTTAAATTCTCATGGAGTTATATAGCCAAGTTGCCCAGCCTAACTTATTTCTAGATTGATGGTAAAATAAATTGTACTGAAAAAACCACTCAAGATGTTTTTAAATTAAAATATGAACATTGCATCTGAAACTTTACAGTGGCTTCTACAATTTTCTTTTAATTAACTTTAAATATTAATATACTTTGGGGTATATTAAGTATTATGTTTGTTTTTAAAAATGTGTTATATTCTGTTGACTTGCATTTTTAAATTACATTCTTTCTCTATCTCATTATTAAATAGGAAGTACCATTGACACAAACTGCACAGCCCACATCAGCTATCGTTCGTCCAGCATCATTACAGGTTCCCAATGTGCTGCTTACAAGTTCTGACTCAAGTGTAATTATTCAGCAGGCAGTACCTTCACCAACCTCAAGTACTGTAATCACACAGGCACCGTCCTCCAACAGGCCAATCGTGTAAGTGATTTGGGCCAATCATTGAATTATATGAATTGTTAAGTTTTTCTTGTTATGATTTGTCCTAAGATATTTAATTATTCTAATTGTGGCCTTTGTGTGTGTGTGTGTGTTAATAGTATTTTGCATGCTTTGATTTTCGGAAAAAATGCTTGGGTAGTCTTTTTAATAAATATAAATAGTATCTAATAAATTAGAAAATAAATATCTAAAACTTAATTTGAAAAACAAATCAACATAGAATGTGATTTTAAGATGGTCTCTTATTTTCGTGCTATTTCACACAAAACACATAAGATTATTTTTATCACCAGGTAACATTTCTTTCATTTCTTACAGGTAGTTGATAAGAATTTTTCTCAACTAACATGTTGGAGATTGTCCTAAGTAAATTCATAACTTTTTCCATTTTTTTCCTCTTTTTCTCTACACTGCTTACGTACATTGTGCATTTAAGATGCAATTAAAAACAATTAAATTTTACGATGTGCTTTGCAGTGATTGGAAGATTTTTGTTTTGTTTTTAATTACTTGAGTGGTGTATATATACCATGAATAATTTTCTGTGGGTATTTTATTCATGTTATGAGAAAGATGGTATCAAGTTTCCATCTGTCACATAGGCATTTTCTTGGGCTGGAGCTGCAGTTCTTTTTTCTTTTTTTTCCAGTTTTATTGAGATATACAGTGGACCCTTGAACAATACCAGTTTGAACTGCGTGAGTCCAGTTACACACAGATATTTTTCAACAAGTACATACTACCACACTACACAATCCACAGTTGGTTGAATCTGCAGATACAGAGGCTGACCATAAGCTACACTGGGATTTTCGACTCTGCATAGTGTCAGTGCATCTAACCCTCTTGTTCAAGGGTTAACTGCAATTGACATACAGCACTGTATATATTTAAGGTGCATAGCATAATGATCTGACTTACATCATGAAATGATTACCACAGTAAGTTTAGTGAACATCCATCATCTTGTACAGATATAAAATAAGAGAAAAAAATATTTTTTCCTTGTGATGAGAACTCTTAGGATCTACTCTGGTAACAGCTTTCATATGTAACATACAACAGTGTTAACTATATTAATCATGTTGTGCATTACATCCCTAGTACTTATTTATCTTATAACTGTAAGTTTGTACCTTTTGACCGCCTTTGTTACTGTACAAAGATATAACATTATTAATGACTGTATTCCTCACACTGAATTTCATCCCTGTGACTCCTTTATTTTGTAACTGGAAGTTTGTACCTCTTAATTTCTCTCATCTCTCCAACACCCTTCCCTCTGGAAACCACCTGTCTGTTCTCCGTTTCTGTTTTGTTATGTTTGTTCATCTGTTTTGTTTTTTAGATTCCACATATAAGTGAAATCATACAGTGTTTACCTTTCTCTGGAAAATTTACTTTTAAATGATATAATAATAGGAGTAAAAATACTCTTGTATTTTTAGAGATTATTGATAGGGATTTCTTTTCTCTAATTGCCCTTCTTTTGTTTTCCTTAGTCCTGTACCAGGCCCATTTCCTCTTCTGTTACATCTTCCTAATGGACAAACCATGCCTGTTGCTATTCCTGCATCAATTACAAGTTCGAATGTGCATGTTCCAGCTGCAGTCCCAGTAAGTTTGAAATTTAGACTATTAAAATTTTTTCTTTATAGTAAAACCGATCTTTGTAATCAGAAAATACAGCCCAAGGGGGGGCTGCTTGATTAGTTTATGAAACTGAATTCAACAAAATACTTAGTGGTGAGCAGTATTTACTCACTGATATTTATTGTGATAGCATTTACCTTTCAAGGCAAACACAATTGGATAGAAAACATTTTTCCATCCTAAAAATCTTGTTTTCCTTTTATTTTTAGTATTAAGAACTTTATTCCATATTCAACCCATTTCAATTTGCTAGATTTGTAGAATTCAAATATTAACATAGATTTCTATTCTTTAAGAAGACATTTATACTGGAACACTTATCAGGTAACTCCATGTTATTTTGATTACTATAGAAATTGTTTATAAAAGCACTCTGTGAAATATTATGGTCAGGTTGGGTTTACAAAATTCCTTTGCTGTCCCAAGCGTGTGAAAATCTAAATGGTCTAGTAGAATGGGCAATAGATAGTCCCCACTTTCCTAAAGAGAAGATGCATAAGAAAAGTTTTTTGAGGGCATGTTAAATATATAAATTTTGAAAGACATAGACAGTAGTTAAATATGTACTTACAATATTTAATAACATAGTGAATATTTAGAAGCACATTCTTTGGAATAATATGTTAGAAATAATCCTTTTTTCCTGTTCTCACATTTCGTAAGTTTATTCAGACTCTTCAAATGTGTCTTCAACATTCAAGTTTTCATCATTAGAACCACTTTTTAAGAAATCTCACACAATTTTCCAAAACACATTGTTTTCATCCTCACCCAAGTAGTTTCAGTATAACACTTTTGTGTTAATCTATTAACACAATCTATTAACACAATCTATTAACACTTGTGTTTAATCTATTATTGTAATCCTGGGAATCTTACACCAAGTCCTAATATTCATTCATGTAATAAAAAGACAGTTTCTTCTTTTACCTTGTAGATAGTTGTTTCTGATCAGTACAATATAATCACTTATTGTATAGCTTTTAAAAATTAGTTTTAAAAGCCTCTTTACAGTAACATCTAACACTTTGGTGAGATTATATCCTCAGAAATAATACTAAAATTAATGTTAAATATTTACTTTTTTTATTAACTAGTTCTTCCAAAGTGACCTTTTCTAAGTATCCAAAATTAACATTGATTGAAATAATTTCAAGATAATATGTTGTCTTCAAACAGAACTTTGTTGTTCAGAATGAGATATTTTATAAGGACTCGAATATAAGGTGATTACTTCCTCTTTTCTCAGGATATTTTCAAGGGGGAAACATCCTTGTCCTGTATCTGGGATTGTATGGTTATCCCGTTAAATGTAACTGTGATGAGAGAAACTGAAATGAAAAAGAGGTATACTTTAGGTACATAATAATTAATCATTCAGTGTTGATATTAGGTTTTTTAAAAAAGGCAAAAACCAGAAAAATCTGTTACATATTATTATTAGAGGAATTATTAGAGGTAATCAGGTTCTTCTTTGTCATGCTTTATATTAATATATCAAAGAACTTTCATTGTATATTTTAGAAATTTTATATGTATATATTTTAGAAAAGCAAAGTTCATTGTTGAAATTACTTTCTATGCCTAGTTATACAAGTTTTAACATTCTTTCCTTTCACATTCAAAATGGAAGGGTGACAGATCTGTGAGAAATCCATCACTTTAAATATTATTTTCTATAAGAAGAAGTCATTTAAAAAAAGGAATTATGAAAATTGAAGATTAGGAAAGTGAGTGTCTCAGAACAACTGACAACTTTTTTTCTTTTTTTTTTTTGCGGTATGCGGGCATCTCACTGTTGTGGCCTCTCCCGTTGCGGAGCACAGGCTCCGGACGTGCAGGCTCAGCGGCCATGGCTCACGGGCCCAGCCGCTCCACGGCATGTGGGATCTTCCCGGACCGGGGCGTGAACCCGTGTCCCCTGCATCGGCAGGCGGACTCTCAACCACTGCACCACCAGGGAAGCCCCAATTGACAACTTTTGAAGGATAAATCAGGATTAAGATCAATAAGGGTTCAGACAGAGATACAGTTTTCTAATTCTGAAGTCTCAAATAATTATACCAATTATATTTATATTAATATACATTTTCTATTAATGTATAATATATTGTCATGTAAATGTATTATATTGATTATAATATGTAAATTATTATAGCAGCCATTGTGCAAATAAAAGTACAAATCTCATTTTGAATATATTCTCTAGCAATTATTTTTCAATATCTTCTGCATAGCTTGTTCGACCAGTCACCATGGTGCCTAGTGTTCCGGGAATTCCAGGTCCTTCTTCTCCTCAACCAGTACAGTCAGAAGCAAAAATGGTAAGCAAGATTTTATTTGTTCTATACATTTCTTGAGCCTGTTTCGAATTAGTTTTTTCCATTAAAGCCCACTTCAGATGCACAATTTAGATCAAATTTTATAAAATCGTGGACTGTATTACATTACAGAAGAACCAGAAAATTTGGAAAAGGAAAGCTTTCATTAGCATAGTGACAAGCTACTGATACTTTAAAGCAAATGAATGGATTGGGAGTAAAGTTCTAGTTCTTGTCATTGGTTTGTCTGATTTTTGGTGTGGCTTTTTAGATAAATCCTCCCCCTGCTGGAGGCTAGAGATATTGCAGCTGAAACTAGAAGTAATCATCTGAAGGCAGTGCTGATATAATGAGTGGTTGTATACAGTCATACAAATGAGTAGAACAGAATTAACTAGAATTCTGAAATAGTATATGAGTTAGTAAACATTACACATAATATATAAACGGAAAGCATATTTTTGAGTTATGTTTCAGACACTAAGAAATTGGTGGTAAGGGATGAACTACAGAGTAGGAATCAAGAGACGTATTTTCATTTTAATCCTGATTCTGCTATTCAGTACCCCTAATCAACCCACTTTAACTTTTCTGAGACTCATTTTCCTCATCTGTGAAATAAAGGGGTTAAACTTTGATTTCTGGGGTCTCTCTTAGCTCCAAATCCTACTAACTTGCTAATTTTCTTGGTAGAAGATCTGAAGCTGCTGCTGTGGGATGGGGAGTGTGGGGGGTTGGTTTTATTCAAATAAGTGTAATTCTCCCTTCTACAGTCTAACACACTTTAAAGCTAATTCTTCTTAACTACAACCAATGAATCGATAGATAGTTTTTAGACACCTATTATTTGTTTCAGTTCTATGCTAGGCACTATACTAATAATATAAATCTGTACACATGAAAGCCATTATGTATCAATATTATCGCAAGGCTTTAAATTTTTTACTGCTATTCTCCATTAATGCAAATAATCAATCTGAAATTGGCATGGGATAACTTTTTTTTTTTAACAGCAAAACTTATATACCATCTGAATGAATAATAGTTGGTTGAAGAGTATTAAAATTAGCTGGTTATTGATTGTGGTGAGGGAACTTGAAAACCCAGGAGGGGAATTTTTCACATAACAGCATGTTTAGGTCAAAGGCATGGAAATAATAACTAAGATGAATCTTTTCCACTTAATAGCAGAAGAGCTTCACTGGGAATGTGTTTTACACTTCCTACTTTAAACATAACTGTTACAATGAAAAGTTCAATTAGTGAAACTGAGTAGAGTAGAAATAGAAGTTAAAGAGATCCTGTTGTTGTACACTGTATCTAAAAATATTTTTACATATTCAGTGGACTTTTTTTTCCCACAAATTAATTCCAATGGAAAAAATCAGATTTAAAGAAATACTTTTGGCTATAAGAGATTAGGCCATATTTGTAGAAACTAGTAAACTTCCCTGAATAACTTTTTCTTTTAATCACTAAGAAATTTAATAAGAATAAAAGTGTTTTGTATGCTTGTATATTAAAAAAAATACCAAAGCTATATTTCATAAATTTATATATGAAAAAGTTATTGGTTGAAAGCCCCAAAATAGCATGGGGAGTCACAGATTGCCCCACTTAAATTTAACAGTCCAGTTAAATTTCTTATTAGAATATTGTTAACATATAAAATAGCCATATTTAGGTGATTGCCTATTTTAATTGGGATAGTAAATAAGATTGTCCTGTTTTTAATTTAAAAAGACTCAGAAATTAGTCCATTTCCTTTTTTTTTTTTAAGCTTTTTGTTATGGAAGAATTCAAACACATACAAAATAAATAGGTTTCTATAATGAACCCCCATGTACCCATCATCCAGCTTCAATTATTAGCGATATAACTGCCATTCTTGTTTTATCTGTACCTCAGACCACTCCCTACCCTCACTCAATTTTTTTTTTTTTTTTTTTGGCGGTACGCGGGCCTCTCACTGTTGTGGCCTCTCCCGTTGCGGAGCGCAGGCTCCAGACGCGCAGGCTCAGCGGCCATGGCTCACGGGCCTAGTCGCTCCGCTGCATGTGGGATCTTCCCAGACCGGGGCACGAACCCGTGTCCCCTGCATCGGCAGGCGGACTCTCAACCACTGCGCCACCAGGGAAGCCCATAAGGCTTTCTTAATGTAAAATTTACATAGATTGAAATGGACCGATTTTATCTGTACAGTTTAAGTGCATTCATGTAACTCACACCCTTATTATGGTATAGAACATTAACATCTACCCATCAAGTTTCTTTATTTCCCTTCCCAATCAGTCCACCTCCCCCAACTGTTCTTGTATTTGTCACCAGCAATGTAAATGGAATCAATATATACTCTTGTGTTCAGCTAAGCATATGTTTATGTGATTTATCCATGTTGTTGCGTGTATCAAAGTTTGTTTCTTTTTATTGCTGAGTAGTTTTCCATTGTGTGAGTATACCACAATTTCTTTATCCATTCTCCTATTGGTGGACACTTGAATGGTTTTTAGTATTTAGCTGTTGTGAATAAAGCTCATATGCACATTCTTGTATAACTCCCTTTGTAGATGTATATTTTCATTAAGTTTATCTACCTAAGAGTGGAATTGCTGAGTCAGAGAGTAGGTATACATATAACTTTATAATAAATTGCCAGACCTTTTGCCAAAGGTTTACATTCCTACCAGCAGTGTATGGGAATTCCAGTTGTTCCCACATTTTTGCGGACATTTGGTTTTATCTATTGTTTTCATTGTAGACATTCTAGGAGATTGTGGCAGCATCTCTTGGTTTCAATTTACATTTCCAATCAGCCAGACATTATTTGTGATATTTTTTGCTCATTCTTTAAATTTGGTTACTTGTCTTTTACTATTGTGTTATAGGAATTCTTTATATATATTCTAGATACAAATTTGTATATAGATATGTATATATATATATCATGAATATTTTCTCAGTCTGTAGCTTGCCTTTATTTTTCTTAATGGTATACTGTATTACCGTTGATTGCTACTTTTATCTTTAATATTTTCTTTGTCTACTTAATTGGGTTTAATTTGCTTATCTTTTTTTAGCTTCTTAAAGTAGAAGCTTAGATTATTGATTTAAATCTTTTTACCTTTCTCATATAGGCATTTAACGCTATAACTGTGCACAAATTTTGATATGCCGTACTTTTATTATTTATTTTCTAATTTCCCTTGTGATTTCTTCCTTGAACTGTGGGTTATTTAAAAGTGTAGTATATAATTTCCAAATATTTCAGGGCTTTTTATCTGTTTCATATTGATTTCTATATTAATTAAATTACATTGTGGTTTGGTAATGTACCACCTTTAGTATATTTGATTGTCCAGTGAATCAGTTTGATTGAAGAATTTTCAGTGCTTGAATTTCATTATCATCATTATCAAGTATACTTATATATTGGTATAAGTACAAAACAAATCTACCAACCTTTGGGAATAACCCGGAAATAGTTTGGGTTTTGTAGTTTAATTCATGTTCATTTATTTTGCATCAGCCTCATTTAACAGTTATTTCTAATGATTGCTGTTTATTTAACAAACATTTCTTGGGTACTAAGAAATTCATCAGACGTGATCTTAAGTTTTGAGATTTTTCTTGCAAATGTTTCCAATGATCATCAAGAGAGTAAAAAAAAAGTCTTCTTATCTTTTTAATATGCCGTTATTGATTTTTTTTTCCCAACAGGTATGGCAGTTAGGATTATATTGTATCAATGAGGTGTTTGGCTCTTGTTTTCAGTTTTTTGATACCCTTGATGGTGACTTTTGTGCACAAAAACCATTATTGAGAGTCTCCTTTTTAAAAATAAAGTTACAAATTCAAAAACTTATTTCTTCCCTAAGTTCTCAAGGCCAATTTATAAATCGAGTTGTACAGCGATCACTTTTAAAGGGCTTAAAATAAAATTAAACATACTAAACTTCATTTTAAACTTAATATATCCTGTTTTCTCTATAGGTACCTCATTGTCTAACAAACTTCCCCAAGTACTTCAATAACTGAAATAATTAAATTATAGATATAATGAGGGTTTGGTTCTCTTCAATATTCCTGTATTATTAAGAGGCTTAGTAAGATTATCTTAGTTCTTCCAACTAAAATCACAGGACTAAATCAATCTCAAACATTTAAAACTAAAATCCAAGGGCAGTCTCTTACTCTATGTGGCAAGTTATTTTAGATACATTTGTAACATGAAATACAAAATAGTTACAGATTGTTTGTAAATTTAGATTAAAATGTCAGTGTCATTGATTACTTAATTAAACATCAAAGGGCTAAAAAAAAGATTTACTAAATAAGTAATTGTATAATTCTAACTGGAGAAAGTTGAGACTAGGTTCATATCCCATTGCACAGAGGTTTCTTAATGATCAGATAAACGATCATAGGACTTAATTCTTTCTCTATCAGTGATAGAATTCCAGTTCCATGCTCTCCAAATGAATGGTTCCCAGCTCACATCCCCTAGATTCACATTACACATTAAATAATTTTTCTGACTGTTTACCAGTCTGTAGCACCCCAGCAAAACTTATAATTTCTTCTTTCACTGCTTCAAGTGGATTTTGCTTTGTTGTTTTCAACTCTTTGAAAATATTTTAAATATCCTCCCTGCTTGATTCTGCATTTCTGTTAAGGATTTGTTTGACTTTTGTGGTCACAGTCTGTTAACGACATGCTAAATAGTGCAGCAATGGTGATTGTGCTAAAATGTGGTTAAAAAATAATGTTTGAGAAATGGCAGCATTGGAACACATAAGAATGAGTAGCGCACTACAGCTGAAGAGAAACTTATTTGTATCCTAAGATAGCCAAGGATGCTTTTGTGGTGCCCTGATTTTCAGATGCCCAGTGCTCACAGGAAGATTTATATGCATTGTGTTTGTGTCTACTATAAATATTTAAATAAGATCCTTCTTTTTTGCTAAAGAAATTTCTTCAGGACAAGTTGTGTTTGTTATGTTTTGTTTTTTAAAAACGTTAAGTCTTTGGAAAAGTAAGCACGTAGTTTTTAAAAATATATATATATGGTGGTCCACAAATACAAGATTACCTAGTATTTTTTAATACTCTAGGAAAATTCCTATTATCTACTATTTTCACAAAATTTCACTGGATCTCACCAGATTTAGGTTTAGGGGTTTTGTTGGTCATTAAGCACATTAAACCACAGATATTTGCTATCTGTGTTACTCTTCTAATAAAACAAATTTCCTATGTAATATTTGTAATCAAAAAGTAACTTCTGGGGCTTCCCTGGTGGCGCAGTAGTTGAGAGTCTGCCTGCCGGTGCAGGGGATACGAGTTTGTGCCCCAGTCCGGGAAGATCCCACATGCCGTGGAACGGCTGGGCCCGTGAGCCATGGCCGCTGAGCCTGTGCGTCCGGAGCCTGTGCTCTGCAGCGGGAGAGGCCACACGGTGAGAAGCCCGCGTACTGCAAAAAAAAAAAAAAAAGTAACTTCTAAATAAGAAAATGTTAACCATCCAGGAGTTTTGTTTAAGAAGATTTAGTAAATTATTTGAGTAGTATTCCCCAGAATCATTCCTTTAAGACTTGTGTGACAAACTGAGAGAGATCTTTGCACACAGTGGGTAGCCAGTAGGGTTTCTGCAGGGGGTTTCTACTGAGCGCTGACAGAGGGCATCTTGGCAAATGTTCAGAAACCTACATTAACTTAGTTGGGCCCTGCATGGAACCTCATGTTCAGCAGAATTCTTCTGACCTGCCTCTGCACGCCAAGCTAATCAGCAAACACCTAACGAGCCCACTCCAAAGAAACAGACTCTCTCCCAACGTACTTCATTTTCATATGTTCTCTGGGGGTGGGGAGACAAGATTTCACGAGGACTGATGATGCTGCAAAGACTACAATAATGATAATTAACTTGCTGAATTTAGAAGATTATGCTGTTAATTAGTTGCAAAATAAAGATAAGTAATAGAGCAGCAGATGGTAGGATAACACCCCAGAGAAGGAGGGTTATTACTCTGATGAGCTTTTGTGGCACATATGAAATATGGATCTGACTTTTTCATACATTGTTTCTAGAGAACATTGTGTTTTTTCTTTGAACTATGATAGAGTAGTTTCTTCCTACCAAGTTCTGACAGATGTGATAAAATTTGTTTTCAGGGGTACAACATATAACATAGAATTTGAATAACGAATTATTTTTAGCAGATTACCTCTTAAGATGAGTGTCAGATTGGTCAGCACAACAGACTATTTACTCTTTAATTGACACAATCTCTAAGAAAAAAGTTTTCAACATAGTAGTTGAATTTTACAACACTAAAATTTTAACTCTAAACATTAAAGCACTAAGTCTGCTTAGAAATGTAGTAATAAAGATTTTAGTTTTCTTTCACTGTATACCTTTAGTTTAAAATTAAAATTATGCCTAGCTTTTATTGTACATGTTAGAGAATATAGACTTGTTAAATCTTACTTACTTTCTCTGAGTATTCAATCTTTATTTACTTAACTAGATTTCTCTATTGATAGAAATTTTTATCTTAGTAATGGACTGACCGATGTCTAATACTCTTCTTAATGATTATTAAAATATACTTAGAATACTTAATATTAGACAAAAGCTCTAGTTTGGAAAAACTTTTATTTAAAATATGTTTGTTCAGTGAAGTAAGAGTCAACAGACAGAATTTCTGGTCCTAGCTCTGTTTCTTTTATAACTACCTCTGTGCTTCTGGGAAGTAACTTCACTCTTTGGGCCTTAGTTTCTTTATCTGTAAGATGGTAATTGGACTAATTGATTAGCTCCAAATTTCTACTGTAAAATAAATATTATATTTATATGTTTTCATTAATTTGGGGGAGGACCAAATAGTTGCCCTTCTTTAAAATATCTCTAACATATATGTGGGTGGATTGTAGATATCCTTATTGTAAAATGTATATGAATAATGACAACTTCCTTCACCTAACCCACTGTAATTTCTTTTAGTGTATGTGTGTTTTTGTTGCTGTTTTTAAAAAAAAATCTGCAGTTCAGAGCAGTGTTAATTAACCCTTGAAAATCTTTTTCTTACATTTTGTACCCAGTGGCACACTTTTCCAAGTAAGACCCATCGTAATCAATGTAACAGCATGGAGTAAACATTAGAGCTTCCTCCCTGGATGAGTACTGTATACCCTAGGGCAGTCAAGAGAGGATAATGAATGCTGCTTTTAAGTGCTCTATAAGGTAGTAACTTGCCCTACTAAAGATTATTCAAGAGAGTGATGTTTATGTACTTCAGACTCCCCTAGGTGCAGTTACTGTATTTCATTAATTCTAAGAGTTAAGCTCTTCACTATAAAACTTTAAATGCTCTTCTTTGTTTTCTACCTAAGGACTTAAAAATGTTTTACCAACACATAATTTACCAAGCTTCACATCTCAACCAATATGTATATTTATGTACATTTTATATGCAGAAATGGAAGCCCACCTAACGCTATAGATTGGTGGGTTTTGTTTTGTTTTGTTTTGTTTTTTTCCGGTACGTGGGCCTCTCACTGTTGTGGCCTCTCCCGTTGTGGAGCACAGGCTCCGGACGTGAAGGCTCCGGACGTGCAGGCTCAGCGGCCATGGCTCACAGGCCCAGCCGCTCCGCGGCATGTGGGATCTTCCCGGACCGGGGCACGAACCCGTGTCCCCTGCATCGGCAGGCAGACTCTCAACCACTGCACCACCAGGGAAGCCCCATATAGATTGGTTTTTAAAAGATATAAGTATGCACACTCAGATCCTCCTCCTTCTGTTTATGTGACCCATACCTTCAGACTCCTGTCTTTTTACTTTAAGTTCTTTGACCATTTAGCCTAAGTATTCCTACCTGATTACAGCCAACTACTGCTTTGGTCACCTACCTAATTTTTAATCCATCCACTTCCACATTAGCCCATCAGTTATGAGTGTCCCAATTTCCTGGATCTTAGCTGCTAATGTGGTCGTTTCTGCTTGTTTAAAAAAGAAGGAAGAAAAAAAGCAACCAGGAATCTGACCTGGATTCTGAAAGATGCAGTGTGTCACATGGTCTTGAGAATATATTTTCCATAATAAAATATGTCTGAAGCTAAACCAGTCCTTAAGATGAACCCCTAAGCACTTTTTTTCCCTCTAAGTGTATTTTGAAAATACAAAAGTATAGGAACTTTCCTGATTCTTTGGTGTCCTCACCCTGACACCTGTGCTAAAAAAATAGAGGCCTCAATAGCTGTTTTTGAAAAAAGTAAGGAAGGGACTTCCCTGGCGGTCCAGTGGTAAAGAATCCGTCTTACAATGCAGGGGACACGGGTTTGATCCCTGGTCAGGGAACTAAGATCCCACATCATGCCTCAGGGCAACTAAGCCCTCACGCCACAACTACTGAGCTCACGTGCCTCCATTAGAGCCCGCGTGCCGCAAACTACAGAGCCCACGCACTCTGGAACCCACACATCACTACAGAGCCTACGCACCCTGGAGCCTGTGTGCCACAACTGGAGAAGAGAAAACCCACATGCCACAACTAGAGAGAAGCCTACACACAACAACAAAAGATCCTGTGCGCCGCAACAAAGACCCAGTTCAGCCAAAAATAAATAATTGTTTAAAAAAGAAAAAAGTAAGGAAGTTGATACTTAAGAAATCCTTTTATGAATCAGGTAATTTTGCATATTATATTTAATCTTTACCTTATCCCTGCAAGGAAATTACCATTGTTCCCAATTTTACAGACAAGGAAACACAGACTCAGAGATTGAAATGATTTGTTCAGAGTCACACAGATTGTTTGAGGCAGAGTTAAATCCTAAACAATAAAGTGTCTTCTCAGCTGTATACATTATGTATGCTAATATGTATACAGTATACATTACATATACTAACCTATTGTGGTGCTATTTGCAATTCATAAAGAAGTATTCAGTCAGAAAAGATGGAAAAAACATACCTGATCCTGGAGTGACAGGACTTTAGCAGTTGCAGTATCAGACTTGGCATTCCTAATCCTTTGTGATTGTCTTTCATGCCGCGTGGCTTGCGAGATCTTAGTTCCCGGACCAGGGATTGAACCTGGGCCCATGGCAGTGAAAGCGTGGAGTCCTAGCCACTGGACTGCCAGGGAATTCCCTTGTGGTTGTCTTCTGAATCATCAAGCCATCCAGCCTTAATTTCCTTATCTTCCTTAATTTTTAATCTTCCTTAATTTTTTCCTTTTTCTTTCTTGATTTTTCCTTTTCCCTTTTTTTTTTTTTGGTAGGATAACATATGTAACATGGTGCCATGGAAAAACTGTGCACTTTGAAATTAAGGAGATCCATGTTCAAATGTAGGATTTTAACTAGCTTAATGGCTGTGTGACCTTGGGCAAATGATCTCTAGTGTCCTAATCTGTAAAATTGGAATACTGTTTATTAGAAACTCATTGAAAAACTACTGATAATGCAACAACAGGGATGGATCTCAAGTGCATTATGCTAAAGGAAAAAAGCCAGATTCAAAAGGCTATATACACTGTATGATTCCATTTATATGATACTCTGGAAAAGGCAAAACTTTGGGGATCAAAAAACAGACTAGTGGTTTCCAGGGGCTGTGGGTGGGAGGAGAGTGACAGGAAAGAAGCATGAGGAAAGTTTGGGGGGGGTAATAGAACTGTTCTGTATCCTGATTGTAGAGGGTGGTTGCACGACTGTATGTGCTTGTTGAAACTCACAGAACTGTACACTAAAAAGAGTTCATTTTACTGTATGTAACTTATACCTCAACAAAATATTTTTTATACTACTGACTTTGTTTTTAAAATCATACCCAGAATCTACAATGATTAGCAGTAGAAAATGTCCATTAACACTTGTCTAGTTAGAATTACTGCTTCATTGGAAATTTTGATCTTTTCATATATGCTTGTTTTTTTTTTAATTATTATTTTTTGGCTGTGTTGGGTCTTAATTGCCACGCGTCACTTTCTCTGTTTGCAGCAAGCGGGGCTTCGCTTGTTGCGGAGTACAGGCTCTAGACACGCGGGCTTCAGTGGTTGCAGCACGTGGGCTCAGTAGTTGCAGTGTAAGGGCTCTAGGGCACGTGGGCTTCGATAGTTGTGGCTTGTGAGCTCAGTAGTTGTGGCTTGTGGGTTCTAGAGCACAGGCTCAGTAGTTGTGGTGCACAGGCTTAGTTGCTCTGCAGCGTGTGGGATCTTCCCGGACCAGGGATTGAACCCGTGTCCCCTGTATTGGCAGGTGGATTCTTAATCACTGTGTCACCAGGGAAGTCCTGTGCTTCAGTTTTTAAGGGATCTGGATCAATTATAGATGGTAAGAAGATATGTATAGGTGAAAATAAAGAAATTACAAATTTTCTAAATTGTTCTTAGTTGGAATAAATGAAAACAATTGTAGTAGAATCATTTGGGAGACTTTTTCTAAAGCTCTTCTCTACTATCTACCCCTTTATGCTATTTCCAGGGAAAGAAGAGAGGAAAGGTTGCCAAGAATCTGTTTTTAGCATGTGATACCAAGGCAGTTAATTGACTTCTAGGAAGTGTGGGAAGCACTGGGTAGACTGCAGCATAGTTCTTATATCAGTATTTGTAACCTCCCTCCCTGCCACATGTGCACCTGAGTGTGGACCTTAGGAAAATGTAATGACATATCTCTTCACCAGATTTTGTTATAAAACTATATTTTGAGCTCAAGGGCTACTTCTGAGTTATTAAGTACAATATCATCAATAATAGTCCCAGGTCTCTCAGATCCCTGAGATCCCTTTCATTGCTAAGATACTATAATATGACTATTTTGTGCTAATTATTTCATATTTATAGAGCATAACAATAAAACACCCCAAAGATCCCATGTGCCATTTTCAAAGAAACCAATTTCTGTCCATTAGCAAATATATTTGTTGTCCATCTATGTAGCAAATCAATGTACCAGTTGCTAAAAGGAATGCAAGGAAATAAAAGGCAATCTCTGCTCTTAAAGAGCTTACTGTTTGGTTGGGGAGATAGGATACTCATATATTTTTGCTGATAGAATAATAAGCCTTGCTCAAATGGTGTTTTTTTTGTTTTGTTTTAAAGAAGTAGCCATAAATGTCTAGAGCTTCATTGTAACGCTAGATCTGCCATACTCTGACAGTGAGTTGGGTGCAGTTCACTGGCAAAATGGAACATAGTAGAAGGGATAGACTTGGAGCTAGGTCTGCTTACTGGTGACAGGGAAGACCTAAGGGAGGCAAACCCAGCTGTGGGTTCTAGCAGGAGGTTCAGTCTGACAGTCAGTACAATGGCCTAAAAAATGCAACATCAGGTCATTGTCCAAGTAAGCAGTGACATCAAACCTGCAAGGAGAGATCAAATGGACTCAAATCTGAAAAAGAAGATATTTAGGTCTAAGAATCTAGGCAGAGCCTGAAAAGACTGGGATATGGGATATAGGAATGGGGTAGGAAAAAATAGGTGAAACATGCATAATTAACTTGTTTTGCTTATTTTAGTTGAACAAATCTAGTTATTTTCAGTCAACAGTGTTTTTAGTTTCCACTCTTTTCTCAAAATTGATTAATTAGGAATAGCAAAGTATAGAACCCTCTAGTAGTACTAGACAAAAAAGACTCAGGCAGACTTTCCAAAGGTCCTGTTCGTCTTACTGATATTTAGGAATGCAGTGGAATATGATAAATCAAAACTAATATTAAAGCCGAATGTATTTATGTATTCCTTAACAAATAATTTCTTTTGGTTAACCAAAGAGTATGCTGGGAGTTGGATTTGGGTGGAAAGCAGGAAACGTTTTTTTTAAATTGGTGTTTGCATTTCAGAGATTAAAAGCTGCTTTGACCCAGCAACATCCTCCAGTTACCAATGGCGATACTGTCAAAGGTCATGGTAGCGGACTGGTTAGGACTCAATCAGAGGAATCTCGACCACAGTCATTACAACAGCCAGCCACATCCACTACAGAAACTCCGGTATGTGTGTTGTTTTTATCATTCAGTGTTCAGTTATCCTTAAAAACAAACAAACAAACACAGTGTAACTTAAATGACTATATGCTTTGAAAAAAATTTTCTGGTAAAATTTTATTCCAAAAGTGTATAAAAAGCCTTAGGAAAAGGTAGTTCAATGTAAAAGTATTGATACAAAAAATAAATAAGTAAAAATAATCAAGCAATTGTTACTGCTCATGGCACCCTGTAAATGTTTCTGTGAGTGTCTGTATGTTGGTTTGACATGGCATAATGTCCATCAATACTTTTTAAAGAAAACTTTTTTCTGTTGATTGTATTCAACAAGAAATGTATATAGGTATTATATTACTAATATAAGTCAAACGATTCTTGAATTAACATTTGTGAAATACACCAAAGGAGCAGATAGGCTTAATGGCAGCTATTTATACCAGAGGCCCTTTTCACTTATCTTTAATTTGTTACCGCCCATTAGATGATTGATATTTCTATATGTCTGCAGTATATTTCTACAGTAAGCATTACTATATTTCTGTTAAATGTTTCAGAGCTCTATTTATACCTTTTATCTTCTGTACTTAAAGAATATTCACATTTAAAAGTAAAACTTTCCAATTAAAGAAACACGGTTACACAGCAAGTTTTAGACTGCCTACTAAGCATAGGTATTTAGATTACTGTATTTTATCTTTGTGAAACTTAAGATAAAGTGGAATGTAGTTGTGGTTGTCATCCACTAAGCAACTTTACTTAGGGGCCAAGAGAGGGGAAAAGTGAGTATGTTCTCATGTCATAATTCAGGGGTTAGCAAACTAGCTCGTGAGCCGAATGCAGCTTATGGCTATTTCTTTGTACGGCCTGTAAGCTTAGTATGGCTTTTACATCTTTAAATGTTTATTTAAAAGAAAATAAATGAATATAATTTATTTTCTTATACTAACTGTAGTTTCCCTGGATCTAGTTTTCATCTATAGCTTTATATTTTATTGTATTGGAATGAAGCTCCATGAGGGCAGGACTTTTATCTGTTTGTTCACTGCTGTATCACTAGCATAGCTCCTGTATTTTTTTCAATGAAGTGGAATGAATGAATCACTGGAATGAGGGAGAGAAGGAGAAATATATGCTTCTAAGTAGCCTCAAATCCTTGTTAGGGGTAATGATATACAAATATAACTCTGTAATAGTTTCTGCTTACAATACCTGTGATTAGCCTTTGCTGTAGTAACCAAGTTGTCAATTAAAAACAAAAACTGTTCTCCCCTATTCAGTAAAATTTTAAAACCTGCTATTAGTAAGTTAAGAGGATAAAAGAATATATTTCAAAGTTATCATTCTTGAAGCCAGCCATAGAAAGATTTTTCTAAAAGATTAATTGCAATTATATAGGTAAAAGAATCTGATTTAATTCTTGATCTTAATTACAATTAAAATACAGTATAAATGAAATAACCCTCACAATATTTAATGCTAGTTACTTGGAAAAGGAATGATAACTTTGATTTTTGGAGTTTGTAGAGTGAGAACTAATTCAGGTTATTTCCCTGCAGAACTTATCTTAAGTTTTTAAGATTTTTGTTTATTGTATAGATTAAGAGAAGATAGAAGTTTTTGTTCACATCGTTTTAAAATACCATTAAGTAGAGGTTTTTCAGGCTGCTTCTTTGGATCATGTGTCTGTGGCCACAAAGTGCTGTTTCTTTTGCACTATTTCTAAGGGTTCATATACTGTCTCCTGTATTCAAGTGTTGTGTGGCACAATTTTGGGATTTGTGAGAAGCTTGAAGATGTTATTCTGTAGTCCTACACACTGGACTGTATCACTAGTGACTGAAGATTCCTGTCTCTGGCTGATCTGGCAGGGCAGGGGGACCAATTAAAATGAAAATCTAGACTCTGGGATTCTACCCACCAGGAAAATGAGCATTAATAATTATATGAACCTGACCCTTAGAAAAAGACTGATCCCAAATTTCAAAAACTGAAGAAGAGCTGAATACACTAAAATATGTATGTACTCTCAACTCCTTAATTTTAGAGAAACCAATTTTTAAAGAAAATTTAGAGATTTAATGCTATTTTTTATTTCAAAAATATCATAGAAAACATGGTTTCTCATAATGAATTTAAATAGGAAGTTATTTTTATTTTAGTACCTTAATAATTATCAAAGGATTGAATAATACCACAATGTTTGCTTAAAAGTACACTTGGAAAAATACAAGATGGAAAACTACAAGATCTGTACATGATCATTTGTATTGCATTTTAAATTTCTTTGTATTATTTCTATAAAAATGAAAATACTATACAAACTTTAAAGAATACATTCACTGTGATAGTTAATTAGTGAGAATCGTGTTTTAGCAATGCTCATTTATTTCAAGGAATTTGTTAAACCACAGGGTGATTTTCACATTGCTCTACAATATTGATGTATACAATGAGACTTAGAAAATAAAATTAGTGGCTCTCACCTTTGCCACCCTTTACTGCCTGTGTTAATTTAACCACTAGGTACAAATATAAAAAACTTTCATTTGTGTCTATTATAGGCTTCTCCAGCTCACACAACTCCACAGACCCAAAATACAACTGGTCGTCGAAGAAGAGCAGCTAACGAAGATCCTGATGAAAAAAGAAGGAAGTTTCTGGAAAGAAATAGAGCAGCAGCTTCAAGATGCAGACAAAAAAGAAAAGTTTGGGTTCAATCTTTAGAAAAGAAAGCAGAAGACTTGAGTTCATTAAATGGTCAACTGCAGGTATGGTGCATATATGTAAATTGTTTTATTTATTTATTTATTTTTAATAATTATGAATACACATTTTCCCTATTTTTTCCTAGTTAGCCATCCAGGCATTTTAGGACACAATATTGGGTGTGTATGGAATCTATAGTAAAGCGCAGATTTATAAACCTATTTGAATACCGAGATGAAGTAATATAAAATTTTCAACACTGATACAGTGAAGAAATTTTTAAATATAAGTGTTTACTTGTACAGTACAAAAGTACCTAAACTGTCTGGCTTAAACTTTATAAAGTTGTGATATAGCGTTCAAACAAAGAATCTCAAAATGTAAGATATTACTGGTATTTTACTTTTCTTATTTGTTGGTTTATATCACAACTATAAAGTTGCTGCAATTTGTAGTTTCTGTTTTTAGTTCTTTTGTTCTTTGAATTATAAATTTTGTTTTGTTTGTTTTATTTAAAGTGAATATAGTGCTCGTGAAAGGTGCCAGATTGACAGCTTTGGAAACTGAAGGACTCTAATTATCCACAGAACAGGTACAATATGGCCAGTGGCAATAAAAATCATTTCATAACTGCCCTGCCAGTGTGCCTCAGATACATTTCTTAGGAACCTTATGGGGTATAAAGGTTTAAGGCTCCTTCCTGTTCAGTCTTTGGTAAGATTTGCAATGATGGTATTGGGCAGCACTAAGTCTGTTTCCTTCCTTCTGTTTTTTCTTCCTTTTTTATTGTTGTTGTTAATGTTGTGAATATTCTCAAGTAAAATCTTCTAAAATACCAACTGATGAGCATCAACTAGAAAATTGATGTTAATGAACTGTAGTTGTTATTGGTCAACCTTCTGAGCTATCCATTCCTAGTTAAAAATGAATCTTCTGTGTAATCAGAATTGATGATGAGACCTGCTCTCTTCTTATATCTTTAAAGATGTCACCAATGTAAGTGTCTTGTTAAATGCTTAGGAAGAAGCTTTTTAGCACCAGGTGTAGCATTTAATCTAATGTAAATTTTATAACAAAATTTTTTCATACGTGAGGCTGACATCTTTTAAACTCTATGTTGGGGGCTTCCGTGGTGGCTCAGTGGTTAAGAATCCGCCTGCCAATGCAGGGGACATGGGTTCAAGCCCTGGTCTGGGAAGATCCCACATACCGCGGAGCAGCTAAGCCCGTGCGCCACAACTACCCAAGCCTGCGCTCTAGAGCCCAAGAGCCACAACTACTGAAGCCTGAGTGCCTAGAGCCGTGCTCTGCAACAAGAGAAGCCACTGCAATGAGAAGCCCGTGCACCGCAACAAAGCGTAGCCCCCGCTCAAGGCAACTAAAGTAAGCCCACGTGCAGCAACAAAGACCTAATGCAGCCAAAAATAAATTTAAAAAAAAACTGCTGTGCTTTGAATATTGACATGTTAGCTTTAGGACAAATATAATTATTTCACAAAATTTACTTTTAACCATTTAGAACAAAATTAAACATGATTTACCATATCACAGAAACTTCAGATATGTACTTGTATACTAGGATATGTTAAGAAATAATATATTATCTGACAAATGAATTCTTATTCAAGAACTGTTTTCATAATGTTTAAGAAAAAAACTTGAATTTTTCTTCTTAAAGTGAAACAGATTATAGATACCAATTTATTTATATACTATAAATGTCTATTATTTACCAGATTTCTCTGTTAGAATATTAACTATCATCATTTAAATTTTTAAATGTTCATATTACATTAACAAAGTGATTTAGGAGGACCTATTTTTTTCTTTTCTGTTCTTAACTAACAAAATCATTCTTCTGAATGACTCGGCTATTTTACAGTTACGTGATGTTAAAGATATTTTTGTTAGCCTCAGTTATCTTATCCATAGAATAGAGATAATAATACTTGCTGGTCCTACTGCTGTGGGTTGTTACATACATCAGTGGAATTAGAATGTTTGCAGATATTTTTAAATATATTGATTTTAATAGGATAAATGTATCAGTATTTTAGTAATTTGGCTTATTATGCCTTTTTAAGAAGTAAAAATGTTTGAAAACTATAAAGCGGTATATAAGTATATGGTATTATTTTCATGGTATTGGACTTTATTTAGGTTGGGCCAGTTTCTGTTTTGACCCAAGGCATAGCAGTGTTAACAGCTTTTAATTAGACATTGCTATTTCTTTAATTATACTGCAGCACTGGTCACCATTATGAATAGCAGCAGTGCTTTATTATTTCAGAAAACCTTGGAAAATTCAGCATTCAAAATAAATGTAAAATTTACTTCATTGATCTCTTGCTTTTTCTACCATCCAAACTGATTAAAATATCATTATTGTAAATTGTGTTACATTTTTATATTTCCTAATTTGGGTAGAAATTTCTTGATTAGAGGAATAAAGGCAAGATTTATCACCTAGGTAAAAGTTACCTAACACTTTAGTTTTGAAGCAAGTGTGAAACTTTTACTTTTTTTTTTTTTAAGACGTTATTTATTTATTTATTTGGCTGTGTCGAGTCTTAGTTGTGGCATGTGGGATATTCGTTGCGGTACGCGGGATCTTTCCTTGCAGCACACGGGCTTTTCTAGTCGTGGCATGTGGGCTCCAGAGCATGCAGGCTCAGTAGTTGCAGCACACAGGCTCTCTAGTTGTGGCGCGCAGTCTCTAGAGCTTAGTTGCCCCGTGGCATGTGGGATTTTAGTTACCTGAACAGGAATTGAACTTGCGTCCCCTGCATTGGAAGGCGGATTCTTAACCACTGGACCACCATGGAAGTCCCAAAATTTTTAAATGGAAGTCATATTCAAGAAATCACTAAGTTAAACTCTACAGTTGAACATAACTTTAGTTAATACCTCAAATTACAAACAGAACCAGTAAAGTCAGTATATGTTTTAAATTGAGGTATAGTTGATGTATAATATACACTTATATAAGTTTTGGTGTACACATCGTGATTCACAATTGTTAAAGGTTATACTTCATTTACACTTATATAAAATATTGACTATATTCCTTGTGCTGTACAATATATCCTTGTAGCTTATTTATTTTATATATAGTAATTTTTACCTCTCAATCCCCTACCCCTATCTCGCCCCTCCCCTCTTCTCTCTCCCCACTGGTAAGCTCTGTTTTTCTCAATATCTGTTTCTTTTTTGTTATATTTACTAGTTTTGTTTTTTAGATTCCAGATATAGATGATATCCTACAGTATTTGTCTTTCTCTAATTTATGTCACTAAGCATAAAAATCAGTATTTTTAATCATTAATAATTGAGTGATGATGGCATCATGGTTAGATAAGAAAGTGTTCTTAGTTTTAGAAATGCATACCAAAATATGAAGATAGGTGAAATGATGTGTTATCAGGGATTTTTTTAAAAAAAATACTTGTGCAAAAAAGAAAGAGAATAAGGTCCTTCTGCATGTATTAACCTGGAAAAATGTCTGTAATATATTATTATGGGCAAAAAGAAAGTTGCTGGAAACCGTCCAATGTCCATCAATAGATAAATTGTGGCATATACATCCAATGGAATATTTTTCAGCCATAAAAAGGAGTGAAAGTACAATGTGGATGAACCTCAAAATGTTATGCTTAAGTGAAAGAAGCCACACACAAAGTCATGAATTATATGACTCCATTTATATGAAATATCTAGAACAAATGAATCCATAGAGACAAAATGCAAATGTAGTTTCCAGAGACTGGTGGGGAGGAGGAAATAGGCAGAAACTGGTTAATGGATAAGGGGTTTTACTTTGAATGGACAGATAGAGGGTGGTGGTAACCCAACATTGCAGATGTACTAAACTGTACTGGTTCAGTGTACTGAACCGTTCACTTTAAAATGGTTAATTCTATATTATGGAAATTTCACCTCAATAAATTAAAGTTGCATACTAAAATGTGTAACATAATTCTTTTTCATTAATGAAAGGTTTATAGTTAGATGGATAAATGTGTAGGTATGGAAGTCAGTATAGAAATGATTCTTTAAATAGAAGTAAAATTTTAAGAATGACATGTACCAGCTTGTAACAGTGAGGAAGAGGGGGTTGGAAAGCATGGGTGGTTTGGGAAGAAAGGGTACCTCAATTATGACTTTATTGTTTCAAGTGGATATATGATTTTTTTGGTTGTTAGTTATTTGTCAAATAAAATAAAAACAGTTCTTAAAGAGTAAGTGACACATTCTAGTTTTCAGAGTATGAAGAGTTAATGTGCTTATAATAGATTCTGGAGAAAAATTTCATTCGGTTCGCCAACAGCAAAACGGTTAACTGTGAAGAACAGAATGACTTGTAAAGAAAATTGAATGTCAAAGAAATAATTAAACTCTATGTGAAAACATTCATCAATTCTACATTTCCTTAAAAATCCTTCACGTGACATACAGGCTTAGCTGATCAGTGTAGTGGGCAGTAATGACCCATGGTTGCTTACATATTATATATAATAAAAGGTTTAATGAGTGTTGAGGTGTGACTCTTCATATTTTTACCAAATATATATTAGGTTTCAAAGAAAATACTAATTATTCAACCTTATTGCCCCACTCACTGAATTTAGTTATATTTTAGCTTTCTAGAGTCATTGCTTTAAAAGAGCAATTTTATCAAATTGTATTAGATACATTTGTGGTCATCTAGACGAAGAATTGGATACTGTTGGTTATAAACTATTATATTTTTAAAGGTAATATATGATTTTTGTCTTTTACTTGAAATGGTTTTAACCTCGTTATGTCTTTGTCTTTCAGCTATACTCATCTTGGGGGTTAGTTTTCAGTTTAGAATTTCAGCGTTTCCTTTATGAACAAAAGGCTGACTCTTCTCTTTACTAATAGGAGCTCCTTAACAATCTGTGGATAAAACTTGGAGAGTTTGTTGTGGATTTTGCTTTTAAAACTTAGGTATTGCAAAATGTGTGTGGAGTGGAAGCTCAGTAAATTAATGGAAGCATTCTTTGATAGCAGGATATGTGAGGAGTTTTCATTCATAAGATAATATGGAAAAGGTTTTGCTTATTGGTCCATTGACTTAAGGGGAATGGGATCAAATATTTTATTCCTGGTACCTAAACGATATTTAACTTTAGTATTTATCGCCCGAAATAGAAAGGAATGGCAGAAGTTGGGAGATGGTATACAATATCTGTTTAATTCCTGAAAAAAAATAGAACTGTTTTCCTTTTCCCCCCTGAGTTTTTCACTATATTCTAGAGGGGGAAAGGTAATAGTGATGCCACCTCTACCTCATGCATTTTATTCTGAGTACTTCTTTTTACTAGCCTTTACTAAAATCTTCCCAAGCCTTTACTTCCCCATCTGTCAAACTCATAGAATAAGTACTATTTTTGAAGATCAAACGAGAGAGGTAATAGAAAAGTATGTTGTAATTACACTATGCAAATGCTAATTATTTATTATTCATTCTGTCATTAAGCATCTATTGTGTGCAGGGCATGTTATTAGACACAGGATAGAACAGTGAAAAAAGACATTGTCCTTAACACTTGCAGAATTTGTGGTCTGGCAGAGAAGACAGATGTGAAACAAGTAATTAAAGTATGAGAATAGGAAAAGAGTCATTCCCATTAATTTTGCAGAATATTTGCAAAATATTATGAACCCTGTCATCTTTTTTTCTGTTGTTGAAAATAAAAATTAAAGAACTATTCTGTTTTCAAGTATAAGGTTTTGCATCCATGACAACCCTTAAAACTTGTGGTGGGAAGTTAAGATATTTAATCATTGATTTTTGTGAAGACTGGCTTATCTTTAGCAATGAGAAATTCCCCAAAGAAGAAACTATCCAATATTATTTCTTTAATTTGGGGGGTAGTAGCTGAACTAGAAAGTCAAAGATCATGAATTTATGGAGTACCTGGTCATCAGTCTGTGGCCAAATATCAGTGAAAAATTTTGACTGATTAATCAATTAGCTATCCTGTCATTATTTCATCAGGCTGATGTGCTTCAGACAGACTGTTAAAAAAATATATTATTTGTTCATCAGTATGTAATTAACCTTTGACTAGATACAAATAGAGTAGAGCAATGGTATAGACAGTGCCAAAATAATTACATTTTCTTTTAGACCATAATCATAATTTTCTTCAGCATCTACTTTATCTTACCAAATACACTTTCCTTTGACAAAAATATCAGTAATTGCTCACATCTGAATGGGACTTTAATGTTTTCCAAATGTTTCCGTGTCTCTTATTTCACTTTATCTTCAGAATGATCCGGGAAGACAGTTAACATATTCTGCAAATATACTAAATAACAAACTAACCAGAAAGGCTTTGGAGGCTAAATCCAATTATAATCCAATCTAAAATAATCCTCAGATAGTAGAGGTATAAATATTTCTTTTTTCATTTAATATTAATTCTGTTTATGGCTTAACATGTATCCCCTCCAGATTCACTTTGGCTTAAGCAAACTGGTTTTATATATTTATATAAATACAAATATAGATAGATAGATAGATAGATATGGTCTGTTACGGCTTTCTTTTTTTTTTCATTCTGAGGTCTCTCCATAGAATCTTCAGGACTCTTATTATATGTATGGAGGCTTTTGTCTCTGATTCTACCTGTCTTCCGATCTTTCTTTGTCAAAACATTTCAGAGTTAAAGTCATGATTTATGTAACTACCTTATCTAAATATTGTCTATATTTATGTTTAAGTCCTTTCCTTTATACATACGGGTATGAGACTATAATTCTTGAATGTTTGGATTAATTTGTTGAATTTTGCTACATTTTATCAAACGATTTTAAAAATGCTGGCCGGGCTTTGGCAAACTCCTACAATTCTGCCTAATGTAAAGGTTATACACCATAATGAGCCTCCTGTTTTCAACCTCTGCTTGACCTGATCTTGACCACAAGCTTATGCTCACACTTAGGGCTCTACAGCTCAACTAAATCCACTTCCTTCAAGGTTTGGCCTTCTCTTATTCCTAATCAGCACTCTACCTGTGTGCTTTGCAGTATTTCTAACAGTCCCAATTCTTTGCTAGCAACCATGTCCCATTTGCTGCTTTCAGTCTAGTGCTTGATACCAGTTTTTAAAGAAATTGAATATTAGGATACAATAATAATACAAACTATTGATTTAATTTAACCTTTCAATCAAAAATCACCTGAGCTTCAGGATTACCATTAGGAAAATCTCTTACCATTGTACAACATTTTAGATCAGGATGATGTAAAAAATTAGACTAAATTTGTATTGAGCATAGCTTGAGTTTGTTGGGGTTTTTTTTCTTACAATTTCTGTCATTTAAAAGGTGTAGGGGGAAAATTGGGTTTTTGAATTTTGCATGAAGACTAGCATATTTGTGTACTGTTATCACTTAGGTATTATATAAATTATAATGTTAAAACGGTTTTATTTTCAATTTTCTCCTCTCTTCCAGTTTTTTTCCTTCCCCAAGTTGTTTGCTCTGTTAAGTGTGACTCCAATTAAATTCAGTTAACACAAATATAAGTAAGTTGTTGTAACAGGAATCAAATACCTTACCTCTGAAGTCCTTAATGTTCATTACCCATTGTTAGCTAGTGGCATCTTTAGTTTCTTCACTTGTCAATGGACCAGGAAGTCTAATTAGATGAACAACCAAAACACCACCAACTGTTGTTTGAATATAGAAACTGATATTCCATTCCATCAGTTTCAAACCTGTCATTTAAAGAGAGATTTTAAATGTATACATTTAATTTTGAGTGCATAGGAATATTGTTTTATTGGTTAATCCCCAGAATTATTTAAATCAACTATTTTGTATCAGTTAGATTATCAACTTGTAACTGCTCAGCAATTTTATCTAATACAGCATTTTGTTTCATAATATGGTTTATAATGAATGTCCATATAGAGTATTTAGTTGAGAAGGCATTTGTGATTTTTAAAATTCTGTAATTGAGGTGATGCTATTAAACACGCCAATTTTCATTTTCTGACTGAGAAAATTAACAGTGTGACTATGTTGGTGAGGTTGTTGGCAATAAATAATGAAATTAGGACCCCTGACCAGTTTTATATTATTCAAGCTATTTCATTTCACCTTCTTTGGTGTTTTTTACTCCCTGAAAATAGATTTTAGAGAAGACCATGGTAATTCTGTGTACTCAGTCTGTGCCAGGCTGTGGGCTATGCTCTGGGGATACAAAAAGCAAGATAATCCCTGCCCTTGAGAAACCTCAGTCTGGCAGAGGTGGCAAATAAGTAAACTAAAAATTACAATCCAGTGTGATAAGTACTATGTAAATACACACATACAAACACACATACAATACATACATGTATATACGGCTGTGGGAGCACAGAAATTGACACCTAACTTTTCCTATGCATATTTGTACTGAGTTGACGCTTAAAGATGAGTGAAATAATTAGCAAGGCAAAAAGGTTTTCTAGATGGAAGCAACAGTATATATTTAGTAAGCCATATGAAATTTCTATTTTTATAGGTCAAAATGATTAAATATTGATTATTAGGTTCAAACTAGTGAGAAGGGTGGTCACAGGTACCAGATTATAAAAGATTGTGTATTCTTGACTAAAAATACATATCCAGCCCTATTTCATATTATAAAAATTAATGAGCGAAACTTGTAGATGTGAGTCTCAAAATCAAGCTGACACAGCAGAGAGAGAAACTTTTTTTTGGATAATATACGTTGGATTATTCATAATATGGGTTCCCATAAATAGTGTCATTAATAAAGAGCTATAATTAGCGGTATTGACACTAATGACAAGTTCAGTATTCCATAGAAATTAGTTTTCTAAATAACAGCTTGTTTTTTAAAGCAAACTTTTAACCTTTTCTTTTTGTACTTTAATCACTATACACCCATTTTTGTCTCAAATACAATATTCTAAACATAATTTAACCTTTTTATGAATGGTTCAGAGTTCTTGTAAGCATCAAGAACAAGCATTTGTTCTGTGCTTTAATACAGTGTTGCAGTTTATTGTTATTGGGGTGTGAGGAACTATTTGACCCAACAGACTTGCCTTTGGATTGCTTAACTTTTATTCTTTTGATTTGTATGTTTCTGTCATTGATCACTTAAGGAGGCGTAATGAGTCTAATCTACTAAAGTATTTTACCTTCAGCTTTCTGGTTAAGAGACTGAGGGATGGAAAAAGAAGTGCTTGAGCTTTTATATACACCTTTTTTGCTGTATTTCATTTAGTTTTGGGTTCATGGATAAAATGTGAATGGTTAATGTAAGTCCAAATAAGTAGAGGTGTTTGTAAGTTAAGATCTTTTAATGTTACCAATTTATTAAATTCATATTATTTCTAACTCTTGAGTATTGGTAATTATCACTAATTTATGTGTTAATATTTGGGGGTGACCCAAAGGAATTAATTGGACTCTCTCAATTTGGAACTTTTACATAGAATCTATCAGATTAATGCATCCAAAACAAAGACTGAACTGCTCATTCTGTGATAAGGAGTAGGATAGATCACCATTGATTTATCAGATTTAAATTTAGATGTGTACAAATGGCCTAGGTCAAAGGCAGTTAAGCCATTTCAACATTACATCTGCTTTCACTGGTTCCGTGTCCGACACAATGCCTTGCGATGCATTTTAGGTATCCATGATTCTTTGGTTGTTTGTGTTTTCCCCTATGGAGCTTTTCCTAGTTTCTAGAAAACTGCTTAACTTAGTTTCCAGGACAAAATTTTTACTTCCAAGTGAATAGAGTCAGTGAAATTTTATTCTGACTCCCCTTATACTTCTAATTGTTCAAATAATCAAAAAGAGCATGTGGGCTTCCCTGGTGGCACAGTGGTTGACAGTCCGCCTGCTGACGCAGGGGACACCGGTTCATGCCCCGGTCCGGGAAGATCCCACATGCCGCAGAGTGGCTGGGCCCGTGAGCCATGGCCACTGAGCCTGCGTGTCCGGAGCCTGTGATCTGCAACAGGAGAGGCCGCAACAGTGAGAGGCCCACGTACTGCAAAAAAAAAAAAAAAAAAAAACCAGAAAAAAAAGAGCATGTAACGTGTAAAAAATACCTTTGATAGGTAACCTGTAGTATATAAGCAGTCACAAGGCAAATGATAACGTAAAAAGTAACTTTGAAATATGCTATCCAGTTGTGGTGTTAAATTTTTATGTAAGTTTCAGGGTCTATATAAATGCTAAAATATAAAAGCTAATGTATAATGATTAAACATTTAAACAGCATATTTTGTTTATTCCTTGGTGTTCTTTTAAAGATGTCCAATTTTCATATCTTAATCTTCACTTGTGTTAAACAGTAAAAATTGTTAGTCTGAGGCTGGTAAGGTACATAAGTTGTTTCTTCCCCAGAGTGAAGTCACCCTGCTGAGAAATGAAGTGGCACAGCTGAAACAGCTTCTTCTGGCTCATAAAGATTGCCCTGTAACCGCCATGCAGAAGAAATCTGGCTATCATAGTGAGTAATGTTCCATTACCTATAGCCTTAGGCTACATCAGTGAAATACTGCCAGAGTGAACCAAGCTACCATTAAAAAAGTGGAGGCTGCAGTTCTGATATTTAATGTTAAATATCAGAAGTTCCGCAAGTTTATTATGGAATGGGGGATATACTTAGAATCTAGAGTTTTAAAGTTTTCCTACTTCTAGCTTTTTTCTAGAGATTACTATAAATAAAATGGGTTGGTTAATAATTTAAAGTATAGTGTAAGTACTGATGATACTTTGTTTATATTCTCAGAGTAATACTTTTCTTGGACTGACATAGTGAAACACTACTTTTCTAGCCTCTGTTTAGTAATTTTTTTTGTCTTCACTTAATCTGTAGCACATCCTATTGTTCTTTCTTAGATATCAGCATTGTGCAATTTTATTGTTCTGAATCTTTAGATTGAGTCTTCTAGTTAGTCATAAAAATGCTAAAATAGAACAGTATTTAAATTATTTGCTTGTAAGTTTCCTTTTAAATATTTACCTTCAAAATGAGGTTCTTCTGTTTTCAGCATTTTAGAAGTTAATTGTGCTTTTCCTTCTTGTAATGTCCTTTTTTGATAAGGTGCACAATGTTGGAACCAGCTGTTACTCTTGAATAAATGGCCAATTCTGTCCATCGTACACAAATTTGTAACAAATAACAGAGCTGGGAATGCATTAGGCAACATTCATAATATATAACCCACAGCTTTCATTTTTATGGTTTAGTGATATTTCAGGATATTTGTAAATGTGAAAATTGTTTCAACCATATGTATCCACTTCATTTTAATTTGCCAGTGTCAGTAATTCAAAAGAAAGAAACATTTTGTATTGGATGCAAACAGTTCCTCAGGTGCTCACGATAAAACTTAATGGCCACCATCTTTACTTGTAGTCATTGTAAGCAGTTTCATCAGAATGGGCAATATTTTTTAATTTAAAAGATTCAGTAGATTGAGCAACTCTCTGTTGCCATATATATTTAGAACATTGATTTTTGTCAGTTTTGAGCAAATAAATCTCAGTCCTTTGATATCTAGTCATTTTGACAGGATTGTGAAACACATTGTGGAGTAAATTGAAACCGTATAGAAATATGTTTGGGGTTTGTATTAACAATGATTGCTGCAGGGATGAGGCCATTATGGCTCCCATCTGACTTAACAACATAATTTCCTTTAGAAGTTACTGAGTTCAGCATTATGCATACATGATTTTCTTAACAAGAGAGCTCTCTTGAATTTTGATAGTTCAGAAAGAAATATACAAGTGATACTATAAAATTAGAAGGAAAATTAACTCTTAAATTGCATTCAGTTTTAAATTATCTTCAATTTTTTAATCTTAGTTAATTTATTGGATAACCCCAACAGTTTTATCCCTGTTATCCAGGCAGTATATGCTCAGCAAATGCAAGCCAATTTTTTATTTTAAGCAATAAAGATATTTTTAAGTGTATATATGTATGGTTTTATATGCTATATCCTCAAACTGACTGAAAATCTAGATTAATAAGTTTTTAGTGAAGGTATACGAGGTTGTGAAAATGTAAGAAATGAATAAGACATTTTTGGGTTTGGGAACAGTTCCTATCTTTTATCCTGTCCGGTTATCTAGATAATCATATTGACTGAGGTAAGTATAGTTCTTGCATAAAATTAGTTCTCTTCAGCTCTTGGGAGATAATTGGACTTTGTAGAAATTTCAAATTTTTTATTTTCAAATTTGAAGTCTTTGGGAAAAATCTGACTTCTCTGTTTTTAATAGTCAAGGTAAATACAAAGATTGTTTAAGTAAATGTTTAAATCTTGGAGAAAATGTGGAGAAATTCACAAATACCTAACACTATTCATCACATTGTAGCACATAGCAGTTGCTAATAGTGGTGAGCTATAATACTAGTTAACTCAAAACATTGTATATAGAAAACTAAGGTTTAGTAGAAACTAAGGAATCTTACAAAATCTTGCAGGTAAAGGTGACAGTATAAAGTCACACAGTCATAGGGTCTCTTTTTTAACACTGGGAAGTCCCACGTCCTAGGAAACCCCTCAGTCATGGGAAAACCATGACAGTTGTTGACCTTAAGGGTCAAGTAGTATATAAAATGAGAATGAAAATATGAAAACATTTTTAATGTTTGGGTTCCTTGAAGAGTAAAACATAAGAGTAATCTTATTGCCATTAATTCATATTCTGTAGATCTCTGGGCATAATTAACATTGTATTATAGTTGTTGCTGTAATCCTAAATGGGAAGAAAAGCTTATTGGGCCCAAAATTGTGAGCTTATATTTTCATTAATGAAAATATGTATAAACATTGGTGGAACTTCAGAGAGAGTGAATTGTCAAACAGCTGATTTCTTTTAAGTAGGGCCAAAAATGACTCTGTGAGTGCAGTAAGATCTCTTGTATCTTTCTAGAGCTTGTGATTATATTAGTAATTTTTCTCCCCTTACCATCTAGAACTGGACATAGGTGCAGCTGTATCACATTATAAAGGTATTTTATACATAAAATTTATAATTACATAATTTATAAGTGAGTACCTGCTTCTTTGTACAGCCTAAAGATTTGTTTTACCAAATTCTGAAAGCCTGGAGGTAGATAAGCACTTGTCCCTTACAACTTAACTGTTTCATTTTGAGTCATCGCCTCCACAATATATTTACATTTCCTTATACCGCTCATCACAGATCAGCCTCTTTATTTCTGAAAGCTGTTATATCCCTAGAACGTAACATTGAAAGGACATTTTGTTGTCATGTTGAATAGTGGTGAAATAGAGGGCTTTTTACTGTTCTCTCTAGTTAAACTGTCATTTGCCAGTGTTTTCTGTGAATGTATAACAATTGTATTGGCTATATAACTGAATTGTAAATATTTTATAACATTCATTATTGCTTGATCAGAACAGTATCCCTTCTGCTTTATATAATTTTAAAAAGGATTACTGATTGTGCTTTTTTTTTTTTAACTGCATCTTGAGGTCAGATTTTTATCCAGTGGTGTAGTTTTGCATTTAAAGCAGAGTTATAGAGAGGGTGAGATTCTATCACATTAAAATTCTGTAAGAGCTACTATATTTCAGAAAACCCTCAAAATGAAGAATTTTATTTGAACTAGAGTTGTACTTGCCAGATTCCTCCCCCTCTATCTTCTACATTACAAATCATGGGGTAAGTCCTACTTCATGGGGTCCACAGTCTTTTAATAGTTGACTTTCAGAATGAGCACCTGGCCATCAGTAAGCAGGCCAGTATGTATTGTCAGATTTGATAGGAAGCCAGCTTATTATACTTCTAAACACTAAATAAAAATTATTTTAGAGTGTTCAGAAAGAAACAAAGCTAAACAGTACTGTTTAGGGATATATACCTATTTGGTAAAACTTCAAAGAAAAAACAAGGGAATGGTAAAAGAAATACTTACCAGAATGGTGATTGCCTTTGGTGAAGAGAGGAGCCTCCAAGAAGCACGAGTGTTACTAGCAATTTTCTCTTTAAGTTGGGGGCTGGGTTCACAGGTGTTCATGCTATCATTGTGTCTCATAACTTGCGTACACTATAATTATTTGTGTGTGTTGTACTTATCAGATTTTTCACTAAATGAAATTATTGGATTAATAAGAAAGTTGAAGATTTGTTATTAAAGCCTAAACAATGGTAGATATATTTTCATTAATATTTAGAATGCCCTTTCCTGAATATCTTTTCAATTACAGTATCTTGAGTTTTATATGGATTTTTATTTGAATCTCAATTAATTCATGCAACTATAACAGCTGGTGGCATTTAGATTCTAAATATTGCTTATTCTCAAGTGTATGCATCATTAGAATCAGGTGTTATAATCATCCATTGCTGCCTTAGATGGAAAGTCAGCCAGAATAAAAATAGTTCTGCAGAGGGAATTATTTGAAGATATAATTTGTATGTTAGCATTCATTTTGTTTATGCATATGGTTATAAATTTTTTAATCTTTTAATAAGAATGGCGTGTAGGCAAACAGACTGGTTTTGTTAAATGTGTTGCTGGGGTAAGTGTTTGATTATATCTATAAGAGACCTATCTCCCAAATTCCCACCCAATTTTCTTCCTTAACACTATTTAGCAAATAATTCTTCAGCTCTCTTTTATGTGGCACTGGGCATTGAGGTGTTTCCATGTGCATGCTTGTGCCTTGTTTAGCCTGTACAGACAAAATTGCCTACTTCATGACTTCTAGCCACCTTTCAGTTACTCAATTCCAGTCATACCAACTTCTCTAAACTGATTCTGTAAAATGCCATCTAACTTTTTATTCTGTGCATTGACTCAACCTGATAAATTCTTACAACTATTTTAAGAAACTGAGTAGTTTCCTTTTTTCCACTCAGCTGCTGATAAAGATGATAGTTCAGAAGACCTGTCAGTGCCGAGTAGTCCACATACTGAAGCTATACAGCATAGTTCTGTCAGCACATCCAATGGAGTCAGTTCAACTTCCAAGGCAGAAGCTGTAGCCACTTCAGTCCTCACGCAGATGGCGGACCAGAGTTCAGAGCCTGCGCTTTCACAGATTGTCATGGCTCCTTCCTCCCAGTCACAGCCCTCAGGAAGTTGATTAAAAACCTCAGTGCAGCAGTTTTAGATACTCATTAGTGACTTCAAAGGGAAATCAAGGAAAGACCAATTTCCATTTATGCGAAGTCTGTGGTTGTAAATTTTTTTTTTTACTTGAAATTAAATTTGGCTCTAAAGTTGGTGTAGCAGCAGTTGATGATCAGACTGAACAACAACAGTTTTTAGTCTCTGGAAAAAGACTGATTTTGCTTTTTTTATAAATATTGTTAGATTTATTCATTTTTCTGTGCTCAACGTGTAAATTGTATTATAATTCATTGTGGTTTATTTCACTTTTAATTTTGTGGTGTTTTAATAAATGGGGGTGTTACTGAATCTCTCTTCCCACTTCCATTTCTTTTGACCACCTCTTAACCCTCAACTGTGATGGTAGTATTGTTATATCATTTATACCAAAGTTCTGCATAGTCCCTATTGACTTTGTAGTGTTAACAAGGTCATAAAGCACTAGCAAGAAAAATATAGAAATTTGCTTTTAATCTTTTTGCCTTTTATTTTGCACATTATGCAAAAGGAAGAACATTATCGAACACTTTTTAAGTGAGTGAAACATGGTAAAAGACATACAGTGCTTTTATGCACACTTAAACTAAATGAAGATCAGTAACAGTGCGTTTCCTTTTTTTTTAAGATTTTAAGTAGGCATGAATTTTGGAATCCTTTATCATTTCAAAAATGACTTTTTTAAGGCTTAAATTCAGTATTTTAAACCCTATGTTTTGAGACTAACAAAATATGAAATTATATAATGTACAATACAGGGTTATCAGATATCTAATAATTTTTTGAAATTAGTTTTTTGTTTTGTTTTGTTTTGTTTTGTTTTGCAGATTTCAGGTTTCAAACTGAGAAGTTTATGCATAATCAAGTAAGGTATGGTTGCCAGAAAAGCCTAAAAATTACTACTTAGAAAATTTAAGACTGTTTACCCCCATTGTCTTGTACTTGCAAGTTAACTTGTACTTATTCTTGTGAAAGCACTGTCATCTTTTAGTAGCAAATTTTGATAACGTTTCTCGTGGGAAAAAAATCAGTATCTATCTTTAGAACAATGTAATTATAATATGGGAAACGAGTGAGTGAGAGAGTGTGTGTGTGTGTGTGTGTGTGGGGCGTGTGTGTGTGCGTGTGTGTCTTTCAGTAGTTCATGCCAGCAATCTTTGCTTGAATGTTTAACGATGCCTTCAGTGTGATGCTGGCCAATAGATGATTGCAATTTAAGATGTCATTACTGTGCAGGCTTGGATAACTAACATTCCATGATGTAGTTTGTTTCTGATGAGATGATTGTAGGTACACTTTTCTCATTATCCAGTCATCTGTGGGATACTGAGTTTTCTAATGTGCCATTATCTATTTTTATTCTGCAGTTATGTTCAAAATACAGTACAATATTTTAAAATAGACAAAATTGTTAAAAAATAAAAATGTAGTAGACGTGTGTAAGAAAACTTTGTAAAATAGTTATGAGTCCTCCCCAGTAGCAACTTCTGGCATTCGAGCAGGATCCATTATGTAAATATCTGTCATGCATTTATAATAAGTTGTGTAGTTTGTTCTGCATCCATACTACACTGTTTGCTAAAGTCTCAGTGCCATCTCCTAATGAGACTGACATTTTAAAAACCGGTATGGAATATCCTTGGTAATTCAAGGAAATATTCCACTTGCCTAAGTTCCAAACTGGGAAACGTTCAGATTATACAAATGACATTTCAGGACTTTTAATTATGAAGATAATAGGAATTTTATTGTTTGGCTTATTAAAAATACCATTTTGGGTTGATAATCCTACTTCTAAAATTTTTTTATTTTTAACTGATTTTATAATTTTCCAGTAATCAGTTTCTAATCATGATTTTGCCATAGTTATGCTAAGGAGTTGATCTCAAAGGCACAAAATATGAAAATATATCTCAAAGGCTGTTTTTTATTGTAGTTTGGATGGATTAGGAAAAGCCTCTGTTTTTCACTCTCCTGGGTCATTCAGTGCATTTTCCTTAAATTTTATTATTTATGCAAGTTAAAAGTTCTTTGGTAACAGGAATTCTTGCAACTGTAAAATAAAACTACATAGATGTAAGAAGTCATGTAAACAGTTAATGAGCTTATTACCAAGGTTAGCAAAACTTTCATTGTAAATCAGTCTGTACTCAGCAAATAAAAGTCATTATTAGTTGTATAAACACAAATTCCATTTTGACTTTCAGGATGTCACACTACTTCTGTACCTAGCATTTTGAGTCCTTATATTTGCAATGTTACCCAAACTGTACTATTTTCTTTTATGTGCAGTTTGCATGAGTAAACCATCAGAGAATAAATTTTATCTTTAAATTATGTTCATAATTTGCTTGTTCTTACCTATCCTTCATAAGGTAACATCACCTGATAATGATGTTTTTCTCCTTCAGGGTGTTTATTACCTGAGAAGAACCTGATATTCTTTTTATTTCTGTGATAAAATTCATTCCTTCTCAAAGAAGACCTTTCAGCTGCAAGGGTGTTCAGGCCTCTTTCCTCTTCTCTGAATTCACTTTAAGCCTCGTTCATACAAAATGAACCTTTAATCTATGTCTCCAGCCCAGAATATTGCCTGAGCCACAAACGGACGCACCAGCCTTCGGTTTATCTTAGTGACTGCCTGACAAAACATAGAGTATCTTCAATACTGAACTCTAATCTTCCCTCGCCCTACCTTCAAACACACTGCTCCCATAATGTTTCATAAATCAGTTGATTACAACTCTGTCCTTCCAGTTGCTTAAATCAGAACCACCTTGATTCCTCTCTTTTCTCACAACCCGCGTCCAAGACATCGGGAAATACTGTTTGCTTTACCTTCAGAGTAATACAGAATTCAGCCACTCCTCACCATTTCCAGGGCTGTCACCCTGATCTGTGCCCTCATCGTTCCTCACCGAGATCCGTCTCCTTTCTTCCACCCTGCCTACTACAGCCCATCCTCAACACAGCAGCTAGAGTGAAGCTTTTCAAACACGTATCAGGTTATGGCACGCCTCTGCTCCAAATTCTAGAGTGGCTCCTCATTGCATTCAGAGCTGGAGTCATTACAGTGGCCTACAAGATGATCTGATCCCCCATCCACATCTCTGACCTCATCTTCTATCAATCACGTTGTTTTATTGAGCACTACTAAGTGTCAGTTTTTGTTCTAGGCACTTGGAATACACCAATAGCCAAAAGACAAAAACCCCTGCCTTTGTGAATCTTACATTCTAAGTGGGGAAGGGGGGGTGCTGGGAAACACAATTAACACAGTAAATAAGTACATCTTACTATGTTAGAAACGATAAGAAGTGCTAAGTAAAGAAACAGACATACCAGTTGTGGAGAGCACTGGAGTGATGTTTCAGTCTTCTCTCTCAGATAGATAGAACCAAACTGAAAAGATGTAAAGAATCACATGGTTATTTTTTATTTTAAGGTATACATTTCAACAAATGTGCTTAATCTAACTTACATGATATTAGATAAAAGATTTCACGAAGACAAACTGATGTGTTTCTGTAACAAAGTTTGACTAATGATACACTGAAAGACCACATCTGCTTTGACTTATTGCAGAGGACAGGAAAGATAAACTCTTGTCTATGGCATGTACTTACCGTTAAGTGTAGTTTTGCTAATTCTCCATCTCTGAAACTATAGAGTTTGATGCTTGACATTAATAATTTATTTGTGAGACTAATTATGGGAGAATCCTATTAACTGCTGGGACTTCATCTTATAAAAATATACACATGTACAATCACACAGACAGACACACACAAAATACCTAAAGAACACAGAGTTATCAAAGCAATTCTAAAATAAAGACATTTAGAAGAAAATTTTAATCTGACATTTCTAAATAGATTACCTTGACCACAAGATAATACTTTTGAAGCAATTAAAATTTTATTACCATTTTATGTCTGATATAATTATGAAAAATCATTTCTTTAAACTATCAATAAATACAAATAAATTTTTTCTGTAATTCTCATATACTTTTTTTTTAAGTGCAGGTCTTTCTGGCTATGTGTAACTGTAGATTGAGATGGGTTTTCACTGAAGCAAAGTATTACGATCCTTCTGTGTGGAAAAAAAAAATCATAAAATGTAGAATAAAGATTTTTCTGGAGAAATAAATAGCCCTACCATTTAAGTAAATGGTGAGTTGCCAATTATACATTGCCATAGAAAAAGTACAATCAGTGAAAATGTTTCTAAAACTAAAGGATTTATTAGTTCTGAAATAACCAAGGCCATGTGACATTGGAACTTACAAGAAAAACTATGCAGAGTTCCATTCTACTGTAGCAATCCGAAGCACCAAATGTTAATTGTAAAATTATCAAATATGTCACAGTACTCAAACTAGGAGGATTCTGTTACTCAACAATGGGCCAGTGAGTTGTATCTTTTTCCTCAAATGCACATGCAAATTTTTCCAGTGGCTTTATGAGAAGAGAATGTCATTAGTACACTCTTGTCATGGTCACAGTGCCTTCCTTGTCTCATTTTGCATTAGATTTTACATTTAAATAATTCATTGAGCTAGAATTTTTTGAACCATGGTTTTATCATGTGTTACCTCAATTATTTGAGAAAGTATTTCTCATTATGAATTTCATTTTTAACTATCAGTTAAGTCAAATAAAGGTAGGTTTACTTTATTCACTTAGTTTTACAGTAGATTTTGCTTTCTATGAAAGTAGACAGGAGAGAATGTTCCCTCAAAAGAGCTCTTTTAAAATTATTTTTGCTTTAATAATTTTTTAAAAGCATGTAAATTAAATGCTATTTTCTATAACTTGACACAAAAAATATTTAATAGCATTTACTTAGCAGAATTTAAGATGAAAGAGTTGTCTATAATGAGCTTCTCATAACTGGGAAGAAATGCATTATGTGATGTTTGAGGAAATGAGAAAATCTGTGAATACCATTATCCTCAAAAATAAACCCTTTTGCACAATACAGTATTAAATGGATAATCAATTTTGTTTATTTTTTTCTCAACAATAACTTTTTTTTATCTCTGTGTAATTAAACATGTAGCTAAGTTCCTCTATTTTGGGGAGGTGTGCTTGTTAAAATTCTTTGTTATAGGGTCTAATAACATCAGTGAAAAATAAAATGAGTTAGGTAATACAACTATCCTAGCATAATTAATTTGAACATTTAAAAATTATTCAACAAATAATTATTGACTTTCCCCAGTTATTAAATTTTTAGAAAAATACTTCCAACATTAGATCTTAATTTATTTGACTCAGCTAATGTTTTCTGAGGTAATTGACTTCCAGCACTGTGAGGCAATCTGCTAAATTATGAACAATCATGTTAATATAGCCTACGTTAACATATTGCAAGCAAAGATCTTCAGATCTTTTTCATGACACTGAAGACCAATTCAAATAAAACTGATTGCAGTTCTTTTCTATGGACTAGAGTTTGTGACAAGGTAACACTAGATAACAATTTTGAAAATAAGATTTGCTTCCACTGTCATTTTCATTAATGTGTCCTATTTATCTGTAGAAGCTGTTATAAGTGCCTCAAAAGTAGTGAGCTACTGAAAATATTATTGATCTATAATTTAAGAACTTGCATAAAAGGTAATTGTTGCTGTAACTAGTAGTACATAAAATTATGTATAATTTTAAATTATTTATAATTTAAAAATACTTTAATCTCATGCTTAAAGTTTTCCCCCAATTTTTTATCAGAATTCCTAACATAAAAGAATTAATTTAGGTGTCTCTTGCTGGTGAAAGTACTTAGGAGTATTGGCCCACTAAAATGACAGGCCATGGATGAGAATTTGGTTAGTAAGTACATAGTAAGCACCTACTTTGTGCTGAGGTGTTGGACTGTAGGGACCACAGTAAAAATAAAAAGACCAGGATCTTACCCTCAAGTAGGATTCATTTGGAAAGACAAAATACTTGTTACACCTGTGACAGGAAATAATCACAATCTACAACTTCTGAAACAGGTTTTATAAGTTCACCAAAGGAGACAAACCACATATTTGAACTTCACCTTAAATTATGAATGAGATTGGGATAGAAAGGAAACAAAGGTAAAGACAAAAGATTAGTAAACAAATGTATTACGTTCATAAGACAGTGGAAAGACGGGAAGAAGAGGGTTAGGAATGAGAAAAATTGCATAGCTAGAATAGGGCTAGATTATACAGGATCCTAAAAGTTGGTTTAGACTAGGAAACGGGAAACTATTGACTTTCACAAGAGGGACATGAGAGTGGCTTTAAAAATGTGCAGCAGGGCTTCCCTGGTGGCGCAGTGGTTGAGAGTCTGCCTGCCGATGCAGGGGACACGGGTTCGTGCCCCAGTCCAGGAAGATCCCACATGCCGCGGAGTGGCTGGGCCCGTGAGCCATGGCTGCTAAGCCTGGGCGTCCGGAGCCTGTGCTCCGCAACGGGAGAGGCCACAACAGTGAGAGGCCCGCGTACTGTGCAAAAAAAAAAAAAAAAAAAAGAATGTGCAACAATAGGAAGGCTGGCCCACATGGAAACCAGGCTACAAATTGCACTAATCCAAGCATGAGTTGTAACCAGCACTAAGGAAGGAGAGCCAATTAGGAGCAAAAGGAATAGGTGGAAGGAATGTCTTTTAAGAAATATCTGTAGAATTTATAGACTAGTAAGGAAGATGATGAAAAGCAAAAAGGTCAGAAGACTCCATTTTTCAGGCTTGACAGACTGGGGAATAGTGGTTATCACTTGTAAGAACAAGGAAGCTGGGAAAGGAAGCCAGTTTGGGAAGGAAAGATGATCCATATTTCGAAGATAAATGCAAATGTCCAAGAAGCACATAAAAATGTAATAACAGCCTCTATTGAGTATGTATTATTTACTAAGTTGCCTGCATTTATTTAATCATCATCACAACCTATGATAGTAGCATTGTTTTATTAAGAAGAAAGAAATGATGAAAGATTTAGAAGTTGGTCATTAAAGTCATGAGACTGAATTATTTGAAAGGAGATGTAATGGGAGACAGGCAGAAAATCACGTCTTGAATCATACCAAATGATTATATTAAAAAAGGCATAATGGTCAAAAGAGAACCAAGATAGTATGATAATTTCTATAGTGGTCTATAATTTATTAAGTGCTTTTACAGATATTAACTTATTAGAACCTCTGAATGCTATGAAGATGGCATTATCCCTATTTTAGATAAGAAATCAAACTCAGAAGTTATTTGACCAAAGTCACACAACCAGTAAGTGGCAGCAACATGCACACCCATCTCCTAACCCCAAATGAATGTCTCGTGTACACCACAAACAAGAAAAGCAAAATTTAAAAGAGAAGTGGTTTACATGCAACAAAAATGTCAAGGGGTGTAAAGATTTAAAATGCCACTTAATCTGGCAATATAAAGGTCTTTCATGACCTTTGGGAACATTTTCAGTACAATGATTGAGGTAAGTGACAATAACCTGTATAGGCACTTGGATTTTATTTCTCATCTGGGGATAGGAGGAAAGTCTTGGGCTCTCTGATTTCTGGAGCTAGACCCCTACATTAAAGTGGGATTGTACCCACAAAGAAATACAAAAGGAAGCTTGTTTGTTTCTGCCTAAGTTCTGAGTTAAAAAAAAATCTCCCCTGAAAAATGGAACCCTCCTGGGACTTCCGTGGTGGTCTAGTGGGTAAGACTTCACACTCCCAATTCAGGGGGTGCCCAGGTTCGATCCCTGGTCAGGGAAACTAGATCCTGCATGCATGCTGCAACTAAGAAGTCCTCATGACGCAACTAAAAAAAAAGATCCCGTATGCCGCAACTAAAAGATCCCACATGCCACAACAAAGAGCCCGTGTGTCACAACTAAGGCCTGGTGCAGCCTGAATGAATGAATGAATAAATAAATAAAAATATGTAAATATATACGCACACACACACACATATATATATATACACATATATATATGAAAAAAAATGGAACCCTCCTGCCCTGTGCAGTTCAGTTGCAATGTGTTGGGTTTTTTAAATAATTTATCTTTTTATATTTGGCTGTGTTGGGTCTTCGTTATTGCACACGAGCTTTCTCTAGTTGCAGCAAGCAGGGGCTGGTGGCTTCTCTTGTTGCTGAGCATGGCCTCTAGGCACGCAGGCTTCATTAGTTGTGGCACGTGGGCTCAGTAGTTGTGGCTCACGGGCTCTAGAGCACAGGCTCAGTAGTTGTGGTGCAGGGGCTTAGTCGCTCCACAGCATGTGGGATCTTCCCAGACCAGGGCTCGAACCCATGTCCCTTGCATTGGCAGGAGGATTCTTAGCCACTGTGCCACCAGAGAAGTCCCTGGTTGCAATGTTTTAATGTGCATTATGCACATGATCTAGGAATCCAAGCTGAAAAATGAATGGGATAGCTTTGGGGCACAAATGCAGAGTCTCTACAAGCAAACATTCCCACAATCCAGGTCATACTTAAATGTCACAGGAAAAAAGTTTATCCCACTAAAAATGAATGTATGTTTAAAAAAAAAAAAAACTATCATAAACCAGGATTAACAAACAACAAACAGGAGGATTAGAGCACCAGGAACTTGAGCTAATAAAACAATCAGAAAAAATATATAAGTATGTTGAAATGATTAACAAATAAAAGAAGAAATCAAAACCCTAAGGAAAGAATAAGATACAGTTGGCCCTCCATATTTGCAGGTTCTGCATTTGTGGATACAGAGGCCTGACTATGCTATGGCATTTTATTTAAGGGACTTGAGCATCCATGGATTTTGGTATTCAAGAGGGGCCCTAGAACCAATACTGTGGACTGGACTCCAAGGGGTGACTGTACTATGAAATATGAACAGGGAGATTTGAAAACTAATCAACAGAACTTACAAGTGAAAAATACACACATTGAAATTGAAAGGTCAATTAATATGTTAATTGTAGACTAGAACCATAGAGAATAGTAAACTCAAATTAGACCTGAAGAAATTACACAGAATGTAGGACGGAGAGACAAAGAAGGAAATATAAGAGAAAAATTAAGAGACAGTAGAATAAGAAGCTCCTACATGTGTTTAACAGGAATTCCAGAAGGAAGGACTTTTTAAAATGGGAGAGATTGTATTAAAAAATAATGATTGAAAATTATCTAAAATAAATGAAAAACATGAATTCTCAGATTCAAGAAACAGTTTACATAAAACTAAATCTCTACCTGAACACATCATGTGAATACTGTAGAACTTCAAAGAGAGAGAAAATCTCAAAAGCAGAGAAAAGATACTAATACACAAAGGACTAAGAACCCTCCATCCCCCACCCTCCCAAAAAAAAACCAAACAATGCTAAAGAAATACTGATAATTGTTAACCCTGCATTATTTTCTCTACTTAGTGTTTTTTGAAAATTTCCCCCGAAAGAGTGTATATTAAAAACCTTTAAAATCACTCAGGGAAAACTGACAGTCAATCCAGAATTCTGTTATTTAACTGTTGTTTAACAGTGAGACAAAGACAAGAGATTAAAAACCTGACATGTCACGGGACTTCCCAGGTGGTCCAGTGGTAAAGAATACGCCTTACAATGCAGGGGACGCGGGTTCAATCCCTGGTCAGGGAACTAAGATCCCACATGCCACAGGGCAACTAAGCCCAAGTGCCACAACTACTGAGCTCGTGCATCTCAACTAGAGAGCCTGCATGCCACAAACTGCAGAGCCCACGCGCTCTGGAACCTGCATGCCACAACTACAGAGCCCATGTGCCCTGGAGCCTGCACACCACAGCTAGAGAAAACCCGCACGCCACAACTAGAGCAAAGCCTGTGTGCCACAACAAAAGATCCAATGTGCTGCAACTAAGACCCGGTGCAGCCAAAATTTTTGTAAATAAATAAATAATAAATAAACTTTAAAAAATAAAAACCTGACATGTCAAAACATGTACAGAGGGAATTTCATAAACTTAAATAGGAAAGGAAGAAAGGCTGAAAATGAGCTAAGTAACTCAAAAAGTTATAAAAACAATAACAAAAAACCAAGATAATAGAAGATTAGAAAAAGGAAAATACAAGTAGAAATTAATATTTTAAAAGGACAGGAGAGAGGAGCAATAACACCCCAAATTTGGCTTTGAGGAAGGAAGGGAGGGAGGAAGAGAGGGAGAGAGGAAAAGGCAAGCTCCTGAGGGACAAATGATTTAAAAATTAAAAAGAAGGGATATGGTCAGCATGATTTTCTATATGTAATATTTCAATAAAGTTTTAAAATTATAACCAAAAAAGCACAAATAAACAGGAAGGGGGATTAAATTCAACAGAGACATAAGACATAGTAGAATACCAACTTCACAGTACTAACTTAAAACTTGATAAAAAGAGAATTTTTAGAGAATTAACATCAAAATACACAAATATATGGAAATTAAACAACACGCTACAGAAAAAATAGCAGGTCAAAGAAGAAATCTAAAGGAAATGAACAAACAACAACACAAAAAACCTTGAGACAAAATGGAAATGCAGCATACCAAAATTTATGAGATACAGCAAAAGCAGTTCTAAGAAGGAAGATCACAGTGATAAATGCCTACATCAAGAAACAAGAAAAATCTCAACCTAACTTTATACCTCAAGGAACTAGAAAAACAAGAACAAAAGAAGCCCAACATTAGTAGAAGAAAGGAAATAACAAAGATCAGAGCAAAATACATACTAAAAATAAAATAAATCAGTGAAAGAAAGAGCTGGCTCTCTGAAAAGATAAACAAAATTGAAAAAACTTTAACTAGACTCACCAAGGAAAAAGAGAGGACCCAAAATCAGAAATGAAAGAGGATATGTTAATACTGATACCACAGTAATACAAAGGATCATAAGAGACTATATGAACAATTATATGCCAAAAAATTTCACAATCTGTAAGGAATGGATACGTTCCTAGAAACATACAACCTACCAAGACTGAATCATGAAGAAACTTAAAATCTGAAGAGACTGTTTACTAGTAAGGAGATTGAATCAGTAATCTAAAACCTCCTAACAAACAAAAATTTACGACCAGATGGCTTCACTGGTAGATTCAACCAAGTATTTAAAGAAGAATTAATACCAATCTTTCTCAAACTCTTCCAAAAAATAGAGGAGGAGGGACTACTTCCAAACTCATTTTACAAGGCCAACATTACCCTGATACCAAAACCAGACAAGGACGCCACAAGAAAAAAAAAAAAAATTACAGTCCAATATCCCTGATGAGCACAGCTGCAAAAATCCTCAACAAAATACTAGCAAACTGAATTCATCAATACATTAAAAGGATCATATATCTTGATCAAGTGAGACTTATTCCAGGGATGGATGGTTCAACATCTGCAAATCAATAAATATATTATGCCACATTAACAAAATGATGGATAAAAATCATATGATTATCTCAATAGCTGCAGAAAAAAACATTTAACAAAATTCGACATCCATTTATAATTAAAACTGTCAACAAAGGTGGGTATAGAAGGAACATACCTCAACATAATAAAGGTAATATATGATAAGCCCACAGCTAACATCATATTCAGTGGTGAAAAGCTGAAAGCTTTTCCTTTAAGATCAGGAACAAAACAATGATGCCCACTCTTGCCACTTTTATTCAATATAGTATTGGAAGTCCTAGCCAGAGCAATTAGGCCAGAAAAAGAAATAAAAGGCCTCCAAATTGGAAAGGAAAAAGTAATCTGTCACTATTTGCAGATAGCATGATATTATATATAGAAGACCCTGAAGACTCCACAAAAAAATTGTTAGAATAAATGAACTCAGTAAAGTTGCAGGATACAAAACCAGTATACAAAAATCTGTTGCATTTCTATATACTAATTATATACTATCAGAAAGAGAACTTAAGAAAACAATCCCATTTACAGTTGCATCAAAAAGAATAAAATACCTAGAAATAAACTTAACCAAGGAGGTGAAAGACTTGTATACTGGAAACTATAAGATACTTATGAAAGAAGTTGAAGATACAAATAAATGGAAGGAAGTTTCATGCTCATGAATTAGAAAAATTAATGTTAAAATGTACGTACTACCCAAAGAAATCGACAAGAGTCATTGCAATTCCAATCAAAATTCCAATGGCATTTTTCAGAGAAATGGAACAAACAATCCTGTAATTTGTATGGAACCACAAAAGGCACCAGATAGCCAAGGCACTCTTGAGAAACAAGAACAAAGCTGGAGGCCGTCACAATCCCTGATTTCAAACTACACTTAACTCTTGAACAACACGAACTTGAAATTCATGGGTCCACTTATACACGGATTTTTTTCAGTAGTAAAAACTGTGCTACTAAATGATCTGCAGTTGGTTGAATCCACAGGTGCAGAACTGTGGATATGAGGGACCCTGGATACATACGGCCAACTGTAAGTTATATGTGAATTTTTGACTGCACAGAGGGTCACTGCCCCTAACCCCAGTTTGATCAAGGGTCAACCATATACTACAAAGCTATAGTAATCAAAAGAGTATGGTATTGGCATAAAAATAGACATATAGATCAATGGAACAGAATAAGGAACCCAGAAATAGACTCATGCATGTGTGATCAATTAATTTACAACAAAGGAGTCAAGAACATATAATGGAGGGGGAGGAGTCAAGATGGCAGAGTAGGAGGACGTGGAGTTCACCTCTCCCCACAAATACATCAAGAATACATCTACAGGGATTTCCCTGGTGGCACAGTGGTTAAGAATCCGCCTGAAAATGCAGGGGACACGGGTTCAAGCCCTGGTCCAGGAAGATCCCACATGCCATGGAGCAACTAAGCCCGTGCGCCACAACTACTGAGCCTGTTTGCCACAACTACGAAGCCTGCAAGCCTAGAGCCCATGCTCCACAACAAGAGAAGCCACCACGATGAGAAGCCCATGCATTGCAACTAAGAGTAGTCCCTGCTCGCCACAACTAGAGAAAGCCTGTGCACAGCAACGAAGATCCAATGCAGCCACAAATAAATAAATAAAATTTTTTAAAAAAGAATACATCTACAAATGGAACAATTCTCACAGAGCACCTGCTGAACAATGGCATAGTACCTCAGACACCTAAAAGGACAAGAAAGATCGCCACGTAACTGGGTAGGATGAAACAAAGGAAAAAAAAGAAAGGAGGAAGCAGGATGGGACCTGTGCCCCTGGGGGTGGGGAGGTGAAGGACAGGAGAGGTTCCTGCATCCAGGGAAGCCCCCTTACCAGCAGGGAGATCAGCTGGGACAGAGGGGAGCTTTGGGGGCCCAGAGGAGAGCACAGCAACAAGTCTGTGGCAGGTAGCACAGAGTGACACCTACACAGATAGTCCATGCCACAGCCCGGCACGCCCCAGCCTGAGACATGTGTCTGCTGGTGTGCATGGGGGCTGGGTGCTGGAACATGAGGTTTGGAGAGTAGACCTGGGAAAAGCACTACTGTTGGCTGTGAGGAAACAGCCTAAAGGGACAGGAATGAGGAGCTCTGCAACCAGAAATAGTCGTTGGAGAAGCACGGGGTGCCATAGAAGTGAAGCACCATTGTTGAGTGACACGTGAGAGGTGGGGCTGCCATTGCAGCCTCTTTCCCCACATGCTCTCCCCTGCCTCTGTGGGCCCTATGAGGGGCTCCCACCAGAGAGGGTTCACGTACCCTAGGTCACCACATCTGCCCCCTCCTGCTTGGGCAGGCTCGTGCTCTGGGACAGCATCAGGAGCAGATGCCGGTGGGGGGCCCACATGCACATGGAGGCTAAACAATATGTTACTAAACAACCAATGGATCACTGAAGAAATCAAAGAGGAAATCAAAAAATACCTAGAGAGAAATAACAATGAAAACATGACGATCCAAAACCTATGAGATGCAGCAAAAGCAGTTCTAAGAGGGAAGTTATAGCAGTACAATCTTATCTCAGGAAACAAGAAAAATCTCAAATAAACAACCTAACCTTACACCTAAAGCAGCTAGAGAAAGAACAAACAAGACCCAAAGTTAGTAGAAGTAAAAAGAATCATAAAGATCAGAGCAGAAATAAATGATACAGAGATGAAGAAAACAATAGAAAAGACCAATGAAACTAAAAGTTGGTTCTTTGAAAAGATAACCAAATTTGAAAAACCTTTAGCCAGGCTCATCAAGAAAAAAGGGAAAGGGCTCAAATCAATAAAATCAGAAACGAAAAAGAAGTTACAAGTGACACCACAGAAATACAAAGGATCATAAGAGACTACTACAAGCAACTATACACCAATAAACTGCACAATGTAGAAGAAATGGACAAATTCTTAGAAAGGTACAACCTTCCATGACTGAACCAGGAAGAAACAGAAAATATGAACGACCAATCACAAGTATTGAAATTGAAACTGTGGTTTTAAAACTTCCAACAAACAACAGTTCAGGACCAGATGGCTTCACAGGCGAATTATATCAAACATTCTGAGAAGAGTTAATTAACACCTATCCTCTGAAACTATTCCAAAAAATTACATAGGAACGAACACTCCCAAGCTTATTCTACAAGGCCACCATCACCCTGATACCAAAACCAGACAAAGATACCACAAAAAAAAAGAAAATTACACGTCAATATCACATGAACATAGACACAAAAATCCTCAACAAAATGCTAGCAAACCAAATCCAACAGCACATTAAAAGGATCATCCACTATGATCCAGTGGGATTTATGCCAGGGATGCAAGGATTCTTCAATATCTGCAAATCAGTCAATGTGATACACTACATTAACAAATTGAAGAGTAAAAACCACATGATCATCTCAATAGATGCAGGGACTTCCCTGGTGGTACAGTGGTTAAGAGTCCGCCTGCCAATGCAGGGGACACAGGTTCAAGCCCTGGTCCAGGAAGATCCCACATGCCACAGAGCAACTAAGCCATGCACCACAACTACTGAGCCTGTGCTGTAGAGCCTGCAAGCCACAACTACTGAAGCCTGCAAGCCACAACTACTGAAGCCCACGCACCTAGAGACCATGCTCCACAACATGAGAAGCCACTGCAATGAGAAGCCCGTGCACTGCAACAAAGAGTAGCCCCCACTCACCACAACTAGAGAAAGCCCACACCCAGCAATGAAGACCCAACACAGCCAAAAATAAAATAAATTAATTTTTTTAAATCACTTCAATAGATGCAGAAAAAGCTTTTGACAAAATTCAACACCCATTTATATAAAAACTCTTCAGAAAGTGGGCATAAAGGGAACATACCTCAACATAATAAAGGCCACATATGACAAACCCACAGCTAACATCATTCTCAATGGAGAAAAACTGAAAGCATTTCCTCTAAGATCAGGAACAAGACATAGTTTTGTAACTCCTAGCCACAGCAGTCCGAGAAGAAAATGATATAAAGAGAATCCAAATTGGAAAAGAAGTAAAACTGTCACTGTTTGCAGATGACATGCTACTACACATAGAAAATCCTAAAGATGCTACCAGAAAACTACTAGAGCTCATCAATGAATTTGGTAAAGCTGCAGGATACAAAATTAATACACAGAAATCTCTTGCATTCCTATACACTAACAATGAAAGATCAGAGAGAGAAATTAAGGAAACAATCCCATTTACCATCACGTCAAAAAGAATAAAATACCTAGGAATAAACCTACCTAATGAGGCAAAAGACCTGTACTCAGAAAACTATAAGATGGGCTTCCCTGGTGGCGCAGTGGTTGAGAGTCCGCCTGCTGATGCAGGGGACACAGGTTCGTGCCCCAGTCCGGGAAGATCCCACATGCCATGGAGCAGCTGGGCCCGTGAGCCATGGCCGCTGAGCCTGCGCATCCGGAGCCTGTGCTCCGCAACAGGAGAGGACACCACAGTGAGAGGCCCGCGTACCACAAAAAAAAAAAAACTATAAGATAACTGATGAAAGAAATAAAAGATGATGACACAAACAGATGGAGAGATATACCATGTTCTTGGATTGGAAGAATCAATATTGTGAAAATGACTATACTACCCAAAGCAATCTACAGATTCAGTGCAACCCCTATCAAATTACCAATGGCATTTTTCACAGAATTAGAACAAAAATATTTACAATTTGTAGGGAAACAAAAAAGACCCTGAATAGCCAAAGCAATCTTGAGAAAGAAAAACGGAGCTGGAGGAATCAGGCTCCCTGACTTCAGACTATATTACAAAGCTACAGTAATCAAAACAGTATGGTGTGGACTTTTCTGGTGACGCAGTGGTTAAGAATCTATCTGCCAATGCAGGGGACATGGATTCAAGCCCTGGTCCGGGAAGATCCCATATCCTGCAGAGCAACTAAGCCCGTGCACCACAACTACTGATCCTGCACTCTGGAGTCCACGAGCCACAACTACTGAGCCCACGTGCTACAACTACTGAAGCCCATGCCTGTACAGCCCACGCTCCGCAACAAGAGAAGACACTGCAATGAGAAGCCTGCGCACTGCATTGAAGAGTAGCCCCTGCTCACTGCAACGAGAGACCCCACATGCAGCAACAAAGACTCAACGCATCCAAAAATAAAATAAATTTATTTATTTTAAAAAAACGGTATGGTGCTGGCACAAAAACAGAAATATAGCTCAATGGAACAAGATAGTCCAGAGATAAACCCACGCACCTGTGGTCACCTAATCTATGACAAAGGAGGCAAAAATATATGATGGAGAAAAGACAGTCTCTTCAATAAGTGGTGCTGGGAAAACTGGACAGCTACATGTAAACAAATGAAATTAGAACACTCCCTAACACTATACACACACACAAAAAAAACTCAACATGGATTAAAGACCTAAATGTAAGGCTGGATACTATAAAACTCTTAGAGGAAAACATAGGCAGAACATTCTTTGACATAAATCACAGCAAGATCTTTTTCAATCCACCCCCTAGAGTAATGAAAATATAAACAAAAATAAACAACTGGGACCTAATTAAACTTAAAAGCTCTCGCACAGCAAAGGAAACCATAAACAAAATGAAAAGACAACCCTCAGAATGGGAGAAAATATTTGCAAACGAAGCAACTGACAAGGGATTAATCTCCAAAATATACAAACAGCTCATGCAGCTTAATATCAAAAAAATAAAAACCCAATCAAAAAAGGCAGAAGAGGGCTTCCCTGGTGGCGCAGTGGTTGAGAGTCCGCCTGCCGATGCAGGGGACACGGATTCGTGCCCCGGTCTGGGAAGATCCCACATGCCGCAGAGCGGCTGGGCGCGTGAGTCATGGCCGCTGAGCCTGTGCGTCCGGAGCCTGTGCTCCGCAACGCGAGAGGCCACAACAGTGAGAGGCCAGCGTACCGGAAAAAAAAAAAAAAAAAAAAAAGGCAGAAGATTTAAATAGACATTTTTCCAAAGAAGACATAACAGATGGTTAAAAAGCACATGAAAACATGCTCAACATGACTAATTATTAGAGAAATGCAAATCAAGACTAGAATGAGGTATCACCTCACACCAGTCAGAATGGGTATCATCAAAAAATCTACAAACAGTAAATGCTGGAGAGGGTGTGGAGAAATGAGAACCCTCCTACACTGTTGGTGGGAATGCAAACTGGTACAGCCAGTATGGAGAACAGTATGGAGGTTCCTTAAAAAACTGAAAATAGAGCTACAATATGATCCAGCAATCCCACTCCTGGGCATATATTCAGAAAAAAACCATAATCTGAAAAAATACATGTACCCCAATGTTCACTGCAGCACTATTCACAATAGCTAGAACATGGAAGCAGCCTAAATGTCCATCAACAAAGGAATGGATAAAGAAGATGTGGTACATATATACAATGGAGTATTACTCAGCCATAAAAAAAGAACAAAATAATGCATTTGCAGCAACATGGATGGACCCAGAGATTCTCATACTGAGTGAAGTAAGTCAGACAGAGAAAGACAAATATCATACATCACTTATATGTGGAATCTAAAAAAAAGCCTACAAATGAACTTATCTACACGAAATAGAGTTACAGATGTAGAAAATAAACTTATGGTTACCAGGGAGTAAAGTGGGGAGGGATAAATTGGAAGATTGCGATTGACACATACACACTACTATATATAAAATAAATAACTAATAAGGACCTACTGTATAGCACAGGGAACTCTACTCAATACTCTGTAATGGCTTATATGGGAAAAGAGTCTTAAAAAGTGGATATATGTATTTCTATAACAGATTCACTTAGCTGTACACTTGAAACTAACACAACATTGTAAATGAATTATACTCCGATAAAATTTTTTTAAAAAAACTACAATGAGGTATCTCCTCACACTGGTCAGAATGGCCATCATCAAAAAATCTATAGACAATAAATGCTGGAGAGAGTGTGGAGAAAAGAGAAACCTCCAACACTGTTGGTGGGAGTGTAAATTGGTACAGCCACTATGGAGAACAGTACAGAGGTTTCTTAAAAAAACTAAAAATAGAGCTACCATATGATCCAGCAATCCCACTTCTGGGCATATATCCGGAGAAAACCATAATTTGAAAAGATACATGGACCCCTATGTTCACTGCAGCACTGTTTACAAAAGAGAGGAAATGGAAGCAACCTAAATGTCCATCAACAGAGGAGTGGATAAAGAAGATGTGGTACATATATACAATGATAAAGAAGATGTGGTACATATATACAATGGAACTTACTTAGCCATAAAAAAGAATGAAATAATGCCAATTGCAGCAACATGGATGGACTTAGAGATTATCATACTACGTCAGAGAAGGACAAATATTATATGGTATCGCTTAGATGTGGAATCTAAAATAATGGTACAAATGAACTTATTTACAGAACAGAAATAGAGTCACAGATGTAGAAAACAAAGTTATGATTACCAAAGGGGAAGGGAGGGGGGAGGGATAAATTAGGAGATTGGGTTTAACTGTAAATAAAATAGATAAGGACCTACTGTATAGTACAGGGAACTCTACTCAATATTCTGTAATAACCTATATGGGAAAAGAATCTAAAAAAGAACAGATACATGCATGTGTATAACTGATTCACTTTACTGTACACCTGAAACTAACACAACATTGTAAATCAACTATATGCCAATAAAAATTTTTTTTAAAAAAGAACATATAATGGAGAAAGGATAGTCTCTTCAATAAACAGCATTGGAAAACTAGATAGCCACATGCGAAAGAATGAAACTGGACCACCATCTTATACCATACACAAAAATTAACTCAAACTAGATTAAAGACTTGAACATAAGACCTGAAACCATAAAACTCCTAGAAGAAAACATAGGTGGTAAACTCCTTGAAATTGGTCTTGCCAACAATTTTTTGAATTTGATACCAAAAGTAAAGGCAACAAAAGCAAAAATAAACAAGTGAGACTACATCAAACTACAAAGGTTCTGCACAACAAAATGAAAAGGCAACATACCAAGTGGGAGAAGATATCTGCAAATCATATATCTGATAGGAGATTAATAGTCCAACTATATAAAGAACTCATACAATTCAACAGCAAAAAACAAGCAAACAAATTCAATTGAAAAATTTCATACAGAGGAAAATGATAAGAATCACAGCAGACTTCTTGTCCACAACTAAACAAGCCTCCTTAGTGTCTCCTTAACCTGCTGCAGAGAAAACTGATGAATCTAGATTTCTATATTCAATGAAAATATTTTTCAAAGTTGGAGGAAAAATAAAGACTCTTTTAGACAAGCAAGTACTGAGAGAATTTATTAACTTCAGAATTGCACTGCAAGAAATGTCAAAGGAAGTCCTTCAAGAAGAAGAAATATGATGACAGACAGAAACTTGTATTGACAAAAAGAAACGTTTTCCAGAAACGGTTAAAATGAAGGTAAATATAAAAGACATTTTTTTCTTATGTCTAATCACTCTAAAAGATCATTGGCTGTCTAAAGCAAAAATAATAGCAATGTATTGTAGGTTTATAGCATATGCAAAAATAATATATATGACCGCAACAGCACAAAAGATGGAAGGAGAAATTGAAATAATACGTTGTAAGGTTCTTATACTGTATATGAAGTAGGATGACACTGTTTAAAGATACAGTGTGATTACATAAAGACAAATGTTATAAATCCTAGGGCAACTACTAAAAAAAATGTGTAAAATCCTCTTTAAATAACTTCTATAAACTATAAATTAATAGGAAAAAACAAATGTTACAACAAAAAGTAGACAAGGACAAAAAAAGACAAAAGGAAATCCAAACAGCAAACAAATACAGTATGTTTTAAAAGATTCAACCCAATAATAACCAGGGAAATTAAATAAAAACAATGATATAAAAATTTCTCATCAGATTGGAAAAATAAATCAGATGTGACCAAGTATTGAGGGAGCATGTGAGAACACTGGAACCCCCACACATTGCTGGTGGAAGCATAATTGGTACCATGACTTTGAAGAGCAATTTGATAACACTTTTTTTTTTTTTTTTTTGGTGGGGGGCCGGTATGCGGGTCTCTCGCTGTTGTGGCCTCTCCCGTTGCGGAGCACAGGCTCCGGATGCGCAGGCTCAGCAGCCATGGCTCACGGGCCCAGCAGCTCCGCAGCATGTGGGATCTTCCCAGACCGGGGCACGAACCCGTGTCCCCTGCATCGGCAGGCGGACTCTCAACCACTGCGCCACCAGGGAAGCCCTTGATAACACTTTATAAAGCTGACATCCTACTGCTCAGCAATTTCACTTCTCTTGTCTAATTTTCTATAAATGTTTCATAATGTAAAATAAAATATTACATAAAAACAATTTTACTAAAATTGCACTGAATTTTTTGGAGTAGCTCATTGCCAGTTTTTCTCATAACAACCTGCTTTTTAAAACACCATGATCAAATCCCAGTCCCTGTGTGTTACTTCTTTGAGGCTATTCAGAATCTTAAATATAGGCAAATATTTACACCAAGAGCAGATTTAGTTGACCAGTATTTGAAACAAGTAGCCAGTGATTTATACCCTAAAATGCCACTGCTGACCAGTTTTTCGCATATCCATTATGCTTCTGAGATTCTAGGTCATACATTTGCGTGAAATACTCTTTTGGATAGAGAAAAGATATTGATATACTCCTTCAAGACAAACCAAAATGGACCCAACTTAAACAATTCATCTTCAATATATACCAGAACCTCTTTCTGAAACTAAAAGAACAAATATTGTATCTTCCCAAATGGAAAGTCTATTAAGAAAATTGTATTTAGAAGAAAAGTCATAGTTAAGAATTTTTACAATTTTTTTTAAGATCTTACCATCAGATGTATCTGACGGTAAATTAGTGTATTATATTTATGTTCTACTTGATGAATAGCAAGCAGAGGCCACTAAGAAATTCACTACAAAAATATTGTATGGAACCTAATGAATGTTATGCAAACATTAAGATCATGATTTATACGGTAATTACAACAATGTAAAGAGATGCATAGGATAAGGTGAAATAAATATATTTTAAAGAATAATAAATAAAATTAATGCTTCTGCTTCCTCAATGATTTAATTCAACATTTTTGGAACTTTGGAATTTATTTTTTGGATGTTTGCTGTTGTTTGGGAGAACTTCAGGATGGCAGACAGAGCTCATGTGGAATGCAACCCTACCTCCTCCAAACACATAAAAATGCTATACATAATATTTGAAATATATTAATATATAGCTGAGGTATAAAGCAAGAGGAGTGCCATAAATAAAGAGGACGCCCACAGCACAGTTGGATTTGAAGTTAGATTTCCTTGGCAGTGAGAGGCTGCCCTGGGCTTCTCTTATAAAGCCAGAGCCAGGAAAGCATAACCCCAGTAAAACTCATGCCTGGCAGAAGAACTGATCCTACGTCTTTCCAGCAATATCTCTACACTATGGAGATAGAGCACAATTTTCAAAGGGAGGTGGCCATCTCTACAGCAGTCCACCCCTTTGGCTACCAGATATTGGGCACACTCTCCTTCCCACACTGAACATGCTGTCATCTCCCAAAGGAAGAAAAACCAAAGTCCCATCAAGTTACTGCATCCAGTTCAAAGTCCAGGGCTGATGAGGCACAGACCTCTTTGGATCTGGATGTGCCTCTGTGGGACCTCACAACACATGAACTAATGGACATGCTATCTTCCCTCAGACCCCTAACACTCCCACTGTACCACTGCAGATCAGGGAGAGGATAATTATGACAGAAACTTCCCTCCAGAAGAAGGCCTGATGGAGGACACACAGCAATCATTGGTCTGTAGCAATTATGAAATCTGAAGGGACAGGCATTATGAGGATTCTCTTTTCTGCCAGTTGGGGAATTTCCTTGATTAGACCTGATTCCACTTGTTGAAGAATTTCTCGATTCTTTGTGGCCCCTGCATCACCTTTCTGGAGGTTCTTCCACGTCCGTTATCCTCCTTGGCCACATTATGGTGTGTGTTAGAGATTATGTCCTCCTTGGGAGCCTCAAGATTCCACAGCCTACTTCCTGCCTATGAAAGTTTGGGGGCCAGAGATTGTTTCAACCTGTTAAAAGCATTTTAGCCTAGGCTCACGGATTCTTCTGCAATATAACTTTCTCAAAATCTCAATTGGCTTATGATCTATTTGCTTCTTTAGTGTCATGAGCCAGGAGGCACACTCAACTTTCATTACTATTCATACCTTTCCAAAGACATCAAGTCTAGTTTACTATATTAATGTCTCATTCCCAGGCCTCTCTCTCTCTAATCACTGGCAGTTTGAAGCCATCAGACTTAAATGAGAAGAACTCAATCCTTTATTGCTGGGTTTATTACTGATTGGTCTTTGATATTCAAACCTTTTCTTAATGTCTCTTACTCTTTAAAGTTTAGGAGCAGGTGGCTTCTCCAACTCTGCCACTCTAGTTCCCCCAGACCTAGACAGGAGGAGCTACTGCCCTTAGCTCCATATTTTAGAGAGCCTCTGTGTCACTCAAGACCTGATACTCAGCCCTGGCACAACACAAACAGCTGCTCTCATATCTTACACCATTCAGGCCCCAGGAATACACTCCTCTATATCTCTTTCATATGTCATCAAAACAAAATAACTAGGGAACTTCCCAGCAATCCAGTGGTTAGGACTCCACATTTTCACTGCCGAGGGCCTGGGTTCAATTCCTGGCCAGGGAACTAAGATCCCGCAGCTGTGCAGCGCAGCCAAAACAAACCAACCAACAGAAGAACAAAGTAACTACATTGGAGTGTAATGTACCTTCATAGCCCACGGGCTGTCACTGCTGATGTCAGAGATGAACACTAGTTTGTAGTGGATGGAAGACTGGAGTAATTGAAGTGAAAGAAAAAAGACTAATTTGTCAAATCTTTTCTCTCAACATGAATGCAGTAGATTCTTGCACAACAAAGTATCATTTCCCAGTAATGTCAAATGCCCATTTTCTTTTCCTGTTCCAATTTGTAGTATTGTCAAAAGTTGCACATACTGTCAGAGAAACATTTTACAATATTAATAATTCATATTACTCTTGAATTTGTAAATATAAGGTCTAGATGCATGCATAAAGTGATACCAATATCCTTTATATTGGCAACTAGATGGAAACTGAACACTAAAATTGCAATAAAAAGTATAAAGTATCAATAATATTAAAGTTTTGAAATATTAAATTTATGCTTACTTAATTTTGATGTATAAGTTTGATATTCATTAATTATAATTTTATTTTACCTTTTCATAGATAATTTTACTATTATGGGAGAAAATGTTTTTTGAAAATAAAATAATTTTAATTTTTGATTTTGCATCTATAAAATTTTCCATTTTGATAAAATTCTATTTAAATTTTGTATACTTTGAATAATTACTTTGCTTTTAACACTTAATATCACTAATGTCAAGAGAACAGAAATAATGTAAATTCTTATATTCACATAATTAGTGATTTCATTAAAATGAAATTATATCAAATGTCATAAATTTTGTTTCTTAATTTTCTTACTCATGTAAATATTACTGACCCACCAAAGACCACCTAAAATATGTGCAGTAATTATTAATACAGTCATCTGTGATATTTTGCTGATTCTCAGTCATAAAAATAGCTTTACATTATTTTAATTTTTTTGTTATGGAAATATATTTGTCAAGGCAGGAGGGTAGAACAGATTTTATTTAATATTTTATCTCAGTTTATAACTTTCAAATATCTAGACAACTGTATACACACCTCCTTTGTGCTCTGGCTCCAGACCTCAGAAATGTTATGGGCAGGCCTACCCACAAGGCCTCAAGTTTCAGATGCTTTTTATTCCCTTTCATTTGTGTGTGCAAACTGGACAACTCTTATCATCTTATACATTGTTTATCACCATGCCAAAGTGGGGAGGTCGGGGGAGAGAACTCTTGAGGGTCTCAAGCCAGCAATTCCAGATATCACAAATGTCATTTCTACTCACAACCAAGAACTAGTCACCTAGCTTAACCCAGGCACAAGGGGACCAAAGCTGGAGAACTGGAAAGATGTGGTCAGCACAACTGATGTGTTATTTTCCCATTTTACAGATGAGGCAATGAAAGTTTAAGAAACCAAGGTCACATGGTTACACAAGCAATAGAGTCAGAATTTAAACACAGGCAGTTTAGGTCGTGAGCCTGTTCTTTTAAACACGACATGAATCCCCTGGGAATCTGAAGAAATCTTGGGTACTGCTCTGGACATGCACAAGATGTGAAATCAGGGTTCAAGTTGATCTCAAGGACGCAAGAAACCCTAGCTGATATCTAAGAGTATTCTCACCCTAGAACTGCACACCCAGCCAAATTATCTTTTACAGGTGTTAGTGCCAACATTACCAAGAAGATAAACATCCAAGGGCTCTGGAGGTTCATTCCCTCACCTCTCCCAGTAGCTTAACAAGAAGTCCATTCAAACGGTAATCACATCTACAAAATACCTTCACAGCAGCAACATCTAGACTGGTGTTTGACCAAACAACTGGGCACCACAGCCTAGCCAAATCTACCATAAAAAACTCACCATCACATTGGTTCAAGATGGCGGAGTAGAAGGACGTGCTCTCACTCCCTCCTACAAGAGCACTGGGATCACAACTAACTGCTGAACAATCATTGGCAGGAAGACACTCGAACTCACCAAAAAAGATACCCCACATCCAAAGACAAAGGAGAAGCCACAATGAGACGGTAGGAGGGGCGCAATCACAATAAAATCAAATCCCATAACTGCTGGGTGGGTGACTCACAAACTGGAGAACACTTACACCACAGAAGTCCACCCACTGGAGTGAAGGTTCTGAGCCCCATGTCAGGCTTCCCAACCTGGGGATCCGGCAACAGGAGGAAGAATTCCTAGAGAATCAGACTTTGAAGGCTAGCGGGATTGGATTGCAGGACTTCGACAGGAGTGGGGGAAACAGAGACTCCACTCTTGGAGGGCACACACAAAGTAGTGTGCGCATCAGGACCCAGGGGAAGGAGCAGTGACCCCACAGGAGACTGAACCAGACCTACCTGCTAGTGTTGCAGGGTCTCCTGCAGAGGCGGTGGAGGGTGGCTGTGTCTCACTGTGAGAACGAGGACACTGGCAGCAGAAGTTCCAGGAAATACTCCTTGGCGTGAGCCCTCCCAGAGTCCACAATTAGCCCCACCAAAGAGCCCAGGTAGGCTCCAGTGTTGGGTCATCTCAGGCCAAACAACCAACAGGGAGGGAACTCAGCCCCACCCATCAGCAGACAAGCAGATTAAAGTTTTACTGAGCTTTGCCCACCAGAGCAACAGCCAGCTCTACCCAGCACCAGTCCCTCCCATCAGGAAAATTGCACAAGCCGCTTAGATAGCCTCATCCACCAGAGGGCAGACAGCAGAAACAAGAAGAACTACAATCCTGCATGGAACAAAAACCACATTCACAGAAAGATAGACAAGATGAAAAGGCAGAGGGCTATGTACCAGATGAAGAAACAAGATAAAACCACAGAAAAACAACTAAATGAAGTGGAGATAGGCAACCTTCCAGAAAAAGAAATCAGACTAATGATAGTGAACATGATCCAGGACCTCGGAAAAAGAATGGAGGCAAACACTGAAAAGGTGCAAGAAATGTTTGACAAACACCTAGAAGAATTAAAGAACAAACAAACAGAGATGAACAATACAATAACTGAAATGAAAACTACAGTAGAAGGAATCAATAGCAGAATAATGGAGGCAGAAGAACGGATAAGTGACCTGGAAGACAGAATGGTGGAATTCACTGCTGCGGAACAGAATAAAGAAAAAAGAATGAAAAGAAATGAAGACAGCCTAAGAGACCTCTGGGACAACATTAAACATGCCAACATTCACATTACAGGGGTCCCAGAAAGAGAAGAGACAGAGAAAGGACCAGAGAAAATATTTGAAGAGATTATAGTAGAAAACTTCCCTAACATGGAAAAGGAAATAGCCACCCAAGTCCAGGAAGCACAGAGTCCCATACAGGATAAACCCAAGGAGAAACACACTGAGACACATAGTAATCAAACTGGCAAAAATTAAAGACAAAGAAAAATTATTGAAAGCAGCAAGGGAAAAATGACAAAGAACATACAAGGGAAACTCCCATAAGGTTAACAGCTGATTTCTCAGCAGAAATTCTACAAGCCAGAAGGGAGTGGAATGACATATTTAAAGTGATGAAAGGGAAGAACCTACAACCAAGATTACTCTACCTGGCAAGGATCTCATTTACATTTGATGGAGAAATCAAAAGCTTTACAGACAAGCAAAAGCTAACAGAATTCAGCACCACCAAACCAGCTCTACAACAAATGCTAAAGGAACTTCTCTAAGTGGGAAACACAAGAGAAGAAAAAGACCTACCAAAACAAACCCATAACAATTTAAAAAATGGTAATAGGAACATACATCAATAATTACCTTAAGCGTGAATGGATTAAATGCTCCAACCGAAAGACACAGGATTGATGAATGAATACAAAAACAAGACCCATATATATGCTGTCTACAGGAGACCCACTTCAGACCTAGGGACACATACAGACTGAAAGTGAGGGAATGGAAAAAGATATTCCATGCAAATGGAAATCAAAAGAAAACTGGAGTAGCAATACTCATATCAGATAAAATAGACTTTAAAATAAAGAATGTTACAAGAGACAAGGAAGGACACTACATAATGATCAAGGGATCAATCCAAGAAGAAGATATAACAATTATAAATATATATGCATCCAACATAGGAGCACCTGAATATATAAGGCAACTGCTAACAGCTAGAAAAGAGGAAATCAACAGTAACACAGTATTGGTGGGGGATTTTAACACCTCACTTACACCAAAGGACAGATCATCCAAACAGAAAATTAATAAGGAAACACAAGCTTTAAATGACACAATAGACCAGATAGATTTAATTGATATTTATAGGACATTCCATCCAAAAACAGCATATTACACTTTCTTCTCAAGTGCACACGGAACATTGTCCAGGATAGATCATATCTTGGGTCACAAATCAAGCCTCAGTAAATTTAAGACAATTGAAATCATATCAAGCATCCTTTCTGACCACAATGCTATGAAATTAGAAATCAGTTACAGGGAAAAAAAAGTAAAAAATACAAACACATGGAGGCTAAACAATACACTACTAAATAACCAAGAGAACACTGAAGAAATCAAAGAGGAAATCAAAAAATACCTAGAGATAAATGACAATGAAAACACGATGATCCAAAACCTATGGGATGCAGCAAAAGCAGTTCTAAGATGGAAGTTTATAGCAATACAATCCTATCTCAAAAAACAACAAACATCTCAAATAAACAATCTAACCTCACACCTAAAGGAACTAGAGAAAGAAGAACAAACAAAACCCAAAGTTATTAGAAGGAAAGAAATCATAAAGATCAGAGCAGAAATAAATGAAATAGAAACAAAGAAAACAATAGCAAAGATCAATAAAACTAAAAGCTGGTTCTTTGAGAAGATAAACAAAATTGATAAACCATTAGCCAGACTCATTAAGAAAAAGAGGGAGAGGACTCAAATCAATAAAATTAGAAATGAAAAAGGAGAAGTTACAACAGACATCACAGAAATACAAAGCATCCTAAGAGACTACTACAAGCAACTCTGTGCCAATAAAATGGACAACCTGGAAGAAATGGACAAATTCTTAGAAAGGCATAAGCTTCCAAGACTGAACCAGGAAGAAATAGAAAATATGAACAGACCAATCACAAGTAATGAAACTGAAACTGCGATTAAATATCTTCCAACAAACAAAAGTCCAGGACCAGACGGCTTCACAGGTGAATTCTAGCAAATATTTAGAGAAGAGCTAACACCCATCCTTCTCAAACTCTTCCAAAAAATTACAGAGGAGCACTCCCAAACTCATTCTACGAGGCCACCATCACCCTGATACCAAAACCAGACAAAGATACTACAAAAAAGAAAATTACAGACCAATATCACTGATGAATATAGATGCAAAAATCCTCAACAAAATACTAGCAAACAGAATTCAACAACACATTAAAAGGATCATACACCACAATCAAGTGGGATTTATCCCAGGGATGCAAGATTCTTCAATATACGCAAAGTCAATCAATGTGATACACCATATTAACAAATTGAAGAATAAAAACCATATGATCATCTCAATAGATGCAGAAAAAGCTTTTGACAAAATTCAACGCCCATTTACGATAAAAACTCTCCAGAAAGTGGGCATAGAGGGAACCTACCTCAACATAATAAAGGCCATATATGGCGAACCCACAGCAAACATCATTCTCAATGGTGAAAAACTGAAAGCATTTCCTCTAAGATCAGGAAAAAGACAAGGATGTCCACTCTCACCACTATTATTCAACATACTTTTGGAAGTCCTAGCCATGGCAATCAGAGAAGAAAAAGAAATAAAAGGAATACAAATTGGAAAAGAAGAAGTAAAAGTGTCACTGTTTGAAGATGACATGATACTATACCTAGAGAATCTCAAAGATGCCACCAGTAAACTCCTAGAGCTAATCAATGAATTTGGTAAAGTTGCAGGATACAAAATTAATGCACAGAAATCTCTTGCATTCCTATATACGAATGATTAAAAATCTGAAAGAGAAATTAAGGAAACACTCCCATTTACCATTGCAACAAACATAATAAAATACCTAGGAATAAACCTACCTAGGGAGACAAAAGACCTGTATGCAGAAAACTACAAGACAGTGATAAAAGAAATTAAAGGTGATACCAACAGATGGAGAGATATACCATGCTCTTGGATTGGAAGAATGAATACTGTGAAAATGACTATACTACCCAAAGCAATCTACAGATTCAATGCAATCCCTGTTAAAGTACCAATGGCATTTTTTACAGAACTAGAACAAAAAATCTTATAATTTGTAAGGAGATACAAAAGACCCCAAATAGCCAAAGCAGTCTTGAGGGAAAAAAACTGAGCTGGAGGAATCAGACTCCCTGACTCCAGACTGTACTACAAAGCTACAGTAATCAGGACAATATGGTACTGGCACAAAAACGGAAATATAGATCAATGGGACAGGACAGAAAGCTCAGAGGTAAACCCATGCACCTATGGTCAACTAATCTATGACAAAGGAGGCAAGGATATACAATGGAGAAAAGACAGTCTCTTCAGTAAGTGGTGCTGGGAAAACTGGACAGCTACATGTAAAAGAATGAAATTAGAACACTCCCTAACACCATACACAAAAATAAACTCAAAATGGATTAGAGACCTAAATGCAAGACCAGACACTATAAAACTCTTAGAGGAAAACACAGGAAGAACACGCTTTGACATAAACCACAGCAAGATCTTTTTTGATCCACCTCCTAAAGTAATGGAAATAAAAACAAAAATAAACAAATGGGACCTAATGAAACTTAAAAGTTTTTCCACAGCAACGGAAACTACAAACAAGACGAAAAGACAACCTTCAGAATGGGAGAAAATATTTGCAAACGAATGAACGGACAAAGGATTAATCTCCAAAATACAAAAACAGCTCATGCAGCTCAATATTAGAAAACAAACAACCCAATCCAAAAATGGGCAGAAGACCTAAATAGACATTTCTCCAAAGAAGACATACAGATGGCCAAGAAGCACATGAAAAGCTGCTCAACATCACTAATTATTAGAGAAATGCAAATCAAAACTACAATGAGGTATCACCTCACACCAGTTAGAATGGGCATCATCAGGAAATCTACGAACAACAAATGCTGGAGAGGGTGTGGAGAAAAGGGAACCCTCTTGCACTGTTGGTGGGAATGTAAATTGATACAGTCACTATGGAGAACAGTATAGAGGTTCCTTTAAAAACTAAAAATAGAACTACCATATGACCCAGCAATCCCACTACTGGGCATATACCCTGAGAAAACCATAATTCAAAAAGACACATGCACCCCAATGTTCACTGCAGCACTATATTCAATAGCCAGGACATGGAAGCAACCTAAATGCCTATAGACAGACGAATGGATAAAGAAGATGTGGCACATATATACATATATACAATGGAATATTACTCAGCCATAAAAAGGAACAAAATTGAGTCATCTGTAGAGACATGGATGGATCTAGAGACTGTCATACACAGTGAAGTAAGTCAGAAAGAGAAAAACAAATATCATATATTAATGCATATATGTGGAACCTAGAAAAATGGTACGGATGAACTGATTTGTAGGGCAGAAACTGAGACACAAATGTAGAGAACAAACGTATGGACACCAAGGGGGGAAAGTGGCGGGGGTGGTGGTGGTGGTGGGATGAATTGGGAGACTAGGATTGACATATACACACTAATATGTATAAAATAGATAACTAATAAGAACCTGCTGTGTAAAAAAATAAAATTAAAAAAAAAAAAAAAAGTCTCTTCAGCAGGCTTAAGTGAGCCCAGTAGAAGAACAAGTTAAAACTGAAGGCTGAGCTCTGGAGGCTTTTATCAGCCTCCTCAACCAGGAAACCCCACTGTTATACCCACTAAGTGTTCCTCACTTCCTCCCATCTTCCCTATAAATATACAAAGTACTTTGGGGCCTCCCCTCCTGAAAACTGGTCCATATGCATGCAGTCCACCTTTCTGTGGAGTAATCACCCTTCTGTAGAGTAATGAGTGCTCAGGCCACTGGTGCCCTGTGCTACTTCTCTGTAAGTTTTTCTCAATAAAATAATCTTAAATCTATATTACATGACACTAGTGACATGTGGACCCATTCACCATAAGACACATTTTTGAATACCCAGGAATCCAGAATGTATGCTACACACATACATTTTTTTCTAAAAAAATATTACCTAGGGAAGGAAAAAGAATCAGAATAAATAAGTTACAAAACACGAAGATCTGTTATATCAAAAAGAGTTATGAAAAATAAAACCAATAAAATGTGTTAAGTCCAAATATTGATACTGTGTCTGTGAATTTAAGTGGAACTGTTTAAAGAAGTCGTTAAATGTTATAGGCATAAACTACAAAAAAAATTAATCAACTGGAACAAAAGCTCAACATGGTTTCAACAAATCTTGAAAGCTACGGTGGGGTTATGCACCCACAAGAATGAAATTGTACTAAAATTCTTGTTTTGTTCTGAAGACTGATAGTTCTCCCCAATATCCATTCTCCCCGACTTAAATAGCATTAGAATTTTTAGTGGCATTTGGCCATTAAGCTACAGATTAATATATCAGGCAGGGTCCACTCAGGAAAGCTGAAAGCCAAACCATATTTAAACAAAGAGAATTTAATATAGGGAATTAGTTTAACAGATGTTGGAAGACTGAAAAGTCCAAGAGGGAATGTGGCAGTAAAACAGAGGTAATAACTCCAGGAAGCAGCTACAAGTCCTTGGGCTGGAGGAACAAAGAGAAGAAATTGAAGTTGTAGAACCTAAACGTTCAGAGAAAGGGTCCCCTGGAGCTGTGACTCAGACCTCTGAGGTGAGGGCGATGAGGCTGGTTCTGGGAGTGGCAAAAGAAGTTGGAGATTAGAACCAATTGGTGCTACTGGGGTGCATGACCATTCCCAGAGTGACATGAAAAGGATAGCCAGCAAATAAGGAAGAAACACTCCCCTCTCCCCTTCTCCTACCTTCCAGCGTCCCTGCACGGCACCCTCTTGGTGGAACTTATCACAAAGTCAGCTGACAAAGAAGAAACGTAGTGTGCAGAGTCCCAATCCCAGCATCAAAAACCAGAAATTAGGGCTTCGCTGGTGGCACAGTGGTTGAGAGTCCGCCTGCCGATGCGGGGGACACCGGTTTGTGCCCCGGTCCAGGAAGATCCCACATGCCGCGGAGCGGCTGGGCCCGTGAGCCATGGCCGCTGAGCCTGCGCGTCCGGAGCCTGTGCTCCGCAACGGGAGAGGCCACAGCCATGAGAGGCCCGCGTACCGCAAAAGAAAACAAAACAAAACGACCCCAGGGGCCTCCGTGGTGGCGCAGTGGTTGGGGGTCCGCCTGACAATACAGAGGACTACGGGTTCGTGCCCCGGTCTGGGAGGATCCCACGTGCCGCGGAGCGGCTGGGCCCGTGAGTCATGGCCGCTGGGCCTGCGCGTCCGGTAAAACTCCAGAATTTAGAAGGGTGGAAATGGATCTGAGAGACAAGCATTCAATAGCCGCACAATTGCTTTTCCCAGCCTCCCTTGCTACTGGGGCGGGCAGGTGAGGACGTTCTGGTTGACTGAATGAATGGAAATCACATGTGCATTTGTTTGGTCATGCCCTTCCTTTTTTCCCTTTTCCCTGGCTGCGATGTTCACATGGAGGTGAGCCATGATGACCATGCAGATGAGGTTAACAACTTACAGGAGGTGGAGTAATAAATTAAAAGGGGCTGAGTCCCTGAAATCACAGAGCCATAGTACATTAATGCAGAAAAATGTTAATTCAGCAGAAATCGTGAAATTGAAAAGGGAAAAAAAAATACTACATAATAGACAGAAAGTTGGGTGAAATAGCAACCAACCTCCAACTTTATTCTCTGTACAAGAGATGCATATAAAACAAAGAGAGAAGGTTGACAATAAAGACATGAAAAAAAAGGTATGCTAGGGAAAAGCAAACTAATAAAATTGTGGGTTGGGGAATGTTCAAAGTCTAAAGTATTAAATGAGACAAAAACATTTAAAATAGTAAAAATTTATCAAAACTATAAATAAGTCTTCTATTCTGAGCAACACATCACCAAAATATGTTGTAGCAAAGTGAACCATGGATAAACTGGATCCCAAGAATTTTTTAATTCTTGAAGAGAGACTGCAAAGGAATTGGATTTCAGCTTTTGAAATCCAATTCAATTCAGCTTTTGATGTTCCAGACATACTCTTATATTAGATAAAACAGTCCAGAATTTGAGAAATGTATTCATAATTATCGGGTAATTATTCATTTGAGTCTATGAAGCCTCTGTGAGGAGACTGGGTTTTGCCTTGATCGGATGGATACTTTCACTGTCAGTCATTCTGGGAACAGCTCAGCCCACGCAGAGACAAAGCTTTGGGTTGGAGAGAGGAGGCCGTGATCTGGGGTGTGGAGATGCCTGGTGTGAGCTACTCCTTGCTCAGGTGGTCTGAGAGTGAAGCAGGCTAGGGACCCTGGGAAGATCTGGCCTATTTAGAAGTTGTTGTTCCTTTGTGCTTTTTTATTTCTGTATGGTACTTTTTCCATGATCCCTGTGGGCCTTTGGGACCGTCTGGAGTCTTTTTAAATGTTCCCCCTGACCTCAGCTTTCACTGTGGGTGATTGAGGCAAAGCTGGTGCAGGGAGATCAGCAGCCTGAGAGCACAGTCCAGCACAGCAGGCTGGTGGCCAGTGACCATCCGAGTGTCTGTTCAGCCTCTCGGTTCCCACACCACCTCAGCACTCTTTGGGCTCCTTAACCAGATGTGGTTGCCACTGGCAGCTGGCTGGGCCTGTGTACACTGGGTCTGCAGTTGCCTGCCATCACCCTGGCCAACGAGGCTCCAGGCCCAGGACCTCATTACCAGCCCACCTCCTACTCCAAGAGGAAGGGCCCCCAGGCTAAGTGCCCACAGTCCTGGGCTGGGGCTCCTCCTGTAGCCAGATTTTTTTCTTTGCTTATATTGTGGGGAGGTGGGGGAGGGTAATCTTTAATCATCGATTTGGAGGAGCTCTTTAAACTGTGTAAAAGTGGCTGCTGGGTTCACAGGAGGGAAAGCCCCAAGACCACCAAGCTGTGGTCATCAAGTAGAGTCCTAGGTTAAACACTTGGTTCCCAAGGTTCTTTGGTTTGTTTCTTGCCAACTGATCCCAAATTGCCCCCTGCTCCAATGTCTGCTGTGGGATCTTAGGGGGATAACTGTCAGTGGGGTTAGGTAAGGAGTTGGCCTAAATGTGGAGCCCACTGGGTGATTTCAGGACTTTGTTGAGCCTGTTTGTTTTCCCACGGGTCACAAGATGAGATGATTCTGAGCTGTGATGGGTGCTCCAATCAGAGAAACACTGGCAGCAGGTGAGGTGGATGACGTGAGATGAGAGTTAATGGGGGCTCATTTGGGAGCAGGACAGGTGTTGGGAGGCAGTACAGATGGCTGAAATCTGGGTGGCATGCTATGGGGTCCCTGCTGTGTCACCCTCACTCTTCAGCAAAGTCAAAGAGCATCACACAATATTGAACGTTTTTGGAGTCCTTAGGACAATGCAGAGGGCTGGAGCTTCACGTGTGGGTCTGATCCACACCTGAACCAAGGAGAGCTGGACTCACGAGCACAGAAAGCAGCAGGAGAACATAGTGGAAGTAGTGGGGAGGCTTTCAAGTACTCATAGTTTCTCGAATTTGGGTTCGGTCCAAGTTTCATCAAGATTTCTGGAGAAACACAGAGGCCTCAAGCAATGAAGAGTCTAAGGATATTTCTTGTAGTGGCCTCCAAATTAGCAGAGGTCCTGGATCACAGAGACCCAGCAGGAAAAAGACGACACACTTAAATTACGTAATGTGAGGAGCATTTAATAAAGGAATTATATACAAAGAGCAGGGCGTGGAGGTTCTGCAAGTTCAGTGACTGGGGCTAGTCACTGCGAGGGCAAAGACAGTGAGTAGTTACTGAAACCCAGAGAAAGAGAGAGAGCTGTGTGGTGAGGGCTGCCTGACAGATCCTGGGAAATTCAGTTGAGAGCTGCAGCCAGCCCCCAGTGACCCCACAGGAAGGGACCTGGATGAACAAATATCCCAACCTCTTTTTCCACCTCCCTCCAATCTCCTGTCCACTGGCCAGACTCAAACGGAAGCCAGAGGACAAAGGAAACTGTCCATCCAATCTACACAAGTCAATCCCCCGGGGCACAAACCAAGATGGAGACAAGATGGAGACAAGGTGGACATTGGGCCTGGGCTGGGGGAGGGAGAGCCAACAGCAGATGTCCTGCACAACTCCTGTATGGTATTTAGTTTTCTAACAGAAATAGCAATGAACTTGAAAGAATGCACTTGTACTTAATCTCTGCTATTTATCAAGCATTCTGTACCAAAAACTTCACAACATTAAAAAAAAAATGTTCTGTTTGCCATAACAACCCTGGGGGTAGGGGTGGGGGGCAGATACTGGTATTACAGGTGAGATAGCCAACGTTCAGAGAGGTCAAGAGGTGTGCCCAAGGTCACAGAGGTGGTCAGTAGCAGGATTAGTGTTCAAACCCAAGATGCATAGAGAGCAAAAGGAAGGCTTTGGGTTGATACATAAAATCCTATCTTACCGCTTCTAATGAGAAAGAAAAAATGTATTTATTTTACTTAAATAGCTGTTCTATTAGCTTGGAGTATCGTAAGAGATTGATAATTTCGGTTGTTAACAGAGTGTTTTTAGTAATGAATTTGCAGAAAACCTGGTATGTCTAGCATAGGAGTGATAGGCACTATTAAATGGGACTAAAAAAGGCTAGTAAGCACCTTTAAAGGGGAATTTGATTATTTTTAAAATATGAAATTTTAATTTTTTAAAAAAAGGTGCAAGAATTGCAAATACAAAGTGACTTCTCAGTCAGGCAAACATTCATACTTCTCTCTTGCATAGGACCTGCTTCCTGCATCACTACCTTCCCCAGGTCCTTTTGAGGGGAAGAAAAGAAAGACCTACTCATCTCCATTTCATTCCAGGACAAGCAGGACATTATGTAACACTCAAGAAAAGCAAAGTTTTCATTTTATACCATAGCTGGTCTAGAGAATTGGAATGAGTTGGAAAGCAAATATTAGGACTGAACTGCAGCTGGTAGCATGTTTACCTTACAGTACATTTCCTTCTGAAAAGGTGAATCAAAAGAATTTTACTTTTGCATGAATTGAACAAAACACCACCTAGGGGCAGTCAAAAATATTTTAAAAGTGAAGAGAACATAAGTTCCTTGTAGAAAATTTGGATTCAATTCACTATCAGCTTATTTTACCAGGTAACTTTAGTTAAATATTAAAAAAGGGCTTACATAATTCGGGTTTTGGGGGGCTATAACTGTAAAATGTTGGGCAGATAAATTCCTGTTGCACCCAAATACCCCTGAATACTCCTTTCTTAATGCATGTGTTCCAGTGCAGTATACACAGGCAATGGGACACAGTCTCTGCTTGGAAGCCCAGAAAAATACTCTCCCCACATTTCAAATTGTTCATTTTCAAAACTAGCAGGCGATGATACTTTGCTTCACTGGATGTACCAATGAGCCCTGCAGTGTCCCTTCTCTGTGTAGCCCCAAGAGTCACCTCCACTCTTCTCAAAACTTTTATCCACGTGCCCACCTCTCTGAAAGAGATCCTCTGCCTACGACTTCACAGAGAAAAGGGGAGTCGTCACATGCGAACTCACTCGACTTCCTGCCACTGAAGCTACACACTTCCCTCCTGCCGTGTCCAGGTCCCTCCCTGCTGACTCATGCCCAGCTTCGTTACAATGAGCTGTCTCTCCCATCCTATAAGCAGACAAACCTCAAACTTATTCAGTGACCGCTGAATAAGCGGTCTACCGCCTCTACCTTTAGTCCTATTTTCCTTCTTTACAGGTTATCTGCCTTTGCTGTCCCCAATTCTTTATCTGCCATTTGTTCCTTAACCAAATGAAATCTAGGCACTTAAGGCTTCTCTGCAGCATTGACCTCCAGTGGCCATTTCTTCCTCACTGAAGAGATTTTTGTCCCTTGGCTTCTATGGCACTGTCCTGGTTTCCCCTCCACCCTCACTTCCCACGTTCCTCTTCATCTGCTTGCCCTTCAAACGTTGGTGTGCCCTGGAGATGGCCTTCAGCTCTCGGTGTTTAACCCGCTCCCTTGGCTTAATTTTCTGGTGGACTGAAGGAGTCTGCCACCCAAACGCCTACCTCATTGTTGTTCAAAGTATTTAGTACATTCTTTTCATTGTTCATTTATACTCTGCCTTGTTGCAAAATAGAATTGAACTGTAACTATGTGTCTATAAAAGCAAGAACTATGTGCTATGTATTATGCCCAACAACTTTAAACGATTTATCTCATCTAATTCTCACAGCAAACTCATGAATCAGGTTCTACTTCTTTCATCTATTTTGCAAATTAAAACACCAAGGCTCTGAGCAGATAAATAATTTTTCCAAGGTCATACAGTTAGAAAGTAATAGACCTAGGATTCTACCATGGGGTAACGTTTTAATATTAAATTATATAATTTTTATTTCTTTACCCTACTCCTCTCACCCCAACCATTAAGCAGTCATTGTTTTCTAGGTGCATGACCTATGGGAACAGTCTAGAACAAAGAAGTTATAGCTCAATTTTGCCTATCAAAACAGACATTTCTAAAGCCTGTGGTAGAAAAAAAAAGTAATGAGAGGCCTGGCTTTCTCCTGTAAGAACTAAGCATTTGAATGAGACAAGGATTCTTGCTATACCTCCAAACACTGAGAATTAAGCTTGGAAATTTACAGAATGTACCAAGAACCACCGAGAAGAGAAACTGCAGAATGTGACATACAGGTCATGCTTCCTGAGTTGGGGAGGAACTTGGGAAGATTTGGGGGGATGAGTACTTAAGACATGTGAGAGCCTGTTCCTTGAACCCCACTTTGGGGCCAACATTCTGATATAAGGGAGTGATGTCCAGGAGACAAGTGTGGGGAAATTCAAAGCAGATGGGCTTGTTTCCTGATTTTTAGTACATGGCAAAGAAAGTCTGCAATTCTCCCAGAGATGCCCTGTGTTGGAATGGTGCCAGAATAACACGACCCCAGGAGCTGGATTAGCAGTGGATGTGAGAGCTGTTTAGATGGATGTGTCCCAGGATAGCTTCACAGAGGCCTGGACCCTCCAGAAGGGGACAGGGAATGCAGCTAAGAGATCCTGGACTCCAAAGGAGGGGCACAGAAGTGCTGAGAGACTTGGGAGCCTGGAAGAGATATAGGGTCAGGACAATGGGGTCTCAAAAAAGCTGGAGGCAAGACTCACCAACCTCAGCAGCGAAGCCTGTGTACAGCGATCAAAATCCAGGTGGCTCTAGCCCACTAGAGGGACTAGACTTCAAGGGATACCCGCAAAGACAGAATGACAGCTTGGGGTCTGGGCCACCCTTCCTCATTGCTATTATGTAATTTGAGGTTCCCTCTGAGCCAAAATGTCACTGGGGAAGAACAGAATGGAAGCAGGCACATCCCCTGAAAGATGGAATACTCACACCAAAGAAACATAGTAAACTTAGCGGAGACTGGGGCTTAGGAGAGAGGAATTTAGGAAAGAGTGAGGTGAGAGTCTAGGCACAGAACTGTCAAGTCATGGAAAAGTTCCCCATGTCACATGTCCCCTGGAGTTTTCTCTGTTTTTCTGCTTTGTCCCTTGGAGTGACTGGTCACAGCAAGCCTGGTGGCCAACCGGCCTGGACGTAGCTGGAATGGAACTCTCATCACTGCTGCTCATATTATTTTTGCTTTTTTCCTTATTTTATTCGTTTGGCAGATTGGGGGTCAAAAATACTTTGGGGAGTAGTAAGAAATAAAGTTTAAAAGCTAATTAATTTGAAACCATGGTTGTGAGAGTTTGTCTTTGCTGAATATTTCTGGATATAATCAAACAACTCAGGATAAAGCAGAAGGGACAGGCTCCTTCTCTCGGTGCCCATGGAGTTCTTCCCTAAAACACGAAGTTTCTCTTCTAGTTATGTTCTGGGGTACCCTCACCAAATTTTTCATTAATGTGTGTAATCTGTGTGTGTGTGCATTCCTCAAGACCCAGTGGAACCTGAGTGATGAGAACAACGCAGAAACCAGTATACTGAACAAGTCATAAGGAACAGACCCCTCAGGTGGTGCAGCAGACACCAAGGTCTTCTACCCACTCGCATTCCAACCCTCTTCTTGGTCCCTTCAGTCCTGACTTTGTTCAGGAATCACGTGTACGTGTGCTTCAGGGAACTCGGGTCCCCAGCTAAATCAATCCCTATACTCCCAGGCCTCTTGCCAGTGATTAGTTTAGTGATGGACTAAATTCTTTCCAATAATACAGAAAGCAATGGCTGCTGAGTAGGTCCTGGGAGAGTTTGGGAAGGGCATCTATTCATTTGCCAGGGCTGGTGTAACGAATTACCACAGACTGGGTGGCTTAAGTAACAAAATATATTGTCTCACAGTTCTGGAGGCTGGAAGTCTGAAATCAAGATGTCGGCAGGTCTGGTTCCTTCCTGGGGCTGTGAGGGACAATCTGTTCCAGGCTTCTCTCCTTGGCTTGTAGATGGCCGTCTTCATGTTCACATGGCTTTCTCCCTGTGTCTTCACATCGTCTTCCCTCTGTGTGTTTCTCTGTGTCCAGATGTTCCCTTTTTATAAGAGAAGACATAGAGATAACAGAGAGGGAGGCCATGTGAAGCCGAGCCAGAGTGGAGTGTTGCAGCTACAAGTCAAAGAATGCCAAAGACTGCAGTAACCCCAGAAGGCAGGAGAAAGGCACGGAACAGATTCCCCCCTCAGAGCCTCCAGAAGGAAGCAACTCTGCTCATACCTTGTTTCAGTTCTGGCCACCAGAACAGTGACAGAAGACATTTCTGTGTTTTAAACCACCCAGTCTGTAGTAATTTGTTATGCCAGCCCTATCGCACAACCTGTGTGGCCAAAAGCACTGCATTCACACAAACAGAAGCTCCTCTGAATTGGCTGAAAACTGTCATACCTGCGATAAAATCGCCAAAAAGTAAGCTGAACGCTGACTCTCAGCAGACATGCAGGAGTCACCAGGAAAGCCAGCTCCTGCACAACCAGGCTCAGCCACCCACAGCAGGATCGACGTGCTGGGTGCAGAGCCTTCTGTAGCAGTGATGACTGCTGTCCCTGGGACCTGGGGAAAGGAGCCCAAGTCTCACAGAAGGGGAAAGTGGACAGAAAGCACTAAAGTGGCCAGAGGAGACCAAGAACAGAAACTAGCCCTGGCTAGTTAGCTGACAACATCACACTTTAGGACAATGGGGCTAGGAAGCTGCCACTGCTTCTGCTACCCCTGGACACTTAACACTGCACTGTTGTCCCAGTAAATAATTTCTCAGCGGTCCCTTCATCTTTGAATTATTGCACAAGAGTTAAAGCCGCAGGTGGCAGCATCTGACTGGCTGAGCCCAGGTCCCGAGATGCCCATGCTAACTCCTGAGGGATGGAGAGAGAGAGAGGTTACCTGTCGGCTCCCGGTTCTGTCGTGGGAGGGAGGCCTTTTCCCACCCAGCCTTATGCAGTGGAAGACTCACCCAACATAGAAATAAAGTTTGGATGCTGAGTGGGCAAAGGAACTAACAAGCAGCCCCCACAGTGAAACTACGCAATGGAAGCATCAGAAACAAAACCGAGTAGGAGCTGGAACCAGAAATGCGGAGGTCTGCTTCTCAGCTGAAATGGTCTGGGAAATGAAGGGAAACTTCATTGATTTAGATAGGAATGACTGTAAATTTGTTTCCATTTCACTGGGCAAGAGCGGACTGAACAATACCTTGTAGGGAGCACTTGAATGAAAAACTTCAGGTTTGGCAACGCTCCCGAGGCCCCGGACAGCACACGCAGCTCTCAAAACTCGCGCGGCCGGGAAAGGGGCAGGCAGCTGTGCGCATGCGTAACGCGGGGCGTGGACTCGGGGTCCCCGTGCTGGCGCGGATTTTCTCCAACTTCCCTTTCGCTGAGCCTTCAGTGCGCAGGGCTCACAGTGCCCAGCAGCCTGGGGATTAGTAAAAGTGGGCCCAGCTGCAAAGTCTAGTGTGGGTTCCCCAAATAAGAGTGGAGAAGGGGTGGTTAATCAAGAACGCAGTTCTTGGTGGGTCGGGATGGGGACTGGAAGCTGGGTGTTTTTTCATTTCAGGATGCAGAAGACACCTCAGGGCTGAAGCAGAGAATTTCTGTGGTCCTGAGACTGGGTGCAGAGCTGACACTGTGGCTCTCAGGAATCTGCCCCTTACCCCGATGGCCAGGACAGGGGACAGATGCCTGCTAGACGCTGTGGCCCTGCAGGGCCACTCCTGGCCCATCTTCTTCCTCCCCCTTTCTCACGCTCCTCCAGCATCTGTCAGCAGAAGAGAGGCTGTTCTCAGCAGGTCTGTTCTCGCCACTTGTGTGACTCATGGCTTTTTGGCCACATCTTCTCTCTTGCCCAAGACTTGTATATACGTGTAGCCCGGATCAGCTGAGTTTTATCACTGCTTCCTAGATTTCCCCTGCTTCCCTTCTCCAGCTTGAAAGCCCAGAACTTCCTCCCACCTGCTGTCAGGTGTCACGTTAGGGCTTCCTGTGTCTGTGCCACACATCTCGGAGACATACACAGGGTGATATGGAACAAGTTTAGATTGTTGCCTGGGGACTAATTCACTGCTAAGCAATGTCAATAAGTCCCTTTGGGGTTGCTGTGAACAGGCCTCCTTGGCTGCGGGTACCGTCTAGGGATCACTGGTTAGAGAACAGTGCTTCTGTGGCCACGGTCCCTGGGTCTGACACCCTCATTTATGGGGACAAGCCCAGCCCCAACCAGCCTTCTTAAAAATACAGTTTGGCTGTGAGTTAAAAAAAAAAAAAAATCTAGGCCTAATTAAATCCACAAATCTTAAGTGTACAGGTGAGTTTTTATGAATTTATGTCCCTGTGTAACTGCCGCCCAGATCCAGATACACATGTGATTGGACTTGAGAGGGTGAGTCAGAGCCAATTCCCCATTGGGGGATGGGGCAGCCTAAGGCAGTGGTTCTTAAACTTTAACAGAATCACCTGGAAGACTTGTTATAACACGGATTGCTGGGCCCCACCCCAGAGTTTCTGATTCAGCAGGTGTGAGATGGGCCGAGAATCTGCACCTCTAACAAGTTCCCAGAAGATGCTGATGCCGTTCTTCAAGGCCACACTTAGAGAACACCACCCCAAGCCAGGATCAAGGATTGCCAGTAAGTGTTAGTTAAGCATACAAAGAAGGAAAGTCCATTAGCAGAATAATTTTGATTAAAATGAATCAGCCAGGTGCTTAGCAGGTGGTTTTTAAATTCTGGCATTCAGTTGTCTGGCCCAGAACACTTTGATCCAATCTTTGTTTCCAGCAAAGGGGTCACCAAAGTTATAAGCATAGATTGCATCAGCACATTACCTCTTGAGACTACTTACCAGGGAATTAATCAGTCCAAAGAGCTCAAAGGATCGTATGCTTTTTCTTTTTTTTAAATTTATTTTATTTATTTATTTTTGGCTGCATTGGGTCTTTGTTGCTGCACACAGGCTTTCTCTAGTTGCAGCGAGCAGGGGCTATTCTTCTTTGTGGTGCGGAGGCTTCTCATTGTGGTGGTTTCTCTTGTTGTGGAGCACAGGCTCTAGGCACGTGGGCTTCAGTAGTAGTGGCATGTGGGCTCAGTAGCTGTGGCTAACGGGCTGTAGAGTGCAGGCTTAGTAGTGGTGGTGCACGAGTTAGTTGCTCAACGGCATGTGGGATCTTCCCAGATCAGGGCTCGAACCCTTGTCCCCTGCATTGGCAGGCAGATTCTTAACCACTGCACCACAAGGGAAGCCCGGATCATATGCTTTTAAAATCTAGAAGACTCACTATACCCTTTTACAGTCAGAGAAAGGGTATTGACAAATTGCTCTGAGATCCTTAGAAGGAGATTAACCAGTCAGTACCTACTGTTAGGGCATTTAAAACATTTTTTAAAGGAGCACTGTGGCATAATAAGAAATATATAGCAATATTTGGTCTTCGTCCCCATTTCCTGACACACAGTTCCTAAAACCCTTGGAAACTCTGGAGAGGGATAAGTATCTTTTGTATGCCCATGAGATGACTGGTACCTGGAGGCCCCTAGATGGCTTCTGGATGGAACTCCAAGGCATGAGTAGAGGGTTGGAACTTTTAGTTCCACCAACCTCCCCACCCATGACTGGAGAGAGGCTGGAGATGGAATTCATTCACCAGTGGCCAGTGATTTCACCAATCATGCCTACATAGTTAAACTTCCATAAAAACCCCTAAACCAGGGGTTTGGAGAGCTTCTTGGTTGATGAGAACATTGAGGTGCTGGGAGGGTGACCTAAAGAGAAGGCATGGAAGCTCTGTGCAAGAGCTTGCCCTATGCGTCTCTTCCATTTGGCTGTTCTTGAGTTGTATCCTTATAATAAACCAATAATAGTAAGTAAAGTGCTTTCCTGAGTTCTGTGAGCCATTCTGCCAAATTATTGAACCTGAGGAGGGGGTATCATGAGAATCCCCTATTAATAGCCAGATGGTTAGTCAAAAGTACAGGTGACAGATAGTCTGGGATTTTGCCTGGGCAGTCCTATAGGGTCTGCATGCTAACTCTGAATAGTTAGGGTCAGAACTGAATTGAATTGTAGGACACCCAGTTGTTGTCTGGAGAGCAGAAGAATAGATTGGTGTAGAGAAACATCCAACACATCTGATGCCAGAACTGTTGTGATTAGGTTTCCCTGGTGGCACAGTGGTTAAGAATACACCTGCCAGTGCAGGGGACATGGGTTCGAGCCCTGGTCTGGGAAGATCCCACATGCCGCAGAGAAACTAAGCCCGTGCACCACAACTACTGAGCGTGAGCTCTAGAGCCCATGAGCCACAACTCCTGAGGCCTGCACGCCTAGAGCCCGTGCTTTGCAACGGGGGAGGCCACGGCAATGAGAAGCCCTCACGCCACAACGAGGAGTAGCCCCCGCTCACTGCAGCTGGAGAAAGCCCACACACAGCAACGAGGACCCAACGCAGCCAAAAATAAATAACTTAAAAAAAATTTGAAAAAAAGTGTGATTAAGGCCAGCTCAAGCACATTTAATAAATGTGACACCAACCACCTAAAATGCGCATTTTTTGTTTTCATTATCATTTTTCTGAACCTAGAAAGTTTTTCAGGACTTTCCATATGTTCCAGATTTTTAAACAATGATTATATATTGCTTTTATAATCAGAAAAAAACAAACCCCTGTCAACAAAAATTCAATTAACTATAAAGAAGAAAAAAGGGAATTTTGTTCAAGCCAAACTGAGAATTATAACTTGGAAAACATTCTCAGAAATCTCTGAAAACTGTTCCACCTGTTAGAAGTCAAAGGCATGGTCATATACATTTTTGAGACAAAGGATCGTACATCAAAATGACACACTGATACCTTACATAAAGGTCACCAAGGGTACATAGTCCAGGTAAGCTTGTGAAAAGTGAGCAGCAAGTCACCATGACCCCCTACAGAGCTGGGAAAGAACACTATTCTTTTAAGAAGTTACACTGCTAGCCTCACAACAAAGAACAAAAACTGATCTTTATGGTTGAGCAGACTCTCCCATCTTTGAGGAGCTCTGGTTAATGAGTAAGGCAGATGCACACGGCACATTACGGAGAGAGGAGGCCCAAACAAACACACAGAGAGAATTTTATGTTTAATTTTTTTCTTGTCCTGCCTTAAAATATAAATTTCATTTCATCACCCCCAGATAAAAAATTTCCAGGGAAAGCAACAATAGAGATCCCAGGAGTTTAAATGATTCGCTGACGGACACCTCTTGCTGCCTCTGTTTGGATAAACAGCTGTATTTAAGAATTTCTGTGTTACAAGACATTTACTTTTCTTCCTAGAAACACATATATATGAAAGTGTCCACGGGCTGTTTCTCAGTGCTATTTGAATCTACGATGTAGAAGAAATAGGTTTTTAAACAATAGTTGTTTTTTAAAATACACCTTGACTGGAGTATAATTGCTTTACAATGGTGTTAGTTTCTGCTGTATAACACAGTGAATCAGCTATATGTGTACATACATCCCTATATCCCCTCCCTCTTGAGCCTCCCTCCCACCCTCCCTATCCCACCCCTCTAGGTGGTCACAAAGCACCGAGTTGATTAGTCTTTTAATATACTATCTTTCTACAGATTTTTCTTTTTGAAAAAGCAGCATGGAGATAGAGCAGTGTTTAGATATAGAATGAAAGTTTTTGTGTTTTTTTTTTTTAAAGGAAAAGTAAACCACCGCTTTCACTGTGGAGTAATTCTGGTCCCCCTGATTCATTTTAATCCCCTGTGTTTACTTAGTGTGGGCTCTGCTTCAGCCACTAGTTGTTCTGTGAGCAAGCATTCTGGCAACTTTTTCTTTAGAAAGAAATGCACTTGCAGACAGGATCTGCACAATCAACCCGGTCTTCCGGGCCTCCAGGGCTGAAAAGGAAGTGACCAAAGTGAGAAACTACACTCAGATGGATTCGCAAGTCCTCACCTTAACATCACACTGGGGCGGGGCTTCCTCCTGGTCCTTCCGAGGCTGTGGCCACAAGCGTCAGCGGCGGGGAAAGCAGACTCCTTGCTAACCACACGTCATGGTCCTGAAGACAGGACCAGCTGGGGGCAATCTGCCGTGGGGGGCAGGCGTGGCTCTTCCCACTCCCATTAGGGCAAAAGGCAACCAATGTATGCAGCTGCTTCTACTTTTCCAAAGTCGCAACTCATCGGTCGAGTGTTTGATCTCCTTTAAATCTAAAAAATAAACTTAAAAAAAAGAGGCATGTTTTTTCAGAATGTGAAATGAAATAGCGTAGTTATGGATGACCCATCCCTCCTTGGGTTCTTTGTTAATATGTCCCTAAACTCATGTTCGCCCGGCTCCTCTCAGGGGCAGGGGCTTGTAGCTTTGCAAGGCGGCGCTCTCCATCACTAGACAGCTCTCCTGGGTAAAGAGCGCGTACTCACTCCGAGCTGGGGTCTGCCACCGGTGCCTTCCCCAGCCCCCCAGGCTTTCGGAGCACGCCGGATGAAGTCCCATCCCTCCCATCCCTCCGCCACAGGACAGCACTTCAAGTCTCTGTTATTTCATTTTCTCTGAGTCTCCTGTTTTTCAGAACAAGCATTTTGAAGGCTCTCAACTGTCCTTCAAATTCTCGGGTTGCTACGTGCCTCACTTCGGGCTCGCTCTCCACCAGACGCTCTCCAGCCTGTTCAAGTGCTGAATCTGTACTCCTACTTGAACGCTGAATGAAGACCCAAACATTGTACTTCCTTAATTGACACTGCTGATAGCAAGGCTGTCTAATCTTTGAAAGTTTTATGACAGCCTTGCCTTTCTTCTCGCTCAAAATGAGCTTGTGGTCAGCTAACCCCATGCCACTCCCCAAACTCAGGGTCTGTATTATATGAACTTCTGTTAAACCACCTGTGTTTAATTATTTGAGCCAGAGTAAGGGACTTTGTATATGCCTGGTTAAATAGTTAAAAACGGATTCTCAGGGAAAGTAGCCATTTCATCTAAGATTCCAACTAGTAACTGAGGTGTTAGCATATTCTTTCTTGAGAGCACATCAACATCTTTTTCATTCCTGACTGTATCATTCAAAAGACTGTCAGCATCAAAACAAAACAAAAATTTTTTTAGAACACTTGCATGTATCAGGCATTGTTTAAACGCTTTTTGTAAATTAACTAATTCAATCCTCATAACCACTTTATGAGATAGGTCCTATTATCATCCACGTTTTATGGATGAAAAAGCTGAGACACAGAGAAATTAATAACTTGCCCAAGGTCACAGAGTTGATACGTGGCAGAGCTGGGATTCACATTCAGGCAGTCTGGCTTCAGGAGAGGTGTGCTTAACCCCTGTGCTGTGCAAAGAAACATTTCCACTTTTCTGTCATCTGCAGATTTATAAAAATGTCTTGGATTTTAAGAATGTAGTAATTTATTTACTCAGCACTTGCTGACTCCCAGGCTTCATGCTTGGCACTTGATACGCATATACAGAACAGACAAAGGGGAGGTTGGGCACAGGGTGATTTCAGTCATAAGTGACAGAAAGCTGGCTCAGGCCAGCCAAAAAGGAGGGTCTATTGGCTCATAAATCCAAAGTGTAAGAGGAGTAGATCTTGGTTTACAGCTGATAGAATCTAGAGGCAAAGTGGTTAGAGGATGGGTAGGATTTGTTCCCAATAGAAGATGAGAAGCAGCCAACCAGGCAGAAGTAAACAAGAGCCACCTGTAGCAGATGGAGGTCTTTGGTTACAAGCAACAGAGGCCTATTCTAGCTACCTCAAAGGCAAAGGAAGTCTTAGAAGGCATGGGGTAGCTTTTAAAATTATAAAATCAACTGAAGATCCAGGCTCACCATGAACAAGAACTAGGGCAGCTCGAGGGATCCCAGTAGCATGAGATTAACTGACACACATCTTCCCTCGATGAATCTGCACCTTTTTTTTTCCCTTCATGTCTCTCCACTCAAGATTAATGAGATTAATGAGATACCTCTGTACACCAATGGCTAAAGTTAAAGATTGTACCACGTGTTGATAAGCATGTGGAGGGATAGGAACTCTCATACATTATTAGTGGGAGTGTAAGATTGCACAACCACTTTGCAAAAGAGCTTAGTTTTTTTTTGTTTTGTTTTGTTTTGTTTTGCGGTACGCGGGCCTCTCACTGCTGTGGCCTCTCAGGTTGCGGAGCACAGGCTCCGGACACGCAGGCTCAGCGGCCATGGCTCACGGGCGCAGCCGCTCCGCGGCATGATGGGATCTTCCCGGACCGGGGCACGAACCCGTGTCCCCTGCATCGACAGGCGGACTCCCAACCACTGCGCCACCAGGGAAGCCCTAATTCTTTTTATTTTTGACTGTGTTGGGTCTTCGTTGCTGCGTGCGGGCTTTCTCTAGTTGCGGCGAGCGGGGGCTGCTCTTCGTTCTGGAGTGTGGGCTTCTCACTGCGGTGGCTTCCCTTGCTGCGGAGCTCGGGCTCTAGGCCCGTGAGCTTCAGTAGTTGTGGCTCTAGAGCGCGGGTTCAGTAGTTGTGGCGCACGGGCTTAGTTGCTCCCCGGCATGTGGGATCTTCCTGGACCAGGGCTCGAACCCACGTCCCCTAGCATTGGCAGGTAGAGTCTTAACCACTGCGTCACCAGGGAAGCCCTAAGGGTCTGGTTATTTCTTTAAAAAGTTAAACATGCATCTATCATCTGATCCAACCACTCCACTCCTAGGCATTTACCCAAGAGAAATGGAAGCATGTGTGTCTACTAAGACTTGTATACAAATGTTCCTAGAACTTTGTTCATAATCACCCCAAACTGGAAACAACCCCAAAACCCATCAAAAAGTGAATGGATAAACAAACTGGAGTATTCATACGATGGCTGCTACTCAGCAATAAAAAGGAACAAGCTGTTGATGCGCGCAACATGGATAAATCTAAAATAATTATGCTGAATAAAAGGAGGCAGTCAAAAAGTGTTGCACTGTGTATTAGTCAATTTATATAAAATTCTGAAAAAATGCAAACAAATTAATAGTGACAGAAAGGATATCAGTAGTTTTCCAGAGGGAGGAGCTAGAAGAAGAAATTACAAAGGAGAAGAAGAAAACTTTTTGAGGATGATGGATATGTTTATTATCTTGATTGTGGTGGTTTCACAGGTATATACCTGTGTCTAAATGTAGCAAACTATACATTTTAAATCTGTACAGTTTGTCATATGTTAATTAGACCTCAAAAAAGCTGTTAACAACGTTCTCTACAAAGTCTCCACTAAAGATTGGAAAAGAGATGATAATTCCCCTCCTCTCCCAATCACCACTATTGGATAAATTATTAAATGTACGCTAATTTCTTAACGTGTCTTTGGTAAGTTAGTCTTTGGCGGTGTTGGTTATAGTGGATGCGAAATGCCTTGGGGGAATACAGCACTTTATTAATGGTTTCATACAGCCCAATACATTTGTACACAGGAAACTAGTAAATTAGTAAATCAGAATTTTTAGATTTGTAGGAACATTAGAAATCATCTAGTTCAACTGTGACGTTTAGTAAGTGAAAAAATTCAGATTCGAAGAAAGAATTTGCCTTTAGTTATTTGTCTAGTTTAAAAAATCATGATACAATTAATTAATTTAAAATTTATCTTACTGGGCAAATGATAATCCCCCTCAAAATAAATACTAACATTAATCTTGCCAGATGTTTTCATTTGTTTGGCTGGTTTCTGCTTCTTCAATAATCTGTGATTTATCCAATCTAGAGACACTCCATTTCACAGAAAAAAAGCATGGGAAAGATATGGCAGTCATTTGACTGCCTTTCTGAATTCAACTGTTTCCCCACCAAGGTCTGGAGAAGATACATGCCTTTCTGTGTATTGTGTGATGAAATCTCCGCCATCCTGCTCCGTGCTGCTCAGTCCTGCCTGGGATAGGAATCATCCCTTTGTCCAGCATATCCCACCTGTTAGTCACTCAGGAGCTGGCTCACTTATCAGATCAACTGTTGGGATATCGCAGTGCTTGTGTCCAGGTCTCCCTTATCTTCCTTAATAAGGTCCCAAAGTGCAAAGGATGCTGGCAATTTGGATATGTCAAAGAGAAGCCATAAAATGCTTCCTTTAAGTGAAAAGGTAGACGTTCTCAACTTAATAAAGAAAAAGAATCATATGCTGAGGTTGCTAAGATCTATGGTAAGAAGGAAAAAAAGAAAGTTATGCTAGTTTTGCTGTTGCACCTCAGACTGCAAAGTTACAGCCACAGTGTATGATCGGTGCTAAGATAAGATGGAAAAAGCATTAAATTCATACCATAAGATATTTTAAGAGAGAGACTACATTCACATAACTTTTATTACAGTATATTGTTATAATTGTTCTATTTTATTATTGGTTATTGTTAATCTCTGAATGTGCATAATTTATAAAACTTTATCCTAGGTATGTATGTATGTATAGGAGAAAACCCAGTATATATAGGGTTCAGTACTATCTGCAGTTTCAGGTATTCACTGCGGGTCCTGGACCATATCCCCTGAGGATGGTTGGCCGGGAAGGGGGGCTGGCGGGGGGCGGGGAACTGTAGTCTTTTCTTTGCACAGCAGCCAGAGGGCGCCTTTTGAATCATACGTTGAAATGTGTCACTCCTGTCCTCCAATCTCTCCAGTGGCTCTCCATCTTGTCTAGAGGAAGCCACAATCCCTAGGACCACATAGCAGCTCCCATTACCTCATTAACCACACCTCCTCTCACTCTCCTCTTTGCCCCTCCCACCTTCCCTGCTCCAGCCTCTGACCTGGTTGTTTGAACATACAAGTATTATCCAACCACCAGAACTTGCTGTTCCCTCTGCCAAAAATGCTCTTCCCCCAGATATCCCCATGCCTTGTTTCTTCACCGCCTCCAAGTCTTTGCTGAAAAGTCACCATCTCAGTGGATGACTTCCCTGACCACTGTACTTGAAATGGACAACCTTACCCCCTGCACTGTCTTCCCCTTTCCCCTGTTTTCTATGTCTCTGTAGCACCTAACCACTTTCTGGTATACAATACAACTTACTCACTTATTTTGTTAATTGCCTATCTTTTCATACCTAAATGCAAGCTTCATGAGGGATTTATCCTCAGCCCTCAGTACATAGCAGGGCACATAGCAGGCACTCAATAAACATCTGTTGAATAAATGAATAAAAAGAATATCAGTGTTGTGCAGAGTCTGGGAAATGATTGCTTCCATATACTATCGATGAAACTGTAAATGGTGCAATGTTTCTGAAGAATGATGTGGCAATAGGGATCAAAAGTCTTAAAAATGTGTATCTCTTGTGTAACATTAACTTTACTTCTAGAAATTTATTGTAAAGAAATAATATATTAGTTAGAACCCTTTGGTTACAAAAACCAAGAAACCACTTCTAGGTCAAATAATAATGATGGAGTGATTTATTACAAGGATGAAAGGGAGAATGTGTTCTGTGGAATGTTTAGACATCTCTGCCACACCCACTGTCTTAAGTTAGGCTCCCCAGGAAACAGATGGAGATAGGGTTTTGCATGCAGAAAGTTCAGCAGAGGGTGCTCTTTGAATCAATACCTGTAAGGGAGTGAGGAAAGGAGGATTGGGCAGAGGGCAAAGTTGAACTGTGAAGTTATAATCAATGCCACAGTCAATGCCATGAGAGCTCTGGAGTTGTCCCATATTGAGGCAAGGAGCCCAGGCCTTTATACCCACATATCAACCAATCATTGGATGTAGGCTGCCCCTGTGTGGAGAAGGTGTGTGACCTTGGTCCAAGCAGCTCTTTTAGTCCAAGGACAGGTCCTGGGATTGACTCAGCTCTGAGCCATCAGCAACAGACATTCCTGGCATCTGAGGGAATGGGTACTGCACTCCTGATGGGAAGGATCTGGTCAGCACACCACAGCATCTACTCTACCTACAGAATTTAAAGAAAGTTTATGTTCTTCCAAGACTTAGAATAATTGGAACCAGACACGTGGATGCTGTCAGGGTCTCTCTTATCTTTTTTTTTTAATGCAACTCTTAAATGCTGTACTGTTTTCTGTTTCTTATTCTACACAGTCAAAGATTATTTCCAGCAGCCCCTAATTTAAATGTTTTAACTTCATCCTCAGAGAGAGGGTAATTCTGAATGACCCAGCTTGGGTTGGTGTTCATCCATAGACCTACCAAACAGCTATGGTAGAGGGTAAAGTCACACGGTACTAACATGTTGTAACCATTTGCATTCGAGGAGGCAGAGAATGGTGCAAATCCATGCTTGCACGTGCCGCATCTATAAAGTCACAGAAAAACATTTTCAAAGAATATAAACTAAAATGTTAGTGGCTATTTTTTGCTAGTGGAATTAACAATGGTTTCTCTTTCCTCTTTTTCTTTTTGCATATATATCTTTGTAATTGTTATATGTAGAAAAACAATATTTTTGTAACTGAAATATTTTTTAAAAGGAAAAAGTAGGCACCTGTCTCTGGCCCTCTGTACAAAAAAGGCCACTAGGTGTAGGGTATAGAAAGACCTCATATAAAGTAAGATTTTCCGAGAACTGGTATGAAGAAAATCTGGCTTGACTTTGCAAAGCTTATTCCACTGAACTGCAAACAAATGAAACATGGAAAAGCCAAATATTCAGCAGTTACAATTAACCTTCTTACCTTCTGGTGCTCCTTAATCCTCCATCATGAGTCTATGCTGTAAGTGCAAACTTTAAACAAAACCGTCCATTTGCTTTTGCCAAGATACAGCACGGAGCAGGGCAATGTACACCATTGACCAGAATGTCATCAATATCCTAGCATGCTCCCCACCAAGAGGTCCAGCATGGAGGAAGCCTATTTGAAATCATTGTACTAGCTTTTATATTTACATTAATATATGCAACTGATGTTTGCTGAGTATCTATGTGCTGGGAAATATAAAGAAAAACACAACAGAACCCTACTCTTAATGAACTAAGGATCCAATGGGTAGAAAGGTAGAATATGTGTGTGTGTGTGTATTATTCTCAAATATATATTCACAAGTACATATTTTATATATTTGCATATATATATTCAAATAATTATAATAAAATGTAAAGTGATTTTAGACCCACACTTGAACTTAAAGCACAGAGTTCTCTGGAAGTAAAGATTGTTACTTCTGGTTGGGATGACTTCATAGAGAATTTCAGTTTAAATGATTGTTTTGAGACCTCAGCCGAATAATTTCATTATATATATATATAATATTATTATATATATTATTATTATTATATTTAATGTATCATTATATAATTTAACATTTATATATATATACACACACACACACACACACACACACACACACACAGGTTTTGCTTTCACCAAACATCTGTATTAGCGTATCCCTATACTGCCATGGGCTACACACACTTGAAAACTAATAGGAGGCCCTAAAGAAGAACTGGTATTAAATATGTTCAATTAAATGAATCTCTAACTCCAAGTTCTGGGGGAGGAAAAGGATGCGTGCAGTTTCAAGGCCCTGAAGGTCTGGATGGCCGGGAAGGACCATAGAATGTACATGCAGTGCAGCCCGACCCCCTCACTCTAAGAGGTACCTGAGTCTGACCCTGATTGCAGTAAGACGAGCAAACACCACTCCTTCCCTGAAGGAGATTATATTGTTAAAAAAAGGAAAAAACAGCTGGAGAAGTCAATTAGTCATTTTGTGACATTAAGTAATGGGATAAAAATGTATGTTGAATGGTAGAAAGCCGAATGTTTCCCATTATAGTTTTTGGGGAAAAGGCTTTTTGGACTTTGGGAGACTTCGGTTGAAATTGGAGGGACAAATTTACCTTAGTGCTCTGAGACTGGAAAGGGGTGGAGAACACAGAGGCAGGGTCAAGCTGAGTGAAGACCGGGTATGAGAGCTTTTTCTCATTCTGGATGTTTTCTTCTCTTTGTTAGGACTAGCACTTTATTTCACCCTGTCTCTGGAGGTTATCATTCTCCAATTTGCATTGTTCCTCAGAAGAAACACAGGAAACACAGGAAGACATACCCTAAGACAGCTGGTTTCCCTTAACAGCTTAAAAGGTACTGGGCACTTCCAATGTTTTTAAAGCCTAGGAATCAGGCTAACACAAGCCCAGAAAATAAGGAGTATTAACGAAGTCACTCATCGCTACAATCAATACTCAACAGGAAGTTGATTATTCTACCTCAGGTTGCAATTTTAAAATCTTGTCGTAAAGTAAATTTCTTCCTGGCACTCATCTTCTGAAGAACCTATTATATTTCGACCCCTTGCAATTCCTGGGCGAGCAGTGTCTGGGCACTGTGGTGGCACTGATTGGTCCCATGACAGGAAAGTTCTAAGGACCTTTTCCCCTTCCCCTTCCTCTCTCTCCTGCTTAGCCAACTGTCTCCCCATAGAGATTTGATGGCAAGAACTACAAGTTCACCCACCTCCAGCATTTAAAAAATTTAACCCCACTCTAATTCAATAATATTTCTTTTATTTGGTCTGCCCCAAATACATATTAAACAGCTATGTGTTTTATAAGGCTATGCTTCCACTCATTATCAAGAGTAAACAAAATATTTAAAAAACACTTTCTTCTACCATGCTTAGTTCCTTAGTTGTGGAAGGGTCCACTCTAGTGCTAGTCTTTCATCTTTTTATGGCTAGTGTTCTCTCTCTATTCTCTAAGGCCTCTCTCTGAGGCCTAACTCTCTAAAGTTTAGCCTCATTTCCCCTGGATATTAGGGGTTTTGAGTGATATCTCCTGGAACTTGTTGAAAGCTAGGCTCGCTCAAAGTTGAGACCAGAAATCTTAGAAGTTGGAATTGACAATTGCAATATCAGGTGGGTAGAGCTTGAACTAGGAGCCACTCTCCTCTCTCTGTCTTCAACCTATTCTACACACAAATCTCAGATTCATCCTTCTGAAGGTCAGCACTGACCATAGCACTGCACAGATATTTGCCCTGGTTTCCCAGTATCTATACCAGCAATCTCCAAGGTAGAGTGTGCATACCCCAAGGGATATGCAAGCCTTCCACTGTCTCATGGAAAGAAAAAGTAGGACTTCTATGTATAGGTATTATTTTTCTAAATGAGGAGAAAATTAAGCTTTATTAGTATTTTATGTACAGAGTAACACAGATTCCCTTACTCAGTTTGTATGTTGGAAAACCCCATATCACATGCATTATGTGCAAGTTATCCTGAGGGAGGAAAGGGAGTTCCATGATGAGGTGGGATTGACAATGCAGTTGACTCATCTTTTCTCATTTGGCTCATTGCAACTTACTACTATTTACGTGACCAAGTTAATTGGATTTATGGGTGTGTTATATGCTTTTTAACTAATCTTTACCAAGTGGACAGCTGTCTTAAAAAACCCTTTCAAAGAAACCATGCTCTGAAAATCATACTAACAATACTAGCACAAGTAAACATAAAATAAACAGCAGAACCTACATGACTCCTATACTTGGTGCAAGCCCTTTGTCAGCCAGAAGTAAAATAATGATGACATAGTAAGATCTCACTGGAAGTTGACCAAAAAATCAGAAATTATCAAAAAGACTTTATTTTTAATTTTTATTTTTGGCTGCATTGGGTCTTCATTGCTGTGTGCGGGCTTTCTCTAGTTGCGGTGAGCGGGGGCTACTCTTTGTTGCATTGAGCGGGCTTCTCATTGCAGTGGCTTCTCTTGCTGCAGAGCACGGGGTCTAGGCGCGTGAGCTTCAGTAGTCTTGGTGCATGGGCTCAGTAGTTGTGGCACGCGGGCCCTAGAGCACACGGGCTTCAGTAGTTTCAGAGCATAGGCCCAGTAGTTGTGGCTCGGGGGCTCTAGAGTGCAGGCTCAGTAGTTGTGGCACACGGGCTTAGTTGCTCTGTGGCATGCGGGATCCTCCTGGACCAGGGTTCAAACCTGTGTCCCCTGCACTGGCAGGGGGATTCTTAACCACTGCGCCACCAGGGAAGTCCCTCAAAAAGACTTTAAAATATGGATTTATATCATTAATGATAAACCTCACCTTAAGAGTATATTGTGCTATTACGCCTTAAGTTGTAAGCTTACAGCAATATCACACACACACACACATTGGTGGGTACTCAATTTGTTACTGGAAAATAAGGCAATAAAAAATTTGAGACCAGGGACTTCCCTGATGGTCCAGCGGTTAAGATTCCATGCTTCCACTGCAGGGGACACGTGTTCCGTCCCTGGTCGGGGAATTAAGATTCTGATCCCACATGCCATGCAGCGCGACCAAAAAGTGTAAAAAAAAAAAAAAAATTGAGACCAGAGTTTTACATAATGCATTTAAACTTCTTGTTGCCTCAAGTTCTTGTAAAAAGCTGGCAGGGTTCAGATAACAGAATAAGCATCAGTGCAACAGCTTGGCCTTCTACATATGTCCCTAGCCTCTTCTCCCGTGAGTCCTTGCTACAGCTAAACTGTCCTGCCTGTCATTCTTCTCTTACGATTACCTACCTCTTTCCTCTTATCTAAACCTCACCTCTCCCTTTCTTTCTTCTGGTTGCCTAATTCCTGTCCATACCTCAAAGCTTCATTCCTCACGAAGACTTCATCTATCACATCAGCTGGAAATAATCTTTCTCTCTTCTGAACTCCCATGATATTTTATCTGTACACCTCTTGTGGCCCTGTCATTGTCCCATTTATGACTCATCTCCAGGGACTGCAAATTTTTAAAGATCTGGATACATGTTTGATACATTGTTGACTCCTTTGCCAGGATCTAGCATAATGCCTGGTATATCACAAGTACTCAGTAAATATTGGTTGATTGGATGAAGGATGGATGGATAAATTCCAATCAGTACATTGTCTTAAATGTTTAATACAAGTCCTATTTTACAATAGTATACAAAGGAGCTTTGCGAAAAATCCATCACTGGGGTAGACAAGGTTTGAGCCCAGACTGTGTTTTTAATCATGGAAATACACTTCCCTCTTTTTCAGCTCTGTTATTCAATTAGAGATTATGTAATTCTCACCCAGAGTTCATAGCTATTTTGCTGATTTATAACTCACAATGTAATCAACTTGAATAAGTCATCTTATTGTGGACACCCACATTAACCCGAAAAACCATGGCCATGTTAGGGATATGTGATTTGTAGCCGAATCTTCTTATATCCCCTTGAAAACAAAATTTGGCAGAAATCCAACTGCTCAAGTCAAATAGACTTCTGGCTACACTGTGCATTAGTTATGCCTGGTGACCTCGAAAAATACACACAAATGGAAATGCTGGCTTAAAGTACTATAACATGATTATAGTTCAGAACAAAAACTTTTACTTGAGAGGAGCCATAATTGCTGTACTTTTTATCTGGTGTGTATTGGAAAACGTATTTGATTTTAAACCCATAAAAAAATGTCCAAAAGCTCTGCTATACTATTTACCAGGAAATAAGTATTCTTTTAAACGTGTTTTCAGAACAAATTAAAAACAGACCTCTTTTACCCTTTCTTTTTTCCTGATCACTTGAAACCAGTGGTCACTTTGATCTGTCAAAATAAATTCTACCACAAAATTTAAAAAATAGGACCAGTGGCTTTCAGAAGATTCTAACCTAGGGTTCACAGTAATATCTGTGGTCCTATCACCTACTGAACTAAAATTTCCTCTTCAAGCTGAGCAATTAACAAGAAATCCATTACCCTGGGTCAGGGATAGAAAACCTTTTCATTCTGCTTTTGAATTTCAATTTCCTCTCTCTTCATACCCTTACACACACACACACACACACACACACACACACACACACAAACACACACACACGGCCCTTCTACAACATTGGAAGTGATATAATGAAGACTGAGCAAACACTGTTCTGTAATGTGCAACTCTTCAGTAACATGCAATTCCAAACTGGTGCCCCACCGGCCAATAGCCACCTCCCCCTTTTAGCATAATTTTGGTGGGATTATCTTCTGCTACTATAAGAAGCACTATGGAGGGGAACTGAAAAAGTTTTCAATTCGTAAGGAAACTTATGTATTTTTCAAATTTTACTTCATTTCTAAGATCCAAAATTACTCTTATGGATAAAATTTAGACACCCTCTGGTGGTCAGTAGAACACAATTAACTCTCGTAAACGTTAATTTGAATTATCTAAGCTTGAAGGCCAATTTTACAGCTTATGACATAAATATTCTTTTTTTTCCCTAAATAGCTTCATGGTCTCAATCCTTAAATTCAGAGTAAATGCTGCCTCTGTTACAAAGCAAATGGCCTTGCCCAGTGAAAGTGCTATTTATGAATCATGAAATTCCATGCAAACATCAGGTAAGCCTCAGATAAAAGGGGGGGGGGGTCATCCAGATTAAGTGTTTAAGGAAAACATTATTAAAAACAGACCAGGGCTTCCCTGGTGGCGCAGTGGTTGAGAGTCCGCCTGCTGATGCAGGGGACACGGGTTCGTGCCCCGGTCCGGGAAGATCCCACATGCCGCGGAGCGGCTGGGCCCGTGAGCCATGGCCGCTGAACCTGCGCGTCCGGAGCCTGTGTTCCGCAACGGGAGAGGCCACAACAGTGAGAGGCCTGCGTACCGCAAAAAAACAAAACAAAAAACCCCAGACCAAATCTACTCTAAATGAATCCACACTATGGAAATAAATACTTCAACTGGTAACATAAACATAGGAGAGAATGTCACATATTGTGAATTTTTTATTTTTTACATTTTTTGGCCGTGGCTCATGGCACGCGGGATCTTAGTTCCCTGACCAAGGATGGAACCCGTACCCCCTGTAGTGGAAGCTTGGAGTCTTGACCACCGGACCGCCAGGTTAGTCCCTATAGTGAATATTTTAAATAAATAATTTAAACCTTAATCAGTCTAACTGAGGAGGAATAGAAGAATTTTCTATCACAGCAGAAATACACTCTGATTTTTTCAACAGCAAACCTTCTGCACTATTTTGGGAACTGTGCTAATAGCACTGGTATTCCTAGTGCTTAAAGCTGTGTTGACATGATAAAGTGCTATAATTTTAACTTGTTATTGTGAGGCAGAAACTGCCTAATTAATTTCTGTTTCATTCAAAACTGAGGAACAAATCAATGTTTACCAATGGGAATGAAGCTCAATGAGTAACAAAAAGAAAACCCAAAACACTTGTGATAAGTCATTAGTTTAAAATGTAGAAAAAAATTTTCAAGGGTTGTCTAAGTTCTGTTTAGTCAACAAAACTTAAATAAAAATGAGAAACCGTTTTTAGTAGATTTGAAATGGATTGTTTGGTGCATCTTTTTAATTTTAATCTTGTTAAACCTGAAAAAAAGTTGCTCTCTATACAATAAATATAACATCGGTATAACAGTGCAGATGAAATCACAGTATCAGTGTTTTAATAAAATATAACTTCTTAGTCATACTAGGTATTTATGAAACTGTAACATAAGATGCTTAAATTCACTAGATATACCAACACTGAAATATATTGAATATTCAAATAAAAAAGTCTTCTTCTGTTTTATCCATAATCCAGTTGATTTATATATTTTTAAAATGTCATAGAATGACAGCCAAACCTAAAAGTGCCATTCCTTTATTTTACAAATGAGGAAGATAAGAAAAGTATAACATAGGTCTGAAAATCGAACAACTATTTAGCAACAGAGCAGACAAATCTGGCCCTTCTAGATGCTTACATTTTAAGCACAAAATTAAATCTTTGAATGGAAACATAAATGTTTTGAAAAGTCCATTCATTTTTTGCCCTGTTAATAAACAGTCTAAGGCACCACCCATTATAATCACCCCCAAGTGGTTAACACCCTTCCTTACATTGAATCTGTAGCAGAAAGCCTACTCCTTAATTTCCAGCTAAGTGAGAAAAGAAACACACTCTATTCCTCATTGGATAATACAATATTATAAAAATGAATACTATTTTCAAGACATAGCACTTTGATCAAGTATAGAAAGCATTTTGTTAGAGAATAAAACCATTAGGAAGTCAACTGAAAGAAAGACTTGTGGAAAGCTAGATGCTTAAAAAGGGAAACACGGCAACATTCAGCTGTATTGTTTTAAATAGTACAGTATCCTAAAAACATCTTGGTGTGTGTGTGTGTGTGTGTGTGTGTGTGTGTGTGTGTGTGTGTGTTGGGTGTGGGGGTGATAAGACTTGTATGGAAAAGAGGAAGGGGAGGGGAAGATGGTCCCCACCTGAGCCCAAGCTGAGACTGTCACTAGGATTCATCTGTGATCAGCCATAACTAGTGAGTGCAAAGGTGGTCCAGCCAAAGCTTGGCTGTACAATGGGAGGCTAAGTCTGAGCACAGGACTGTTAATTTCCCTCTGACTCACCCCTAGGATATCTCTCCAAAGCATAGAGAGAATTACCAACAAGCTGAGCTGTAGCATCAAAACCCTGATGCTCTGTTACCTCTCAAAGAGAACTTAACAAAGAGGAAGAAAAGCGTCTCTTAGCCTGATTGGGCACATGGTTGGGAGTTGAAGAGCACATGAAGAAAGATTCTTTTGGACAAAATTCAACTTCCCAAACTACAAGAAGACCCAAACATGTAAAATGGTTGAGGAAAAAACACCCCCCTTGCAACTCTGCTTCTAATACTAAACAGATTTTTCTTTTAAAATTCAAACCATGTACCCTGTATATAGGTGGGGGGTGGAGAGTGGGAGAGGTGGTCAGGGAGAACACCAGATGCCTAAGATTTTCCTATTAGTTTTGCCACTATATAGGTGTACACATCTGGGAAACTCTTTTGACCACTGCACCCTCAGATTCCTTACCTGTATATTGGGGGGTTTGGTCCCTTTCTGTTCAAAATTCCATGCTTCTATATGAAAGGGGAATTTTTAAAAAATTTAATTATAAAGGCAAAAACTTTCCTAGATTAAAAAGGGTATCTGGAAGCTAACCTAAGGTCCCTGAATAGTCTATAATCCCCCTGAAATTGTGTGAAAAAAGTTTGGTGGCTGTATGTATACACATAAACATTTTTCTAGGAAGAGAGACAGTATTTTCATTGACCCTCAAAGGAAAATTAGGTACCCAAAAGTCTGGGGACCTCTGATTGAGAGAGTAAATGGTGTTTTTAGTTTTTGCTTTATCTAGTTGTGAGCAGATCAGCAGCAATCTTTACACGGTTCTAAAGTCTGTCCCACAAAGCCTTCTTGAGTGTCTCATTTATCTTCATGAGCTGTGTGTTTGTAATTTTTCACGAGCAGAAAGCCTGTTCAAAATCGAGTCCTTTTCATTAAAGATTTAAAATTCTGGGGATTTCAAGATTTATTCTGATATTAGTGGCTAAAGGAGAGCCCTTTTACTACATCAGAAAATTTCAGACATATAGCATCTTAAATATTTGCCCACTGATGTTGAATTATTTTACTATTTCTTTTTCTCTTGAGGTAACTGACGTGAAACAAAAGGCTGGCTCCTCCTTCCAACCTGCTTTTCTTTTTCTTCTGATCTTTGAGTCTGCTGTGAAAGGATGATGAATTAACTGTGGTTCTATTTGAAGTAGTAATTTTCATTTTTATAACGATTTTGATCCTCAAGACGAATTAAATAGAAGATATTGATATAATATTCTTAAAAGAATTAGTTGAAAAGTAGAGAGAAGAGGAAAATGACATTAGGGAACCTGAGGAACTGAAAGAGGAAAGATGCAGCCAGGAAGAAATGGGAACCAAAGAGAAAATCTACATGATTAGATGCTGAAATAGTATCAAATCCCTAAGCAGAGAAACAAGAAAAAAGGAGGGTTAAAAACAAAAACAAAAGCAAAACAAAACCCCCCAGGAAACAATCATAGCAACTAGGGAATACTGAATTTTTGAATACATTCAATGAAAATGACAAAAACCATCATAACCGAGCTTTTCAGTAACATCTTTTGCCTGATAATCTCAAGGCGTTATATGGCTTCTCGTTTAATTAAGGCAAGGACAGAGGCGATCAGAGAACATCACAGAAGAGGGATGCTGCCAGTGATTAACAGATAAATGCAAAAAGCTCAGGGGAACAATCTTTTGTGGTAAAGAAGTGCCAATCGGCGAGAAATGTTGATTTTTCCCTGAGGCAACATCAAAGAGGTGTAAAGTAAAAAGAAGGAAATTAGGTTTAAACACTTAAAACAAATGATTTTAGGTATTCTCAGATGCTTTTTAACCGACGACAGTCTGACCAGAACTACTCTTAGTGACTCCTAAGTCCAAATGGAGAGGAAAGCAACATTCAGTGCTTCTGTTCGACTCTAGGCTCCCTTCCCGGAGTCCTATAGCTTCACGTCAAGGGCTCCAGACTCTCCGTTAACCCCGGAGGCGCCGGGGGAGAGAGATATCCTCAAACGAACCCGATCCCCAGATGACCCTGGCTGGGTCCTTGTGTTCACGGAGCATCCTCCAGTGACTCTCCTTTCGAGTAACAGCTCCTCTCTGCGCCTCTACAAATCCCATTCAAGAAAAAACTGGGGATTTCGGCTAAAACGCACACCGCCCCGCCCCTCCCTGGCTCCAGGAGGCCGCCTCCCAGGCTGCCCAGGCGGCTCCCAGCGGCACGGGGCAGGAGGGGCGCGCGCCCCCGGCGCCCGCGCGCGCCCGTTGCCATGGGAACGCACGGGGCTACGCCGCCCTAGGGGGAGACGGGAGGAGGCGCGGCGACAGATCCTGTGGGAGACGCTATCGCAAGATGGCGTCTGCGAGGCCGCGGGATGCAGAGTGAGCGCGCCCCGCCGGGCGCTCTGCGAGACTGCTCCTCTCCCCGCCGCCGCTGCCGCCGCCGCCGCCACTGCGGCGCCGCCTCTCCTCCTGCCATTGCGCCGCGGCCAAGCTTCCCCGCCTCGCAGGTACCGGCGCCCGCGCGCGCTCCGCGTAGTGCACAGATGGCAGCGACAAGTGCCGGCTCGCCGAGGGCTAGCGGGTCCCCCCTTGTCCGGGTGCGCCTGACAATAACGCGTAAATAACTTTTTCTTGCAGCGGTGCCCTGCCTCCCGGCCTGCAGCCTCCTCGCGCGCCAGCGCCCCCACCACGCCCCTCCGACTCCCCGCTCCCTCCGAGGTGTGAGCGCATCGGGCCGATGCGGTGATCTCCGGCCGGCCTGGGAGGAGCGCGTGGACCGGCGGGCGGCGGCGAGCAGTTGCCAAGCGCCTTTACAATGGCCCTGACCCTGTTTGGTAAGTGCAGCTCTTTGGCCGCGCCGCCGCAGGTGGGCCGCGCCGCGGGGCTCGAGGGCGGGGGCCGGGGCGCCTGGGGAGGGGACGCCACAGGCGGTGTCGGGCGCGGGCCGGGGCCGCGGACTTGGGCCGCTCGGGGCGCCGGGCTAGCTCCCTCGCGCCTCTCCCATTGTTTCCTCTCCAGGCAGGGCCGATGGGCGTGTGCTCCCCTTGCCAATTCTGGGCAGGGAGGCTCTGAGGTCCTGGGTGTTTTGTAAACGGAAGATTCTCTAAGATGCCAACTTGGGAGCGAAGTTAGCTGGTTGTTTCCAAACCTATGTTTCTCAAGTCTGTAAATAAAGGTCCTGGAAAGTTTATTCATTTTGAACAAGATGTCTGTGCATCCCAACCTCCCTGGAATTGTCAAATGCCTGTGTTGATTCCTGTTGGATTTTGGGGGAATTTTTTGGACTCGGTATGTTCCTTTGGAAACAAGAATGAGTGGTGAATTTATTTTAATATTTGCTAAAATTGAAAATGTTGCTCTAACAAATAGAGTAGACAGAAGAAAGTTGGTACTGAAGATAAGTAGTCTCAGGTGAATAAGTAGTCTCAGGTGAATATCTTTGAGTATTTTACGAAAGTGTTATTTCTGTGGTGTAATTACTGTAACATTATTTCAGTGATTAAGACTTAAAGGTTGTTTTGTTTTGTTTTGTTTTTCCCCAGAGTCTGTAATGACAATGGGTTGGAAAGAAGGACTGAAAAAATTATTTTCTTTTACAGAAACAAACTGTGGTACTTACGTACTTTGCTTTAAGAAAACTCAATATGTGAAAATTTAGATGATCAAAGTATTCAGTTTTTCAAAGGAGGAAAGTCCAATGATATGTACCTGATAGCTACAAGGACAGTCTTAGTGAGTTACTCACAATATCAAGTTTCCAGTTACATTTTAATAATGTCATTTGATCAAGCACTTTACAGGCATCACATACCACAATGCTTTTTGATGTAAATACTTCAGAGTGAATTAATCTGCTGAAATTAAAGAATTACTTTTAGTTAACAATCTTATTTTTCAAATTAAATTTAGACCCAGAGAGGTTATTTCCCAAGGTCACATGGCCCTTTTGTGGCAAAACTGAGCCTAGGACATAGTCTGTCAATCTTCAGTCTGGGACTATGCTTACTTGGCCCAAATACCCACAGTACTAGAAATGACATTTCTTATTTGGTGGTTCTCCATGAGTGTTTTAAAAATGTTTCTTCTTTCTCTGAAAGAAATAATAAAAATCTCTTGTTTTTCAATACCTTGTATCAAATATGCATTACTTAGTAGAAGCATTTCCTTAAGTGTGGACTTTTTTGGTATAGAAGTTAAAAATGATGGCTTTACTAGTAGTTGATATTTTCTTTTGAAGAAGCATTTATCTTACATTGTTGTAGCTAATACATAGTAGTAAAATCTACTGCAGTAAATTCTCTTTAAAACTGTTTTTGACTTTCCTTCCTAAAGAGAGTCTGCATTTTCAAGGTTTGTTTTCAAAGATAAGATTTACGAATCAACGACTTTTAAAAGACTGACATTCTCGATGAATAAAACAGATAAATTGGGGAGACATGGAGTATGTGATGAGGCTCTTTTAAATGGATTCCTAAATTATTAAATCTTTAACTACTGAGGTAGAGGTGAGGAATGGAAGAGCATGGAATTTGACCTCTAGAAGAAGGTATAAGAAACCACTCCCACCCCTCAGGATGAATAAAATATCTTTAAAATTTTAAAGTCATCTTGTGGGAATATAGAATTTAGTTTGCAAAATCCAATTTGGTTACAATTTTTAAGAACATTCCTCTGTTGTAAAGCAAAGTATATCTGTGTGCAGAGGCTATTTTCTCAGTAATGATAGAGCAGCAGTTGATCTCAAGAGTGTGGCTGCACACCACTCATCAGTCATCTGAGATGTCGGTTAAAAATGTAGATTCCTTTGCCCAGAGACCCACGGAATCTGCATTTTTATTTTTATTATTTTTATTCATTTTTTATTTATTTTAACATCTTTATTGGAATATAATTGCTTTACAATGGTGTATTAGTTTCTACTGTATAACAAAGTGAATCAGCTATACATATACATATATCCCCATATTCTTCCCTCTTGTGTCTCCCTCCCTCCCTCCCTCACTGTCCCACCCCTCTAGGTGGTCACAAGGCACTGAGCTAATCTCCCTGTGCTATGCAGCTATGTATATATGTCCATGCCACTCTCTCACTTCTGTCCCAGCTTACCCTTCCCCCTCCTCGTGTCCTCAAGTCCATTCTGTACGTCTTCGTCTTTATTCCTGTCCTGCCCCTAGGTTCTTCATAACTTTTTTTTTTTAGATTCCATATATATATGTTAGCATACGGTATTTGTTTTTCTCTGACTTACTTCACTCTGTATGACAGACACTAGGTCCATCCACCTCCCTACAAATAATTCATTTTCGTTTCTTTTTATGGCTGAGTAATATTCTATTGTATATATGTGCCACATCTTTATCCATTCATCTGTTGGTGGACACTTACGTTGCTTCCATGTCCTGGCTATTGTAAATAGAGCAGCAATGAACATCTCTGTGTCATTCCAATTTTAGTATATGTGCTGCTGAAGTGAGCACGAATCTGCATTTTTAGAGGAAGGGGATTTTAAAGGAACTCCTCTGTGATTCTAAGGCCCATTCAAGTTTAAGGACTATTATATTAATGATAAATACTAGATTTGCTCAAACTTGCCCAGTTCAAAATAGCTTTTTGAATATGTTAAGAGCAGTCCCCAAGGACTGCTAGAAGAAATAGATTTTATTTTAGATATTACTATTTAACTAATTGGTCTTAGTCAGAAGTACCTCATATCCCTTCTTAATAACCAACCTAGAACCGAGGAACAATGAAATAAAGTTCTAAGAGCTGGTGAAGAGAAGGTAGGAACAAGAAACTAGACAGGTGTGACTTTTCAGCCATCAAGGTCAGAGCTCCATAGAGTTTCTACCTAAGCCTCCCCAAAGTAACCACTGCCAGAGCTGAGGAAAAAGCATCCTGTCGGGTCATCCCTTGGCAGGAGTTTCTGTCATTTATAGCTAAACAGAGCTCCGGTTTATAGCCCAGCCAACTGATGAGATTGGGAACTCAGTTGCACTTCAGCTAGGCTAGCTAAACCTGAATAACTCTCTTCTCCACCTGGGTAGAATTGGCTCTGACATTGCCCCTGCTCCCTGCCTTTTTTTCTTCTTACCATTTATTTACCGTCATCACTGCCATAGATCACTTCTAATATTTAGGATTACACTGTAATTTCTTACATTCTTTCCTCACACTTTTCTACTGCCATGGAAACCTTTCATTATGCTGCTCTTTTTGGCATCTTTCACTATCCTGACACACCTGCCTATGGGCATCTTGGCAGAGATCCTTTGGAGCAGTTAAATGGGAATGGAGTATTCTTTGTGGTACAGTTAGGAAATGTTCTGATTTCCATTACTGTCCTGGCATTAAAATGTATTTTTAAAAAGACAGCTGTATATTTTCAGTATGATTTATTTGACAAAAAGCTAATTTTATAGGGAACTCCCACTTGAATACACTCTCTGCTGAAATTTCAATTTTTCAGACGTTGCTCATCAAGGAATATGAGAGGGAGTTACCTAAGCAGCAGGGTGCTCCGATGGTGAGGGCCCAGCTACTCTTTTTTAGAATGTTTCATCTTTTCAGCTGTCATTAAAATCACCATCCTTATTTAAGTACTTGTGCATATTCCTTCTTTAACTGGTGTCAAAAAGTTAACAGCTTAAATTTTTTTTCTTTTAGTGTTTGCAGACTTGGCACTATGTAAGAGAGATAAAAGAATTATAGTTGTTATACCTCTGATAGTCACCATCTGTGTACAGTGTAAGAGGAATGTTGGTTATGCAGTCTTTTGAGGCACATCTGCCCCTGCAAATAACCATCCTACAAGCATTCTGATCTTTGAAGATAGGAGATAGTGATATGTGTAATTACAAACATTTGACACAGTTGTCAAGAAGAGTTTCAGTTTCTTTTAGATCAGTGTTTTTCAACCTTTTTTTAAAATCACCCTCTGTAAGAAGCCTTTTAGACATTTTTTCTTAATTGTTCTCTCCATGAGACTCTGTTTATGGACTGTATGTTTGTCTGCTTTATGCATAAAAAGAGTCAAGTTTTTTGACTCCCAGAAGCTAAGTTTTGCTCCCTTGAGGGCAGTCTTACCCCCATTGAGAATACATGTTTTAGACTAATCTAAAGCAATCATAAGATAGTTAGGCAGAAAAATACTGTTTGGTTGTGCTTTATATGTCATATAATAATAGTTCTGAAGGAATGACTTAAGGACAGTAAGCTATATGTTTTTCACCAGATTGATTTAACTTCAGTATTAGCAGTTTGGTCCATCTTTTTTTTTTTTTTTTTTTTGCGGTACACGGCCTCTCACTGTTGTGGCCTCTCCCGTTGCGGAGCACAGGCTCCGGACACACAGTCTCCGGACGCACAGGCTCAGTGGCCATGGCTCACGGGCCCAGCCGCTCCGTGGCATGTGGGATCTTCCCGGACCCGGGCACGAACCCATGTCCCCTGCATCGGCAGGCGGACTCTCAACCACTGCGCCACCATGGAAGCCCAGTTTGGTTCATCTTGAGAGCAGCCGTGACACAGAGTTCCTTGCTGAGGCTGGGGTTTGTGTGCAGCTTTTCTCAAAAGTCCCTCTAGTAATGATAATATCCTTTGATATGGGTAATTGATGTTTTCTCAATCTTATAAAGTATCAGTAACAGCACCTTTAAAGAACTTTTTATCTGCAATATATAATCTAAAAGAAGTCAGTGAACTTGCTTTGCAAACCCGATGAAAGACAAATTCTCGAGTCTGGCCTTAACAACCAATTACCGGTCATAAGTCATTCTTACATAGAAAATGATTCCCATAAACTTTGATTTTTTTATTAATATCCTACTGTACTTAAAAAACAGAGTAGGAGAAACTAAGAAAGCAGAATGATGTAACCATATTTTATACTGAAAACTGATATTAAAAAAAGAATCATGTCTGTCAAAATAAAGTTACAAATATACATTCCTAATTTAGCTCCTTATATTTAAAAAGCAGGATGAGTACTTTGTGAACATACTAAAACCACTGCTTTGTGTACTCTAAAAGGGTGAATTTTATGGTATGTGGTTTCATCTCAATATAAGATTGTATTAATAAAATGATGGGGGAGGGTAGGAAATCAGGTTGAATAGAAGGAAAATTTACTTCACTTAAACTGTAAAAACAGAAAATACTATTTTTATTTATTTTTAATTTGTTGTTATTGTTGAGTAACAGCTAATTTGTTCAGGATATAAGGTGATCACTTTTGTTCCAGCATCTTCTTTTGCACAGAATCTTGCACACATTAGGCAGTCAAAAGATACTTGCCAAATTGAATTAATGCTTCTCTTGTAACTTTCTATATTATATTCAAAACCATAAAATAATGTCTGACGCCAAACCGTTAGATTAAAAGAGCCAGACACCATGGATTGCAAATAGAAAAAACTTCATTTAGAAAATACTATTTTTAAAAGAGTGGTTTTACAACAGGAAGCTTTAGAACTCTCCATGTTTTTAGAAAGTTTTTTTTTTTATTTTTATTCCCCAAGGAACAAATAACAAACTTAAAAATTGATACGTTAAGATACCCCTACCTGTTTTGAATGGTTGTTTTAAATTTAGAAAAGCAAGCACTTCTTGGAAAGACATTGCCAGACAATGGAGTAGTTTGGGGAAGAAGGGAAGATGAGTCAGGCCAGGCCTGCCGCCAGCAGCTTGGTGGCGTGGGACCGCCTCATTGTGTTTCATCCAGCTGTGCTGAAAGTGGTTCCTTTCCCTTTCCACTGGGACTTTTTACCTTTGGATTTCATTGGACCTTGTATATTTCATGGTGTAAAGCAAGCAGAAAAAGGATGTTGTCCAAGAAACATGATCTCCACTGGAATAGATTTTTATGACCACAAACTTGACATTTCAGAAACGGAATGTGTCCTCTTTAAACTGATAATCTTTCCTGATTTTCCCATTTCTGCGATTAACACATAGCTTCAGCCTTTATTCTTTCTGTCATATACTTTTTATACAGAATGTTGTTTTTCAGCTCCTTAATGGCTGTGAGATTACTTTGTCAGAGATGATTTTAGGATTTGAAGTAGCTTGTAATAGGCGGGACAGACAACAGGTATGTGGATAGATGTGCATTTGAGGGTTATGTAAACATCTGCCTGACTGAAATATTTCCCCTGCAGGCCTTTTATGGCGAATGAATTTTACACCATTATATTAAAATTAAAGCATGTTTTTTTAGCCTATTACCTGTAAAGAATAACATGCTAAATATAGATACTTATCTTCATATAGCATGGAAGAATGATTTTAATTTATGGACTGAAGATCTTAAAGTAGTAAGACAAACAAGTGATTTGACCGAGGGAGCTACACTGTAAGAGAAAAGAAAGTGGTGGAAGTGTTTGTTTGGAGGGTGGGGCACTACTGAGAGGGACTTGTGTTGTAGGTGGTGGTGTAATAAGCAAAGCAGTATAAAAGCTCAGGACATCTGGGGTGAGGGCGAAAGAGTGGATGATAGAGTGGGAAAAGGAAGCAGAAACAAGAAGCCTACTCTTTCATAATTTTCCTAAGGAGTAGCTGTGTAGCCTGGGGTGTGTTTTCCTATTTAGTGATTCATTTACTCATCTGTTTGATGAATCGAGAGCCTAATATGTGCGAGGTATATATTAGTTCCCGTCCTCAAGGAACTTATATATGCAGTGGATGGTGACAGAGAAAAATGTATAATGTGCCAGGGGGCTAATGCTGTGAAGAAAAATGAAGCAGGGTGAAGAGGATGGGGCTAGCTATGCAGCAGAGTGGTCAGGGAAGGCCTCACAGCAAAGGTGGATTTTGAGCAGAGACTAGAAGGAAGTAAGAGAAAGAGTCCTGTGAAAATGGGGAATCACCTCGTGGAACAGGATTTAAGGCAGGGATGTGCTCAACAGTTTTGAGAAACAGGAAGAAGGGCAACGTGGCTGGAGCAGAGTGAGCTGGGGAAGTGCTAGGAGGTGAAGGCAAAGAGACACCTGGGGGAGGAGGAGTGTTGGGGTCACAGATTATGTAGGGCTCTGTCCGTAAAGCATGGTAAGGACTTCAGATTTTACTCTGAGTGAGATGGGAAGCTCGTGGAGGATACTTCCGTAGCATGAAGTGCAGAGGAAAGGGCTTCGATTTTGGAGTAAGAGAGCTACGTTTAGTCCTTTCTCTGCCAAGTGTCAGCTCTAAATCCTAGTCTCATTTTCCTTATTTGTAAACAGCGGCTATTAATTCCCTTAACACGGTGGTTGAAGATACATAGTAGCTAATATTGTTACTAATATTATTATGATAACTATTAGCAAAGATCCAAGATACCAACAGAGTTTCTCTGTTTTTTTCACAAGTCTGTTGACCCACTTGAAAAAGTGGTTCTGCAATATTTCTGTTTGTATGTGTGGCTAAATATATGTCACATGCCACTGTAGACTTTGTCTGAGAATGCTCTGGTAGAGATCTGGTTCAGGGAGGTACAGGGAAGAGCAGAGAGATTTCTGATAGTGCTGGGCACTTGGTACTTTCTAGTGCACTCTGAAAATGTAAAAAATACACTGGCCAAGGCTTACTTCTCTCTTGGGAGGTAATCCAGAATATAGTCAGATCTAGCCCCAGCCCCCATGACACTTAAAGTATATCAAGGACTGTGAGCTCAATGGCTGGCACATAGTAGGTGCTCAGTCCAAGTTTATTGAGTGAATAAGTGAATGAGCGAAGAATAAACATGTGACAGTGGACTGTCACTCTATACACTTATCCTGTAAACAACCTTGAATCAGTTTAAACACTTATCTTTTTTCTTCCTCTATTATTTTGGGTTATTCTTGCTTATTGTATTAGCGTCCATAATTGGAAACTCAAACCTGCCTCTTAGAAATTTATTAGTCTAGCAATTCACTTCCCTACCTGAAATCCTCCAGCGAGTACCCATCACCATTAAGATTAAGTCCAAATTCCCTAGTTTGCATATAAGGCTGTCAAGATAGGACTGCTGCTGGGAGTTCCCTGGTGGCCTGGTGGTTAGGATTCCGGGCTTTCACTGCGGTGGCCTGCGTTCAATCCCAACCACAAGCCACTCAGTGAGGCCACAAAAAAAGGTAGGACTGCTGCTTACCTACTTATTTGGCCTCATATCTTATCCCCTCCTCAGAGGCTGTGCTTCAGGCATGCTGAAGGACTTGAAGTCTCCAGAAGGGACTGTACCCAACGTGGCTTTGGCATCATTGCTCAAGCCCTTCTTTGCCCCACTCCCCTCTACACATCTCGCAAAACTCAGCTTGAATAGTCATCTCTCCTATGTGGTCTTTGTGAGTTAGTTACACCTTTTCTGCATCCATAGTGCTGTATATATGTCTCTGCCCTGCCACTTTTCATGTGGTGATATAATGGTTAGTTTATATTGTCCTATCTTCCCCATTAGGTGAAGTTCTTTAATGGGAAAGCTATGGATTTCTTTCTGTCCTTAACAATTGCCACTGTGATGCGGCCACTCAAGAGCTAAACAATAAAGGTTTCAATGAATGTATGATGTCACAGTAGTCTACTGTATTCCTTAAATTTGGAAGTTAATTTTAAGGCCCAAATCCGTATGGTATATGATACACACTCTCTAGTTTTCATAATTCTTTTGTTCTTCATTTTTAAAAAACTTTGGTAAATGTGCCATCATACCATCCCTTGGTTCCATGCTCTAATATGGAGCCCCAGCTGGAAGCTCGCAGAGGCTTGAATAAAACGGGAGCAGATTCTTTGAGGTTTAAATATAGTATTACTAAGCACCCGCAGATGTTTCTAAATTATTTGGTATAATTAGATAACAAATTCCGCTTCATTAAACTATTGTTCCTTTTCATTTCAGTATTACAAAGGAATTGCACATAAATTAGCTTGGTTTGTTTGTGCTTTACCCTCACAGTAGCGAAGGTAATCAAATTGAATAGGAATTCAGTATGCAAATGGCTAACTTAACCTTTTAGAGGTCAGAAAATAAAAACAATATAATCCTTCTCTCATAATAATAAATTTGTGTGCTACATGAGCATTCCTATTAGTTTTCGTATATTCATTAGAAGAGCAGATATAAGCAACAGTTTCAGCATTCATATTTTTAAGTGGAAAGAAAAGGAAAATTTTACTTATTAACACCTCTCATTGTTCCAGAAAGAATCTGAGGTGGTTTCCAAAAAGATACAATGCAAGAGGATTAAAAACAGTTAAGCGTGGGAATTCGTTTTTCTCTGTCTTGTATCATTAGTTCCTTCCTCTCCCCTGAATCCTGGATCGTTTCCCTCTGATTACAGCCATGCTTTCCTATTCTATATGAGGGCGTTAGAACCCTCTCATGCCATCCTGAGTTATTAGTGGCCCTCTTCTTACCAGAGGTTTGTTGAAATGGCATTCTGTATACACCCCCCCCACACTCTCTCTTCTCAGCCACCATATTTTATCATTATTGGTTATGAGACATTTGTGAATGTCATTAATCTCTAGTGAAAAAAAGATTGACAACTGTGAAAGGAGAAACTTTTCTGACGTTTGTTGAAACAAGGAAGACTTTCTTCAAGACTATTGCAATAGGTGTCAAGACTATCACAATAGGAGAGAGAGATCAGGCTTAACTCCAAATATAAGAACAAGTGGGGATTTATAGTCAAGGAGCAGATTGGTGGGGGGGTGATCCGTGGATGGAAAATTACTAAGAGGAGACAAGGATGGGGGAGTTCTTGTTAAACTGACCTAACAGGATTCTTGCTGAGGGCAGGCCAGGTGGTCAAATATCAAGGGCCGGGGGTGAGGATTTTTTTTTAAATTAATTAATTAATTTATTTATGGCTGTGTTGGGTCTTCGTTACTGTGCATAGGCTTTCTCTAGTCTAGCCCTCTCTTTGTGTTGAGTGGAGGCTACTTTGCGTTGCGGTGCGAGGTACTCTCATTATGGTGGCTTCTCTAGTTGTGGAACATGGGCTCTAGAGTGCAGGCTCAGTAGTTGTGGTGCATGGGCTTAGTTGCTCCATGGCATGTGGGATTTTCCTGGACCAGGGCTCGAACCTGTGTCCCCTCCATTGGCAGGCAGATTCTTAACCACTGCGCCACCAGGGAAGTCCCGGGGTGGGGGGGGGGTGAGGAATTTGATTAGGTATCAGGAGGGATCAGGTATCAAAGGTGTGGGATTCTTTCTAAAGTGACTTAGAATTGCTAAAACTGGGCAGTGCAGGCCTGGCAAGGCCAGGGGTCAAGGTTGAGCCCTTTAGAAATGGGATTAGAGGAGCCTAACTAAAGTTTGGTCAAGAAGAGCCTCCATTCTGCTTCTGTTTGGAAGTGCTTTATCAGTTCATAGCCAGTAGACAGTGGCTTCTCCATTGTTGTCATGTTTGATCTTTTTGCACTATTTGCTATTTTTGATTGCCTCTTTCTTCTTGAAACTTTTTTCTCGTCTTTCAGACATTGTATTCTCTAGCTATTCTTTTCTTCCCTTTCACTGTTCCTCAGTTCTCTCTTGTTCGCTCCCCTGTTACTGCTTTTCAGGAATGGACCTTCCTTTCTCACTTGGGAATATATAGGCTTCAGCAGTGAGTACTGTGTGGGTGATTCCCAAGTCTCCATCTCCAGCTCTGCCCTTCCATGCCCTCCAAATCGCTATCAGGATTTCCTGCGGACATTTCTGACTCCACACATTTCCAGCCCCAAATCCTTAGCTTTTGTCCTTCTGTCCTCCCTCCCCTTGCCTCTAGTACCCAGTCAGCTGCTAACTCTTGCAGCTTGATCTCTGCAATAGCTTCCGTTCTGTTCCTTTCTCTTATTTCCAGCTCTTGCTCTGCCTTTCGTTTCAGTACCGCAATCCATACCCTCCGCCTCCTGCCACCCATTCAGAAGGAATCCCTTCATCTTCTGAATTCTTTATCATTTTATCCATGAATCTCCTGTGACATTTGTCAGTGTGTTCCTCTCACAGTAGTAATGTATCTTTATCATATGTTTTCTAGGCTGATGGTTCCTATAAGGGAAGAGTCATTCTCATTTCTGTACTTGGCACATGTGCTTCACATATAGCAGGTGCTCAAAAAATATTTAAGTGAATAAAAGAGTTATTAAACCACAGTACTTCCATAGTTGAACAGTTTCCAGGGTAGAAATATAAAGCATTCTCTAATTTTTTCTATAACTTTATAATACTTTAAACAAGTTAACAATAGTAAGCATATCTCAGAATCTCTCATATATTGTTTTTGTTGTCTGATGATCTTATTTTCAGTCTTTAAAGGAAGAAATGCATATATTCCTGCAGTATTGATACATGTCAAGGGCAGATATGTCATTTACTTTGTGATTGGTTGCTTTTGTTAGCTTGACTTTTTCCAAAAGTTTCTGGTGAAATTCTGGTTGAATTTATACTGCTTTTTATTCTGTAGAAATCCTCTTAATCCTGGAGAAGGGGCACTAAACAGTAGATACTACACACACAGGGCTTGTTAATTTAGGTTGTTTTGCTGGTCCCTTTAATGTTGCATTGTGTCCAGTACTCACCTGAAAACAGAATACTCTCCCTCCTTGTGGAGAGACTGTGCTAAAAGTAAGAGAAATGATGGGTTCTCCTGATTTCATACACGTTCTCTGCTCTTTTAGACTTTCTCAGGCCATTAGCAAGGAGATGGTGAAGAGCCCTGCCTTGTTCAAGCTCCCTTTCAGGACTCGGTGGGTTAGCCAAGTTCATAGGACATTTGTATATTAGTCCGCCATTTGGAAACTGGCTTATGAAGTGTTTCTAAAGTTGCTGAATAGAAGTCACTAAGCAGTGGACCAAAAAGCTAATGCTAGTGATTGTTTTTCAGAGTGTGCTGAAACCCAAAAAGAAAGATGAAGTCTGTGGTTTATAGAACATTTCATGTATTGACAGTAATACTTCATTTAATGGTGAAAAATTTTTTTATGAAAATGATTTTGCCACTCCTATAAGTTGCTTTTGGTGAGCCTACCTATTTAAGTCTTTGGATGACATTTGTTAATATTCTCAGATTTAGATGTTATAAAAATGCTCATTATATATGTGTGCAAAATATGTAGTTAAAGATGAGAGCCATAAAAGCAAAGTTCGTGTGTTTTTTCTTCATTATAACGTTGAAAAGTGAACCAGAGACTTTTAAGTTATATTCTTTGAATGAGAAATGATTCTCAACTTGCCAGTTCACTCTTTTAGTTGAACTTAAAAGGATAAATTATTTCTAAAGAACAAGAAAAAAGAACAAGATGGATTAATTATACAGTAATAAAAAGAAAGGAGGAAACAGACGTTGCTCTACAGCAGGGAGACTTGCAGAATACTTCGAGGCCTGTCATTCTGAATTTTCCAGACAGATGGCTCTGCAGTTCTCTGGAGAGACAAGAACCTCTTTCTTGGGCTGCCCCTGCCCCGCCTGCTGTTCTGCGTCTCTCCAGACAGAGGAGCTCTTGCTCTCTCTTTTTTCTCAATCTTTCACACAACCTGGGGAAGGATGGGAGGGAAGGAGCAGTGATTGCACACGCAGATCCCTTGTTTCTCTGGGGTGAGACCTCATTCAGCTCCAGGTGCCTTTTGACTTCACTCCTCTAATCAAAACTTTTCTCCTTTCATCTTGTTTTTCAGTTATCATAATTGACCTTAGGGAAAACAGAGGCATTTGAAAACTTAAAAATGATATTTTGAAGTAATTTTCACTTAATCAAAAGTTAATAAAAGTCTCTACAGAAAATATCCAACGTTTCAGGTCCTGTAATAAGCTATTTTCCGTTACCAGGAGAAGAAGGAACATTAACGTATGCTACGTGTATTAATGTTAGATAATTTGCAAAAGATCTGTCCCAAGTAGTCTTTTTCATTAGTAAGGTTACATTTAAAATAAATGGGCACTTTTTTTTTTTTTTTACCAGGAAATGAGAGAGATCTTAACAAATGTAAACTACAACTCTTTGATGAAATAAATTAAAAAAAATTTTATTTTATATTGAAGTATAGTTAGTTGATTAACAATGTTGTGTTAGTTCCAGGTGTACAGCAGAGTGATTCACTTATACATATACATGTATCTATTCTTTTTCAAATTATTTTCCCATTTAGGTTATTACAGAATACTGAGCAGAGGGATAGATTGGGAGTTTGGGATTGACATGTACACAGTGCTATATTTAAAATAGGTAACCACAAGGACCTACTGTATAGCACAGGGAACTCTGCTCAAAATGGGCACTTTTAATATGTTGCTTACTATGTATTTTCAGCCGCCATAATTAGATGGCAAGGTACAATTTTTATTTATTTTAAAATTTAAACAGAAGGCTTATGGAAATATAATTAAGCTCCATTTAATTAGTAATCCCTAGATTGAGAGATCAAGAATTTATAATATCTAAATTTTTTTTATTGAGAAAATGCAGCCACTTTTAATAATAAATTCTCTCAATCAGCACTTTTTCAAACTTACGTTATGATTTTAAGGCAGACTTAGAAATGGTAATATAAACTGAAATGAGTGAAGTCGTACCACTTTAAACTCTCATGTTCTATATTTCCGATCTATTTCCTTCAGTTATATCCATCTGAAACTTTTTCCTAATTATAAAAATACACTGTTAATGCTGAAAACTTGAATGAACTGGTATATTTAACACTGTATTATCATTTTACATACTCTTTTCTAAAGAAAGCAAACCAAAGATGAAATTTAATAGTCTTCACGTTTTATTTTCCAGTGCCTTATTATAAAAAGATGCATAGCTCCTGAGAAAGCTGCTGTAGAAATAATGTTATCTATCATATTGTCACAAGGCAACTAAAATATTATGGTAGTTATGTTGTAAATAGTCATTTATAAAACTCTAATAAGAAAGAAGTCATTGTGGTGGGCCAAAGAAAACATATTTTGGGGTTGGTGGTGAGGCAACTCTAGGCCACTATGTAAATTTAGAATATTAATATTTCATCTTTAATATTATATGAAAAAATAAAACGATGCTGTTTCTAAAGTCTAAAGAGGATCATATGAGCATGACCCTGGGGCATCTTCACATACTATGTACCTTAACTCCTAACTCAACGTGTAAACTTTTGCTTATAAGACACACACACAGAGGATCTATGGATGTATCTATTTATTAGTTCCACTAAACTTTAGAATTCTTGTTAACTTTGCAATTGAGTTTTTATAAACAACAAAAGGCCTCTATTTTGCAAGGTACTATCCTAAGACTATTTGCTACATTACAAAATTAGGAGAATTATTCTAACTTCTCCACTGACTAAATGCTCGTAAAATCCTTTTGGTATATAAGATTCTCAGGCTTCATAGTTGCATAATATATCTTACCAGCCTAACTCCTGAGGATGCTCTTAAGATCAAATGTGATGGTTTGGCTATAAATATTCCAAGTGCTTTAGAAGAAGGATCATAAATTCACAAATGTACTTCATTACAGTTATTGGTATTTGGGCCCTGGAAAACTGAATACTTTGATTTAAATTAAAGTAACATTTTGAATATTGAGAACATTGTATTGAATATTAGAATGATTTGCTTCTGGAACTGTACTGATGAATAGAGTGAAAACATTTTCTAGGGAGTCCACAAGATGGCGCTTGCCAACCTGTTTCCTTGGTTTTTCCTTATCTTAAGGAAATTTGGCAACAATTTAAGAAGGAATATCTAAATATTAATGTATTTTGAATGCTAAAGCTTAGATTTCCAGAAAGCTTGACTACTTAAAATTGATGAGCTTCAATTTAACGTTTTGAAAAGTGCTCATTTCTAATATTGGAACTAAGAGTCTTTGCTAAAGTTTAAGCTTATTTTGAAAACACACTGGGATCTGTATAATACAGGGGCTGCCTCCATTCACCTCTATTTTTATTCACACCTATTTTTAAAGAATATGTGATTCTTTAATATGTGATTTGTGAGACATCTAGTTTAGACATCTTAAGCGATTGATGTTTATAAGGACCTGACCAGTAGTAATTGTTCTAAAATAAACAGGAAGGTGTAGTTGGAATATAGTTTAGAATTTCTAATTATGAATGAGATTTAATAAGTGGAACAGTAATGAAGGGTAACAGGAATCCACCCAGTCATAATATGGATTACATTAGGCTTCATTTTTACTCTTGTGCCTTTAGCATTTAATTAATACTGTTTTACATGTTTACTGTTTACATTAACATTGTTAGGGAAGGGAATCGTATTAAAATTATGTTGGGGTTGGTAAGGGAAGTTTTATATTTGTTTATTGTTTTGTGAAATCCTGTGCATAATTTCAAAGAAAAGAGCTATATTCATAAAAAACTTAAGAAAGTATATCCAGTAAAATTTAGAGCAAGTTAGGTTTAGGTCTGTAGCATTCCATAAGTCTGATTTTTTTTTAGCCTCATCATAAAAGTAGTCAATAGAATCAGAAGAGTCGTCAGTAGGATCAAAGGCCTGTCATGAAATAAGAACAGTAAAAGGAATTTTCTGTTGAAAACGAGGTCAAACTTGGAAAATCTAAATTAAAGCTTACAATCAACTATTTTAGATGATTGGGAAAGTAGTCATTTTTCACCATTCTTATGAAGGTTTGTGGAAAAAGAATCTTGTATATATGGAGAAAGAATCACTAAGGGTTTCTTTTCAAAAACAATTATCATAAGTGCTGGCTGCTAAGCTTGCATAATGAATGTGTTCCGTGGGTAGGCTGCATATTGAGACCATTCCTTTGTCAGCTTTCCCTTTCCTATATCAAGGCTTCAGTGTTCGGTTTCAGGTTGCCATCATTTACATCATACTGTTTTGCACAGGATCTCCTTTAAAAAGGCTTATATAACACAATCTCTTTAAAATTCAGTAGTTTTCATTGAATTTACGTAAACATTGAATCTAAGCTAAATTAGTTTCTGAGCTAAGGGGCTTCCTGAGAAACGTTGGTCAGAGAAATGTAACATGGGAACAGATGTAGGGGATGTACACATAGCACACAGGGCTGATTCATCCATTGGCATCTTTGAATGCTGAGATCTTAAGATTTCATTTTTAAAGTGCTTAGATTGTTTTTCCATTGATAAAATGAAGATTGTGCTTTCAAGTGTGCCTGTTTCCACGTTTTTTCCTAGAATTCTAAAAAAGTTCTGAAAAAAAATCAAGCAATAAAATTCCTTTCTTTATGTCTTTAAATTCACAGTCCACATTTGAGACCAAGTGAAAATGAAATAGCTCAAACTGAAATGTGTTCTTTGTGGGTCTTTCCCATCACATCTTTAGAAAATGTAGACATGGATATAATTGTCAAGGAAAGGATTTGTCTTTTCAGTTGGTTGACTGATTGACTTTTTTTTTTGTTTCTAGAACACATGAGTTCTAAAGCTTGATTTAGACTTAGATACATTTTACTCATTTCTTCTTCTAATCTCTTAACAGTGACCTGTTAAATTTGAGATTTTTGGCCCTGAGATTTTTTGGCCCATGACAAACACTATTTGAGATAATTATTGCACCCTCTGATCAAGTTGTACTTTATCAGTAGAACTACTGACGTTATCCTAATAACAGTGGAACTGTAAAGGAGCCATATTTATTTATTCCCTAAGGATTATTTTTCATTTTAAAGTGTCATATACATACAGAAAAATGTACAATACATAAGCATATTTAAGTAAAATACACAAATATCAATAAATAAAAATAGTAAAATATAGATGTCATAAGCTTGATGAATTATTACAAAGTGAACATACCTGTGTAACGACTACTCAGGTCAAGAAATACAACATTGCCAGCATCCTAGATAGTCCCCTTTGGAACCCTTCCTAATCGCTATCCCCTCCAGCCTCCCCAAAGTTTATTACTATTCCAATGTCTAACACTATAGATTTACTTTTGCCCGTTTTTTTTTTTTTAACAGCATTTTTTCTTTTTGGTGGTGAGGATGAAATGCTTTTTCATACTAGAGTCTTTAGTAGAGTCCAATTCAACCTGGTAAAATGCTTCTGAATCTCATAGAAGGGGAGGGAATTGTGTACGTGGGGAAACACTGTATTTTTAAAATACATTTTAAATTATAAATTTAAAAAATGAACATGGTATTTCCTGGTATATAACTATCTATTTTAAATTTATTTATTTATTTTTGACTGTGTTGGGTCTTAGTTTCTGTACGAGGGCTTTCTCCAGTTGCAGCGAGCGTGGGCCACTCTTCATCGCGGTGCGCGGGCCTCTCACTGTCACGGCCTCTCTTGTTGCGGAGCACAGGCTCCAGACGCGCAGGCTCAGTAGTTGTGGCTCACGGGCCCAGTTGCTCCGCGGCATGTGGGATCCTCCCAGACCAGGGCTCGAACCCGTGTCCCCTGCATTGGCAGGGAGATTCCCAACCACTGCGCCACCAGGGAAGCCCACTATCTATTTTAAATTGCTAAAAGATGTCAATGGCAGGTGAAGGTATGTGCCGTTGCCAGCAGAAAAAGGGACCTACAGTAACACAACCTCACATTTGTTTTTCACACTTGCTGCCAAAGGCAGAGGAGAATAAATAGGTGGGGTTAGGGATTGCTGGGGGACATTTGAGGGTCATAAACTGATATAACCATAAGCGTGGCATTTCTTTGAACTCAGAAAAAATTATTTATTACTGCTTTGCTTAGTTAATGGACAGAGTGCTGATGAACTGAGATGTCACTTTTGGAAAACTGCGTTGAATTAAGGAGTGTCGGACTCATAAATTCTTTAACACAAATGGGAAGAATTTTTTTTATTACTTTGGGAGATATGTTCAGGCAGTCATAGAAAAGATGCTGAATAGCCTGGGCAATGTTTTTGTACTTCACTTAGTGGGAGTTTCAGTAGGTGTGACCTTATTGAGAAGTTAAATTGCTTTGTCATATGAAAATATTTGTTAAAGGGACGTTTTCAGTGACAAAAGATAATGGTCCTGTGAATGATACAGTAGCTTCTGCAGTGCTTTATAGCCTTGATGCTGAGAATCTTCACATAATTTTACCTGTCTTCTTTTTAGCCCAGTCTCTTAGATATATGCCTGTGGAATTTTTTTTTTTTTTTTTTTTTTTCCCCCCAGTACGCCAGCCTCTCACTGTTGCGGCCTCTCCCGTTGCAGAGCACAGGCTCCGGACGCGCAGGCTCAGCGGCCATGGCTCACGGGCCCAGCCACTCCGTGGCACGTGGGATCTCTTCCCGGACCGGGGCACGAACCCGTGTCCCCTGCATCGGCAGGCGGACTCTCAACCACTGCGCCACCAGGGAAGCCCCACCTGTGGAATTTTTTAGTTTATCTCAGAACTCTTGCTTTATCATCACTTTGCAAAATGACATGTCTACATAGATGTTATTATTATAAATATATGAACAAAGGCCAAATTATTAGAATTCTTATCCAACTTGAAGTTAAAGAGCCAGGTTAGCTTCCTCAGCCAGTTGCTTAAACAGATCTTAGAGCACATTAAGAGGCATCATTTGATGATGGCACCTTTCTCCAGTTGGGTCCCTCCTCTTGCCAGATGTGGATTAGCCTATATCCAAGGTGCAAAATTTGGCCAAATTTCACATTCCAAGATGATTCTCAAACCAACCTGTATGGAAGTTTTAAGCTTTTTTTCAATTTGCAAATTAGTTTGAAGTCGAGCTGCTTACTTTACTGTTCCCACCTAGGACGTGTCTTCTTTTTAGTTGCAAAATATATTTGGGGCTTTTCCTTCAAATTTTACATGATTACAAATCACTGGAAGAGTGATAATTTCATTACAGGTATTTCTTATATAAAAAATATAGGGGCTTCCCTGGTGGCGCAGTGGTTGAGAGTCTGCCTGCCGATGCAGGGGACACGGGTTCGTGCCCTGGTCCGGGAAGATCCCACATGCCGCGGAGCGGCTGGGCCCGTGAGCCATGGCCGCTGAGCCTGCGCGTCTGGAGCCTGTGCTCCGCAACGGGAGAGGCCACAACAGTGAGAGGCCCGCGTACCGCAAAAAAAAAAAAAAAAAAGAAAAAAAAATATATAAAGGCTTAGGTTCATTTGCTAGTTCACAACAGTTAACCCATTAAAAAAAATAATTATTTTAGTACATGATATGCTTTTTGGATGATGACTGCTAATTGTTACTGATTCATTAGTTGTGGTTGAGGAAAAACAGCATCCTAATCACTTTTAGAAAACCAGGTATACCTCATGTGAATTTCTTTTTTTTTAAATCATTTGTACTTTCCAATGTACTTTAAGCTTGATTATTCAGCCCTTTTCTTTTAAACCAATGATGCATGCTCCCATTTGGAAACAGTTTTAAAATCATAATAAATAAAGGCTGTAAAATTTCACATGGAAAGAACACGACATCCGGTATTTTTATGTTATGGAGACTCATAATGTCAGAAGAAACAGAACTAAATGTAGTGCTTACAAATGTGATCAAATACAACTACAGCAGGAAATTTAACTGATATGTGGGGGGTTGTGGCCTTTTTTTTTTTTTTGCATATCAAGTAAATAAGCAAACAAACCAAACATTTGTTCCTAGGGTGAAAGTTTTTTTTCCTCCTAAGTCTTGGTGTTGGATGTTTCTCCCTTCTGGGTGAAATGAAGATTGCAGAAGTTGTGTTGGTCAGTGTTACTAGCCTGTCTTTTTCTCAGAGCATTAGCTAAAAAGCATTAACTTTTATTAAGTGTATTTAGACTTGACAATAAGAATAATGTCCTAATAACATAAAAGTTATGTTATGCTAGTAACAGCCAACAGTTCGAGTTTTGTTTTTTATTTTTTTGAGTAGAAGCATTTCTACTCTTAGGGCTTTCATAACTTCCCCATCCCAGAGGAAAGCGTGAGTCAGCTGGTAATACAAAAATTCCAGAATTTTAAATCTTGGCATAAAATTGCTGTGAAAGGATGCGCCATGTTAATCCTGTGTGCATCCTAAGTGTTGCTTTGTACCCCTTGGGCTACAGGTGGCCAGAGCCTGCCACTAGACAGGTTTCCTGGGTTGACTGTAGGAAAAAAGGAATGGAAGACTGAGATTCTGGCTTGAGTGATATTATTAGGTTGATCTTGCCTTCTTTTAACTTAAATACTTAGCTTATAATCCACAAAACCTCCCATTGCTCATGAGTATTTTATCAAATGAAATAATTACTGTGTGTATCAGGAACAAGTTATTATGGTTGATAATAATACCTCTCATTTTTCTACATCACTTAATAATTTTGTTTCCAAAGCTCTTTCTCTTTCATTGTAACTCCACTGAATCCTCTGTGAAATGTGCTGTGGGTGTTCATAAAATTTAGTAAATGGCAAAGTCTGGGCTTGAAATTGGCTCTCCTGGTATCCATTAGCAACTCTGTTCTAGCATTTCTCATACTGCTTTATGATTTTTGTAATGTCTTTCTTCAGCCCTCAACTATGGAATTCTCAAGTACAGGGACAGTGTCTTACGCCTGTTTATTTCTATATAACGAAGTCCAAGGTCCCATCGATAGTTGGTACTTGATACATGTTTGGTGGGTGGATGAATAGATGAGATTTTATCTGATGGTAATATAGATTTTCATCTTTGGAGTCACTAAAAGTTTACATACCATGTTGATTTCCAGGGTATTTTGAAAACATTTTATTGTTGTAGCCAGTCTGTAAGGATAGGAGATATTATTCTGGAAACAGTTTCGAATTAATGTGTATCATTAACTACATTTCCCACTAGCTAGAATTTATTTGAGATATATTTGAAATCTAGACTCTTTATTGTATTTTGGCAAATGCAAATGCAAGAAGAACCAGAGGTAATGATAAACTAGCACTAATTAGAGATGTATTTGAAGCCTGGAATTAGCATTTACAAAATGGTATGTGTCCTCATGTGGTGCAGTGGGAAGTATGAATCATCATCTATGTAGTAGGCTTGCAGAAATGTTTAATCTGAATCAAGGCTGGCTTCATGGGGGTGTGACCCATGTGGTCACACAGGATTTGCGGTCAGAAAAACCTTGTTTTTAGTTTAATGTTCCGCTGTTGCCATGTTGAAATTCTTAATAACTTTTTAACAAGGGACTTGAAAATTATGTAGCAGGTCCTGACCTGAATCATGGGGAAATAATCACAGAAATACAGAATGTCAAAATTCTGTAAGAAAAATTCTCCTGATTTTTTTTTTAATGTCATTGTCATGGAAGCTTTTTTTTTTTTTTTCTCTTTTCTTCCTTTGCGGTACACGGGCCTCTCACTGGGCCTCTCCTGTTGTGGGGCACAGGCTCCGGACGCACAGGCTCAGCGGCCATGGCTCATGGGCCTAGCCGCTCCGCGGCATGTGGGATCCTCCCGGACCCATGTCCCCTGCATCGGCAGGCGAACTCCCAACCACTGCGCCACCAGGGAAGCCCCCATGGAAGCTTTTTAAAAAGGTAGAGGAGCAGGAAATGTTCTCAGTTAAAGAATACTAAGGAGAGATGGCAACCAAATGTGGTGCATGAACCTTCATTGCATCCTGCATCAAAAAAGCAAAACAAAACAAAACAAAAGGACATTTTCCACATAATTGGGGATATTTGATAGCATGTTTAACCCTAGATATACCATGAGGGTCCTTTTTTACTCGCTATTGATTTTTGAATTTCTTTTTTGAGCAGTTCTAACTATTTGTGATAGCTAATTTTTTAAATAGAACAGTATCTTGCAATTATCATATAGTTTGTTTCTTTATAAATCTAAGGTACATTAAGGGATTTTTATGTTCTTACTTTTCCTGTATCTTGAAACGTTTTGCCACTTCATCATTCTGGGAATTATTTCATTATTACTTATCAGTTATTCCCAATTATGCTAAAAGAAAAAAACTAAAATAATAAGAAAACAGAAGAATGCTGCAGTTGTGAAATACATGATCTCTATTTTGTCATCCTTCAGTTTTCTTATTGCATTGTCCAAAGTATTGAAACTGAGCAGGACCCTGCAGGGCCCTCCTGGGTACAAAAGCCCCTCTTTGTCCCCCATTTCTTATTTGTAGAAAAAGGCTTTAGTCTCCTAGGCCTTCCCAGAGTTCCAACGAGCAGACTGAAGCAATTACTAATTAGAGAAGTGATGGAATGCAGGAACAAAGGAAAAGCAGAGTCCTAGTTCCTTCTCAAAGGGTATACACAACAATCTGACACATATCTTTGAGTTGTTCTGCATAGATTAAGACTCCTACCCAGGTGGAGGATGGTGACTACATGCTAACCACAAGCACTAGACCCCAGACTGGTTGGAACCAGAGGTTGATGATTAGGATTCTGGAAACATCATCTTGTAACCTCACCACCAACCAGTCAGAAGAAAGTCCACAAGCAGCAGCCCTCACCCCAAATACTGCCTTTAAAAAAAGCCTTCCCTGAAAGCCACTGGGGAGTTTAGGCCTTTTGAACACTAGCTGCCTGTTCTCCTTGCTTGGTGCCCTGCAATAAACGCTGTGCTTTCCTTCACCACGACCCAGTGTCAGTAGACTGGCTTTGCTGTGTGGCAGGAGAGTGGACCCAAGTTTAGTTAGGTAACAGTATTGCATCATCTTCAAGAAGGTATAAAAGAAGCTCAGAGACACTATCTTTGTAGTTGGTTTTATTAAAATTTCATTGCACACGTTTCATTGAACACAGTTGAAAGTTTAGAATATTTTATTTTCAGCCTATAATGGCAAAGATTTTTCAAAATCTTTTTATTTTGCCAGAGGAAGACGTATCACAATTATTAGATAAATCAGAAGATGAACAGATAAAAGCACTCTAGACTCTAATGATGACAGTTAAATTTATCATACAGAAGAAGTCTCAATATAAATCATTAGATGATGATAGGTACAGGGTCAGCGAGCTGGCTTACCTCCTGTTTTCATAAGTGAAGTTTTATTGAAAGCCATGCCCCCTCATGTACATATTGTCTATGTCTACTTTCCCACTATAATGGCAGAGGTAACTAGTTGAGAGAGGTGGTTTGGCTTGTAAAGCGTAAAATACTTACTGACTCCTTACAGGAAAACTTTGCCAGCTAATGTCTTAGGTGAAGTTTCTCAACCTCAAAAGCTGACAGTGAACAATTTGTCTAAGGAAAAAAGGGAATAATGTATTTAAATTCAGTTAGTCATTCAACAGGAAGGATTTCATGGCATCATATTTTGCAGCAAGAATCTGGACCATCTTATTTTACTAATTTTAAAATAATTGACATTATTTTTCCATCTTTCATGATGTTTTTGTACCAAAATATGACTGATACAGTTCTTAAGTGGACAAATGCCAAAGGCAGGTATGTTTACAGAAGTGACAGGCAGGAAATAGGTGACGTAGAAGTGAACAAATTTATTGGCTTGGCCATTTTAATTAGTTTCTGTAAACCTAAAAATGAAAATGTTTTGCAATTATGGAGCAAAGAAGATGGCTGTCCTCTCTTTGACAAAGTGTATGAGCCGTCCAAGTTTTCAAGTGTTATGTTTTGAAGATGCAAGTGCAAGACGAAAAACCAGAAATAACAATAAGCTAGGACATTAACAAAATATTTTTGAAATATGAAATATTTATTGCACTTAGACAGTATAAGTGCAAGAAGAACCAGAGCAGTGATAAGCTAGAATCCATTAGAGATGTTTTTGAAACCTGAAATCAGTACTCACAAAATGGATATGTCGCAGGTTCATGCACGACAGTTGGTGAGCAGTTGGTTGCATTCAAAAGAATGCTGCCTATTTTGGCCATATTATCTTCAAAAGAGAAAAATACAGGATAGAATTTGGGCTTGCATGTTTAAATTTTTATTAAACGTCTAATATGTTTTTCCACCATCCTTTTATTCTTACATCTATAAATTATTCATACAGTGACTTAAATATACAAAAATAAAGTTTCATGGACCTGGGTAGTAAACGGTGTTGACTTTTTTCCTGGCTCACAGAGAGTTAATTTCTCAGGTGTGATAATGATCTTGTGGTTGGGTGGGGGAATGTTTTTATTTTTAGGAGACACATGCTGAACTACTTATGAGTGAAGTTTTGTGATACCTGCAACTTACTCTGAAATTGTTTTGGGGCTGTATATAGAGAGACGAGGGAGAAGGAGGTAACAGAGGGGCAGAATGTTAACAATTAGTCAGTTTAGATTAACGATACAATGGTGTTCCTGTACTGTTCTTTCAACTTTTTTGTAGGTTTGGATATTTTCAAAATAAAAAAACAGAGAAAAAAGTCACAGAAATGAAAATTTGGCTTCCAGATAGGTGAAAAAAAGAACATTTTCCCCTTAATACACTTTCCTTTTAGAGGGGACACTTGCATTTATACAAGTGTATAAATACATATGTATAAATATGTATTTATACATATACATTTATATGTATAAATACATATTTTTTAATGGTTAGTTTAGCTTGCTTCTGACTGTATCAGCATTTTACTGCTGAGCAATAAAGGAATAGAATGGTGAATTTAATAATATGCATTCGTTTGCCACCAGGGCTTTTCTTAGAATTTCTTGTGCTTTCAGAAAATACTACATTTACCAATAAAATGCAGAAATTATTTTTGTTATGTATTAGGCAAGTTTGTTAGAACAGTTAACCCCAGTGGGTGATCCAGATTGCGTCAATATGTTCTGTGTCATTTTTATCATTTCTTATGGCCTGTTTACATAGAAAATCAAGAGAATTTCATCTAAAATTACAGGCATATGTTTTGTACTGAGAACTCAAGTTTTCTGAAATTGTTTACTTCCCATATATATATTATATGCATGAAAGAAACCTGTCTCATGTATGTGTAGGTATTAATGATGAATGAAATTATATTACTTTACCTCTGTTTTTGGCATTTCATGGTTGCTGGGAAAACATTTACTACTAGCATATTTGCATTGACTTTCAAGAGCACACTATATTTAAAAATTTATGAGGAAACAATTTGATCTAATTGTTACTCATGAACTGTAAAAATTCGTTTATTTTTGTTATGATATATATAAGAATTTTAAGTCTGATTAGAGATAAATAATTCTCTCTTATTGACTGATAAAGGCACATGAAAATGTTTTTCCATTGCTGTCATTTCTCTGTGGTCGATGCTGGTTTGAATTTGATAAGTCTTTTTTCATTTTCCAGTGACAATGACCTTTTGTTCTCCAATTGTAGTATTCAGCATCCTTGAGGGCATTCTAACAGTGTTAGTGCAGTGAAGCATGCAGACAGTACTTTAAACAAAATGCTTGTTCACAGCTGCATGACATAAATCACTCAGTCTGCTTTTTGAATAACAAATATATTGCTTATTAGTAAGGTGCATCAAGTCTGGAGTTAAACAAAAGAAAACTCCATTTAGATGTCTTAAGTAAACTGATTATCTACCTTTTTATTTTGGTAGAACTATTGGACTGTAACATTTCATGTCTGAAGTATGTTAGACATTAGTACAGCATTCTTTCTGAGTACTGAAGTAGAATTGGGGAAAAAAAGAATTGATGTCTTTTAAATAAGGATATTTTGGAACATTCTTTAAAGTATGGCCTCTTGAGAGACTTCTAGGTATTCTGTTTACATGGTAGTCCTCACTTCCCATTAGAGCTGGTCGGACTTCATAGAGCTCTAGCTATGTTCATGTGAGAGATCTCTTGTACTGCTCTAACTCATATACTTCTTCATAAGGCTTTAACCAGTACCTTTTTTCCCACTGTTCCCCATCCCATGCTTGATACTTTATACATATATATGTGTATATATATGTATATACATAAACGTAAAATTGTCAGATATGCCATGTATTTATATATATATATATATATGTCATCTCTATATAATTGTTATGTGCGGGATAAATGTTGGCTGGAATCAAATTAGACAACTTTGACTCTACATCAGTCACTTTTATTAAACTGTTTGCCATTCATTCTACAGAAAATGCTTAGTAGCATAGGAAATGCTCATTGTGGAATGACAAAAAAAGAATGTTATCCTGTAATGGCTTAGGTTATGGCATGTAACATGTTCTGAAGAATGTCTTTGAAATGTCTTACTAGTGATATCTACATTTCTTTCCCTGGAAATTTCTTTAATGTCAAGTACCTAAGGAATCAAGTTAAACATTTTTTTGCTAATAATAATAACAGATTATTATGTGAGTTGACTTGCCCAAGGTGAGACTCACAATTAGTAAGTGCTGCTAGAGGCAGGTATCCAAACCCCCAGAGCCCACGCTTGTAACCACTACCCTGCACTGCCAAAGCTAGTAGTACAGAGTGGGGCAGGTCCTCACAGTCAGTCCTAAAACTCATGCCAGCCTGGCACACAATGTATCATTCATCTTCCTCCTAAGAACCCAGGGGTAAAGCACTCGGGCATCCTCGTTCTTTCCTTGTTCTTTCACTTGTCTGATATGTTTACAGAGACATATCCCAGAACATTGTTTCCATCATTAATTTTTTTGACCCAGTTGGATATATTGTCAACTTCTGCTCTAGGTTTCTGCCCTTCTTAAGAAAATTGTGTTCCGGGCTTTGAGTGGTCTAAGTTGGTGCATTACTGCCATGCAGAAAGACCACGGGACACTGAGGAACCTAAAACACAAATAAATGTGTTTCATATACATGTTTTCTATTTTATGATCTAGCAAAGTGTTGAGTCACTGTAGTTGGGTATACCATATGTCAAAGCATGGGCTGCGGTGGGAAGGAGGCATGCTGATCGGATGACAGCCTGCTCAGCTCTGGAACCTACCGGAGAGCATAATAATCCTCACCTAGCATTCTCTTTCTAAAACCTAGACTTTTACTTCGATGACCCCGTGTAGGAGAACTTGTGGTTGAGCAACTTAAGGGTTCCAGGCAAAAATAGCGTTAGGGTAATCCTGGATCACTAGTGGAGCTATGAAAGCCCTTATAGTTTTCTTTTTATATTCACTGATAGAAAAAGAAGACAGAAGACTAGAGAAAGAGAATGTCGGTAATCATTTATCATTCCTTGTATATTAGAATCTTTTCAGAATTTCCCTCATCCAAAGTTTTGAGACTGTGCTTATAAATTCATTTTTTCCATTGCCACAGTTATTATGCATACCAAGAGGTTATATTTTCCTATTTCTGACCTTCTGTATGCATAGCTGAGTCAGAATTTTTCTCTGATAGGGTTATACAGCCTAACTCCTCATGGTCTCAGCACTGAACACATTACACTTAGGTGAACACTCTAACCTGACGTTATGGCCTCCCTCTCAATAGCGTGAGGAGAACGGTTCCAAGATCTCACTTTACTTCCTTTGCCCTAACTTCCATTATTTGTCTGAATGGTGCATTGCTAAAACTAGGATTACTGCTCTGCCACCCACTTCATCTCCTTTTTTTCCCCCAGTCCCATATCGCTCATTTTTAAATCATCCTTAACAACAAGAGTGAGTCATGGTTTAAATATTACAGGATGTAGAAACTTCAAGCTTGAGAGGTATGTCTGCATATTCTAGCAGGAATTTTTAGCTTAGGGAAATTTGAAATTGGAAAGGAATTACTGTTCTTGACCTTATAGGACTCCTTCGTAAAATGCAGACATCTTAATGTCTTAATGCCCTTCTTGTCACTAATCCAGTCAGGATGATGAAGCTTCAGGGTATCACCCTACTGTGGGCCAGAGAGGAGCCACTTCTTAGAGTGGGTAGATTTAATGAGGTGGAAGCTCTCTTTGGACATGGGAACCGCAGAATTTCATTGAAGGTTATACTCAGGCTTGAGATACAGGGAAACCAACAGCAGCAAGAAGACTTTAACAGCATCATGAATGAACCTGACCATAAGGGATATCAGCTTGCCTGTACTATCCTTGGAAGCTGGTCTTGAAGCTAAATAGACATCTTAGGGTTTTTATTGTCTGTTCTTCAGCCTAGTGGTAGTTGTTGTAACCTTGTGAGCTATGCTTGAAATATTTCCTCAAACATCTGATTCTGCCTCTGAGAAGTTGTTCTGGTCTTTCTTCTGCTCACATGAACCTTCTGAGATTGCCTTTCTTCAATCCCCACACCATTTGGCTTTGTATTTTGGCTCCTTCTTATGCCTTGAAAGTTTTAAAATAGTCACCTGGCTTTGCACCGTTTGCCTTGTTTCTAACCCAGCATGCCTTTATCATAGTGTCAGTAGTGGTTAGGAGCGTGCGATCTGGAGTCACCTGATCTCAGCTGCTGTTTGTGACTTTAAACAAATGCCTTGATCTCGTTCAAGTACCAGTTTCCTTACCTGTAAAATGGTGATAGCAATAATACTTATTTATAAGATTGTTGTGAGGCATAAATCAGTGTAAAAGTATTTAACAAGAGCCCAGCACATGGTAAGTGTTCAGGATGACAAAATTTACTACTATTTACTAGTTATTGTTTTAGGCCAGTGGTTCTCAGACTTTTTTTTTTTCTTTTGTGGTACGCGGGCCTCTCACTGCTGTGGCCTCTCCCGTCGCGGAGCACAGGCTCTGGACGCGCAGGCCCAGCGGCCATGGCTCACGGGCCCAGCCGCTCCGCGGCATGTGGGATCCTCCCAGACCGGGGCACGAACCCGTGTCCCCTGCATCGGCAGGCAGACTCTCAACCACTGCGCCACCAGGGAAGCCCAGTTCTCAGACTTTTTTAATCTCAGGACCCATTTACACTCTTAAACATTATTGAGGAACCTAAGGAGCATTTGTTTATGTGGGTTATATATATTGCTGTTTATTGTATTTGAAAATAAAATTGAGAAATTAAAAAGCTATCCGTTGATTTAAAAATAAACCATTGCATGTTAGCATAAATAATGTATTTTATGAAAAATAACTATTTTTTAAGGTAGTGAGAAGAGTGGCATTCTTTTACATTTTTACAGTTCTTTAATGTCTAGCTTAAAAGAAGAAAGCTCAGGGGCTTCCCTGGTGGCGCAGTGGTTGAGAGTCCGCCTGCCGATGTAGGGGACACGGGTTCGTGCCCCAGTCTGGGAGGATCCCACATGCCGTGGAGCGGCTGGGCCCATGAGCCATGGCCGCTGAGCCTGCACGTCCAGAGCCTGTGCTCCGCGACGGGAGAGGCCACAACAGTGAGAGGCCCGCGTACCACAAAAGAAAAAAAAAAAGATTGAACACAATTAATATTTTTTAAATTGCTTCATCAAGGACATTCCTAAGTGAAACTGAATTTTTTAAAAAAACTATAAATGTATGTTGGCTAATGACAGTTAATACAGTTTGGTGCCACTGCATCTTTCTGTGCTGAAGCACCAGCAGTTTTACCCACCAGAGCTTTGACACTACCAGAGCAAATGTCAGTGCAGTGAAAAAGGCAAATTTCTTAGTATAGTTATGAAGATAGGCTTGACCTTGTGTACCCCCCTGAAAGAGCCTCAGTGAGGCACAGAGGTTCACAAACCACACCAAGGGATACAGCAATGTGAAAAACAGACAAAAGAATCCCTGCCCTCGTGAAGTTCACATCCTAGCGGAAAGAGACAAACAAAAACCAACGTAGTTTGGCAAAATGTTAGTATTTTAGACAGTGATATGTACTAAAGAGAAAGAATACGATGACAACTAATGAAAACAGAGGAGAATATGAATTGTCAGGGGGTTTTGAGCATTTTAGTTCGGGTGACAGGGAAGGCCTCATTTTGAGTAAAGAACTGAAGCAGGTAAAGGAGCAAGTCAACAGAGAGTCTTGTGGGGAGAACATCCCAGTCCCAGGGAACAGCTAGGTGAGAATGTTTCTCTTGTGTCTCATGAATGGCAAGGAAACCAAAGAGACTGGCAGAGTGGGTGAAGGGGAGAGAAGTAGGAGGTGAACTCAGCAAAGTAAGAAGGACAGATCAGCTAGGGTCTTAGAGGTCAGTGCTTCTGGAAAATCAGGTACATGCACATCACCTGGGGATCTTGTGCAACTGCAGATTCTGATTCACAGGTGGGATTGGGGCCTGCAGTTCTAATGATTACCAGGTGATGTCAGTGTTGTGGTCCTCTTTGAATAGCAGTTTTGTAGACTGTTGTAAAGAGCTTGGCTCTAATTCTGAGTGACATAGGAAGCCATTGGAGAGAATCTAGCAGGAGAGTGTTGTTATGTTCTGACTTAACGTTGTAACATGATCAGCCATAATATTAATAAGAGTAGTGAGTTTGGAATCCTTTATCCAAAACCCTTGGTAACAAATGTATGTTAGAATTCAGAATTTTTCAGATTTTAGAAAGGTAATACGTTTCATGTATACATATATACTTATATGTATAACACCCTAGCAGTGACTGACACATCACTTTATAATCACACATTAATAATTCTTCAGTGAAATGAAGTCACATTTCCATATAATAAATAAGGACTAAATATTCTCACATCCATTTAGGTGAGGTTTTTACCATCAAACGAGTTATACAAAACTATAAAGATACTCTCAGGTTCAGGTCAGACTAGAGTTTGCTGCCAGATGAGTTATAAAAATGCTTCTACTCTTGAAAGCATTCAGATTTTGAGAACTGAGAAAAGTGGGTCTTTGTTGCTATTATACTTTCAGTTAGTTGCTCCTTGTGTCCTCACACTGCAGGAACTTCTTTAAAACAAAGAAGTCCATTACATGTTCATTTTAGGCATTGCTGGATGCAGTTGTTGGCAAGAGACACCACAGCCCCAGATCTTTCATGCCCTGGGTTCTCCTCTCAAAGGAAGAAACATAGGTAACCTATCAATTTGGAACACAAGTTCTCATTTCCAAAGAGTTTTTGCCTCTTGGCAGTCCATACTGTCATGTGCGCAGTCAAAGCACAGTTAATTAAAACATGCTGAGTGTTTTATTATACCTTGGGACAGTTAGCATGTGCTTAGAATTATCCCAACTCTGCTCATTTGTGGTTTATACAGTATTACTTCCATATCTGACTCTGTTTTCTTCCTACAGCTGTGAGCTGCCTTATTCCACATTTGGCTCCACATCTTGTAATCTAAAGCAAACTTTTTTGTGTTCTTCAGAATCTACTTGTGTGTGTGAGAGAGAGAGAGAGACAGAGACAGACTTTGATTGGTTTTCCCAGAGAAGTCCAGTTTAAAAGAAGCACATTTGGAAATTATCATGATAAGATGAGGAATGTTGTGACCTTTTCCTGTCTCACTTACCTGTGATGTCAAACTATTAGTAATAGGAACATTATCCCTCTTTTCCCCATAGAGTTAAATATAAGGGTTAGTATATCCTATTTTCTGAGTAGCTGTCCTCTTGATAAAGCTTGAAAACGCTGATGTAAGGCAAGACTTTGAAAGGTAGCTTGTTGGCATGGGGGAATCCTAATTATTCTATGAATCTGCGTCAAAAAATAATGTACATTCTAATAAACACATTCTACTGCATACTCTGAAGCCTGAGATTCCTTTTCCAAGGGCAAGGATCCAAGCGAGACATTGCTATAAAACTATGTAGCAATGGGAAATGTACGGATTAGAAATAATTTGTCCCAAAGGATGAATAACAAGGAGAAAAAACATTGTTTGCAACTTTTCCTTTAAGAAAAGAACAAGGAGGATACTGAAGGAGGTGAGGGCATTTGAGACAACTGAGTTATAGTTCTTAAATAACTGACTAAGAAGATCCCCACTAAAAGTGTAGTTTTAGTTGATTATTTTCTAGAACTTGTATTTATAAAAAGTAAAATTGGCTGTGAAGAGTTTTCATGGTTACATTTTTAATATCTGTAATTTCAAGTGCTCTGGAGTTGTTGGATTTGGAAAAAGTGTTCCCCAGGTGTATTCTTTTTTTGTGTGTGGTAAAATGTATATACCACATGATATACTCTTTTAAGGATGTAGAATTACAAGGATTTCTTAATTTATTGCAGTTTAATTTTAGATATGTGAGATGCAGAGAAATCAAGTAGAAGGGTCTATATTGTATTCGTTGAGTTTTGTGTATTCTAGTTTTTTTGTGGTAGAGGGTTTTAGGAACTATCATGTTAGTAAAGCTGAATATTTTTACTTAAACAAAATCCAAATGGGAGCCATTTGGGCATGTTGAGAGGCTTTATAGGAGCTAAATCTCTTCTTGAAGTTTTCTGTTAGAAACCTTGTGTTAAGTGGGCCTGAGGACTTTCTGTTAATATGCCAACATGTTGGGCTTCCCTGGTGGCGCGGTGGTTAAGAATCCGCCTGCCAGTGCAGGGGACACATGTCCAAGCCCTGATCCAGGAAGATCCCACATGCCGGGGAGCAACAAAGCCCGTGCACCACAACTACTGAGCCTGCGCTCTAGAGCCCGCGAGCCACAACTACTGAAGCCCGCATGCCTAGAGCCTGTGCTCTGCTGGAAGAGAAGCCACCACAATGAGAAGCCTGCGCACCACAACGAAGAGTAGCCCCAGCTCACCGCATCTAGAGAAAGCCCACACGCAGCAACGAAGACCCAACGCAGCCAAAAATAAATAAATAAAAGTTATTAAAAAAAAATGCCAACATGTTAGGATAAACATGATCAGAAATGACCAAACCTTTTAAAGAGAAAACTTCAGAGACATATGACTTGTCTAGAGGAGAAATAGTAGGTTGGAAAATGACAGCCCTTACCTTTGAATTGAGCTGAATGACCCAGTTCCTGTGTATAGCTTTTTGTTCCAGGAGTACTGTATTGTGAAAAGACTTGAGTAAGCAGAAGGCTTTGTTTGTGTAGTCTGTTTGCTGGGTCTGCCAAGTTGGTTAGAGGAACCATTGCTTAGGTCTTTAATTAAAGGCCAAGCTTGAGTTTTTGAAAGAAGAGATTTCCAAGTTTGGCTCGCATTTAATTTAGGAGGCTTTGTTGGCCTATGCTGTGGGTCCATGGTGAAGAGTTGAGCACTGCACTTGCAGAATATTTGTTTTGGGAGATCTTTGATGAAGTTACATGTGAGCACTCTAGTTGCACAGTCTCAGAAGTTCTTTTTCCCATGTATTAACAGTTCTGGGTCACTATTCTCTGAAGAATTAAAAACAATTATCTTTGGTTTTAAAAATAGTTTATTTCTGTCAGAATTGTATCATGACACATCACTTTTCAACTTGGAGCAGTTTTAAATGACTTTGTTTCTTCTAAGGTTGAACTTAACTGACCTGATTTGGCCATGACTTTGCAGAGTGAATATTAATTATCTTAGTTAAAATGCTTATTCACTGTGTTTTGGAGCATCTTCTAAGAAAGAAGTTTACAGCTATGAGTTACCTAGAAACCTAGCAAAGCTCTTTTTTACTTGGTTTCTCCTTAGTTTAGAGTTGTGAATGTTATTATGAGCCTTTTAATTTTTACTGTGAATTTTTGTTTTCCAAGAAATGTATTTTTTTTAGAGTGAGAAGTTGGTTTGTTTTCTTTATGACTCTTGCAAATATTAACTGTAGTAATTGTTTGGTTTTTATTGTGAATTTTATGCCCTTGTTCTTTTAGAAGATCACTTTATAGTAAAATAGAGTTTTATGGTCACAAGCATCTCATTATTTTGGTATGCCAAAATTTGGTACACAACAGGTGGGGATTAATCATTAATGCCTTGTATTTTCTGATTAAAGCAGGGCAGGGAATCTCATGCAAGTAGGTTGAAAGTAGAGTCTTCATTTCAAGGGAAAAATGGCTTTGTCTTATCAATAAACGTCAATTTTTTACAGAATTCTAAATTGTTAATTTTCAAACCAAAGGCAATCTGAAACATGCTTTAAAACATTAATCACATAGTTTTTGAGTGTGAGTATGTCATTAGTCTAAACCTCATTTAAAATGCAACATAATGCTTTTTAAGAAAACTCATCATATTGTTAAAAAGTTGTAAAAGCCTTTTTGTTTTGAGCCTAAAACAATGAACAGCTTAAATTTAACATTCTAGTCTGTTCTAGAATGAACCATTTATTTATTTTTATTATTTTTTAATATAAATTTATTTATTTATTTATTTTTGGTTGTGTTGGGTCTTCGTTGCTGCGTGTGGGCTTTCTCTAGTTGTGGCGAGCAGGGGCTACTCATCGTTGTGGTGTGCGGGCTTATCACTGTGGTGGCTTCTCTTGTTGTGGAGCACAGGCTCTAGGCACGCGGGCTTCAGTAGTTGGGCACACGGGCTCAGTAGTTGTGGCTCGCGGGCTGTAGAGTGCAGGCTCAGTAGTTGTGGCGCATGGGCTTAGTTGCTCCGCGCCATGTGGGATCATCCCGGACCAGGGCTTGAACCAATGTCCCCTGCATTGGCAGGCAGATTCTTAACCACTGCGCCACTAGGGAAGCCCTATTTATTTTTTAAAATAAAAAGTTCAGCAGGTTTAAACTTCGTCAGTGGAATATTATCCTAATCAAAGAATTTGTAAGACATAACTATATAATGATACACAAAACTGTATAATAGAAAGAAGGAAATAAAATTTTTTCTGTTTTCAGAGGTCAGTTGTTTTCAGTGACATCCATAGCTAGACTGGACCTAAATAGGATCTAATTGGAGAAAGCGTAAACATTTACTCAATCATACAATGTTTTAAGTTAATCTAAAAATTCAGAACGTTAGGGTATTTATGAGCAGATTTAACCTTGTGAATCAATAAGTGAATGCTTTGAGTACCTCCCAAATAGTCCTAATAGTATACATTATAATCTATCATATCTAAGATATTATCCTAGATATATTTTACTAAGATTTTTAAAGTCATTGCCTAAAGGTACAGATAAGTGTCTTGAAGTTTTTAATATTCAAGGAAAAAATGAATGTCCTGAAAATATTAGTATTTACAGAAAAAAGTAGCATAAGGGAAACTTACAGGCAAAAACAAGTTTAACACTAAATCATGCTTAAAATCTTTATCTCTGAGTTTAAAAAAAAGCAAGAAAAAATTGAAATCATTTTCATAAACATGATAAAATATGTAAAAGTAAGATTTTCTCGGCTCATAATTCTTTTTTTTAACATCTTTATTGGAGTATAATTGCTTTACAATGGTGTGTTAGTTTCTGCTGTATAACAAAGTGAATCAGCTATACATATACATATATCCCCATTATCTCTTCCCTCTTACATCTCCCTCCCACCCTCCCTATCCCACCCCTCCAGGTGGTCACAAAGCACCGAGCTGATCCTGTGCTATGTGGCTGGTTCCACTAGCTATCTGTTTTACATTTGGTAGTGTTTATATGTCCATGCCACTCTCTCACTTCGTCCCAGCTTACCCTTCCCCTCCCCGTGTCCTCAAGTCCATTCTCTACGTCTGTCTTTATTCCTGTCCTGCCCCTAAGTTCTTCAGAACCATTTTTTTTTAGATTCCATATATATGTGTTAGCATACGGTATTTGTTTTTCTCTTTCTGACTTACTTCACTCTGTATGACAGACTCTAGGTCCATCCACCTCACTACAAATAACTCAATTTTGTTTCTTTTTATGGCTGAGTAATATTCCATTGTATATATGTGCCACATCTTCTTTATCCATTCATCTGTCGATGGACACTTAGGTTGCTTCCTGTCCTGGCTATTGTAAATAGAGGCAATGAACATTGTGGTACATGACTCTTTTCGAATTATGGTTTTCTCAGGGTATATGCCCAGTAGTGGGATTGCTGGGTCATATGGTAGTTCTATTTTTAGTTTTAAAGGAACCTCCATACTGTTCTCCATAGTGGCTGTATCAATTTACATTCCCACCAACAGTGCAAGAGGGTTCCCTTTTTCTCCACACCCTCTCCAGCATTTATTGTTTGTAGATTTTTTGATGATATTCTTGGCTCATAATTCTTGCAGTTAACCAGTAGTGAAAAACATTTAATTAAGAAGCTGTTCTCTTTTCCATTCAGCAAATTCATTTAGAACAGGGAGAAGAGGTAAATGAAGACCTCCACAGAGGTTCTCAGGGGGAATTTGAGGACTTTAGAAGAGGTGGTGTTATTTATATGTTTGCCACAAAGCTTGTAGTTGATTTCTAAGCTTCTCAGACTGGGGATATTATTTCTCTGGTAAGGTATTTATTTCAAGAGCCCATTCAAAACAATTATAATTTCCTGTGGAGTTTGTTAAACGGTGCTTTTCTCTATCTGAATCAGTTTCCATGTTTTTCTCTTCTTATAAATAGTTAACTTATACTTTTAAAAAAATTTATAGGTGATTTACAATATTGTGTTAGTTTCAGGTGTACAGCAAAGTGATTCAATTATACACACACACACACATTCTTTTTCAGATTCTTTTCCATTGTAGGTTATTACAAGATATTGAGTATAGTTCCCTGTGCTATACAGTAGGTCCTTGTGGTTTATCTGTTTTATATATAGCAGTGTGTATCTGTTAATCCCAAACTCCTAATTTATCCCCCCCCTCGTTTCTCCTTTGGTAACAGTTAATTTTCTATGTCTGTCTGTTTCTGTTTTGCAAATAAGTTCATTTGTATCATTTTTAAGATTCTACATACAAGTGATATCATATATTTGTCTTTGTCTGATTTACTTCACTTAATCTGATAATCTCTAGGTCCATCTATGTTGCTGCAAATGGCAATATTTCATTGTTTTTTATGGCTGAATAAGATTCCTCTGTGTGTGTGTGTGTGTGTGTGTGTGTGTGTGTGTGAAGATGTGTGACCACATCTTCTTTATCCATTCATGGATAAAGTTGAAGGACACTTAGGTTGCTTCCATGTCTTGGCTGTTGTAAATAGTGCTACTATGAACATTGGGGTGCTTATATCTTTTTGAGTTAGAGTTTTCATCTTTTCCAGATATATGCCCAGGAGTGGGATTGCTGGGTCATATGGTAATTCTATTTTTAGTTTTTTAAGGTACCTCCATACTGTTTTCCATAGTGGCTGCACCAATTTACATTCCCACCAACAGTGTAGGAGGGTTCCCTTTTCTCCACACCCTCTCCTGCGTTTGTTATTTGTAGACTTTTTAACAATGGCCATTCTGATCCGTGTGAGGTAGTATCTCATTGTAGTTTTGATTTGCATTTATCTAATAATTAGTGATGTTGAGCATCTTTTCATGTGTCTGTTGGCCATCTGTATGTCTTCTTTGGAAAAATGTCTATTTAGGTCTTCTGCCGATCTTTTGATTGGTTCGTTTATATACTGTTTGTTTTTAGTAGTTGTTTTTTCCTCCTTAGCACAAATGAATCTATGCATTATATAATTTTTAAAAATACACAGATATATAAGAAAAGTAAAAATCACCATCAAGAGAATGCTTTCTCCTGGTTCTGGGGAAAGAATGATGTCCCAGTGGCCCAGCACATCCACTATATGTAATAAGTTAACTTCTCTCCTGCTTCTAGAAAGACTCTGGTTATCTACCATACATGGGAGAACTGAGAAAATACCACTCAAAACATTTTATGTGCTCTGTGGTTCAAGTGAGGAGCCTGGGTGAGGAGGGCCGACCTAGAGATCACTACTATTACTTAAACTAGCGTATGTCATTCTGAATCTTTCATATTCTCTCTCCTTGTCTCTGTGCCCCTCCCAATGTACACATTCACATACACATTTATATCTTTTGTTTAAAAAAATGAGATTATACTATATGTGCTAATCAACTAGGCCTTTATTTATTTTCCATATAGTTTAACAATCTCATTTTTTCTTTTGTTTTCCTGAATTATTTGTTTAGATTTTTACTTAGAGTCACAGAAGAGAATGTCTCAAACAGAACCCGCCTTTTTACCTCCCCAGTTGATTAGACATAGAGCCATGTCTCCACCTTCCCAGGCCTTGTCCACCACCTGTGATTTTTGAGTCCATTACTTCTCCTCCTCCGAGTCTTTGCTCCATCAATTTTTTCTCTTACCTTTGGCCTTTCTGCTGCTTGGCTTGTTTTCTCTGACTCATGAGAATTGACCTGGGCCTAACATAGTATTCCTCTCAGACATCTGAGTATTTAATACACAAAGCAGAGGAAAACACATGGTGCATTACTTATGGATGCCTCCTGGACAACACAGCCCAGGTTCCCTCCAGGACCTGAATCTCAAGCTTTCCTCAACATGTCTTCTATTTCAACCACTCTGCATTTTTACTGTTCCTCAAATACATTCTGAACTTTCTTGTTCCTGTGTCCTATTCACTGTGTTCCCTCTGTTTAGAAAGTTGTTCTGTCTTTTATTTCCAGTCTTCTTCCCTTGGCCCCTGTACTTTAAAAATCATCCGTCCTGGGCTTCCCTGGTGGCACAGTGGTTGAGAGTCCGCCTGCCGATGCAGGGGACACGGGTTCATGCCCTGGTCCGGGAGGATCCCACATGCTGCGGAGCGGCTGGGCCCGTGAGCCACGGCTGCTGAGCCTGCGTGTCCGGAGCCTGTGCTCCACCGCAACGGGAGAGGCCACAACAGTGAGAGGCCCGCGTACCACACACACACAAAAAATCATCCGTCTTTCAGAGCCACTGTCAGATGATATCACCTCTGATTTGTCTTTCTTGACATTCTGGCCAAAAGTGATTCCTTCTTCCCTTCCATTCTTTCATCAGCTCAGCAAATACTTATTGGGGACCTATTCTTGTCAAGCATTTTGACAAGATGATGGTTTATGAAACTCTCATTATGTAGAAGAATTACGTATTACTCTTATACTCTTATGTATTACTCTTATTATATTACCTTGTTAGTAAGTAATCGCATCCATCTTATTTTTCTTACTGCCCTTAAAGGTGTAAACTACATCTGGACCCACCTTGTAACTGACATTCTTACCCATAGAAGGTGTTTAATACATATTTATTGAATGAATGGAACTTTCTGATTGTTTTAACGTTTCTGTATGGCAGCATAATTTTGATATTTATATAAAATTCTTTTGTGTAGTGAATGAAAAGTATTACTGACACATAAAGGCAATGGAGAAAATGGATTTTGTGGGTATGTACTTAATTTAAGCACTCATCTATACCACGTGAAGATTATTTTAAGCAGCTGTCCCTGAATTTAAGTTGGTTTTAAAATTAGCTGTCACGGAGTTATAGGTTGTCAGGCTGTCGTTCTCAGTCATGCTCTAGAGATGGAAGTCTGTCATGTTGATATGCTTGGCTTGGGTGGATTTTCTGACAGAATCAAAAAGAAGTGATGGGAGTCCTTGAGACCTCTAGCTGAAGGCTCTTGCTAACGTCCTTTGAACGAGCTGAAAGGACTTCGTTCTGCTAAAGGAATTCATGATTTCCTCTCTTTTCCTGTCTTAGTTAACTTTTGTATTTCTTCTATTAGATGAAATGTATCTTATCCCACCTTACCCCATACCCTAAATGTGCCAAGGAAATCATGGTTTGAAACAGTTGTTCTCACAGCATGTTCTAGGGACTCCTGGAAGTCTCCAAGTTTTTTCAGAGTTTCCACGAAGTCAGAACTATTTTAAGTAATAGTAGTAAGACATTATTTGCCTTTTTCACTCTCATTCTCTCACAAATGGCTAGTTGGATCTTCCAGACTGTACATGGCATGTGATATCACAACAGATTGAATGCAGAAGCAGATAGGAAAATCCAGCTGTCTTCACTTATACCGGACATTAAAGAGATGTACAAAATTTAAAACAAATGTTTTGTCTTGAAAGCTAAAGTTATTTTTTCATAAAAATGTTAAGATATAATCGGTTTATTATTTTTAATAAATTAACAAATATATACTATTAAAATTTCTGTTTTAACTTCTAATATGGTTAATATCAGTAGATATTAAAAGCTCTTTAGAATCCATGTTTTTGAAACCAAAAAGTTTGAGAGACACTGTTTTAAAAGATTAAAAATATTTAAAATATCTGTCAGACTTTCTAACAGATTAAAAGGTGAAATCTTCTTGATGTAGTCAAGGTGTCTTCAAACTGGAATCTATCATCATTGATTCTATCAGTTTCTAATTGTTAGGCATTTAGGTTGAATCCAGTTTTTTAGTTTAAAAAGAAATATTTCAGTGGTATTCTTCTATATTAATATTTTTCTAATATCCTTAATTATTTTACAATAAATTCCTAGCAATAGAGCTGCTGGGTCAAAAGTATGCAGAAGGAACTGAAGACCTGTTACATAAATGCAGGAGCCAAATATGCTCCCACACTTTCTCCTCTTAATCACTGCCCCAGTTAGCAGGAAATTTAGTACCTTCCTCTTCAGGCAGTCTCCTCCTCCAAGTTTGAACTTCAGGAGACTTACTCAGTCCCAGAGTAGTCCCATTCTCTTACAACTACCCAGAAGAAAAGTGCAGTAAGTAATTGTACACTGTTTATCCTTCTTCTCTTTATCACTTTCTGTCAGTGTTGAAGACCAGCCCTTTGTTGATAGTTGCTTGTCTGAGTGCTACTAGGATACCCGTTTAGGTCAGACCTGGCCCAGGTCAAAGTAGTGACCCCAGTTGGAGGTTAAGATTGCAGTTTATTAGTTCACACGCTTATACTCAACGATTCCATGTGCCAGGGAGGCTGAGGTCAGAGACGCTTCTGGCCTCTGCCTCATGCTGGGCCAGAATCTGTCCTTCCTAATAAACGCATAAGCCCTCTGTATGACCCTGGATCACCAGTTTCAATTAATCCATCTTCAAAGTCATTTTCTTTCAGGAGTGTTTCTGCCTGTTCTTGCCAGTGGAACTTGGTTTAGGCTATAAGTTTTTTCTATGACAGAACTCCTTAAATTTGAATCTGGGGAATCAAAGATTGGGGTAATGTTTCTTCCCTTCCAGAAGGATTTAGGGTACTGGAAAATTGGTCTCAGCAACTCTAGCAATTAATTTTGCACATCAAGAGTGTAAGGTATGTTTTTCTAAGCCATGCAACTTCCCCCTCCCAGTGAGCCCCTTTTCCCTGAGTCCTGAGGACGGTGGAGCCTACCCTTTGCCTAACTTGTTCAACAGAATGGCCCATACCAAGGTGACCTCGGGTCTCCACCCCTAAACATAAGAGAGACTGTCATAATTTTTAAACGTTCCCTTCCAAAGAGCATCTCATTTAATCTCTGCCTTAACAGATGCCTGTTACACACTTTTAAGGCTTATGGTATGTATTGCCAGTTGTTCTTTAGAGAGGTTGCACCAGTTTACACTTCCACCAGAAAAAAATAGATTGCTAGGAAAAGACTTTTAAAAGCCAGACTGTGTTGTTAAATGTCACTGATAATTAGAATTGTTTTAATATTAAAGGAAACACAAACTTAAATCCCAATATTTCTTGGTTATTTGCCAGATACTCATTTTATTTGGCCACAGAATTGTGATCTGTAGCATCTCAAATAATGTCAGTCAGTCAGTCAGTCAGTCAGCCAGTTATTTATTTATTTATTTATGGCTGTGTTGGGTCTTCGTTGCTGCGCGTGGGCTTTCTCTAGTTGTGGCGAGCGGGGGCTACTCTTCACTGTGGTGCACAGGCTTCTCATTGTGGTGGCTTCTCTTGTTGTGGAGCACGGGCTCTAGGCGCGTGGGCTTCAGTAGTTGTGACATACAGGCTCAGTAGTTGTGGCACACAGGCTTAGTTGTTCTGCGGCACGTGGGATCTTCCCAGACTAGGGCTCGAACCCGTGTCCCCTGCATTGGCAGGCAGATTTTTAACCACTGCGCCCCCAGGGAAGTCCCTCATTGTGTTTTTAAATTCGCTTTTGGTGAAGGCAGGAGAGGGTACTCATTTACTAAAGGTCTCCTGAGTGCAAGGTGCTTAATGTATGATACCTAATATAATCCTCACAACAAACCTGTGTTGTTACTATTCCCATTTTAGATGATATTGTTACTCTATTTTATAGATAAAGAAAAGAGAGGTAGTAAATTTCCTAAAGTCACACAGCAAGTAAAGGTTGATGTTCCCCTAAGAAAGCCCTATCTAGGACTAGATGAACAATCCCCCAGAGAAACAACTTTGATTATTAGCCTCTTACTCTCTTACCATCTCCAAAGTGAAAGCAATCTCCAGGGCCTCCTGCTCATAGGTGCAGGCTTTGCGCAGAGTTTGCAAGGAGTTAGGGCCAACTGCAAAGGGAGAGGGCACAGTCTTATACACTTCTTTCACTTCTGACACCAATTGCAAGTTGGAAGGGGTTCCCTCAAATCACGCTTGGGTTCGATGATTCTCTAGAAGGACTCACAGAACTCACTAAACACTGTTATACTGAGAGTCATGATTTATTACAGGGAAAGGATACAGATTAAAATCAGCCAAGGGAAAAGCGCATAAGACAGGGTCCGGGAGAAGTACAAAACGCAGAGCTTCTCTTATCCTCTGTGGAGTCAGGACGCATACTCTTCCGGCATTGATGCGTGGTGATACACATGGAATACTTCCAATCAAGGAAGCTCTCCCAGTCCTGAGTTCAGAGTTTTTAATGAGGGCTTTATGATTGATGGCCCACATGGTTGATCTCATTCTCCAGCTTGACTGGCACTGTCACCCAAAACCCCACCCTAAGTCACATTGGTACTCTCTGGCTAGCCCAAGGCTCCCAGACAAAGAAAATTACCCCCTAGGAGCTGGAGGCAAAAGTCAGACCTCTTCTGGGGCGCAAGATTAAATTCTTTTCTACACTGGGTCTCAGCCTTGTTGAGTGCCCTTCCTCTTCTTGGCCGCATGTGCCATCTTCCGCGTGGTGGGTTGCGAGGTGCCTGGTCCCTGCAGCTTATGCTGTTTGGACGCTGGCAAGGAGGCTGAGACACACATGTGAATATGGGTGAGTGCCAGGAGAGTGAACGTCTACTCTCCTGTTAAACCTGGAACTGTCCTGGGATTGAATGGCAATATAACAGCATCCATATGGCATCAATGAAATCATTAAATGACTTGAATGCTTAGAGGCAAATTTTTCCTCGTATTAAAAATATATAATTCAATTAACTTATTAAGATAAACATCAGTATAATTAACCCTCCAAACATACACACACCCCACCCCCACGCAAAGTAAATATGTATATATCTATATGTCACTGTGCTGAGGTCATATTTCATCCTAATGTTATATCATTCCTATGTGAGTTTACCTGAGTTGGTAGTTTTCCTAAATAATTGCTCATTCATATACCGACAGTCCTCATTATTCTTGATTCTGTTTGTGTTTGCAGATTTGCTTACTTGCTAGCATTTATTTGTAACCCTTTTAAAATAAATACCTGTGACACTTTCATAGTCATTCGCTAACATTTATAGAGTGGCAAATTGAGTTGCATGACCTGAATATTCCGGGCTGGGGTTGAGCAAGGCCACTCTGCCTTCTTTGTTTTAGCTCTTATACTGTTAACAAGTGTTCTTTTCATAGCCTATTTAGTGCCACATTTTTTGCATTTTTGTGACTTTTTATTGGTGATTTTACTTTTTAAAATGGCCCCTAAGCATAGTGTCAAAATCCTGTCTGGTGCTTCTAAGTGCAAGAAGACAGTAATGTTATCTTGAAGACAGTAATGTTATCTTGCAGAGAAAATACATGTGTCAGGTAAGTTTCACTGAGGCATGAGTTATAGTACAGTTGGCTGTGAGTTCAATGTTTATGAATCAACAATATATACTAAATAAGGTGTGTTTAAACAAAAATACACAGAAAACAAAGTTATGTATTGATTGGTTGATGAAAATGTTGTGACCAGAGGCTCACAGGAACCTAACTTGTGTTTCCCCAGGTGCAGTGGTTCAGTATTGGTTAATTCAGTGTTTATGGTGATGTTGTAGAATATAACTACTGTGAATAATGAGAGTCAGCTGTATTTGCTGCATTACTTCATTCATTTATTCATGTAATCTTTTATTCATTCTTTGAGAAAACATATATGAAAACTTCTCCTGGGTGCCAAGCAATTTCTACATGACATAGAATTTCCCTTTTATGTTCTTTTGCCCATCATCAGTAGTCTTACTGTAGCCCTCTGACTCAAAGTATTTGTGTGGTTTATGATAACACATCATAAATGAAGTGTGAGATTGCATTTTAAAGGTTGGGGGTTGGGGGCTGAATGTTTCGAGTCTGTGACCATTTTAATGTGAGCTACCTATACAAGAAATCACCCTCCTCAGTAAACTTCCCAGTTTTCTTGCCTCCTTGGAGACCACGATTTTTAGGATCAGATTCCTCAGTGGGTTTCTGTTGGATGCCAGCAGAGCCAGGTGATGTGTCTGGCTACACCTCCTCACACCAAAATGCTGTGTCTGCTGGTTTGGCTACGTGGCCTTGCAGGCAGGGCTTTGTGCTGGCAAGATTATTCCTCAGCTGTGCTTCACAGATGAGAAGCCAGACCACGCTGTCCCCTCTCCTTTCTCCACTTCCCCCGTCTCCCTCGTGTGCTTGTATTTCCATCTCTCTCCACTGCCTCTTCACACTGTCTCCTAACTCACATTCAAGCAGAGTGAGGGGAAATGGACCTGGAGAGCACATGTTCACCTCATGTTCTTTGTGGCTCTCTAGATACACTGTCCTACATTGAAGTGCTGCTCATTTCCTGGTTTTGATTGTCCAGGATGTATGAGGACTAAGGTCTGTACCTTGCTGTTCTTCTCTCTTGATGTTAGTAAAAGTTTCACTGGACTCCCCCAAATGTGATGGAGGGAAATATAGAAAAGTTCCAATGATTTCAGGGATCTTTCAGTGGAATGATCATAGAATTAAGCCCAAAGACCTTGTTGATATTACCTCAGTGACAGCAGTAAAAATTAAGCGTGACGTTTTTATGTGATAAGCAGTTGAATAAATACAGTAACTTTCTTTGAACATCTTTGTGAAATTGTCCTCCAAGGAAGGGAGGAGCAAGATTAAAAAACCTTTGAATGCCCTTTAGTGCCTAGTACGATGCCTAGAACAAGTAGACCTCAACAAATATGTACTAAATGAATTAATGATTAAAATATCTCATTTAAAATATAACTATTCAATAATGTTAATTTGATGTTTATTCTTTCAGATACAGATGAATATAGACCTCCTGTTTGGAAATCTTACTGTAAGTATACAAATAAATTGGGTGGGTTATAGTGCTTTATAAGTAATATAAAAATATCAGGAACATTAGATATGAAGAGTCATTCCATTTTGTGTCCATTATTGAAAAATTAATTCACAACAGAATTTGTGAATAGCACAGAAAAAGAAACTGGGGAAATAGGAGCATTTCCACAAAGTCTGTCATGGTTTGCATGTCAGGAATGCATCTCATCCCTCTGAACTCGCATGGAATTCCGTGTTATGGAACTTGAGACCACTTGTTGACAGTGGCTGATAAAACTAATGCAAGGAGAAGCTAACTAAGAATTCAAGGAATCTAATATTCTTAGATCCTGTTTTTTATATTAAAAAAGGAATAAATAAATAATGATAAGTCAGGAGCCTATCTTACTAGAAAGAATGAGTAAAAAGTGGTCTTCTTTTTTAGGAATTGCCTTCCAAAATATAAAAGAGAGACACTGAATCTATATTGTTCTTTAAACTTGGCATTAGAATACAGATTTTTTTCTGAAGAGTCTAGGTTCTTAGTCCTTTATTTCCCCTTCCTTGTTGCCTAGAGAATATTATTGCATCAAGTAAAAGCTACTTCAGAATTTTAAAAAATGGAAATAGGGTTAATATAATCAGAGTTGTTTTTTAAAAATCCATGAATGCACTGTTGCAGAAACCAGTACTGTAAACTTTTGTTTGTTGTCTGTAGAGTCAAATAAGCAACCTAAAAAACCTGTACTTTAAATACAGATTATTAGCATCTTTGTAAATGTTGAGTTATTCTGAATTTTGATATTTGTAAGTTGCTGAAATCTGCTGACTGAAAGAGCAGCAATTCAGATTCTTACTTGGTTTTATGTTCCCAGAGCAACAGAGAGTTTATTGTAATAGGTTGCCACTGGGGGCTAATTATAGTAAGCAAAATATGAACAGTCTCTAAAAATATTGCCATAGATGCGTTTTCCCCCACCCCTGCTGCTTCTGTTTTGATTCTGGGGAGTATAGTTCAAAGAATGTATAAAAATGACTGATGATCTTTACCTCTCAAAGATTTTGTCTCATAACCTCATTGGCGGGAAGCCTGTTTAAAATTCTTCTCTGCATTTTCTGGTTTTCAGTTTACCTTTATTCTCTTTGCTCTGATTTGTGCCTTGCACATTTTAATGTAAGAGCATTTATAAAACCTCAGACTGTTATTGAATCATGGTGGTGATTTTCCCCCGAAGAATATTGATTACTAAATGTGGTGTATGCAATTTGTATTTTCTGTATCTTCCTATGTCTTATAGTAGCTACCATTTGTCTTAAAAATGGCATATTTCTTTTTTTTTTTGGTGATAATACTGAGTTTTATAGTTTCTTTTAGTGACTTCAGTGCCTGAAGAACACTGCCACCCCCCATCATTTTAACAGTAGAAACAGGGAGGAAATTATTAGAATAGACTTTATTTTCTGACCATCAAAGGCAAAAACTTCCAGTTCAGTGAAATTTTATGATTAAACTGTGCTAAAGCCACGCAGAAAGGTCCATATTTAAAACTGGTCATGTGAAATTTCCTTATGACATCATGATGTTGTCTTCTAAGAATTTGTATATGTGCAAATTTTAACTAATGAGAAAACATGTAAAAGTTACATTGTCACATTGAAATAATTGTTGCGATGATCATTTAGATTGTTAAATGTGTTTGTCAAAATTCTGATCCTAGAAAAAATTGGGATTGAATTTTTTTTTGAGGTTGGATTCTTTTTTCTTTTTGTTTGTTTGTTTTGCCTTTACCACTCAGTCAGTTTTATAGTCTTATGTCTAGCTAGCGGTAAATAATCTCCAGTAAGGTATTTATTAATAAAATTCATCTTCATTAATGAAGTTCATCTGTCCCAGAGTCTGTACGTTTTAATAGGAAAAAATTTTTAAACTGACAAACCTGTGACACCTGTATTTCATCAATAGTGACTGAAATTTTAAGTTACTGGAGTAGTAGGCCCTGCCCAGTACCCTCTATAATTGAGCCATGACATTTTGTTTAATTCCTATATATGCCTTGATCAGAGTTGATAGTTAACAAATTCTGTTTGATCGTCTTTGGGACTGACAAACCATAATGCATTCGTCATCTTCTCTGTATTGTGACTTAAATTTTTGTAATTAAAATACTCCTCAAAATGGTGATAAAATCTAAATGGATTGAGATTTTAAAAAAATCAGGTATGTCAGTCCACATAAGGAGATACAAGCAGAATGAAAGCTATTCAGAATGTTCTGATTGTTCACTTCTATTCTGTACTACATCTGTAAAACTGAAGGGGACAGTTACATTTTCATGTCAAAAGTTGCAGCATGTTAAGGATTTTTTTTTTTCTGTCTTTAGCTTGTTGGGGTCTGAACAGCTTTTCACAATGTGATTCTATGAGAAACTTATTTTCACTGTGATTCTATAAGAAACTTATTTTACCCATGCCTCTCTTGTGCTTTCTGATTTTGGTTTAGTTGAGCTTGTGAAAACATAATTCTAAAACCTTACAAGTTGAAACCAATAATTAAATAGAATTAGCAAGATTCTAAGTTGAGAACTCTTTTAAGACAAGTACAGTTTTGTTGCTTTTCAATATGTATTGCTTGAATTAAACCAGGGGCCAAACATGTAATAAATGAGACAAGTGAGGCAGGTGGGGACTGTGAGAAAGCAGAGAGAGGATGCCCTGTACGTAGGGAGTAGCTCATAGTTAGCTCCCCTTTACTGTGGGTATCTAACACTCTGAGTCCAGTGCTGTCACATCTTCTAAGTTTTCAAGAGAAGCTGGAATTCTCTTTTGCTTTTGTTGTTAAATCTCTTAATTTTTAAATGTTAAAAACAAATTTGAATTTGGAAAACAGCAAACCAAACAACACATGTGAGCCAGTTTTGACCTCAAGATACCAACTTGTGATCTCTGAACTTGATTAACAATGTATTGTCTCTAGATACTGAGAATTTCATTAATCAGTGCATAAACATTGACACTTCTAAGGTGATTGAAAAATGTTGAGTACTTTAATTATATGTCTTCTCATCTTGAAGTTAGCTATTAATTTTTGGTGAATCATTTAATGATTGTGCAATTTAAATTTTCAGCTGAGTTCTGGTTTAAATGACAAAAAAACTATAAATTGAGAAGGGCCTGAATTAATTACTCTTTATTACAATGTATGATTTTTTAATGATCCTTTTGATGGGTATTCCCTGAATTCATGTTATATTCAGTTATACAATATCCAAAGGCCCTCCCTTTATATATATTTTTATTAAAAGTGAGTCTTAAAGATAAACTCACCATTGGTAGCCAATAAGGAGGCATTTGTCTAAAAATTACTCCTCTCCATGAAATAGAACTATACTCGTTGAAACTCTGATTAAAACAAAGGGTGAAATTCTCACGTGATGATATTTCACTCTTTTTTTCATACTGGCTTATCTTAATATTTGCTTGCTGAATAGGTAAATGCATTATTGGTGATAACCAGATACTACAGTATTTGTGCTTTGAATCAAAATCAACATTTTACTTTCTGTAGTAACTTTTAATGTCCTTCTTGACCACCATTCAGTTTTCATAATTCAGTTTCTATAGGTGACCCTACTTTCCAAAGCATTTGCTTGACAAAGGGAAACAATTGATCTTTTGAGAATTGCTGGTCAAAACAGAAATGTGAACTGGATTTTCACGTCTTAGAGTTACGTTACCAACAGGGAGGAATGGACCTGAAGCATGGACCTTTTTGCATATCATGATTTGCTTCTCTTGGGAGGATGGAGATTTACAAATATCTCTGAGTGGTACACATGTGCTCTCCCTGTCAGGGCCAGACAAATTTAGTTTCAGTGCTTTCTTTCTTCCCTTCCCCATCTCAAAATTATTCCCTTCATATCATCTCTTTAATCCATACAAATATATTCACAGTAGTATTTTTGAAAAACTAACTCTCACAGTAAAATATGGGTATCTAAAACTATTTTAATATGTTACGTCTTGTAGGGATTTTTGCAACCAGGAGGATAAGGCAAAGGAATACATTTCTCTCAGTAGATTCCAAACATTATTAAATGAGAAGTGTTTTGTTTATTTTTTGATTCTTAAACAGTAAAGCTGTATCTTCTTAGCACCTTTTAAATTATAGCATTACCATGTTGTTATGTTTTGGTGATGAACTGTGGATGCATCCTGGTACCCAAATATCATTGTAAAGAATTTTATGTATTAGTATCAGTCACCTACATATAAGAATAGCTAGTCTTTATTGAGTGTTTACCATGTGCTGGGGACTATTTTAAGTCTTTCACATATAGTGTTTAATCCTTTCAGTAATCTATGAAGTAGAAACTATTTTTATCCCCATTTTCAAATGATGAAAGCCGAGGCTCAGTATGCATTGTTAGAGGCAAGAGCCCCAGTGTTCAGACCCCAGGTGGTCTGGTTCAGGAATTCAGATTTGCAACTGCAATACTGTGTTGCCATTACATAGCAATACAGAACAGTGATGTGTGCCTGTGTATGTTCTCAGTATATTTAGTGTATGTATATACACATATACATATACATAGTCTAATTGTATATGTTTATATATGTCCCTATACTATATATGAATGAATATGATCAGAGGTGGAGTCTATATAATGACAGTTGAAATGTGAGCCATACATTGTCTGACAACCCCAGATGCTGGGTAGTTTGATGTTATATTGACCAAATGTCTATGTATTTAAATACAGTATTAAATTCAATTATATGTGATTATATGTGTAGAAATAGAAAACAGATTTTCTCCAAGAGATAAACTCAGACCTACATAAACACACTTTCTCTGATAACTACACGTTCTATTCATTTTTTTCTTTAAGTCAAGAAGCCTGAAGTGAGTCTTAGAAGGACATGGTATTGGTATAATTTTCACCAATCCATTTTCAGATACCCTAAAAATTATCCTCTGGCAAGCTATTTAAGTGTCTGAATTCTCTCTTTTGCTGCATTTACCCTAGTTGAATAAGTGGTGGTAACTTTGGCTCAGAAATTTTGTTTCTAGGGGAGATTATCTTTGAAGATAGATGTTCACAATATAAATAGGGGAGAAAAACAGTGTATGTGTTACATCTAGCCTATAAATCCTAATTTTAGTTTCAAGTTTGACACTTAATAATGTACTTTTAAAATATACAACTAGTATTTGTTTATAGCAGAGGCATGCTTTATGTAATATATCCACAAAAATTGGGGAAACTAAATGCCCAGATTATGGAGAACAGAGCCAGATATCCAATACTGATTTGTTATAACACTTCTGTGGATTATGATTTTCTTATTTGTGTTTGCTCCTGGGCTTTCACTAAATTTAGTTTGGTTTACGTTCTTTGCTTCATAGCAAAATTTAATTTAATAACAAATAGGACTGTACCACAGTTTTCTTATGAACATAAAAAAGCAGGCAGGTTTTGATTCCTAATATATTCAGATGCTCTACATAAGGGAAACTGACATGTTTTATTTTCTAACTTCCCAGTATATCAACTGCAACAAGAAGCCCCTCATCCTCGGAGAATTACCTGTACTAATGAGGTGGGTGTAATGAAACCATTACAACGAAATGTCTCTCAATCATTTGTTTCCCAAACTTTGACCTTCCTCAGTGACATGGTTATTTGTGGGATTAACTTTTGATGCTACTTAGCATCATAAAATTGTAACTTGAATGCATTTTTCTTAACATTCTTCTCACTTGAAATAACTACCACTTTTTAATGGACTGTTTGGAACACAGGATAGAATAAGACATTATAGTTTTAAGTGACGTTAGTATTCTTTTCAGTGAATTTTTACATTCTTCCATTTTTTAGTGTTTTATTCTTTACTTTTTAAAACAGAGTTTGAAGGCATCATTGTAGCATTATTGAAGTAATTTTTCCATTAAAAAAAGATCTAAATCATGATTTTAAAAAGTCAAAAGCAAAATCATGGACAGTTCACCAAAAGAGATATGACATATATGACATGACAGTATATGAAAGGATGTTCAACTTCATTAATAATAGAAATGCAAATTAAAATACACAGTGAAAATTTTCACTTTTCAGATTGGCAAAAGTTCAAAAACATAGAATATACCCCTTAGCTGGTAAACCTGTGAGGAAATAGGCACGCATATATTGCTGATGGGAATGTGAAATGCTACAACTTTATGAGAGTTTTGTAATATCTAACATCTGCATTTACCCTTTGACCTACCAGTCCAAATCCTAGAGATTTACTCTGATGAATTACCTGTACAAATATGGAATAGCATGCTCTCAAAGTTTTTCATTGTAGGATTATTTGTAATAGCAGAATATTGGAAAAAATCTAAATGCTCATAGGTGACTGATTGAATAAATTATAATACTAAAAAGAAGAAGGAAGATTTCTATGAGCTGATATGGAATGATTTCCATATGCAAAATGTATATATAGTAATTATGGTTCCTTTTTAGTAATAAAGAAGGGAAAATAAGAGAAAAAGCTTATTTTTGCAAAAGAGAAACACAGGAGAGTTAACCCAGATACGAGTGAAATAGTTTTCCATAAGGAGTAGGTGAGGATCAATATAGAGGGGATAAGGATGGAAGTGAGATTCCTCTGAGGGTGTGTTTTTATATAGTTTTGACTTTTGAACTATGCAAGTGTTTCACATATTCAAATAACCAAATTAAATAAAAATGATTTTAAAAACCCTAAAATTGAATACAAATAGAAACAAATGAACCTAACAAATTCATAACATAATCACTCAAAATTAATTTAAGTAGTTTTTAAACATATTATTTTGGCTATACAAATATAGAGGGAAATATTCTAAGATCCATAACCTACAAAAAGATCTTTTAACTATAGTTATTAGATTTGTTGTTGTTAGTGGTACTTGTTTAGAAATTCTGCAGTTATTTTGTTATAGGATAGAGCAAATAAGTAATTATATTGAATTTTAGGGAACCAAGGTTTTTAGAAGATATTAATATGGAATAGGGGAAATTGAGAGGCACACTGTGGTATTGAATTTGAATTGGAGGTATTAATAAATACCTATGACATCATAGATTTTTAAAAATGTATTTTCCATCTCAGTTTATGGAAAGGGCTTAGAAGCAGTGATGCCCCAGTAAGAACGAATAAACCCAGTGTCCAAATTTTAGTTTCCAAATACTGTTTGCTACTAAAAGGAGCCAGTGCTCCTTAGAGAAATTCCTGATTGTAGAATATGGGGCAGAGAGGTCCAGGAACATCTTATGTCAGAAAGCAAGAAGGGCTCAAAAATGGATGAGGATGTGTCAAAAACACATAGCAGCCCACTTGAAGAGTTCCCAAAAGCAAAATTTCGGACCATTTGACATCAAAAAGAATAATGATAGTAATGAATTACAACACATTGAATGAAAAAAGAATGTGTAAGTCTATAATGATACTTACAAAAAAAACCTATCCCAATACAAAGAGGGAAAAGAAAGGGGAGAAAGTTGTTCTTTCCAGCACTAGTGCCTAAAAATGTAGAAAGAATGATAATGATTTGCACTGATAATTGAGTCAGGCAAGGATCACCACTAGACTTTAAAACATTGAATAAAAGGTTGTAGGTAAACAGAATAATCACATGGTCTTGATTATTTATGAACTGCAAAGAGAAAAATATTTTCATCTTTATAGTGGAGAAGTCTAACAGTCACACCTTTAGTCAGGTGATCAAATTTAGCATTACCTGCAATGGGACAGACTGACACGCGTCTCCTAAATGATGCAATGAAACATACACAACATCATTTATGTAGTATTTCTGCCTAAAATGTTTAACTTAAATCTGTTTATGAAGTATAAGTCAGACCAATCCAGAATGTGTACATTCTGTAAGACAACTGTTCTGGGCTTTTAAATAATTTCATTTTCATAAAAGAAATAACAGTTGTGGGACCATTCTAAAGTAAAGGAGACTAAAGAGGCATGCCAACCAAATGCAATGCATGCACCTCGATAGAGTCCTGGTTTTATACATATATATATATATATATTTTTTTAAAGCTACGCATTCTGGGTACAGTTGGAGAAATTTGAATGTGGACTATATATTAGGTAATATAAAGTCGTGGTAACTTTCTTATGATATACTGTTGAAAAGAATTGCGTCTTCATTGTTTAAAAAAATGTTGAAATGGATTTTGTTATTGTGACATTTGGTTTAAAAAAACATTAAGTAACTCTGAAAGCACATAGTTAGTCACAAAGGAATGAATTTACAAAATTAGGCAGGGATTTCATGACATTACCTTTTATTTATTTTTGGCTGCATTGGGTCTTCGTTGCTGCGTACAGGCTTTCTCTAGTTGCAGTGAGCGAGAGGCTACTCTTCATCGCGGTGTGCGGACTTCTCATTGTGGTGGCTTCTCTTGTTGCGAAGCACGGGCTCTAGGCACACAGGCTTCAGTAGTTTCAGCACGAGGGCTCAGTAGTTGTGGCATGCGGGCTCAGTAGTTGTGGCGCATGGGCTTAGTTGCTCCGAGGCATGTGGGATCATCCCGGACCAGTACTCAAACCCATGTCCCCTGCATTGGCAGGCAGATTCTTAACCACTGCGCCACCAGGGAAGTCCCGAGATTACCTCCCCCCCCCCCCCGCACCTACCTCCTTAACCACTCCTTCTCAGTCCTGGAAGGGCATCAGAATCACCTCTAGATCCTTTAAAAACATACATATGTTCAGGCCCCTTCTCAGACCTTTTGAAGTATGATCTTTGGTAACGGAGCTCAGAAATCTGTATGTATAGGAAGCCCACAAATGATTCTGACCTACAGAGATGTTAAGTCAGCACACTTTTCTTTAAAATCTTTGAAAAAAGAGGATACTTCATGCATGCCCTGGTATGGAGTAATCTCCTGGAGGGAGACCTGGAGTACTCAGCCCTTCCACAGGTGAGTCATCACCAGCTAGGTACTGAGGCAGCACAGAGACCAGACTCCATTTGGCCCTTTACTCATCTTTGAAGATTCTACTGTGTTGCCCACTGCTGCTGAGACTGGTATATGTTTAGCACTGCAAATCTTTAGTTATGATATTGCAAAAAATAACATCTTGAAGATGTTTTGACAAATAAATTTGACTTTTGAGTTATTCCTGAGAGAGTTAAAAAGAAAGTTCCAAGGAGTTTCTGAGGAGAGATTGTTCAACTAAGCTTCTACATTGCTGATTTTGCTTTAGGTAGTTACTTGTGCTACTACTTTATCTGCTTATTAGCAAATTGAAGTTTTTCTTCTTCATTTATCCTTGTCTGCTAGAAATGCTTGTCATTTTCCACCCGTACAGGTTCTGATGACTTCACTTCACTCATCCTCTCAAATATTCATCTTTGAACTAAGATGAGCTCTTTATTCATGGGCATAAAGAGAGACGATTAGTAGAAATGGACTCGTGTTTTTCCATTACATTTCTTTTTTGTTTGTTTGTTTGTTTTTGCGGTACGCGGGCCTCTCACTGTTGTGGCCTCTCCCATTGCGGACCACAGGCTCCGGACGCGCAGGCTCAGTGTCCATGGCTCATGGGCCCAGCCGCTCCGCGGCATGTGGGATCCTCCCGGACCAGGACACGAACCCGTGTCCCCTGCATCGGCAGGCGGACTCTCAACCACTGCGCCACCGGGGAAGCCCTCCATTACATTTCTTAATCATGTCTTAGTTCGCTATGATGATCCACCATTTTCTCTGTTTCAGAGAACTGTCAAAATTGTCAACTATCATGTATTGAGGGCTATGATTTGTATAGGACAAGTTTAGAAGCTTGAATACCAATAGTTTGTCAAAGGTCCTGTTTCAGTAGAATCCTAGGATGTTTTAAGAGACCATCCAGTCCAACATCTATACCGTATCTCTGAGATAGCTTTGTGCCTTCCGGGGGAATTAATGACTTCGTTGTAGCCATTCTGTCTTCAAAGAGCTCTAGCTGAAAGAAGGTTTGTTCTTCAGCTCTATTAAATGCTCTCTCTCTGAACCTTCTAGTTTCAATTCTAGTTTTGTCCTTGGACTTTTGCAGAATCAGTCAAATCCTTCCCCACATAACAACCTTAGGAAACTTAAACTTCAACCTTCAGAAACTTGACGCTGCAGCTAAATTTCTCTTCTCAAGCTACAAAATGAGTTACTCATAAGCATTGTTTTCTAGAATAGACATACCAATCACAACCAAATACGTTATTGAGAGAGTTGGCAAAGACCTGAATCATAATCACTTGTCTGAAACTGGGTCTTTTCCTGTTTCCTTTCCCCTCTTCTAGTGCCAGTTCATTTAATTCTGTTCTGTTCCTGGCCTCTTAGATAAACTTAACTTTACATTTTATTTTATTTGATAAGAATACTGGTGAAAGACAGCAGACTCTTCTAAGAGAGTTATTTAAAATAACTAGAAATTAATGTTTCTGAAGGACGCTTTAAGGTCCAAAAGCCATCTTTAGTAAATGAGTGCACAAAGGCATCCTGCCAAGCATTTGGGGAGATCCATAACTGTTGCAGTGCTTTAAAGCAATTCTGTGATTAGTATTACAGAAAGATAATCTATCATGAAACTACATCATTAAAATAATCTCTGCCTTATCTTGTTTCTGTATTAAAAGTTATCTGTGTTCACTTCAAGATGCTCTTAAATCAAAGATCTTTCTGAATCAAAAGGCTTTTGTAGGCAGTCTCGTCTCTAATTATAAAGTGTTTCATGTTACTAATTTTATTTTTAATTTTCTTTTTTTATTTTAAACATTTTATCAAGAAGGCACTTTTTTTTTAAATACAGCAGGTCCTTATTAGTCATCAGTTTTATACACATCAGTGTATACATGTTAATCCCAATCTCCCAATTCATCCCACCCCCACCCCCCTGCCGCTTTCCCCCCTTGGTGTCCATACGTTTGTTCTCTATATCTGTGTCTCAATTTCTGCCCTGCCAACCGGTTCATCTGTACCATTTTTCTAGGTTCCGCATATATGCATTAATATATGATATTTGTTTTTCTCTTTCTGACTTACTTCACTCTGTATGACAGTCTCTAGATCTATCCATGTCTCAACAAATGGCCCAATTTCATTCCTTTTTATGGCTGAGTAATATTCCATTGTATATATGTACCACATCTTCTTTATCCATTCATCTGTCGATGGGCATTTAGGTTGCTTCCATGTCCTGGCTGTTGTAAATAGTGCTGCAGTGACCATTGGGGTGCATGTGTCTTTTTGAATTATGGTTTTCTCTGGGTATATGCCCAGTAGTGGGATTGCTGGATCATATGATAATTCTATTTTTAGTTTTTTTAAGGAAACTCCATACTGTTCTCCATAGTGGCTGTATCAAATTACATTCCCACCAACAGTGCAAGAGGGTTCCCTTTTCTCCATACCCTCTCTAGCATTTGTTGTTTGTAGATTTTCTGATGATGCCCATTCTAACTGGTGTGAGGTGATACCTTATTGTAGTTTTGATTTGCATTTCTCTAATAATTAGTGATGTTGAGCAGCTTTTCATATGCTTCTTGGCCATCTGTATGTCTTTGGAGAAATGTCTATTTAGGTCTTCTGCCCATTTTTGGATTGAGTTGTTTGTTTTTTTTAATATTGAGCTACATAAGCTGTTTATGTATTTTGGAGATTAATCTTCTGTCCATTGATTCCTTTGCAAATATTTTCTCCCATTCTGAGGGTTGTCGTTTCGTCTTGTTTATGGTTTCCTTTGCTGTGCAAAAGCTTTGAAGTTTCATTAGGTCCCATTTGTTTATTTTTGTTTTTATTTCCATTACTCTAGGAGGTGGATCAAAACAGATCTTGCTGTGATTTATGTCAAAGAGTGTTCTTCCTATGGTTTCCTCTAAGAGTTTTATAGTATCTGGTCTTACATTTAGGTCTCGATCCATTTTGAGTTTATTTTAGTGTATGTTGTTAGGGAGTGTTCTAATTTCATTCTTTTACATGTAGCTGTCCAGTTTTCCAAGCACCACTTATTGAAGAGGCTGTCTTTTCTCCATTGTATATCCTTGCCTCCTTTGTCATAGATTAGTTGACCATAGGTGTGTGGGTTTATCTCTGAGCTTTCTATCTTGTTCCATTGATCTGTGTTTCTGTTTTTGTGCCAGTACCATATTATCTTGATTACTGTAGCTTTGTAGTATAGTCTGAAGTCAGGGAGTCTGATTCCTCCAGCCCTGTCTTTTTTCCCTCAAGACTGCTTTGGCTATTCGGGGTCTTTAGTGTCTCCGTACAAATTTTAAGATTTTTTGTTCTAGTTCTGTAAAAAATGCCATTGGTAATTTGATAGGGGTTGCATTGAATCTGTAGATTGTTTTGCGTAGTGTAGTCAGTTTCACAATATTGATTCTTCCAATCCAAGAACATGGTATATCTCTCCATCTGTTGGTATCATCTTTGATTTCTTTCATCAGTGTCTTATAGTTTTCTGCATACAGATCTTTTGTTTTCCTAGGTAGGTTTATTCCTAGGTATTTTATTCTTTTTGTTGCAATGGTAAATGGGAGTGTTTCCTTAATTTCTCTTTCAGATTTTTCATCATTAGTGTATAAGAATGCAAGAGATTTCTGTGCATTAATTTTGTATCCTGCAACTTTACCAAATTCATTGATTAGCTCTAGGAGTTTTCTGGTGGCATCTTTAAGATTCTCTAGGTATAGTATCATGTCATCTTCAAACAGTGACAGTTTTACTTTTTCTTTTCCAATTTTTATTCCTTTTATTTCTTTTTCTTCTCTGACTGCCGTGGCTATGATTTCCAAAACTATGTTGAATAATAGTGGTGAGAGTGTCCACATTAGTGGACAGAGTTTTTCACCATTGAGAATGATGTTTGCTGTGGGTTCGCCGTATATGGCCTTTATTATGTTGAGGTAGGTTCCCTCTATGCCCACTTTCTGGAGAGTTTTTGTCATAAATGGGTGTTGAATTTTGTCAAAAGCTTTTTCTGCATCTATTGAGATGATCATACGGTTTTTATTCTTCAGTTTGTAAATATCGTGTATCACATTGATTGACTTTGCGTATATTGAAGAATCCTTGCATCCGTGGGATAAATCCCACTTGATCGTGGTGTATGATCCTTTTAATGTGTTGTTGGATTCTGTTTGCTAGTATTTTGTTGAGGATTTTTGCATCTATATTCATGAGTGATATTGGTCTGTAATTTTCTTTTTTGGTAGTGTCTTTGTCTGGTTTTGGTATCAGGGTGATGGTGGCCTCCTAGAATGAGTTTGTGAGTGCTCCTTCCTCTGCAATTTTTTGGAAGAGTTTGAGAAGGATGGGTGTTAGCTCTTCTCTAAATGTTTGATAGAATTCATCTGTGAAGCCATCTGGTCTTGGACTTTTGTTTGTTGGAAGATTTTTAATCACAGTTTCAATTTCATTACTCGTGATTGGTCTGTTCGTATTTTCTATTTCTTCCTGGTTCAGTCTTGGAAGCTTATGCCTTTCTAAGAATTTGTCCATTTCTTCCAGGTTGTCCATTTTATTGGCACAGAGTTGCTTGTAGTAGTCTCTTAAGATGCTTTATATTTCTGCGGTGTCTGTTGTAACTTCTCCTTTTTCATTTCTAATTTTATTGATTTGAGTCCTCTCGCTCTTTTTCTTAATGAGTCTGGCAAATGTTTTATCAATTTTGTTTATCTTCTCAAAGAACCAGCTTTTAGTTTTATTGATTTTTGCTATTGTTTTCTTTGTTTCTGTTTCATTTATTTGTGCTCTGATCTTTATGATTTCTTTCCTTTTGCTAACTTTGGGTTTTGTTTGTTTATCTTTCTCTAGTTCCTTTAGGTGTAAGGTTAGATTGTTTATTTGAGATTTTTCTTGTTTCTTGAGGTAGGCTTGTATAGCTATAAACTTGCCTCTTAGAACTGCTTTTTTTTTTTTTTACATCTTTATTGGAGTATAATTGCTTTACAATGGTGTGTTAGTTTCTGCTTTATAACAAAGTGAATCAGTTATACATATACATATGTTCCCATATCTCTTCCCTCTTGCATCTCCCTCCCTCCCACCTTTCCTATCCCACCCTCGAACTGCTTTTGCTGCATCCCGTAGGTTTAGGATCGTCGTGTTTTCATTGTCATTTGTCTCTAGGTATTTTTTGATTTCCTCTTTGGTTTCTTCAGTGATCTCTTGATTATTTAGTAACGTATTGTTTAGCCTCCATGTGTTTGTGTCTTTTACGTTTTTTTCCCTTTAATTCATTTCTGATCTCATAGCATTGTGGTCAGAAAGGATGCTTGATATGATTGCAATTTTCTTAAATTTACTGAGGCTTGATTTGTGACCCAAGATATGACATATCCTGGAGAATGTTCCATGCGCACTTGAGAAGAAAGTGTAATCTGCTGTTTTTGGATGTAATGTCCTATAAATATCAATTAAATCTATCTGGTCTACTGTGTCGTTTAAAGTTTCTGTTTCCTTATTTATTTGCATTTTGGGTGATCTGTCCATTGGTGTAAGTGAGGTGTTAAAGTCCCCCACTATTATTGTTACTGTTGATTTCCTCTTTTATAGGTGTTAGCAGTTGCCTTATGTATTGAGGTGCTCCTATGTTGGGTGCATATATATTTATAATTGTTATATCTTCTTCTTGGATTGATCCCTTGATCATTATGCAGTGTCCTTCCTTGTCTCTTGTAACAGCCTTTATTTTTATTATTATTTTTTTGCAGTATACGGGCCTCTCACTGTTGTGGCCTCTCCCGTTGTGGAGCACAGGCTCCGGACACGCAGGCTCAGTGGTCAGGGCTTACGGGCCCAGCCGCTCCGTGGCATGTGGGATCTTCCCGGACCAGGGCACGAACCTGTGTCCCCTGCATCGGCAGGCGGACTCTCAACCACTGCGCCACCAGGGAAGCCCTTACAGTCTTTATTTTAAAGTTTATTTTATCTGATATGAGTATTGCTACTCCAGCTTTCTTTTGATTTCCATTTGCATGGAATATCTTTTTCCATCCCCGGACTTGCAGTCTGTATGTGTCCCTAGGTCTAAAGTGGGTCTCTTGTACACAGCATATATATGGGTCTTGTTTTTGTATCCATTCAGCAAGCCTGTGTCTTTTGGTTGGAGCATTTAATCCATTCACGTTTAAGATAATTATTGATATGTGTGTTCCTTTGACCGTTTTCTTAATTGTTTTGGGTTTGTTTTTGTAGATTCTTTTCTTCTCTTGTGTTTCCCAGTTAGAGAAGTTCCTTTAGGATTTGTTGTAGAGCTGCTTTGGTGGTGCTGAATTTTCTTAGCTTTTGCTTGTCTGTAAAGCTTTTGATTTCTCCATCGAATCTAAATGAGATCCTTGCCAGGTAGAGTTATCTTGGTTGTAGGTTCTTCCCTTTCATCACTTTAAGTATATCATGCCAGTCCCTTCTGGCTTGTAGAGTTTCTGCTGACAAATCAGCTGTTAACCTTATGGGAGTTCCCTTGTATGTTATTTGTCATTTTTCCCTTGCTGCTTTCAATAATTTTTCTTTGTCTTTAATTTTTGCCAATTTGATTACTATGTGTCTTAGCGTGTTTCTCCTTGGGTTTATCCTGTATGGGACTCTCTGTGCTTCCTGGACTTGGGTGGCTATTTCCTTTCCCATGTTAGGGAAGTTTTCGACTATAATCTCTTCAAATATTTTCTCGGGTCCTTTCTCTCTCTCTTCTTCTGGGACCCGTATAATGCGAATGTTGTTGCGTTTAATGTTGTCCCAGAGGTCTCTTAGGCTGTCTTCATTTCTTTTCATTCTTTTTTCTTTATTCTGTTCCACAGCAGTGAATTCCATCATTCTGTCTTCCAGGTCACTTATCAGTTCTTCTGCCTCAGTTATTCTGCTATTGATTCCTTCTAGTGTAGTTTTCATTTCAATTATTGTAATGTTTATCTCTGTTTGTTTGTTCTTTAATTCTTCTAGGTCTTTGTTAAACATTTCTTGCATCTCCTTGATCTTTGCCTCCATTCTTTTTCCGAGGTCCTGGATCATCTTCACTATCATTATTCTGATTTCTTTTTCTGGAAGGTTGCCTATCTCCACTTCATTTAGTTGTTTTTCTGGGGTTGTATCTTGTTCCTTCATCTGGTACATAGCCCTCTGCCTTTTCATCTTGTCTGTCTTTCTCTGAATGTGGTTTTTGTTCCACAGGCTGCAGGACTGTAGTTCTTCTTTCTTCTGCTGTCTGCCCTCTGGTGGATTAGGCTATCTAAGAGGCTTGTCACCTTTTATTTTTATTTAGGAATTTTTTGTTCTCCTCATTTCCCATTTTTTCTACCCATGATATGCTATCATAAAAGAAATGTTACCTACTAAATATAGAAAATTAGAGAAAGCAAAGCATATAATTCAGCACAAGTACTAATGTAAAATCATGTCTTACTTAGTCATATTGACTTCAACCAGTTTTAGTCTGAAAAAAGTTCATTGACTTATTATGCACTTTAAAAACTTAGAAATAAGCATATTAATGTTTATATGCACATAGCATAGTTTTATTATTGCATATAACATTTAAATTCCCAGTTTGATGTATTTGTGATAATTTGTGATAATTTGTGATATCACAAATTTGTGATAATTTTTTGTGATAATTTGTGATAATTCATAATCATTATTTGTATGATTTCAATTGAATCAATTTCAAATTGGTTGTAAGGTGGTTATATTACTGACTAATCCTTTATTTTGATTATTAGTGTAATGCTGCACTGTCTGTGATTTTGAAAAGACTATTCCAAGTCAGTTCTTAAATAATGATATCTAAGACATCCAAATGCTGTAGTTGGGGAGGAGAAACTTCTCTACCCTCTTAAGTTTAGTGGCTGGGGCCTACAAATTAAACTTACAAAAGAGACATTAACAGGAGAAAAGATTTATTTCATGTGCATTTGGGTAAGGAGGGGCTCACAGCAGGTAAATAAAAGCCCCAAAGAGGCAGTTACACCCAGGGGCTTTTATGCCATTTTAATAAAGGGTGTTAAAGTGTGCACAAGAGACAAAGGAAAAGGGAGTCTAGGCTTCTGAGGGAGGTGGTAAATTGTGGGAAGGTGATTAGGAAATGTATAGTAAATAAGGGTTGTTTAGTAAGGGTTATTATGTAGATTCAAGTCTTCTTGGGTGTCTCTCAAGTCCTTCTGTTCTCCTCCTTCTGCTTTGGGAGAGGAGGACACCTTTACAAGGGGAAATTAAATCTATGCCCTACTTCTAGGCCGAAATGTGGAGGGCAGATTGCTCCTCCTGTGTTTGCTCTTTCTTAATTGCCTTCAGCTCAAAATAATTCTTATGCTAAAGAGGCATATCTTGGGGTGGCATATTCTGATCCCCTTCACTATTTAGATATGAGAAAAAAAGAATTATTTTAAATTTGAGTTTTGTTTGACATTCCCGTTATAAAAATGCAGAAAAGATATAATTGGTGTGTGAATTTTATTTTGGACTTACTGCTTATTGTAACAGTACTGTATTAATCAACAGTGTTTACTTAATTTCTTTTAATTCAAGATTCTTTTGCCTAAAGGAATATAATTATTCAGCAGTATAAGGCCAAAATCAATTATGTCATCAAGATGATTACTTAGGTAATCAGTGGAAACATATTGTGGACTAATGCAGGAGTATCAAATAAATAATCAGTATTTGTCTTGGGTTGTAACACTATCACTGAACCAAACTTGGGTCCACTCACCCACATAGCAAAGCCAACTTATTGACACTGGGTTGTGGTAAAGAGAAGTACAACGTTTATTGCATGGCTAAGCAAATAGAACGGGCACCTCATGGTCAAAAGAACCGAACTCGCTGATGGCTTTCAGGGAAAGGATTTTAAAGGCAGCATTTTGGGTGAGTGCTGCAGGGTGCATGGCTTTCTTCTGATTGGCTGGTGGTGAGGTCATGGGGTGATGTTTCAAGAATTTTAATCATCAACCCTCTGATTCCAGTCAGTCTAGGGTCTGCATGCTTGTGGTCAGCACATAGTCACCATCCTCCATCTGTGTATGGGTCTTAGTTCCTGCAGAACAACTCAAAAATATATGTCAGATTGTTGTGTATATCCTTTGAGGAGGAACTAGGACTCTATTGCTGAACTATGTTTGTTGACTGCTTTTCCTCTGCATTTCTTCACATCCCTAATTAGTAACTGTTTGAGTCTGTTCCTTGGAACTCAGGAAAGGGCCTGGGAGACTGAAGCCTTTTTCTACAAACAAGAAATGGGGGTTATGGAGAAGCTGTTGTACCTGGGAGGGCCCTGCTCAGTTTCAACACCATTGGGCTGCCACACCACTTGGGGCCACCACCAGCCCCTCAGCCTTCACTACTTGTCCGGGATTTTCATCAATGAGTAGAGTGTATTCAAGAACTTTCCTCTTTTTACCTCAGTCACATAGGCCTGATAAAGTATTTTACCTTCAACCACCTGCAAAGATCTCGTGATTTGACGGAAAGACCATGATCTCGTCTTCTCAAAATGTTGGGGGCCCCCATTCTAATGTGTCTGAGATTCCACTGTTAGGTTGTATGGAAGTTAATCTTGATTTCTGTTTTTTTAAAGGTGACGTTCTTTATTAAAAAATTTTTTTTACAGACACTACTAAAGTCCCTTTTTTGCTATTCCCTTGGGCCCCTCAGTTCAGTTGCCTCCCAGCTTCCTATAGGTACCATTTGAATTTGGTATATATTTTTCCAGATATCGCTCTATGCTATAAATATATATTATTGCATGTGCATGTGCTTTTCCTAAGTGGTGTTGTACTGTATTACTTATTTTATAGCTTATAACTATACTATTCAATAGTTTGTCTTGGTGACCTCTTCATGTTAGTTCCTGTAGTTCTACATCATTCCTTAAAACCATGCATGTTATTTATACTATAAAGCAGTTTAGTTATTCTCCTATTGGTATATATTTACTTCCATTTTTAAAATGACTGAACAGTGCTTCAGTGAACATTCTTATATATGTTTTCATGTGTACATGTGCGAGTGTTCCTGTACGGTAAATACTGAGGGTTTGCACATTTTTAGTTTGAATAGACACTGCAAAATTGTTCTTCTGGATAACATTTCACCATATAATACTGTAGAACCGTAAATTAATTATTTAAGACCTAAACATTGAATTTTTTTCTCAAAAGCAAAAGTTTGCTTTCAAACAAAAGTAGATGCATGACCCTATTCTAATAAGCTCTGGACCTAAAAATAGAATAGCCATCCTCTGTAGCTATAGGGACCAGCTGGTATATTTTTAGTACACTGAGTTTTATGAGCAGAGAAATTATGCAATAAGACCAAATCAGGTGGAATTTACTTTGAGAATATAAATAACCTGACTACAACCTCAGCAGACAACAGAAGATTCCTGAAGGGTAAAGTATTATTTAAATATAACGTTCAGGAAGAGGTAAAATCGTCTCTCTCCTACAGAAATGAAGATGAACATGTGTTAAAACTGTATTTTCTCACCACAACAAGAGAGAAGCCCGTGAGCTGCAACGAAGACTCGACGCAGCCGCCCCCGCCATAAAAATGTATTTTCTCATGTGATATGAGGGAACCAGGCAGATGTTAATAATCAGTTCAAAGGGAAAAGTCAAAATAGCGTATATTTATAGGAATTCAAGGAATGTTGAGATGAATTGTAGTTAAAGACAAAACCTGTTTTTCCCCTGAAAAGGGGTAGGGAAGAAGTCAGTAAAACCACTACCACACAGGAAAAGTAAGTGTGTGTGTGTGTGTGTGTGTGTGTGTGTGTGTGTGTGTTTGTTTTACCTACGTCTTACAGAGTTCCAAAATAGCTGAAAGACAATGATCTGGGCTACATAAGCCAGCAGTGTATGCTATATATCATGCATTTCATTGAAATACAAAATTTATTTATTCAAGACGAATAAATATCTCAAGTTTGCTGAAGCAGTACCAGACCTTGATGACCTGTGGATAGGTAACCTAGACTTGGTAGTCAGGCTCTGTGTAGAGGTGAAGGGAAGACAGTCACTGAAAGGATAGACTTTGAGTTTAGCTTTGGGAACTGCCATATTTAACTAATTCAGATGAGTCAGTGTCAAATAGACAAAGGGTTTGGGCCCTTCTTGCTATTCCTGAATAAGAATCCCAGTTTTACCTTAGGCTCTACCAAGAAACCTTGAACAAGTTCTCTAACCTCTCTGATTCTCAGTTTTCTTCATCGATAAAATGAGAATGATAATACTATCTTAATGAGGATGCAGTAGAATAATTCATCTCGTTGTGAGGATTAAGTGATCTCCAAATGTAATTATAGCACAAACTCAATAAATGTAGTCCATGGTGTCACCCAGGTACCTCCTCGGGAAAGCTTATTCCATTCCCGTCAGGACCCAGTTTAAATGTCGTCTCAGAGAGGTCTTTCCTGACCATCCAACTTAAATACCTCGTTAGTCCTCACTTTTCTGTTACTCATTCTTATTTTCATTACAGCACTTATTTGTGTTCGTTTGTTTTATTTCTTTAAACTTATTTATTGTCTGTCATCATTAGAAAGTCTCAAAAGAGTAATGACTTTTTGTCATATTACAGGTAGGACAATGCTTATCACTTATTTGCCACTAAATAAATGTTTCTTGAATGAACAGGGCAAATATTTTAAGTCTACCCTAGTAAAAATTCCTTAGAATCTATTCTCCTGGACCTTTCTTTAGGTACAATGAGCATACCAGCCATGAAAAGCTAGGGGAGATAAACTGTGGTGAGGGAAGAGCTGATGGGAGAACAGAAGGGCAAGATTATATGGAGATGTTAACAGAATGGAGAATATGGTGTAACAGGAAGGGAGAGGATGGGAGAGAAAGCCACAATCTGTTCTGACACAATCGTGGCATTAAGTTTTTGGATGTTTCATTTTACCTTTTGGATAAAGTGATGTAAGTATTTTTTCAGATTCATAAAATCCTAGAAATGAAAGATAATTTAGTCTGACTCTTTTTACACACACAGTGTTTTATAGATAAGAAAAAGGTCTGAGAGATGAAGTGACCAGTCCAAATGGCACAGTCAATCTGCTGATAGGACTGGGACCCCAGACTCTGATTTTTCTAATCTTATTCTAATTCTTTTTCTTAATATATGCTTTAGTTTGTCACATATTCAGAATGTTGAGTTATGTTCTGAACATTTCCATTTTCACAAATGTCCTTTTTTCTCTTTCCCAATAGGTAGAAAATAGACCAAAGTATTACGGAAGAGAGTAAGTATGGATTATCAGAAAACATTTTGTAGATTGGAATGTATAAGAGAGACAGGTAAATGGATGCTTTTAGTAAAAAAATAAAAGCAAGAGGAAGGAGGTATTCAAGTTTGAATGAGTTAAATTATTTTTCTGATTGTAAATGTAATTGTTGTAGTTGGTGAAAATATAGAAAATAAAGATAAGTGTAGAGAAGAAAATAGCATGGGAAAATGTGTACGTGATAATGTTAAAAGGTGCAAGCCATATATGTAAATAAATAATGCTAGATGTATATATATGAGGAAAAGTATATATTTGATTGTATGTGTTTATTAAGCATATAGATATATACATACATGTATGCATGTAGTAAGGTATGGTGGTTTATTCTACATTTATACGTTTATTTTCCAAATTTTCTGTAAGTAAATTCATGCTACCCAGAAATAACTAATGTTAACAGTTTGAAATATTATCTTCTGAAGATCTATTTTCTTAATGGTTTTTACAAAATTGAGTTATTATACATATACTTTTTATAGCCTGACTTTTCCATTTAATATTAATAATGAGCATTTTTCTATTTTATGAAAAATGTAATAATTTTTAAAGTCCTTAATTCTTCTGATTATTTTTAAAAAATAGAAATATAACCCTTCGAGGAAAAGAATAAAAATCACCTATAATCCCATCATTCCCCAAATAAAATCATTTGTTTTTCATGGCTGAAGATCATATCAGATAAACAATAATGTATATAACAAATATTTTTAAATTATCTAAAATTCTGTTTAAGTTTTCAGGACTCTTATGAGTAGAACCTAGGTGCTTAGGAGTTGAGGGGAGCCACTGGTGTTCTTTATGGTTATACCATAATTTAGTCATTTCTCTGCTTTTGGCATATAGGTTGACTTTAAACGATAGTATTAAAAGTAACACAGTAAGAAATACCTTAGTGCATTAATCTTTTTCTGGGGCGGAAATTTTGGGTCAGCTGGTATGAATAGTTTTAAGAGTCTTTAAATACCATCATCAAGTTGTGTTCCAAAATTGGTTTCCTTGAATGAGATTTTCTTCTGAATTAATTGGGTTTTTAGAAACAAGGAGATATTAAATTTTACTAACTTTATTAGTTGGTGTCATGTAAACTTAAAATAATATACCAATATACTAATCTAATATATGTGTTATTACCACAGATAGGTTACTGTCTTCTTACTCCTACAGAATCAGAGTGGACCTGGTTTTGAAAGATTGAGGAATTTAAGGAGATAAGAAATTCTAGGAGCCCATTGTTAAACCTCCTTGTTCTAATTGTCATGATTTGAGCGTATGTACTACAAACTGCTTTAAGACTTAAATTGAGAAAGACCGAACCTTTCCCATGAGAAAAATTTCAAAAAGTTGCCACTTGAGCCCTTGTAAAGTTCTTAAATTATTAAGGTGCTATTTCAGGGCCTTTTCAAAATATCATTCCAAATTCAAGGGACTGTTGGGTTTTTTGTACCTTTAAAAGCTATGGTCTCATGTGAGCAGTTGTTCAATGCAGTTTTCTTTGAGTTAATGAAAGGACATAATATTTGTGTAAGTTCTTTATAAACTGTACATCACCATACGAATATAAGGTGGTTTTATATTTTTAATATTAATCATTAGTTACCACAGCTGTTTTTTAATTTTTCAGTGTTTTATGTCAGAATGTTATAGGTTGACTCTACTGTGTTTGTATAAGGAGTGTGTTATTTTTGTTTACTCTTCTTCCTCCTTTTTTCTCTGTTAATCAAAAATAGGGTTTTAGCAGGGAGTGAAAGCAAGTATTACAGTTGTTTGCTTTTGGCTTGAGTATGCAGGGATGCAGATTCTGCACATTATTGAGCAATCATGCCAATTAAGGGCAACCCAGGGTACCTGGAAAATTGCCAACTTAGACTTGGAGCCAAAATTTTTGGAGCAATGCCACTGGTGTGAAGAAGGGAAGTGGGACACATTGCTGAGTGTTTTTTAGCATGTCCATGTGGTCAGGCAGCTACATAAGAAGGGAATTGTCCTCTTGAGACAGGTGGTTGGTCTTCGGTAGATGGATGTGAATTCTGATTCCGTGATTGTTAAATGGATTGGAGAGCTACTTCGGTGCTGTTCTTGTCACCACAGAGAAGCTGGCCCCGGGCCAGGCCCAGAGAAACACAAGCATAGTTAAACCCAACTGCTCCCCTTCAATTTTATGGCAGTACTTTGTCTAGAAATCAACAAGAGAAGGTGGGAGGTTTTGTTTTATCTTGTTTTATTGAAAAAGGTGGAAAGCATGCAGTTTCTGAATTGACTTTGTTTCTTAGGTTTCATGGCATGATCTCCCGAGAAGCAGCAGACCAGCTCTTGAGTGTAGCTGAGGGGAGCTACCTCATTCGGGAGAGCCAGCGTCAGCCAGGAACCTACACTTTGGCTTTAAGGTTGGTCATGGACCTGTAATTATAACTGTGCCTCATTTAAAACCCTCTTAATAGAGGGCTTTCAATTTTAAAAGCATCCAGCATGTAATTGAATTGGTTCTTGTTTTCTTGGGACCTAATTACCATTTTAATAGCTTTGAGACTCTTAAAAAGTTCCTCATGAATGGTAGACTCAGTAATTAAGAACTGAAAAACTTCTAAGGCATTTTTATTGTAGCTGCTTTCTTCTATGTCATCTTACCCATTCCCTCCCATCTGTCCTGCTGTATCAGCTCCCATCTATTTCTTGAATAAGGAAAGGAACTAAAGAGAAAAGACCTTTGTAACTCGTAAAATTAAAGCCGATGTCATTTCTCTTGGGTTGGCTTTTGGTTCAAGCAGCTTTCCTTGGGAACTCCTGGCTCTTTCCTATCTACTGAACTTTGCCTAGCATTTTGGCTGTTCTTAGCTTACAACACAGTGGCCAGAAACAAGTATTTCCATTAACCCTGCAATAATAACAGAGCAATAATACAATAGCACGCTTATCCATTTGGCTAACCTCCTTCCAGGACTCTAACCTCATTTAATCTTCACAACGGGTCTAGGATGTGTGTACAATTTCTATCTCCACTTTACAGATAAGGAAACAGAGGACCTAGAGGTTGAGTAACTTGGCCAAGGTTATACATTTAATAATTCGTGTAGCTGGTATTTGAACCCAGACAATTTGGCTTCAGAGTCTATGCTCTTAATCACTCTACATTGCTGCCTCTCTAGAGTCTTGGAATAATTATCCATTGTCTTTGTTCATTCCTTCATTTGTTAATTCATGCATTCATTTACGCATTGTTTGGAAAAGATTTAAAAGTAGAAACTTTGAAGAAAGAGGTCAAAGAAATAACATTTCTTTTGGTAGCCACAGAGAGAGAAGAGAAAGGTAATATTATTGCTTAGGACTCTGATATGACCACGTCCAACTCCTTCTCCAATCACTTATGCCTAGGTGAGTGAGCAGGGACTGTTCTTACTCTCATCCACCAGATTTATTATTAATCTTTCTGGCAAAAGAATGGTATAATTTAGTATTTCTTCATGCTGAATTCTGAATCAATAGCATACTTGGACAATAGAGCTTGTTAACAGGAGTTCATGGAAATCTGCTTTTATGGAAAATTATAAAGTGTAAATCCCCCTTCAGTTACTTAATTATGTTGCTTTTTCGGGTTTAAATTTTGGTATGTAGGGGAAAAAATCTGGGCTGAGAATTTAAATACCTATTCATTTTGCCACTAAATGAGCTAGACGACTAATTTGGAGCAAATCACAGGTATTCTTGAAGCCAGCTGCTTCATCTTTCTATTCCTAACATTTTATAATTCTAGGATTCTACAATTCCACATATCCAAATAGATGGTCATCTGAGTGTCTGGGGTAGATAAGCCTTGATGTACAGGCTAGTGGGCCAAAATAAGCAAGAAGGAGGTGGGGTGAAAGGAAACAAAGCAATCTGTATACTCTCTTCCTTTTCCCTTTGTTGCTGTCTCCCCACCTTCTTCTGAGATCACTGGAATTTTAACTCAGTTTCGCCTCATTGCAAAGTTCAGGTACTTTCTATTATACTACATCGCCTCATAATGTGGTCATCACGCTGTTTTTTTACTGAATAGCACCAGCAAACGCCCTAGGGCCAAGGATTCAATGTGGAGAAAAGTAGCACCCAGATCTTCCAAATTCTTCCTCATTCCCACCCTCTCACCCTCTCTCATGCTACTCATGACTTTATAATCACTCACTGTCCACTTTGGCCCAGGAAATCCTAGAATTGGATTGAAGAATAGAGCAACATGGGATTGATGACAGTGCTTTTAATGTATAGGTCTGGGGTAACATGCAGCTTTCCTTTTGTTTTTGAAAATCATCATAAAGTTTTTACATGGAATAGAAATAGTGAGTAAAAGGGCTTGTAGTGGAGGTAGGGAATTTGTGAGTATGCGTGAGTAATTTACATGCTGAAATATGATTTTCTTTGTTTTAAACTAGATGTATGGTAGGGAAGTGTTAAACAGAATGTGAAATAGAAGTTGTATTGATATATCTCTTAATCTTATCTGATATTCCCCATTTCAACTAATGATTCTCCCAGTTAACATCAGTCTGTTTTTAACAGAATTCATGATCCACTGCGGTAGGGAGGCAGTTTGAATTTACAGCAATCATTGTTTATTATGCATTTGCTGTGTTAAACAAAGGCCCTAAAATTAGGAATAAGTCCTTGATTTCAAGTTGTTCCATAGTCACCTCAACCTCACAATATGTCCAAAACCGAACTCGATCAGTTTTCCTCCCAAATACGCTGAAACACCTGTATCGCTTTAATAGCTGGTGACACTGTTATTTAGCCAGTTCACAAGACCGAAAGCAAGACATCATTTTTCTTTTCTCTCAGTTCTGTTTTAAGATGTTTGTAGGCCTGGCCTTATTCATTTCGAGGCCTCCATCTTACACCATATCAAACACTATATCCCATATCAAATATATATATTTTGCTGTTAACTTCGTTTTTTTAAATATAAATTGCTTTTGAAATCTTTAGATTTCCTTTTATGTTTTGGAGTCACACCTTTTTATTCATATTTTATACCTTTTCATAGACTCTGGAAAGCCCAAGGTACTGTACCTATATTATCTAATGGTTAAAAGAACTTTTTCTTCTTGCTCATCTCACACAGCCAAGCCCAACAATCTTTTATTTCTTAAGTAATTTTCAAAATTTCCCCTTCTTGGGGCTTCCCTGGTGGCGCAGTGGTTGAGAGTCCGCCTGCCGATGCAGGGGACACAGGTTCGTGCCCTGGTCCGGGAAGATCCCACATGCCGCAGAGCGGCTGGGCCCGTGAGCCATGGCCGCTGAGCCTGCGCGTCCAGAGCCTGTGCTCCACAACAGGAGAGGCCACAACAGTGAGAGGCCCGCGTACCGCAACAACAACAACAAAAAAAAATTTGCCCTTCTTTTCAATCAAGCCACCTCCTGGATTAGTTTCATGAGGAAGTTACCTGTATCCAGCCTTATCCCCTCTAATGTATCTTCCATGGTATCATGAGTGATCAATCTTAAAATCTGATGCAGTGATCAGCAAAGTCGTAATGTTGAGTAGGACACAAGGTTTCAAAGGCCACACCTCCCTCTGTCACTGGCATCTCCCCCATACCTGGGGAAGCCTAACCTTTACTGATGATCTTTGTGTATAATGTGAGGTATCAGTTCGGCAAGGATGTATTGTATATGTGGTGTCACAGTATCAATTGTTTGCAGTCAGCAAGGAGATTTTCATTGCATGGCATGGAAGGTCGTCTGTGGTTGACATCTCACTTTCTTCTTCACCATCATCTTCTCTTACACGCCATCTCAGCCTGAATTTCTGGCCAGGCCTTGTCCTGCTTTTCTGCCTTGACCACGTGGACCCCTTGGTTCACAACAAATGATTGTTGCTCAAAGTCTTTTATACAATGAAACACTAGACAGACATCCACATAGTTGGAGTGTGCAGTTGAAGATAAGATGCTCTCCCAGGCACTAGATTATTCCTCATGAAGCATGAAGTGTTTCCTATGACTTCAGGGTTTTCTGTATGTTGATTTTGACAACATTTGTATTAGTTATAGTTTAATGAGGTATCATGGCAAGTAACCTAAAATAATTTAGCTGCAAGTAACCTAAAATAATTTAAGAAGTTTTGTAGAAAACATTTTTCTTTGTATGATTTTCATAGTTTTAGAACTAATTCTTTTTAAAAAAATTTTTATGTCGTTCTGTAATTTTTCTCACTAGAAGGAAAAATTGTTCAGTGTTGTACATATGGAGTGACAAGTGAAGAAGATAGGACTGTGCATGTTTTGTATTATCCTTTTTATTAAATGTTAAGTGTATACAAAAGAATAGTTATAAGAAATATAAAATTATTAAATATCATGATACTATAACTGTAGGTTTATTCATCATAAATTATTTCCTGAATTTTCCAAATTTTTTTTCCTCTGAGCTTCTCACTTCCTGACTTTCATCTCTCTGAACTTCAATTTGGACATTTTCTATTGACCTGTCTTCCAGTCCACTAGTCCTTTATTCTGCTCTTTTTGATCAGCTGTAAATCCATTCATTGAGTTCCTAATTTCATATACTGTGTTATTTAGTTCCAGAATTTCCATTTACTTTTTTTTTTTTAAGATTCTAATCCTCTGATGAAATCGTTTCCTGCATTTTCTCCATCTTTTCCTATATATTCTTGAACTATAACCTATCAAAACAGTTGTTCACTATAAGTAACTGTTAGAATTACATAAGCACCCCATGAATTCTTGGAAATAGTGAAATAAGAAGGTGAAAAGACTAGTGGAGAGCTAGTGTAAGTGGTCATGTGAAATGACCTTTTAAATATTTGGTATCTGTTTTCTCATTGCCACCACTGTACCTGATAAGAATCTGGATCTTATCAGATAAAAATCTGGTTTTCTTTTCCTGTTTTAAAAGAAGGAAGAAGGTTGGAGTGAGGAGGGAAAATGGATACCAGTTACACAGTATAGCATCATCAAAAACAACAGCACATCATCCCAAAATATTTACTTTGTAACTATGAAAATAGGAATTTTCTTCACATGGTAGAAACCATAGCAAAATCAAATAAAAGAGAACCTGTTATAAAAGAGAACCCATACAGATTGAAAACATCAATAAGAAATAATATTACATATGATTTAGGAGCTTTTGTTGAGCTTTTGAATTCTGCCAGATATTATCCAGTGGGTCAAAAAGGAAGACATTTAAGCTGCCTCATAAAGGTAGAATATAGGTTTGCCAGGTAGAGGATAGGATGTGATTATAAAAAAACGAGCATTTGGGGAAGAAGAAAAAGCCAAGGAAGGAATATATAGAACAGCATGGAACATTTGGTGTATGGCAGGCTGCTAGGACTCGGGGGTGCAGGAAGTTTTAGCAGTAAGTATGCCAGGAAAGGCTGGTATTTCATGCTTAAGAATTTGGACTTTATCTGTAGGAAATGGGAGTCACAGAAGACTTTTAATAGAAGAGAGTAATGGTTGAACATTTGTAATTTTAAAAGATCATTGTGGGAGCAATAAGAATAAATAAGTGGATAGGGTGGTGGGAATTAAGTTTTACCAGAATTATTTGGTAATTAATTTAGTAAGTAGTTTTCCTTGGGCAATGGAAAAGTGATCTTCAAAAGAGATTCTAGATACCATATAGATTTTAAAGGGTTCCCTTTGAGGAGAAATGTTAACTCCAAATTTGGCAACCCTAGGGACATTTCTGTTGAGTCTGACTCATTTTAGCTTCTCTAAACTTGGAGAAGAGCAAGATGACACATGTGTAAGAGTCTTGATAATCTCCAAGTCCTGTGTCTAGATATTCCAGAACAGATTTTGGAAATATTCCAGAGAATGTTTCATACCCACAGTGCTTGGCACTTCCTGTTGATTTTATGCTAACCATAATGATAAGAATTATTTTGAAGAATTTTAGGTACTGGAAAACAAATGAGAATTAAAAAACTGAGAAAGCATGATGTTTGGACATATATTTTCTTTAAACAATATTTCTTATTTGATAAGTTCTGAAGTATACCCTATGTTAATCTACAAAATAAAATTCATTATACAGGACAGTATGTAGAGTATCATACTATTTAATATACGTGTGTGTGTGTGTGTGTGTGTGTGTGTGTGTGTCTGTCTGTATGTATAGGGTATATATGTAAGTAGACAGCTGTCTAAAAGAATGATTGCCAGTGTTCATAGTGTTGTCTCTGAGTTTGAACTTAAAGGTGATTTTTACTTCTCTGTACCTTTGTGAGTTGCCTGATTTTTTTTTTCACAATGCCATGTGTATCATTTTTACAATCAGACAAAAAAAGTCAATAGGGTTATTTTCATTTTGGGAAAAATTGAAGACACTAGCTGCAACCTTGGGTCAAAGTGAAAGACAGTACCTCCTAAGTCTTTGAAGATATGACTCCCAAGTGAAATGTGTCACCTTATTTAAATCATTGATCAGAAGGAGAGGGACAGCCTTGGGGGCAATAGAAAGGGAAGTCACAGGGGTGTGTTCTAGAGTCCAGGGTCTGTGGGAGAGGGGAGTCTTGACCAACATTGGCAGTGCTATCTCTAGTATGGAGATGCTCATAAAGGAGCTGTGTGAGTCTCCCTGCCACTAACCATAATCAGTTGGGTTTCTTTGATGCAGTATTTCTCAGAGCCTGTGAGCATTTTTAATAGAACTATGCTGCATTTCCCAAACTCATTTGATTATGAGACCCTCTTTTTGTGGAATCTCTCTGTGAAACACTCTTTGAGAAATAGTCTGTTAAACATTCGATTCACTCAGTTCCTCTTGCTCTGGACTCCATGTTCACCAAGTAACTTTCTTTTCTCTTCTTTTCTTTTCTTTTTTTTTGAGGGTCTTTTTAAACTATTTTAAAAATTGAAGTATAGTTAATTTATAGTGTTGTGTTAGTTTCAGGTGGACAGCAAAGTGAGTCAGTTTTATATATATACGTATATATATTCCTTTTCAGATTCTTTTCCATTATAAATTATTACATGATATTGAATATAGTTCCCTGTGCAATACAGTAGGTCCTTGTTGTTTATCTGTTTTATATATAGTAGTGCGTATATGTTAATCCCAAACTCCTAATCTATCTCTCCCCATAGCCCCCACTATCCCCTTTGGTGACCATAAGTTTGTTTCTATGTCTGTGAGTCTATTTTTGTTTTGTAAATAATTTCATTTGTATCATTTTTTTAGATTCCACATATAAGTGATATCATATGATATTAGTCTTTCTCTATCTGACTTACTTCAAATCTATCCTGTTCCATTATCTATATGTCTGTTTTTGTGCCAGTACCATACTGTTTCAATTACTGTAGCTTTGTAATATAGTCTGAAGTCAGGGAGCATGATTCCTACAGCTCCATTCTTCTTTCTCAAGATTGCTTTGACTATATGGCGTCTTTTGTGTTTCTGTACAAATTTTAAAATTTTTTGTTCTAGTTCTGTGAAAAATGCCATCGGTAATTTGATAGGGATTGTATTGAATCTGTAGATTGGCTTGGGTAGTATGGTCATTTTAACATGCTGATTCTTCTAATCCAAAAACCTCGTATACCTTTCCATCTGTTATGTCATTTTTTTTTTTTTTTTTTTTTGCGATACGCAGGCCTCTCACTGTTGTGGCCTCTCCCGTTGCGGAGCACAGGCTCCAGACGCACAGGCTCAGTGGCCATGGCTCACGGGCCTAGCCTCTCTGCGGCATGTGGGATTTTCCTGGACCAGGGCACGAACCCGTGTCCCCTGCATTGGCAGGTGGACTCTCAGGTGCCACCAGGGAAGCCCTGTTTGTGTCATTTTTAATTTCTTTCATTGTATCTTACAATTTTCAGAGTACAGGTCTTTTGCTTCCTTAGCTAGGTTTATTCCTAGGTATTTTATTCTTTTTGATACAGTGGTAAATGGGATTGTTTCCTTAATTTCTCTTCCTTATATTTTGTCATTAGTGTTTAGATGCAGGATTTCTGTATATTAATTTTGTGTCCAGCAACTTTACTGAATTCATTGATGAGCTCTAGTAGTTTTCTGGTAGCATCTTTAGGATTTTCTGTGTATAGCATCATGTCATCTGTGAACAGTGACAGTTTTTACTTCTTCTTTTCCAATTTGGATTCCTTTTATATCATTTTCCTCTCTGATCACTGTGGCTAGGACTTCCAAAACTATGTTGAATATAAATGACCAGAGTGGGCCTCCTTATCTTGTTTCTGATCTTAGAGGAAATGCTTTCAGCTTTTCACAATTGACTATGATGTTAGCTGTGGGTTTGTCATATATGGCCTTTATTATGTTGAGGTATGTTTCCTGTGTGCCCACTTTCTGAAGAGTTTTGTTTTTCTTTAATCATAAATGGATGTTGAATTTTATCAAAAGCTTTTTATCATCTTTTGAGATGATCATATGGTTTTTATTCTTCAATTTGTTAATGTGGTGTATCACATTGATTGATTTGTAGAATTTGAAGAATCTTTGCATCCTTGGGATAAATCCCACTTGATCATGATGTATGATCCTTTTAATGTACTGTTGGAGTTGATTTGCTAGTATTTTGTTAAGGATTTTTACGTCTGTAGTCATCAGTGATGTTAGCCTGTAATTTTCTCTTTTTGTGGTATCCTTGCCTGGTTTTGGTATTGGTGATGGTGGCCTCATAGAATGTAACTTTCTGATTAATGGCTTCTGATATGGTTCATCTACAGGGAGAAAAAACTTAAAATGTATAGGCTGACTCTTAAGAGCCTTTGAGTTATTTCTCACTTTCAGTTAATAAATTAGAACTAAATGTTGGGATTAAAGGGGAGAAAAGAAGGAAAATTTACCAGGTTTCTTCTGTTTGGTAAGTCAGATAGACACCCTCCCCATTTTTAAAAATTTTTTTTTCAGACCCCTTTTGGATAAATGAACCTAAAAGACTTCTTGTTAAAGTGTCCAATTGATAGAGGAAAAAAATTTTAAGACGTAGTTACCTCACCAGTTCTTTTTCTTCCTGTTTTCTGATTTTTTCCCCCGTACCAAAAAAGGTTTACCTCCTATCCTAAGAGTGTTCTGAAACATGTACTTATGGCAACCAAGCACTGTTTCTATGTATTAACAAAAATTCAGCCTTTTTCTTTTTTTCTAACTTTATTCCCAAGCTTGGCTTTTGCATGTGTTGTATCTTAGTCTTTTTTTTTTTAACTTTTCCCTTCTTTTAGTTATAAATAACATACCAATTCACCCATTTAAAGTGTACAAATCAGTGGTTTTCAGTGCATTCACAAAGTTATGCAACATAATCAATCTTAGAACATTTAATCACCCTAAAAAGAAACTGCATACCCATTTACAGTCATTTCCCATTTCTCCCAACCCTCCCAGCCTCAGGTAACCATTAACCTACTTTTTTATCTCTGTAGATTTATACGTCCTGGATGTTTCATAACAGTGGAATTGTGTATAATATGTGTTCTTTTGTGAGTGGCTTCTTTCCCTTAGCATATTTCCAAGGTTCATCCATGTTGTTGCACATATCAGTACTTTATTTCTTTTTATTAATAAATATTTGAATACTGTTCCAGTATTTGGATATATATCATATTTTGCTTATCCATTCATCAGTTGATGGACATTTGAGTTGTTTCCACTTTTTGGCTATTACGAATAATGCTACTATGAATAATGCTGTGTACAAGGCTTTGTGTGTACATATGTTTTTATTTCTCGTGGGTATATACCTAGGAGTGAAATTGCTGGATCATATTGTAACTCTGTGTTTAACATTTTGAGGAACTGCCAAATTTTTTTCCAAAGTGGTTTTACCATTTTATAATCCCACCAGCAATGTGTGAGGGTTCTAATTTCTCCACTCCTCGCCAATACTTTTTATCATGTCTTTGATTTAAACAGTGGGTGTGACATCCTAGTGGGTGTGAAGTGGTATCTCATTGTGGTTTTGATGTGCACTTTACTCTCAAATGGTACTTCATTTTTCAGATTTTATGCACAGCATGGTTTTTATTAACTGATGTTCTTTCTATTCAAACTTCAGTTCCCTCTCAAAAAGTATGCATCTATAGCAATGGGTTTAAAGCAGAAGGTAGAGAAATCAAAAAAGCGGATTTCAAGATATTTTTGGGTTTTGCATTTTTAAGGCACAGCATAAGGCAGATTCCACCAAGCAGTTCTTTTAGGGTGGAATTGAGTTTCAAGTACATTTTCTGGCTAATCAACAGGAACTTTGATATAGGAGATAAAATTCCAACTCTCTGGCTGTCTACTCTGAAAGAGAAACTGGAATCTGACTTGTATATCTATCTACTTTAAGGTGCAGTAGGAGACATACCAGGTTCTTTTAATGTAAGGTCTGTTTCTTGGTAAACAGAGACAGCTCCAGAATGTGTTGATAACGTGCCTCCTTTCCTATGAACGAGTTGCGTACCCACGTATTTTATTAATGGGCCTACTGGGTTTTTTTTTTTTTTTTTTTTTTTTTTTTTTTGCGGTACGCAGGCCTCTCACCGCTGCGGCCTCTCCCGCCGCGGAGCACAGGCTCCCGACGCGCAGGCCCAGCGGCCATGGCCCGTGGGCCTAGCCGCTCCGCGGCATGTGGGATCCCCCCGGACCGGGGCACGAACCCGCATCCCCTGCATCGGCAGGTGGACTCCCAACCACTGCGCCACCAGGGAAGCCCAGGCCTACTGGTTTTATACATATGATAATAGTTAATGTTTACTGAATATTTACTGTGTCATGCACTGTGGTAAATACCTTATGTGGATTATCTTTCAGTATTTTCTAATGCTTTTTCCTGTGTGGCACCCATTGAAAATTATGCTGTTACGTGGCACACTGAGAGTAAATGCAGGGGGCTGACTGTGGCCAAATGTGGCCAGTGCCAGGACTTGAGCTGCATTAGACCGTACCGGCCTCTGAAAGGGCTGACAGATTTGATATCGTGTAGCCTCTAACCTCTGTTCCTGACAAACAGGTTGGAAAACTCAGTTTTATCTACAAAATACGCCCATGGAGTAGATACTATATTTTCTGCGTTTTACAAGAAAACTGAGGCTTAACTTGCTCAAGAAGAAAAAGCTAAGACACAGAAAATATAACCTGTTAAAAACAACATCCAAAATAATAATAAAACATGTAGCACTATGTAAGTTGAAAAGGGGTGTGGCACAAGAGTAAACCCTTAGCTTTTAAGTCAGTAAATTTTTAATAAAGATTTTTAAGTTATCAATATAGTACCATTTTTAAGCAGATAAACCTTTGTTTAAAGCCTTTAAGGATGAAATTTCCTCCAACTAATTCTCAAGGGTTAACTTTCTACCCCTCTCTCTCCAAAAAGAGAAAAGCCAAATTAAGTATATGTAAAGTTTAATTATTTAAGCTAAAATTACATTATAAAATCATTTGGTGATCATATGTGCTTATAAAAATAATTTTGTAGTGAGTTTGGACAACTTTTCAGAGAAAAACAGCAATAATAATCTGTAAAAATAATAGTATACTTTCATCCATGTCATTTATCACATCTCTATTATGACTATGAAAACAATGCATGGCTGTTGTAAAAAAATATTTTTTTCAAATAAGAGAATTGTATATAATGATAAATTACATTACTTTCCCTCCACATACTTCTAGTTCCACTCCATAGAGATAATGCCATTCACAATTATTTGTCTATCCTTCCAGAAATTGGTTGTGCATAAAATATACATATATTTTTATGGCATGTATGTACATTGTATTTTATTATATGTGACAGTTATTTGGTAGTGGCTAACCATAGCAGCAAAGATCATCTCTAGTCTTTCCAGAAATTTTGCCCTGTTGTCTGCCTGGCTGTATAGTTATGTAATAAAAGCCATCAATACCTTGTTTATTTAGTCTTAGCTGATGGTTGGTAGTTTAAGAACACGTTGAGCTATATTCTGTGAGTTTAGCTTCAGTTTCTATGATAGGGGTTGATGATTGGTAGTAGAATGGGCAACAAGATGATAAAATGGGCTCCTTCCTATTATGTAAATGCATTTGTGATTTAATTTATTATGGCTTTGAGTTTAGAATGCTGGTAAGATTCTATTAAGGAATTCCTGAGAGAATGTTACTTAATCTTTACAACTCTGAGATTTAGTATGAAGAAACTATTGCTACTGTATTAGAAAATGATAAAATGCCATGAAGTAGGAAATGTAATTTGCTAATGATTGAAAAAAACAATTTCTAATTGAATCTCGGATCATTAGGTTGACTTTTAAAGTGAACCCAGCCAAAGAATTCCTGGGTAAAGTCATGGTACAGGGGCTTTCACGTTTTTAAAATATGAAAATTAGTTGAAAGCTTTTTTCATGTTTAGGAAGAAGGATCAAAAGGAACTGGGGAAAGATTATGCTTCTGGTAGGCGTTGACGTGTAATGTACTATGTGTTCTCTTGATCTGGTAGCTCATGATAGGTTTAGTTGGTTACCATGGTTTCATTTCATTTCCTGCAAGCCTCTTTGTTGTGCTATTTGGAATAAGTGGAAAATAGTGTTCCGCAGAATAATTTTTCAAAAATGCTTTTCTGCTTCTCTTAGTTAAGCTTGTGAATCACTTTGGGGACATTTTCTGAATATAAGAGTAGGTGACAAAACACATAACAACCATAGAATTTAGTAGTCCTGCAATGTCAGAAAATTAAAATTGATAAAAACAATAGCATGATTTACTTTAAAATACAGTACCATGTTGTCAGTGCCATAAGCTTTAAAAAAATATTGGTGTAATTCTTATTAAGGACCCTCTAGTCAAGTAGGCTTTAATAAAACAAATTATAGAAAGTAATTGATATGGCACAGTAGGGAATGGGTAGTTTAATATAAAGCATCCCTTACTTGAAGAAAATAGGTGTATTCCTAAAAATGGGTTGCAAATTGAACCGTATTGTAAATCCACAAGAGTGCATAGCTGTTTAAAGAGATTAGTTTTCCCTAACATATATATATAATACAGAAAACAATATTTGGGAAAAAACAGAAAAGCAGAAAGAAAAGCAAAAAATCACCTCTAATCCCACTAGTCAGAGATAATCACTGTTAAAATTGGAGTGTATGAAATTCTAGTACTTTACTGGGTTGAATAGAAATGGTTTCATACCAAGTACACTATTTTATGGCATATGTTTTCAATTAGCTGTACATCATGAACATTTTCCATGTCAATAAATATGTCAGAAGTTTGTTATTTGAATTAATTCTTCATAAGGTCTGGTTTCACCTCCTGATTTTTTAAAACTCTGGTTTTCACTAGTTATATTTGTTTATTTAAATTTAGGTCCATCATAAACTTTTGTTTTTTATTAACATGTGCACTACAGAAAATATGTAAAATGCAGAAAAGTAAGAAAAGAAAAATATTACCTATAGTCTCACTGCCCCCAAAATAAATAACATTTTTGGCATTTAAAAAAATGTATTTTGTTATTGTTTTGTTTCTAAAAAAAATTGTAATGTTACTCTTCTGGGTGCTGGAGATACAAGGATGAACAGGACAGTCAAGATCCCTGGCCTTAAAGAGTCTGTCAGGTGGTGAGAGGGTTAGCCTTTAACGAAATTGTCCCACAAATATAGAATTAAAAACTGAGGTGAGCACTGTGGAGGGAAAGCACAGGTGCTATCACTGTGTAAAGGAGAATCTGATTTAAATCCAAGGAATCACAGTCAGGGAAGGCTATTCTGAAAAAATAGAGTCTGATTTGGAAACTGAAGGATGTCTGAGAGTGAAACAGGGTTTTGTTTGTTCTTTTTTCTCTAGTTGCTTTAGGTGTAAGGATAGGTTGTTTGAGGTTTTTTCTTGTTTCTTGAGGTAGGATTGTATTGCTATAAACTTACCTCTTAGAACTGCCTTTGCTGCATCCTGTAGGTTTTGGATTGTTGTGTTTTCATTGTCATTTATCTTTAGATATGTTTTGATTTCCTCTTTGAGTTCTTCAGTGGTCCATTGATTGTTCAGTAACATATTGTTTAGCCTCCATGTGTTTGTGTTTTTTACAGTTTTTTTCCTGTAATTGATCTCTAATTTCATAGCGTTGTGGTCCGAAAAGGTGCTTGATATGATTTCAGTTTTCTTAAATTTACCAAGGCTTGATTTGTGACCCAAGATGTGATCTATCCACATAATCACTCATATTGTCTGGAATATTATCTAGGAATAGGATTGCTATGTCATAGGTATGCATGTATTAAATTTTACTAGATATTTTAAAACTATTTTGTTAAACAGTATGCCTGGTGTTGGTTATATTAGCTCTGTATCCTTGCCAGTTCTTGGTATTGTCAGACTTGTAAAATTTCATCATTCTAAAGATATAATTTCTATTTACTGGACTACTCTTTGAGCATCTTTTCATGTTTACCCTCTTGGTGTGGGCCTATTTTTGTCTATTGTATAAACTTATAGTCTTCAATTGTGATAAATTTTCTTGAATTACCTTTTAGATTTCTTCCCCTTCTGTTTTCTCTTTCCAGACCTCCTATTATCTAGATGTTGGACTTCCTGGATCGATTCTCTATCTTTTTTTTTTTCCTCTATTTTTCATCTTTTTGCTCTTCTTAAATATTTTCTCAACTTTATCTTTCATTTCTTCATTAACATTTTCACTTATATTTCCTTTTTTAACTTATTTTTCTATGTATTCTATATTTATTCCTTTTCTTATAGCATCCTAACATTTCTTGCTGAATCCTATTCAAGAATAGAAATAGGAAACATCCCATTTTTGTTTCTTTAAACATTGATAATTTAAAAAAATATTGTCATCTCTTTGCATGGTTTGTTTCCTTCAGCTTGGTTTAATTCTGTTTGTTTATCTTTGTCCTTCATGAGAGAGATTTTCCTCAGATGTCAGGTGGTCCTTAGCTGCTTGCTCATATTTAAGTTTATTTGGCACTAAATGGATAGAACTAGACAGATCAATAAGAAAAAGAAGGACTTGAACAATGTTATACGTCAGTTGGACCTAACCAACATGTACAGAACACTCACCCAACAGCCCCAGAATACACATTCTTCTCAAGCACACATATTGGTGTGTGTGCATTGAGAAGAGGGGAGCATTCACATTGGTCACAAAACAAGTCTTAATATATTTAAGAAGATTGAATCATATCAAATATCTTTACCAATCACAATGAAATAAAATTAGAAGTCAAGAGAAGTAGGAAAACTGGAGAATTCACAGATATATAGAAATTAAACAATACACTCTTGAATAACCAATGGATCAAAGAAGAAATCACAAGGGAAATTAGAAAATTTCTTGAGGCAAATAAAAACTAAAAAGTTGACTGGTAGTTCTGGGAGCTTGAGAGAAGCCTCCCAATTATAGGGTGATGTCTCTATTCTTAAGTCTTTTCAGTTGAGCTGGCAGCTGGGCACAGCATTAAACAGTTTTTTAAAACATGAAAACCAAAACCTGGAATCACTAGAGAAAAAGACATTCTTTGTAGAAAGTGGTAATTATATACAACAGTAGCAGTTCAGAGCAGATTATCCCAGTCTTTCTATTTGTTAGCTACAGTACCACTTGGGAGAAAATGAATTTTCATCTTGTTGAACTCTATCTAGGTGAGGGTTGGACCTATACCTATACAGCTTCAAACATATTCATCAAAAAAATGAACAGATATGTAAAAGAAAGGGCAGAAGCAGGGAATAAATATAAGAAAAAGTGAAAAGAATATTTTCCTATAAAAATGCAGGGAAAATGGTTTAGCATTAACCGTTTTTACAAATCAGTACTCTGCCTTCAAGAGTTCAGTAGTCGTCACTAGATCCATTTAATATGTCCTGCTTTCAATACAAGTATATTTACTGACCTTTCTTCCTTGAAATCAGAAACCTGACTCCCAAGCTCCTGTGGAAGGACTCTCCCAGCTTCTCTCCTCCCCTCTTTGCACTCTGTTGTATTTCCACTCAGTTAACCACATAGTATAAACATACTCAGGGGTATCCTGAGTAAAAAAAAGTCGCAAAGAACTCCTTGTCTTTCATTGACTGTAAAGTCAGCCCGCGCAGAGATGTTCCTATACAACCAGCATTACCAATTATTTATTCAGCTGTCTTCAGTGCATATTTATTGAACATCTTTTGTTTTACTTTATTGTTTGGTAATCATTCTGTAATTCTCTGCAGAGGTCTAAGCTAACAGAGGAGAAAGGGGACTACTGTTGAACGTACTATATACAGTTGACCCTTGAACAGTATGGTGGTTAGGGGCACCTACCCTCTGCACACTGGAAAATCCGCATATCACTTACAGTTGGCCCTCTGTATCCATGGTTCCAGATCTGCGGATTCAACCAGCCACAGATAGTGTAGTGCTATAGGATTTACTGTTGAAAAAACCCATGTCTCTAAGTGGACCAGTGCAGTTCAAACCTGTGTTGTTTGAGGGTCAGCTGTACTTAGCTTTAACTTAAATATTCTTATGTAATCTTCACAGCCATGTAATGTTATTATTGTATAGGGTAATGTTATTCCTCTTTTCTAGATGCAGAATCTGAAGAATAATATTCCCAAAATCACGCAGCTAAGTGGCAGAGCCAGGATTTAAACTTAATTTGTCTGATGCTGAAGCCTGAGGTTTTCTGTTAAACACATAGGACCCAGGACTTGCCTGTCCCTGTCCAAACCGTATTTCAAGACTGCAAAGGTCTTTTGTACTGGGACGTAAACAGTAGCTCTGAGATCTTATGTAGGCTTAAGTGTAATATGTCAGATCTAGTTAAACAGTGAGTTTTTTGGTTTTTTTAATGTGAGGGAGATACTGGATTTACTTGGTTTCATGTATCACTGTAGAGAAATGTAACTTTTCTGTATATGAACAAGGTTATACACATTATTATAATCATTTTTTAGAAATCAATCTAAAGATGAACTTTTTAAAATTCAGCAATTTCATCTTGTCTTTGTATTGACTTGTTTTTATGTTTGTTTATTTCCCATTGAGGTTATCGAGGAAACAGGAACTTTATTATGAACTACCTAACATTTAAAGAGTTCCTGGGTGTCTTGTTAAATGTTTGTTGTATAAATGACAGTCTGTGAGTGATAAGTTTTATAAGGAAGGATTCTTTATTTGCCCTTAGATTTGGCATCTCCTTTTTATGGCTCCTTTTTGTAGAATAGACACACTCATTCCCCACCTTGCTTAAAGATTCTCTGTCATGCCTTTTCAGATCAAGGAAGGGGAGAAATCTCTCTGTCAGTCTGTAAGGCGATGCTGTTTTTTATGTAGCTTCCAAAATAAAAGAGAGGGATGTTCAGAGTAGGCATACAAAGCTTACAGTTCCTTTAGTAAAGATAATGCAATTTTTCTTAAAAATTCAATCATAATTGTCATAGTTCCAAAATGGAAATTCATTTTCTTGTCCTTTGACGTTGTTTTAATCAACCCATATTATGAGTTATTTTACTTATTTGATCAGCTTCCTTAAGGCTGGAAGCTTGGTTGGACTGGAAGTCTAGAGCTCACGTACAGGCTGAAGAGGAACTGGGAATTGTGCATATGGTCTCTTAAAGTCACTGAGTTGAGAAAGAGAAACGGACAAACTTATTTAGACTTTTTTGCCCAATAACCTAGAGGTAGCCAGGAAACTCTCTTCTTGGATGGCTTAGAAACAGCTCCATTGTCAAGTGCCAAGAAATCTAACCTTAGATTTCCACTCTTTTGATTAACCATCCCAACCCATGTAGGCCAGTTCAGCCATCTTCCCTTCCACCCTCTGCTCCCATACTTCTCAGATTTCAGAAGACAGTTGAGTGACAAATGCCTGCCACCATTACTTAGATAGTCTTTATTTGAAGTGCCATACCCATTGTGAAACTGCTTATTGTAAAATCTTAAGCCCCTGCAGGAGTAAAATGGTCTAAATCCCTTACTGAAATGCCTCTGAATACAACTGAAATATAAAGGAACTTAATGTTAAACAATGTTGTGTTCATTGCTATATGAACCTTATAAAATTTATGAAGTGGCTATGTTTATTTCTCAATAACAAATGATGAAAATTAGTGAAAAGGAAATAGCAGTATATTAAACTGAGAAAAAGTTTATGTTTAACTTTGGTGTAGAAATTTTACCTTCCAACTTTTTAGACCTGCATTATAATGAAAATTTACTTAGGAGAAATGTCTTTAACATTAGAGGAAAATGAGAATGGGAAAGTGGAATTATATGGATCATTCACTTGAGTATAAATCAAAATTTAATTGCTTTTAAAGAACCAAAAGGTAGATCAATTTTATTTTAGAAGAAGGACGAGCGTGGATAGAATATTGGGTTCTAGATTGAATAACTATTAAAGTCTAATTTGAACGACAGAAACAGAGATACCTCAGGCCACTATTAAAAATTTTTTTTGTTTCCCTTTTTTAGGGCACATTTAAAGTGAAATCTTAAGAAGGTTCTAATTCCTGTCCTCCTGAAATGTAACCTATACCAGAATAGTATTGTTGCATAAGTTTGCAGTTCTATTTAAACACTTTACTTAAACAGCTATTAATTTAGTATTTTAGTTCATCTCTGTTCTGTGTATTTTTAACAGTGAAATTAAATATATCCTGTCTGATTTGTTTAGTTTTAAATTAAGCTCACTCAGAGCTAGCTTCCAGAGACTGTGACTTGGCCCTTGGTGCCTTTTGGCATCAGCTTTTATTAAAGTCAGTGCATGTTCTTGTCTTTGTCATCTTGGAAGGACGCTGATGCTAGTCATGCCAACTTGGATCCATTTCCAAGGTTTGCCACAGGAAGCAAAATACTGAAATTATCATAAAAGTAAATCATTCTTTAGGTTTTTAAAAATGTCACTGAAAGATGACTCGAAAGTGAGAACAGAATTTCTAGAGTTTAATAGTTGATAACTTATATGCCCTATATATATTGCAAGCATGTCTTGCCCAAACTCAACAAGCAGACAGAAGAATGACTATGTAAGAGGGAAGAGTAAGTCCTTGACCCATGGCTAGAAATAGCAAAAGTGTGTTTCTGTGCCATCCTGCTCTACTGTATGACTCAGGTTCTGGAATCAGCTCTACTTTAAATGATTGCTGGCATCACACTCAGGTGAGCCCTAAAGGGAGCTTTCCCATTGAAAGACATGAATGTTGGGGTCTGAAGTACATTGAATACTTTTATTGATCAACTTGGAGAGAACATGCTAATATAGAAATTTCATATATTATGTAGTTGACCAGTTGATTATTGAATGTGTTCTAATAGTATATGAGGTTTATTTTCCCCTGTTTTTCCTACAGGCATAATGAAGTGGCTTAAAAAAGATGGATAAGAGCAAGGTTTTCCTTCTAGGGTAGGCATGCTTTTGGCTAGTTATCCCTAGTTGTTGCAGACTCATTCTTTGTGTTCAAAAGTGTAATTTTCCATATTCCAGACGACTCATAGAGATTAGCCACAGTTTGTTTAAACAAAGAAGACACACACAAAGCAATAGTTTTAAATATTTTTTCAGAAAGAATTCACTTGCTTACTTTTCTTAAAAACATCTTTCCCATTTCATTGAGGCAGATTTGGAAGTCAAACCAGAAACTTCAGGCTCTACTACGATGGAAAGCACTTTGTTGGGGAGAAGCGCTTTGAGTCCATCCACGATCTGGTGACTGATGGATTGATTACTCTCTATATTGAAACCAAGGCAGCAGAATACATTGCCAAGATGACGATAAACCCAATTTATGAGCACATAGGATACACAACCTTAAACAGAGAGCCAGCATACCAAAAACATATGCCAGTCCCGAAAGAGACACTTGATGAGAAAGATTCTACAGGCCAGGATGGGGTATCAGAGAAAAGGGTAAGCTACCATGAAACCACACTTTGTCTTCTTCTGTTCGGGGTTCTTATAAGAAAACCATTATTGCCAGAAGAAATTGACTTCGCCACAGTGCTTTGGAAAGGATATGCATTTTCCTTAATGTCTAGTTTCTGTGATGCTGAGCTTTGATATATCTAATTCTTGTTCAGTTAAAATATGTCAGGTATATTTTTGTACTCCTGATTATTTCCTATTTTATCAGTTTCACAGTTTTAAAAATTTGTTGGAAAAATGACTCCTAGTAAAGAAGTTCAGGGGTTTTGGTCAGAAGCATAACTTACACTAGCTATATTACATAAAGAATTAAGGGGGTCACATTATCTATCAAACTTACTTTGTTTCCCTTAAAGATAATTTACTTTATGAAAGTTCTGTTCTTTAGCAAATTGATAGATAATATGTATTCTCAAATACACATGATTGAATTCAGTCTATCAATAACTGTTATACTTTTTTGAGAATCCGTCAGTCTTGAGTAACAGGAGAATTTATCTCTTTATGGACTTATGAAGTAACTGAATCCGGAAGATATACTTCTCTTTAATTATGAAAGACAATTTAAGTTTTTCATTTGTCATATTTTAATTGTAATGTGTTTAAGGTTAACATCAGAAGTTTTAATTCCTTGGCATTAAGATAATTTTACTTTGAAAATTGTCCCGAGCCTCCCTTTCATCCCCCAAGAAAAAGTGAGAATTTTCTCATGTTTTATATTGTGTGGGATTTAGTTGGGATAATTTTATGTATTTTAATTGTAATTGTGTTAGCTAATTCTTATATTCTCGAGTATCTTAAGTTGCCGTATTAAAGAAATGTAGTATTATATAGTCATTTGAGCTTGATTCTGTCACCAAATAGATTTGTGCTCAAATTCTATCATTTTACCAGTTGAGTGACTTCATCAAGTTACAGAGACTCTGTGCTTTAATGTTCTTATTTGTAAAATTGTAATAACAATCAACTTCTGAGGATTGACTGAATGAGATAGTATGTATAAAATAATCAAAGAGGGCTTGGCACAAAGTAAGCACTCAATATGAGTTTGGTGGTAATGTTACTGTGACAGTCATATTACCTCATGGTAGCATCCTAAAATACTTCCCATTATCTTGGAGTATTTAGGTACAGAATGGAAATTTCAGATGTTCATTGTCCATTTCAAATTTTAGTTTCTGGCAGATCTTACTTAGAGTGGCATTTTGTGGCTGCAGAGAAACCAACATTTTAAACTATAGTCTGTAGCAAATAGTTTTTCATCCACTTAAAGTTGTTAGGAACTACACATCTTTTTTGGAAGTAAACAGAATTTAGAGTCCTAAATGCATGCTGTATTTAATATTGTTCTTTTCACTCTAGTTCCCATTTTCTCACTTTTGGTTATTTTTCATTCATGGCATTTTTCAGTAATGCTTATATTTAAATACCTAATACTGATATTATATGTTATGAAGATGTGCCTTGAATATTCTAAGTTAACATCTGTGAAATATTGTTTTAAATACGTACCTGTGAGTCTTTCAAATTTGATCAGCCTAATGATAACCTTTGCTAATGTGTTCTGTATACATTTTTGTACATTAAGGGACTCAAGCTACAGACATTTAGCTATTTAACATTGGGCTAGTCATTTAACCTCACAGGGCCTTAGTTGTCCCTCCTACAAAATGAAAATAAATATTCACAGAGGCAAGAGACTGAGGTAGCTAGTGCCTAGAGGACGCTTTTAACTCTGGGATCCATGATGCCCTATGTATTCTGGCAACATTACCCGTTAAATTACCTGGATTTTTTTGTGCTGAAGGCCAGTGACATAGAGTGAAGTAGCTAGCCCAGAAAGTGTTTCTCTTCAGCAAGCCTTGATTAAGAATCATCTCTTAAAAACTACTCTTTGCTTTAAACTGCATGCATCTTAAATCTAGTTGGCTTAAAATCTACTCACTCAAAACTAGATTTATTTTATTTACAGGTGTCATCCAACAGGACAGGGATGATGACCTGTTCAACAGCTTGAAACATTGATTCCCTGTCACAGTGGATGACATTTGTAAGTAAAGACAATCATGTTTAACTGATTTAAGATACCTACTGACATTTATTAAAAATATTTAATAAATATTTTACTGGGTCCTGCATAGCTAAATCCCCTCTCATTCATCAGTCCTTTTCCTCAGAGGCAAAAAGTGTTGGCTTTCCAGGAGCTAGTATGCTGTTGTGGAAAGGATAGTAGCATTGGAATTAAGAGCTGGGTTCTACTACAGGCATTGATTTTTCTGTGTCATTTTCTTTTTTCCTTCTCTGTCACTTTTCAGTCTCTCTGTGGAGACTGTTTCCCACCTTTAAATAGGAGGGCTTTGGACTAGATGACATCCAAGGTCTGGTTTATATAGTCTGTGATCCTTCAGGGAATGCAGGTTTTGTAGGAGAGAGAACACAGCACGAGGAAGAGCACTGAGGTGGGGTCTAGAAAGGAGAGATCTGTTTTTTCGTATCTACTAAGTGTATGACCTTGGGACAATCCCCTAGCCTGTCTGGACTTCACTTCCTCTGTATATAAGACAAGGGGTTTCTACAAAACATTAATTTTACAGGATTTTAATAAATACTTACTGCAGAAAGGGTTCTGTGCTCAAATAGGTTTGATAAAAATTAAGTTTTTTTTAAAAAAACTTAACCATTTCTTTTCTGTAGGCTTCTCAGCTTTGCTGATGCCTAATGTACATTACGACTCTCAAGAGTGCTCCCAAACTTATCTGAATCACCTCGCCACTATTCAGAACATTTTGGGAAAATAATGTTTCACGAAACCAACTTTGGGAAATTTTGAACCAGATGATCTCTTAAGGTCTTTCCTTGTTATAAAATCTAGGGATGAGAATTCTACGCATATTTTTTTTTTCAGTCCTTAAGGTATAAGTTGAGTGTCTGAGCTTTTGTGGAAGGTTGGCAGGTTTTATGGCCACAATGTTTTTTTGCCACAGAAAGTGAATCCTGAAGACTCTTCGTTGTCCCTAGGAAATCTGGTGGCCTGTTGTGTGGGGAAAAAATTTTTTTCCAAGAGTTATCTGTATCATTTTTCTCATTAACTATTTTTTTAAGATTTTTTTTTGATGTGGACCATTTTTTTTAAAGTCTTATTGAATTTGTTACAATATTGCTGCTTCTGTTTTATGTTTTGGTTTTTTGGCCACGAGGCATGGTATCTTAGCTCCCCAACCAGTGATCGAACCTTCACACCCTGCATTGGAAAGCGAAGTCTTGACCACTGGACCGCCAGGGAAGTCCCTCTCATTAACTGTTAAAGTTGCTTCTTCAGCTTCAATATCAATTAGAAACTTGTGTGTGTGTGTGTGTGAACGCTTTTTTCAAAACATTCTTCTCTTGTTTACTCATAAAATTTGTTGTGATTCCTAATCATAAATCAAAGAATCATGGAGTTGGAAGGGGCCTTCACGGTTACCATGTTTCAGAAGCAATTTAAGCATACCCTCTGATGTTGAAATTCCTTCTTTGATATCCCTCTCTCTCTTTTTTTTTTTAACATCTTTTTGGAGTATAATTGCTTTACAGTCAATTAGGAAGTTTAAATGTCTCTCAACATTTTTGAAAATATTTTTTATTCATGAAGCTGTAGCATGTTGAAAAGCCAGACTTCCTTCTCTTCTAGAACAGCTTACCTTTGGCAGTCTAGATTGGCCAAGAGCCCAACTTTTATTAGTTAATTTTTAAAAATTTATCTTGGAACTGTATTTGAATAGTTTCTTCCAAGTAGTGAAGATAGTACACTTGCTTCAACAGATACTGGACCTATGGCAGGATGCAATGGTTTTATGATAATTTTACACTTATTAGTAACGTAACTTTAAATCTGCCAAAACCATGCTTTTGAAAATGTCTCACGTGACTGTTAGCAATATAAACTGTCAAATAAAATATATAATTTGCATTTCAGAAACCATACTGTGAGTCAGAACTCTGACTCTAGCCAAAACCTCTTTACTTTCAGACTTAGTCCTCCAAGCTCCAAACCTGACTCACGTGTAAGAATGGCCTGTGATGCCGAGGGGCGGCAACATCAGCTTGTTGGTTTTATGGAAGTTCACCAAGCTAAATAAGCTACGTGTGCCTGTGTGTGTGTGTATATATGTTTTGTTTACCTGGAAGTTTGGAGTGAATGCAATTCTTGGCATATTTTCATATTAATTTATTCTTAAGGAGTTTCCTGTACATTTAAATTTCCTTCATCAAAGACTTCTTTGGGGATCGCCAGGCTGCGTATGTATTGAAAAGCCTTGTGAAACTTGAAGTTGAAATGAAAGCCCTGCCAAAAACTGCCATAACTACTGGAATTCTTTGGTTACCTCCATAAAATGACAGGAGTCTTCGTCCCTGTCAAAGGAGCACGGGCTGTCTGTCTGCTAATTGTCTTAGTCTCCCACAAAGCCACTCTTCTAAATGTTTTTACTTTGCTTAAAAATACATATAACACGTTTTCTGTTTCTGTATCATCTCAATGTAGAAATCAGCAAGAAAAATACTTAAATTTAATCATTATAAAAATAACAATACCAGAGGAGTGGGTAGCATGAAGCAGTCTGAAGAGAACTGTGTTTGGTTTCTGGATTTTGTGTTTTCCCAGTCTTTTGGGCCTTTTTTTTCTCCTTCCTTGTTCCTCCCCGAGCTGTGCTCTGCTTGTTCTCCTTAACTCTGCCTTTATCCACATCCATCCCTCTTGCCCTTCGTCAGATTTACATGCCCAAGTCTCTCTCCTCTGTGGCTTGTTCAAGGTTAGGATCGGTTGTTCAGGGTGAACAGGCCCTTAGAGAACTGCTAGATGTGCCCAAGTTCACTTATTTGTATTAAAAAATCAATTTAGTAATTTATGAGGAGACTACAACTTCCATACAGAACTTCTAATAGTGGGTTTGTCCTCCTCTGTAACTGTCCTTCTTAAGAAATCAAATACAGTTTAAAAAAAAAGAAAAGCCTACATGGTCAGTACATAAGTACATATTAGTCTGTGTGCTCTTAGCAAGCCCTTAACCACCCTGGGTCTCAGTTTGCCTCATCTCTAAAATAAGGTCTATGGATTCCATTGCACTGGTGGTTATGAGTATTAATGAGATTTTGTAAAGTGGCCTTCCTTGTATGTGATGCATTATTGCACTCTAGGCTCAGAGCGATCACCAACCAGATGTCCCTTCATGGGTCTCAGTACTGTTCCCCCGCCTTCGCTAGAAACAGCATATTCAGGTTTCTCTTCAAGATCTGTCTTTTCAGTGCTTCAGTTTCCCTCTGAGTTCACAAGATAACATCAAAAGGTTCCTACTTGCTTCATCAAAAAGTGGAGTTTCTCTTAACAAAGACTGTGATACCTCTAATTGTGTCCAATTAAGAAGCATGTGTCTTTGCCCAATAATGTGCTAATGACTTTTAAGGCTAAAATATGTTATTTGCCTGTCATATTTACATTTTAGTATTGACCAGTATTTTAACTCTACTTCCCCTAATTGTAAGACAAGTAAAGCCTTCTGGTCCTCTTCCTGTTAGTGAACTATTATTGAACCTGCACTCCTTGTTGAGACTGTTAGGATCTCTCAAATCTCCCCTAACTTCTAAGTCTGTTTATTTTCTTAACTCCAGCTGGGTAAACCCTCTCCTTCTTTGCCTTAATGTCTTCACACTTTATTTTCTAAGTAGTCTTTCACGAGCTATCTATATAAAGAAATTCTGTTAGTCAAAAGTTGTCTTGGAACTTAAGCAAGTTAAGAGCACAGCAGAATATCATCCCCATTTCTTCTTTGGTTTCCATGAACTAAGTCATCTCCTGTCAAAATTAATTGCATTTAATTCAACCTCCTACTTGTAAGGAAACAGGCCAGGCTCTGGAAGTAAGAAAAGATGTACAAGATTTAAGCCCTGCCTCAAAGAGCTTATATTTTAATGTTTTCATTGTTTCTACCCTATTTAACACAGACATCCTGATAGCAAGAGGCAGGCCACCTGTATAATCTATGTAATATTACAGGTGTTCATCATATATTAAGTTGGACTTACTCTGATTTGAGCTTGCTACTATAATAGCCCAGCAGATCACCGGAAACACTTTTGTAGATAAGAATGCTAATTTTTCAGAATCATGAATCAGAAATTAATATGACATTCTGGCATCTACCCCGGTTTCAAAGGCTTTAATCCCTCAATATTGTTTCACTTCTGAATCAGCACCTTGAGTTTTACATAAACAGTTGTTGACTAAATGAACAAATGAATAAATTACTATATTTTATGAATTCAGCCAAATCCAAGGCCCTAATATAATTCAGTCCTAAGACTGAGAAAGAAAAGTATACTAATTCAACTTGATACTCTATATTTTTCCCTTTAAGAGCTAAGAATCTTTAGAATGTCCCTGTGAGGCAGGGAGGGCCATTCCTCTTTCCACAGATATACCATTTGAGTTACAGAGAAATTATCTTTGTGATATGCAATAGTTTGTGAAGGGTGGTGGGTAGCTGCACCTCCTTAGGGATATGCTCAAAGAAGCCAACGTGGCAGAGGGCATCTCCCCAAACTTACATTGTCAGTCGTGTGTCAGGACAACCTAGACCCCATCAGAGAATCATACTTGAAGTGATTAATGAAGACTCAAATGGGGCCCAGGAAATTGTTTGCATGAATCTCAGCTGTCCTTCCATCTTATCACCCACAGAAAGGATTAGTAATTGAAAGCCATTAGGGAAAACCAGATGGAAAGAGGAAGATGGAAGATAAACATCAGTTCCTCAGCTCCAAAGAACCAAGCCAACGGAAGACCAAATCGTAGTTTTCCAAGCCAGCTGCAGTTTTGGAAGATTTCTGTATATGAGCCAATTAAATAAATAACTCTTAATTTACTGGTTTGAGGGTTGGAAAAGGAAGCTGTTAGAAATTCTTTCATAGTTGCTATTTCAGAGCCTTTAGCATTTTGGTGGGAAAATAATTGATGGCAAGATCCCCGTCCATTAACTTTGTGAAACAGAAATAAACTCTAGTGGCTTTATGATGGTAATAGCATTTTGGGGTCCCAAGCAAGTAGAGACTATCAAGCAATAATCTGGCCTTCCATGTTGCTCACAAACTAACTTTGTGGGCAATTCTAAAAGAATCAGCTCTCTAGTTTTAGTAAATCCTTACATTAGATCTTATGCTTAATGACTTGGACCTATAATTTTCATCTTCTGCTTTTTGCTCCATATTTCCCCCTTATATTTGGAGTCATTTCTCTTTCCCCCTAATATTTAGATCTCTCAGAGACTGATAAGTCAAAGCCATGCCCTGAGCCTTTTTGTAAGTTATGAAAACTTAATGGTATTTTTTTTTCTTTTTTTTTTGCGGTACGCGGGCCTCTCACTGTTGTGGCTTCTCCTGTTACGGAGCACAGGCTCCGGACGCGCAGGCTCAGCGGCCATGGCTCACGGGCCCAGCCGCTCCACGGCATGTGGGATCCTCCCGGACCGGGGCACGAACCCGTGTCCCCTGCATCAGCAGGCGGACTCTCAACCAATGTGCCACCAGGGAAGCCCAACTTAATGGTTTTATCTGGCCTCATAAGTTAGTCCTGAACTCTTCTTGGGTTTCCTTCAAGTTACTATAACTGGTCAAAAATGCTCAAACCTGAACTTTATATTGCAATAATTAGATTCTTTCAGTAAGAAATTATAGACATCTCTAGTGGCTACTATTTGTACCCTTATTTATATGTCTCCTTTTAAGTTTAGTGCTGCTACGTTATTTTCACTGTGGTTTGTTCAGTAACTTGAATGAATCAGCCCTGTTATCCTCTATTTCCTTAGCTTCTGAAACCATCCAGTGAAAATCCACTGATGCTGTAGGTTTGCTGATGACCTATTTTATATTATTAAATTTTACATCTCATACAGCTTAAACATTTTCCTTGATAATTTCTAAGTTACTATACTTACTTACCAGCAGTGTTTGATAAAAGTTCACCTTTGCTGTAAAATTTCCCTCCAAAAGCAGAAGCTTTTATATAAGCTGCAGATTGTTTAGCACGTTGTTAAGAGATTTACACCTCCCTTCCTTTTGCCCACTCAGCAGGAAGAGATCCCTGATTGTGGATATAGTTTGCTTCATAACTTTAGAATGATTTTGGGCTGCTGCCCAAGTTCATAGTAAGGAAGAAACTGGTGCCCTATCCCTTGAGAAAGTTCTGTTTTTCTGTATAGCGGGGAAAACTCTACAAATTAGCCCATACCTGTTTATAGGTTTGTTTTCCGAGAATTCTTTATAAGTGAAATTTATTGAGTATAATTTACATACAGTAAAATGTATACAGTTACATGTACAGTTTGATGAGCTTTGACAAATGTATGCACCTGTGTAACCACCGCGTACAATCAAATATAAAACATTTCATTACTCCAGAAAGTTCCCTAGTGCCCCTTTGTAGAAAATCCCACCTCTTACCCCCTGCCTAAGGCAACTACTGATTAGATTTCCATCTGACAAGAAATTTGTTTAATGGTTGATATGACAGGTGACATCCTATTTAATGTTTTAACTTTCTATATTTATAGCACTTCTGACCTCCATCTTTTTTCTTTTTATTTATTATAAACACATCATCTTAATATCTTTAAATACCTATCTTCATTATCCCTGATTTTAGATGTAAAATTTCTCAGGTCATGTATTTTTAGGGAAATATGAGCAACAAAGGAATTGTTGGTATGTAGTAGTGCTCGCAAAATACTATAACTTGTTGAAGTTAAGCCCTATCACTGGACTCTTCACTTTTTAATCTGTATTAAGGACTTTAATAAATTTGGGTGCACAATGAAAGAGGGTTCTTAGGTGCAGGGAGAGAGATCTGCTGGGGTCTTGGACCTGAGCCAGAAGAACTCAGTCAGCCCTCCTTTAATCACTGGCTGTTCTCCTTGCCATTCCTCTCTGACCTGGGCTAGGTCCCATGGCAGGGTGTTAGTCACGGTCAAGTTGATGGAAAAGAAGGGTGTCCCCTGCTCTCTGAATGTGAACTGTTACTACATGGTACCAGGTATCACAATGAGAAAAACTACCATTTCTGCTTCATCCTCCCAGTCTACTCCAAGGGAAAAAGGCATTCTTTGTGGCAATGATATGATTCCAGAATTCCCTGTGGAACACCACTAAAGCATTTTTTTTTCAGCTTCATTGAGACCACTAAAGCATTTATATTTCTCTCCCGGTAATCCTTGAAAGCATGCAGGTGCAAGCCACTCAGGAATCCTGTAGACCAGAGTTCTCTGCCCAGTCCCAGGTGAAGAGGGACATTCTCTGTGTAACAAGCTCCCATGGGAGGACTATGGGTCGTATAAAATTCCTGGAGAAATGGTTATAACTTTTCTCCTGTCTCCCTCAAAAAAGCCTATTGGAATGTGAGTGAATGAGAAAACAGTGGAAAACAATAAGAACATAAAAATCCCACCAAATCCTACTATTGACGGATAACATAACCAATAATATTCTGCTGTTTATCCTTCTAGAGTATGTGTGTGTGTGTGTGTGTGTGCGCGTGTGCGCGCGCGCGCGTGCGTGCGCGCGTGAGAGAGCAAGCGAGAGCGCACACCAAACTTGTTTATCATTTACAGTTACTCAGTTCTAAATTAACAAAGCTTTTTGAGAGGAAAGGATTTCCATAAGTTCCATCTGCAGCGTACACAGAGGGACTTAGTTGGAATTATTATTTAAACCAGAAATATTTTGCTATCTTGTGGAGGTAACATTCTAATTACCACTTATTTCAGTGTGAATAGTAAATTTCCATTGTTTTCTTTTAGATAAAGCCCCCTCACCAAAATGCGTTTGCCTAATTAACGATTATGACAGATACTTTTATTTGGAACAGGGTTCATAGTTATTGCAAAGGGGCTGATTTTTTTTTTCATATTTTTAAATTCATAGTGATATTGGATTGTAAACAAAGGATTTTAATCTTTCACTTTGAGTTTCATACAGAAATATTCTAAACTTTTAAGCTAAATTAATTTTTTTGCTCTAGGACAGAATGCGTAAATAATAATGGATCTTTAACATTTGATCTGGTCTTAACCCATAAAAGAAATTCTGTACCCCTCTGGGCTAGTGTTTGGTCATTCCTTTGGAGCAGTCCACAGCATCTAGTTCAAATGCTCTCTTTAGGCTACTCCCTTTCTCTCTTAATTCCTTATTTTTTGAGATTTGTTTTCCACAAAGATCCACCTTTACTTCTCAAATAAAAGCACTTCAGAAGGAGCTTTGATTATCACATGTTGTCTCCTATTTATTCAGTCATTCCCACACACACCCCCAAAACAATTTTTTTTAATTGGGCATCTCCTTGGGAAAGATCAGGATCCTCATCTTCTGACTTTAAGTAGTGATGCACTTTCAGCATGTCATCAACCTCTCTGAGCCTCAGTTGTGAAATGAAGGACTCAGCTTCACATGTGTCATTCAGGTCCCTTCTAGCTGTCACCCATAAATTTTCGTTAACCCTCAAGAGGTTTCTCAGACTTAAGATTCTGTACTTCTGAGAACTTATTATTTAAGAAGTAGAACAGACTGAAAACATGCAGATTTTGAAAAATTTTTATTTTATATTATAGTATGGTTGATTTACAATGTTGTGTTAGTTTCAGGTGTACAGCAAAGTGATTTAGTTATACATACACATATATCTATGCTTTTTCAGATTCTTTTCCCATATAGTTTATTACAGAGTATTGAATAGAGTTTGCTGTGCTATACACTAGGTCCTTCTTGAGTATCTATTTTATATATAGTAGTGTGCATATGTTAATACCAACCTCCTAATTTATTCCTACCCCCATCTTGACCCTTTGGTAACCATGTTTGTTTTCTAAGTCTGTGAGTCTATTTCTGGTTTGTAAATCAGTTCATTTGTATCATTTTTTAGATTCCACATACAAGTGACATCATAATATTTGTCTTTCTCTGTCTGACTGACTTCACTAGGTATGATAACCTCTAGGTCCATCCATGTTGCTGCAAATGGCATTGTTTCATTTTTTATGGCTGAGTAATACTCCATTTGTGTGTGTGTGTGTGTGTGTGTGTGTGTGTATACCACATCTTCTTTATCCATTCATCTGTTGATGGACATTTACGTTGCTTCCATGTCTTGGCTATTGTAAATAGTGCTGTAATGAACATTAGGGTATGTGTATCTTTTAAAAGTATGGTTTTCTGTGGATATATGCCCAGAAGTGGGATTGCTGGGTCATATGGTAACTCTATTTTTAGTTTTTTAAGGAACCTCCATACTGTTCTCCATAGTGGCTGTACCAATTTACATTCCCACCAACAGTGTAGGAGGGTTCCCTTTTCTCCACACCCTCTCCAGGATTTATTGTTTGTAGACTTTTTGATTATGGACATTCTGACTGGTGTGAGGTGATACCTCATTGTAGTTTTGATTTGCATTTCTCTAATAATTATCAATGTTGAGCATCTTTTCACGTGCGTTTTGGCCATCTGTATGTCTTCTTTGGAGAAATGTCTATTTAGATCTGCAAATTTGTCTATTGGGTTATTTGTTTTTTTTTTTAACATCTTTATTGGAGTATAATTGCTTTTCAATGTTGCGTTAGTTTCTGCTGTATAACAAAGTGAATCAGCTATATGTATACATATATCCCCATATGCCCTCCCTCTTGCGTCTCCCTCCCACCCTCCCTATCCCACCCCTCTAGGTGGTCACAAAGCACAGAGCTGATCTCCCTGTGCTATTTAGCTGCTTCCCACTAGCTATCTATTTTACATTTGGTAGTGTATATATGTCACTGCTATTCTCTCACTTCGTCCAGCTTACCCTTCCCGCTCCCGGTCCTCAAGTCCATTCTCTATGTCTGCGTCTTTATTACTGCCCCTAGGTTCATCAGAACCGTTTGTGTTTTTTTTATTCCATATATATGTGTTAGCATGCGGTGTTTGTTTTTCTGACTTACTTCACTCTGTATGACAGACTCTAAGTCCATCCACCTCACTACAAATAGTTCAATTTCGTTTCTCTTTATGGCTGAGTAATATTCCATTGTATATATGTGCCACATCTTCTTTATCCATTCATCTGTCAGTGGACACTTAGGTTGCTTCCATGTCCTGGCTATTGTAAATAGAGCTGCAATGAGCATTGTGGTGCATGTATCTTTTTGAATTATGGTTTTCTCAGGGTATATGCCCAGTAGTGGGATTGCTGGGTCATATGGTAGTTCTATTTTTCGTTTTTTAAGGAACCTCCATGCTGTTCGCCATAGTGGCTGTATCAGTTTACATACCCACTAACAGTGCAAGAGGGTTCCCTTTTCTCGACACCCTCTCCAGAATTTATTGTCTGTATTTTTTTTTTTTTGATGATGGCCATTCTGAATGGTGTGAGATGATACATCATTGTAGTTTTGATTTGCATTTCTCTAATGATTAGTGATGTTGAGCATCCTTTCATGTGTTTGTTGGCAATCTGTATATCTTCTTTCAAGAAATGTCTATTTAGGTCCTCTACTCATTTTTGTATTGGGTTGTTTGGGGTTTTTTTGATATTGAGCTGCATGAACTGCTTGTATATTTTGGAGATTAATCCTTTGTCAGTTGCTTCGTTTGTAAATCTTTTCTACCATTCTGAGGGCTATCTTTTTGTCTAGTTTATGGTTTCCTTTGCTGTGAAAAAGCTTTTAAGTTTCATTAGGTCCCATTTGTTTATTTTGGGGTTTATTTCCATTTCTCTAGGAGGTGGGTCAAAAAGGATCTTGCTGTGATTTATGTCATAGAGTGTTCTGCCTTTGTTTTCTTCTAAGAGTTTTGTATTGTCTGGCCTTACATTTGAGTCTTGAATGCATTTTGAGTTTATTTTTGTGTATGGTGTTAGGAACTGTTGTAATTTCATTCTTTTACATGGAGCAGTCCAGTTTTCCCAGCACCACTTATTGAAGAGGCTGTCTTTTCTCCATTTTATACTCTTGCCTCCTTTATCAAAGATAAGGTGACCATATGTGCATGGGTTTATCTCTGGGCTTGTTATCTTGTTCCATTAATCGATATTTCTGTTTTTGTGCCAGTACCATACTGTCTTGATTACTGTAGCTTTGTAGTATAGTCTCAAGTCACGGAATATATATATATATTATAGTAGACTATATAGATTATTATATAGACTATATAGTATAGTCTCAAGTCACGGAATATATATCTGACACATATTTCTCCGTTTTTCTTTCTCAAGATTGCTTTGGCTATTCGGGGTCTTTTGTGTTTCCATACAAATTGTGAAATTTTTTGTCCTAGTTCTGTGAAAAATGCCATTGGTAGTTTGATAGGGATTGCACTGAATCTGTAGATTGCTTTGGGTAATATAGTCGTTTTCACAATGTTGATTCTTCCAATCCAAGAACATGGTATATCTCTCCACCTGTTTGTATCATCTTTAATTTCTTTCATCAGTGTCTTATAGTTTGTCTCCTTAGGAAGGTTTATTCCTAGGTATTTTATTATTTTTGTTGCAGTGGTAAATGGGAGTGTTTCCTTAATTTCTCTATCAGATTTTTTTGTCATTAGTGTATAGGAATGCAAGAGATTTCTGTGCATTAATTTTGTATCCTGCTACTTTACCAAATTCATTGATTAGCTGTAGTTGTTTTCTGGTAGCATCTTTAGGATTCTCTATGTATAGTATCATGTCATCTGCAAACAGTGACAGTCTTACTTCTTCTTTTCCAATTTGGATTCCTATTGTTTCTTTTTCTTCTCTGATTGCCATGGCTAAAATTTCCAAAACTACATTGAATAATAATGGTGAGAGTGGGCAACCGTGTCTTGTTCCTGATCTTAGAGGAAATGGTTTCAGTTTTTCACCATTGAGAACGATGTTGGCTGTGGGTTTGTCATATATGGCCTTTATTATGTAGAGGTTCACTCTATGCCTACTTTCTGGAGAGTTTTGTTGAATTTTGTCGAAAGTTTTTTCTGCATCTATTGAGATTATCACACGGTTTTTATTCTTCAGTTTGTTAATATGGTGTATCACATTGATTGACTTGCATATACAGAAGTTCCTTGCATTCCTGGGATAAACCCCACTTGATCATGGTGTATGATCCTTTTAATGTGCTGTTGGATTCTGTTTGCTAGTATTTGTTGACGATTTTTGCATCTATGTTCATCAGTAATATTGGTCTGTAGTTTTCTTTTTTTGTGACATCTTTGTCTGGTTTTGGTATCAGGGTGATGGTGGCCTTGTAGAATGAGTTTGGGGGTGTTCCTCTCTCTGCTATATTTTGGAAGAGTTTGAAAAGGATAGGTGTTAGCTCTTCTCTAAATGTTTGATAGAATTCACCTGTGAAGCCATCTGGTCCTCAGCTTTTGTTTGTTGGAAGATTTTTAATCACTGATTAAACTGATTTTTAATCAGTTTCAATTTCAGTGCTTGTGATTGGTCTGCTTATATTTTCTGTTTCTTCCTGGTTCAGTCTTGAAGGTTGTGCTTTTCTAAGAATTTGTCCATTTCTTCCAGGTTGTCCATTTTATTAGCATATAGTTGCTTGTAGTAATCTCTCATGATCCTTTGTATTTCTGCAATGTCAGTTGTTCTTCTTCTTTTTCATTTCCTATTCTATTAATTTGAATCTTCTCCCTTCTTTTCTTGAGGAGTATGGCTAATGGTTTATCAATTTTGTTTCTCTTCTCAAAGAACCAGCTTTTAGTTTTATTGATCTTTGCTGTTGTTTCCTTCATTTCTTTTTCATTTATTTCTGATCTGATCTTTATGATTTCCTTCCTTCTGTGAACTTTGGGGGTTTTTTCTTCTTTCTCTAATTGCTTTAGATGTAAGGTTAGGTTGTTTATTTGAGATGTTTCTTGTTTCTTGAGGTAGGGTTGTATTGCTATAAACTTCCCTCTTAGAACTGCTTTTGCTGCATCCCATAGGTTTTGGCTTGTTGTGTTTTCATTGTGATTTGTTTCTAGGTATTTTTTGATTTCCTCTTTGATTTCTTCAGTGATCTCTTGGTTATTTAGTAGTGTATTGTTTAGCCTCCATGTGTTTGTATTTTTTACAGGTTTTTTCCTGTAATTGACATCTAGTCTCATAGCATTGTGGTTGGAAAAGATACTTGATATGATTTCAGTTTTCTTAAATTTAGCAAGGCTTGATTTGTGACCCAAGATATGATCTATCCCGGAGAGTGTTCTGTGAGCACTTGAGAAGAAAGTGTATTCTGTCGTTTTTGGATGGAGTGTGCTATAAATATCAATTAAGTCCATCTTGTTTGATGTATCATTTAATGCTTGTGTTTCCTTTTTTATTTTCATTTTGGATGATCTGTCCATTGGTGTAAGTGGAGTGTTAAAGTCCCCTACTATTATTGTGTTACTGTCAATTTCCCCTTTTAAGGCTGTTAGCATTTGCCTTATGTATTGAGGTGCTCCTGTGTTGGGTGCATAAATATTTACAATTGTTATATCTTCTTCTTGGATTGATCCCTTGATCGTTATGTAGTGTCCTTTTTTGTCTCTTGTAATAGTCTTTATTTTAATGTCTAATATGAGAATTGCTACTCCAGCTTTCTTTTGATTTCCACTTGCATGGAGTATCTTTTTTCATCCACTCCCTTTCAGTCTGTATGTGTCCCAAGATCTGAAGTGGGTCTTTTGTAGACAGCATACATACAGGTCTTGTTTTCGTATCCATTCAGCCAGTCTGTGTCCTTTGGTTGGAGCATTTAATCCGTTTACATTTAAGGAAATTATTGATATGTATGTTCCTATTACCATTTTCTTAATTGTTTTGGGTTTGTTTTTGTAGGTCCTTTTCTTCACTTGTGTTTCCCAGTTAGAGAAGTTCCTTTCGCGTTTGTTGTAAAGCTGGTTTGGTGTGCTGAATTCTCTTAGCTTTTGCTTGTCTGTAAATGTTTTAATTTCTCTGTCAAATCTGAATGAGATCCTTGCTGGGTAGAGTAATCTTGGTTGTAGGTTTTTCCCTTTCATCACTTTCAATATGTCCTGCCTCTCCCTTCTGGCTTGCAGAGTTTCTGCTGAAACATCAGCTGTTAACATTTTGGGGATTCCCTTATATGTTATTTGTTGCTTTTCCCTTGCTGCGTTTAATATTTTTTCTTTGTATTTAATTTTTGATAGTTTGATTAATATGTGTCTTTGCGTGATTCTCCTTGGATTTATCCTGTATGGGAGTCTCTGTGCTTCCTGGACTTGACTACTTCCTTTCCCATATTAGGGAAGTTTTCAACTATAATCTCTTTAAATATTTTCTCAGACCCTTTCTTTTTCTCTTCTTCTGGGACCCCTGTGATTTGAATGTTGGTGCGTTTAATGTTGTCCCAGAGGTCTCTGAGACTGTCCTCAATTCTTTTCATTCTTTTTTCTTTATTCTTCTCTGTGGTAGTTATTTCCACTATTTTATCTTCCAGGTCACTTTTCTATTCTTCTGCCTCAGTTATTCTGCTACTGATTCCTTCTAGAGAATTTTAAATTTCATTTATTGTGTTGTTCATCATTGTTTGTTCACTCTTCAGTTCTTGTAGGTCCTCGTTAATTGTTTCTTATATTTTCTCCATTCTATTTCCAAGATTTTGGATCATCTTTACTATCATTACTCTGAATTCTTTTCCAGGTAGACTGACTATTTCCTCTTCATTTGTTTGGTCTGGTGGGTTTTTACCTTGCTCCTTCATCTGACACATATTTCTGTCTTCTCATTTTGTTTAACTTACTGTGTTTGGGGTCTCTTTTTCACAGGTTCGTAATTCCCATTGTTTTTGGTGTCTGCCCCCAGTGGATGAGGTTGGTTCAGTGGCTAGTGTAGGCTTCCTGGTGGTGGGGACTGGTGCCTGTGTTCTGGTGGTTGGGGCTTGATCTTGTCTTTCTGGTGGGCAGGACCGTGTCCAGCAGTGTGTTTTGGGGAGTCTGTGAACTTAGTCTGATTTTAGGCAGCCACTCTGCTAATAGGTGGGGTTGTGTTCCTGTCTTGCTAGTTATTTGGCATAGCGCGTCCAGCACTGGAGTTTGTTGGCCGTTGTGTGGAGCTGTGTCTTAGTGTTGTGACGCAGATCTCTGGGAGAGCTTTCGCCGATTGATATTATGTGGGGCTAGGAGGTCTCTGGTAGTTCAGTGTCCTGAACTAGGCTCTTCCACTTTGGAGGCTCAGGCCTGACACTAGGCCGGAGCACCAAGACCCTGTCAGCCACATGGCCAGGTCCGTGGGGATTTTCTTGCCTTTTGGGAAGTCTGAGGTCTTCTGCCAGCATTCAGTAGGTCTTCTGCAGGAGTTGTTCCACATGTAGATGTATTTTTGATGTATTTATGGGGAGGAAGGTGATGTCTTACCCCTCCGCCATCTTGAAGGTCCCCCTACAATAGGAAACTCCACTGAAGACACCAACGGCCTCAAGAGCTAGAGGTACATAGGCATTTTTTCAGAGGGTTTTCAACTTGGTTTTTTTTCTTTTCCTTTGTGCTTTGTCTAGTTTCACTTGTTCACAGGGTACCTCATGCAGAGGCCTCGCACCCAGCAGTTCACATTAGAGTGCCTAGTGAGAAATGGCTGCCCTGCCACCTCAGCTCGGTGGGTCGAGCCCTGTGCAGAAGCGCTGCCCTGACACTGCAGCTCAAGATGGCAGTGGAAGGCCTGGGTTGTTTGTTTTTTTTCTGCATGAGCTGTTTGTGTATTTCGGATTTAATCCCTTGTTGGTCACATCATTTGCAAACATTTTATCCCATTCTGAGGGTTTTCTTTTCATTTTGTTTATGGTTTCCTTTGCTGTGCAAAAGCTTTTAAGTTTAAACATGCACATTTAAGTATAGGCTTGACTCTGCTGCTGACTAGGATTTTAAGTCTTTGAGCTGGTCATATAATTTTTTTTAGCCTCAGGAAATTAAAGGTCTCCTCTTGCTCCTCAGTATGGATCCTCTAAAAGTTGTAAAACTAAGAATAATAACAGTAGTAACTAACATTTATTGAGCCTCTTTATGTGAGAAAGTCAGCTAAGTACTTTACCGGATTATCTCCTTTAATCTTTGTAACAATCCTTTTGAGAGTAGGTATTATAGTAACATGGGTATCTTTGGGGATGATAGGTTTATGGTGAGTTATCAAGGGATTCTATGGGTGTGTTTTAATAGTGCATCCTTTATTTTTAAATATGAAATCACGGAGGACAACCAGACCCTTCCACAAGATGCCCTTTGGTGTCATTGTGGAGACTGAACACTGGACTGTGTTAGTATTTAGACTAAGTGGATCACTGTATTTTGAGTAATTGGCTTACTCAAAAGAGAGAAGTTAAAACATCCTGGAATCTGTCCAAAGGAAGTTGCAGCATAGTTCAGATGGGCCCTTCACCCATTGAGGCATGCCACTCTAGAACTGCAACTCTTATGTTCAGTGTTTAAAATAAACCCTTATCAAATATTAAAAGAAGTTTCCAGATTACAGAATAAGAAAGCCTATGTTCAAATTTTAAATTTAAAAAACTAAAACAAACTATCTTTTCCTATAATGTAGCTTAGTTCTCTAATGGTTGCTTGTATCAAATGCTACCCTCTCTTCTTTAAGTACCACAGAAGTGTACAAATCCAAATAGTCTTGTTCCTTTCATAGGGACAACAACAACACAAATAAGAAAGGATTTATACTTATGCGATGGTGTAAATTATACATAAATGTGCAAAGCTGCCAATAATTTAGCATGTATATTTTCTTTCTTTCTTTCTTTCTTTTTAATCTGTAGGCTTCTTTATAAAAATTTATTTGTTTATTTATTTTTGGCTGCATTGGGTCTTCCTTGCCACGCATGGGCTTTCTTTAGTTGTGGCAAGTAAGGGCTACTCTTTGTCACGGTGCATGGGCTTCTTATTGCGATGGCCTCTCGTTGCGGAAAACAGGCTCTAGGCGCATGGACTTTGGTAGTTGTGGCACATGGGCTCAGCAGTTGTGGCGCACGGGCTTAGTTGCTCCGCAGCATGTGGGATCTTTCCAGACCAGGGCTCGAACCCGTGTCCCTTGCACTGGCAGGCGGCTTCTTAACCACTGTGCCACCAGACAGCCCCACAGCATGTGTATTTTATTTTATTTATTTTTTTATGTGGGTGAATAATAATTTTATTTTATTTTTTAACATCTTTATTGGAGTATAATTGCTTTACGATGGTGTTAGTTTCTACTGTATCACAAAGTGAATCAGCTATACATATACATACATCCCCATATCCCCTCCCCCTTGCATCTCCCTCCCACCCTCCCTTATTCCACCCCTCTAGGTGGTCACAAAGCACCGAGCTGATCTCCCTGTGCTATGCAGCTGCTTCCCACTAGCTATCTATTTTACATTTGGAGGTGTATATATGTCCATGCCACTCTCTCACTTCATCCCATTTTACCCTTCCCCCAACCATGTCCTCCTGTCCCCATGCCTAGGGGCAGGACAGGAATAAAGACGCAGACGTAGAGAATGGACTTGAGCATGTGTATTTTAAATCGCAGTACACTTAATAGAATGAGATCTGGATTAATTTCTTTAAAGTTTTTACAATGGAACCATATTAAACGATTAACATAATTTATCGGAGTATTAATGATATATAATGGTAACTAAGATTTATAATATAATAAAGCATATATATGCTTGTATTATATGTATAGAATATAAAACATATTTATAATAATATAAATTAATTATATTTAAGATGTCAGCACACTTAATACATTTTCAATAGTTGACTTAAATTTAGGTTGACATCTTCAGGTTTTCATCATTTCAGTCTTCAGAGTGCTTATTAGCATTTTATTGTCAAAGTTGAAGCTTACTTAGCTCTTTGAAACTGACAAAAGACCTCTGAGTTGACAGTCATCTCCTAAATAAACAAGATTTTGAAGGCAGTTGAAGTGTCTTTCAAATCAGTACTCCAGAGACTATATGTAAAACTTACTGAAGAGAGTTTATTATGATTTAGAGGAAAAATGAAAAATAAACAAACAAAAAACCCTCTCAGCTTTTTAACACAATTCAACTTTACCATTTTTCATGGTATCTCTCAGAAGTAGGGAAACCAATAACAATGAATAAAGATTTGCTTCAGAACTATAAAAGGAAAAAATCAAAGATACTATTACTAATGTTAGTACTTTTGAGAAATAAAATAATGAAGAAAATTTTTAAAAATAACTTTAATGTAAAATAAACTTTTGGGAAAGTTCTAAAATATGCAGTCATAGCGGCATGGATGTATGTACACTACCAAACGTAAAATAGATAGCTAGTGGGAAGCAGCCGCATAGCACAGGGAGATCAGCTCGGTGCTTTGTGACCACCTAGAGGGGTGGGATAGGGAGGGTGGGAGAGAGGGAGATGCAAGAGGGAAGAGATATGGGAACATATGTATATGTATAACTGATTCACTTTGTTATAAAGCAGAAACTAACACACCATTGTAAAGCAATTATACTCCAATAAAGATGTTTAAAAAATAATAAAATAAAATATGCAGTCAAGAATAGTTTTTTTATTAAAGGGCCAAGTCAGATCAGTGTGCTCACCAATTATGCTTTATATACGATAGAGATACCTGCAGAAATTTTGATTCAGTAGAATCAACACAGGGCCCAGACATCTATTACTATAATTGTCTTTCTGTGTGTATGTGTGAGATCCTGTTGTAAAGGTTACAACTAATGGATTAGATCCATGATTCTCAAATTTTTTGGACTTAGATCCCTTTACACTTTAAAAATTGTTGAAGAGGGCTTCCCTGGTGGCACAGTGGTTGAGAGTCCGCCTGCCGATGCAGGGGACACGGATTCGTGCCCCGGTCCGGGAAGATCCCACATGCCATGGAGCGGCTGGGCCCGTGAGCCATGGCCGCTGAGCCTGCGCATCCGGAGCCTGTGCTCTGCAACGGGAGAGGCCACAACAGTGAGAGGCCCGCGTACCAGAAGAAAAAAATTGTTGACGATCTCAAAAGAATTTTTATTTATGTGGGTTATATCTGTGATATTTACTATCTTGTAAATTAAAAGATTTTTTTAAATACCTATTAATTCATTTTAAAAACAATAACCCATTACATGTTAACATACTAGCATTTTTATTAAGATAACCATATTTTGTGAAACATATATAGACGATTGGCATTTATACATTTCTGTACATCTCTTTAATGTATGTCTTAATATTAAGAAAACTGGATTCTTGTAAATGCTCGTGTGCATTCAGTCTCTGGTAGTATCTTATTTTGGTTGAAGTATATGAAGAAAATCTGACCTCATACAAATACACATTTGGTAAAGAGTATCTTAAGAGACTTTTCAGATAATTTTTTTTTTTTTTTTTTTTTTGGCGGCGTTATGCAGGCCTCTCACTGTTGTGGCCTCTCCCATTGCGGAGCATAGGCTCCGGACGCGCAGGCTCAGCGGCCATGGCTCACGGGCCTAGCCGCTCCGTGGCGTGTGGGATCTTCCTGGACCGGGGCACGAACCCGTGTCCCCTGCATCGGCAGGTGGACTCTCAACCACTGCGCCACCAGGGAAGCCCCTTTACAGATAATTTGGATATTTCTCTTTGCTATCACACCAAAACTGGTTAAGTGGTAGTTTCTTAAATACTACTTGCAATGTAGAATCTGAAATGTTATAAATAAGCATTTCATATTCTGTTACACTAAAATCCATTGGTCTGTCTTGAGCTCTGAATGGATCTTTCAACTATGCATTATTCTGTAACATCATGCATTGGTCATTTGGAAAATATTGGTTCAGTGAGTTATTTAGGTCTTTCAAACATTGAAACATTTCTGTAAATGATGAAAATAATCACATTTGTTAGTATCATCATTAATTTCATCAGAAAACTCATCTAAGTAGTGGGAAGCTGTCGCGTTCAGGGTGGCAGATACAGAATTTCCAAAATTCTTATTTTAACTTGAAAGTTTGGACTTTATCACTCACTGGCAGTTATTTTCCTTCAGATGGCAGGCTCAAGGTTGTTCATTTTTGAGCAAATGCCCAGTATCAATAACCAGAATTTATGTTAGCTGTTCTTCCAAGAAAAAAAAATGGTATTCCATGGGAAAAGCCGCCAGCTCAGCTTTCACCTCAAACAATACTTCTCCTAAAGAAAACGATCCCCACAAGGATCCCAGATGTCTTTTACATCATTTGGTATGACGCTAACTCTTCCTCTTTTGGAGAGGTTTTCAAATGTGGAGGTGCACATCTCTAAATGTAATCCAGATTAGAAACAACAGAGGAAACAGAGTTAGGAAAAAACTGTCTAAATATGTGACCCACAGTAGCTAATTTAATATGCCATTGTTCATTAAAAGCAGTACCACTGGTATAAAATAATGCATTAAATTCTATACTTAGTATCTGAAAGACCAGGTTCTTTTGAAACTGAAAACAACAGAGAAACACTGTTCAACTGATGATGTGATTTAATATTTCTGACACTGAAAAATGCAACCAGAGCATCCACTTTAAAAAATCTACAGCTGATCCTGCAGGAGGAGATATTTTAGGCAAGTTATTTTTTTAACATCATACTTCTTATTTTAATGTCTTCCTTATTAATTCATGCATTTGAAAATAGTTTCATCTTGGAATTTTACAGCAAGTTATGGTTTGAGTTTATGGGAAGAAAAATAATCAAACTTTAGGCTTACAAATGATAGATATAACCAGATTCCCTTTTCCTTCTAACATTTTCTTGAAACTCATCAATACAGAGAGTTTTTATTCATCCATAAATTTTCATGGCACTTTGCACTATTCCTCCCATAATAGTTGTTTTGGTCCTGCATATTAATTTAAACCACGATTCAACAATCTTTAGAATTGGAAACTGCAGTTCATGAATCCCAAGCATCCTTTGTATTTCAGGTGGCACCTGTTCTCTTCACACAACAAATGCTTTCAATTCAGTCTCATCCTTTAGTCAGCTATGTTGCTAAGATGCCTACGTTGTCACACATTGTCTCTTTAACATGTTTTCAGTTCATATTTGCATACATTTTGGCCATGAAATGAGGAAACAATATTTAAGATGCACTGCTTCCTTGCACCTCTGGCCAGCCGTTACTTTTTTTAAAACCATTCAGACATTTTTAAAAGTGGCCATTTTCTTTGTATTGATATTAAATCTATTCTGACCATATCATAAGAGCAGGAAGCTGGAGCCATTCAGACAGGCATTTGTCTATGAGTCTGAAGAATTCAGCAAGGCTTGCAAATGTGCCATGACTTTGTGAGCTGGTTGCTTCAACATTTAGCACCTACTTTGTTCCAAGCATTGTATTAGGTGATGAGACTGATGCAAAACAAATGATGTGAGCAGTGTCAACATCACTACCACCATCTGGTCTTTGAGAGCTTTGAGAGCTCTCTGTATGCTGGGTACTCAGGATAGGGGTTTACATATATTCCATTCATTATCTCATCCCTATGAGGTAGTTTTTATTATCATTCCAGTTTTACAGGTGAAGAAACTGAGACTTCTCCTTAGATCCTGGAACTAGTAAGCGAAGCTGAGATTCTTTTACAGAGGAGACAAGCTCTTAACCACCTAACTATAGATAACAATGAACTTTAAGTTTTTTTAAATTGTTTTAAGGCTTTATGGAAAGGGTGATTAGGCAGACTGAGGAGGAGAGTTTATAAACAACAGCTCTTTTTTTATTTTTTTATTGAAGCATAGTTGATTTAAAATGTTGTGTTAGTTTCGGGTGTACAGCATAGTGATTCAGTGATACATATGTATATTCTTTTTCAGATTCTTTTCTTTTATATGTTATTATAAAATATTGAGTATAGTTCCTTGAGATTCTTGTGCTACATAGTAGGTCCTTGTTGGTTATCTATTTTATATATAGTAGTGTGCGTATGTTCATCCCAACCTCCTAATTTATCCCTCCCCCACCACTCTCCCCTTTGGGAACCATAAGTTTGTTTTCTATGCTGTGAGTCTGTTTCTGTTTCATAGGTAAGTTCATTTGTGTCATATTTTAGATTTCACATATAAGTGATATCATATGGTATTTGTCTTTCTCTTTCTGACTTCACTTAATATGATGATCTCCAGTTCCATCCATGTTGCAGCAAATGGCATTATTTCATTCTTTTTTATGGCTGAGTAATATTCCATTGTGTATATACCACAGCTTCTTGATCCATTTATCTGTCGAGGGACATTTAGGTTGCTTCCATGTTTTGGCTATTGTAAACAGAACGGCGGCTCTCTGTGTGCATTATTTCTGATAAAAAAGACTATATGAGGTGTTCAGCAAAATTCCCTGTGGTTTGGGCATTAGAAGGCTTAGGAAGGCACATCCATAGGGGAAGGAGAGCAAGAGAGAGCTGGGATGGAGAGTGTAGAAGTCACCAGTTAGAGTCTCAAAAGGACCATGAGAGCAGGAAATAGCTTGGAAAGAGGGCATAGACATAAATTTCATGAATTAATTCCACCTTTGTAAGAAAATGTGATTGTTAGGATTAAAAATACATCACCCATCCACCACTTAATTATTATTAATTCAATAATATATATCTATTTGTTTAATAACTGGTCCTGTTGAAAATAGCATAGTGCCCTATTCTCTGGTGTTCACCAGTTTCACTAATGTGTGGAACATAGTAGATACTCAATAAAATATTTATTGAATGAAAATTATTTGAGAGTCTGTAATGTACACGTATGTATTGACCATTACTGTACTTTATTCTTTTTTTTTTTTTTTTTTTTTTTTTGCGGTACGCAGGCCTCTCACTGTTGTGGCCTCTCCCATTGCGGAGCACAGGCTCCAGATGCGCAGGCTCAGCGGCCATGGCTCACGGGCCCAGCCGCTCTGCGGCATGTGGGATCTTCCCGGACCAGGGCACAAACCCATGTCCCCTGCATCGCAGGCGGACTCTCAACCACTGCGCCACCAGGGAAGCCCTCGGTACTTTATTTTAATGAATTTGTGGGCTATATGAAGTATTTACACTTTCTCAGACCACATGTCCAGAACCTCAAATTCTTTTAAAGATAAAATGCATCTTAATTATGTAGTTACTCACTGCATTGGCCATTCTGGAATCTCTGTTATAAATACAAGCCTTAGTTGATTGTTTACCCATGAGATTGGAATGGCTTTCCACCTTGTAAATTATGTTTGTCTGGTGAATTTTAATGGAAAGTTTAATTACCTGTTTCTAAAGACAGCTTAATTAGTTGCTCAAGAGACCCCTCTCTCAATTCATGTTTGGAGGATAGTTTTGTTGATTTGTTTTTAATTAAAAAATATATATAAAAGGAAAAGTCAATGCAAAAACAAAACCAGGCATGCTGCTCAGTAACTTTCCTTGAAGCCCTGGTAGGCATTTGATGAAGGAGCTGCATGTATCTAAGAAAAAGCATCATATCATTTTACCCACTACCCTCAAAATAATTAAAAAGGCTTTTAAAATGCCAGAAATTAATCACCAAGGCTGACCTCACTTCTCTGGATGTTGTAAACCATTTGTCAGGTTTAGCACTGAATTGGGGAAGGTCATTTTCAGCTGCGAATATTTCTGCTTGCTGATGGTCCTAGGTCTTTGCAGCCCCGGGCCTTACTAAAGTAAGAGTCAGTTTCCTCACACTTCTAGTAATCTTATCTCCAGGTCCCAGGAAAGCAGTTGGAGTGGACAGAGGAGTAGATGTGAAGTCTGGAGGCCTGGGTTCCCACCATTGCTCCTTTGCTTAATGATTTCTGCCCTTGATCAAGTACCTTAACACCTTTGCACTGTCATTCTGAAAAAAGGGAATGTGAGGATACAGTGAAATAGTGTATGTGACAAAGCAGTTTGTAGAATCTAAAACTCTGACTAAATAAGTGCTCCTGATTTGGAGGCAGTGAAAGAGTTGGGCCTGGGTGGTTTTTTTTTTTTTTAAACAAAACAAGCAGAAGAATACAGTAATTAAAACTATTGTAAAGTAAGACTGGAACAGGATTATGAAGCCATTTACCTCACAGATTACTTCTTGCTGTGCACCATGGTGACAGAATCAGGCCTGCTGCTGGAAGGGATTTTGTAAGACTCCCCCAGTCACCCAAACCTGCTTTCCTGAAACTAGATGATAATTTCCTGCTAATAGGCAGGGACATGCTAAACCTAAAGATTAACTGTGACCCATCTTCCCAGAGCATCGATCTTACTCAGTGGTCATTGATCGAAAACGTTTTTATATTAAACATTTCATATGGGCACATTTAGGGGAGCTTGAAGAGCCACCCCTGGATCCCTGCACACCCCTGTTCACTGTTGGTTGCTATTGGGGACATTTTGGTAGAAAGGGTAGTAAAGCACTAGCTGAAGCTGGCCAGATAGCCTTAAATAACTTTTTTTTTTTTTTCCGGTACGCGGGCCTCTCACTGTTGTGGCCTCTCCCGTTGCGGAGCACAGGCTCCGAACGCGCAGGCTCAGGGGCCATGGCTCATGGGCCCAGCCGCTCCGTGGCTTGTGGGATTCTCCCGGACCGGCGCACGAACCCGTGTCCCCTGCATCGGCAGGCGGACTCTCAACCACTGCGCCACCAGGGAAGCCCCCTTAAATAACTTTTGACCTTATCAACCGAAGATCTTCAATTGCTCCTTAAATTATCTCCCATTAACCTATCCTTTGTGGAGGAGGAAAATGGCAAGGTAGATCCCTCTCAATACATTAAAATGTCACTCAGAGATAGATGTTAAATCATTCTTTAATCTTTCCTTCTTCCTTCTCACAGGAAGTTGATTGCAGTCTGACTTTCTGTGTCTTATTTTCTAATGTGCTAATCATTTGTGGGCCTGGTGGTCTAGATGCCTCAAATCACTCATAAGATATCAAGGTTCAAATGGAACACAGTATATATATATGGAAGAATCTAATTATATATATAGATTTCATATATATCATATATATGTATGATATATATATGAAAGAATCTAATTATCTCTTCTATGAAAAAGAACGTTCAAGTTAGGGGAATTTCAATTTCATTAGGAACCTTTGAACTAACAGGAATTTCGTAAGATGAAATACTATGGACACGATATAAAGTTTATATTAGAAAAATGCCGAGATGCAAGCTATTTTTACTTTTTCAACCTCATTATCTTGATGTAAAACATTCCATGTGGCAGTGTCATTACAAAGAAAAGACAATATTTGGCAGTGAGGTGAACAATTAACACATCTATGAATAATTCTCATGCTTATACTTCTCAGGGAAATTATTTATGAAAGTTAAATCTGTTACCTTCAGGCCACTATTGCCATTTTCAAACATTAAAAATAGGCTTTCAAAAGTATGTTTGAACTTCACAAGTACACTTTATACTGTGAGCCCACGTTGCCATTTTCAAATATTAAAAATAGGCTTTCAAAAGTATGGTTGAACTTCACAAATACACTTTATACCATGAGCCCACGTTTATCTTTATTGAGCCTTAAAATAAATTACATTTGGAATATTCTAGTCAAATTACACATATAGGAAATAGCTTTTATAACTTAAGTTTTAAGAAATTCGGTAACAGGTCCTTTTTAAAATAACCACATCACACAGACTTCATCTTATCCTAATCAGTTGAAATCAGTGGTAGAATGAGAAAACTGAAAACATAGTGCCTGGCTTTTATTCTGATTCACTGGCTTGCTTTTGTTAAATTGGTGATTGTGAAATGTTCACTGAACTGCAATAACTTGAAATAACCTCTAGTGGCAGTTTAAAATCTGAAAATACTCCTGATGTCAGTCTGAGTCTGCTTTTCAGTATGTGTATGTATGCATATGTGTATACATATACATACATATGTATATTACAGTGAAAAGCTCTCCGAAAAAGTGAAAACATCTATGATCCCAGAGTTTTGCACCGGATTTAAAGTCTCTAATTGTTGATATAGTGTTAGAGCTTCTCTAATCTCATCTCCTCTATTGTTACAAAACAATAAAAGTGTTTCTTTAAGTCGTGCAAGTAATAGGTATCAAAATTTTGGGTAAAACAAAAACCAAAAGGTAATGACATATTTCCCTAATTAGCCCTCAACTTCACTTAGGGGGGAAAATTGAGAAAATTTCCTGTGGGGACCAGTTTCAGCTTTTCATTCGGAAGAGCTGAGAAAGAATATTATGATCATGATCATACAACCATCACTGCGAATGGCCAGATACTGGAGTGTGTTAGACTAGAATACTTTACTCTTACTATGTAATTTTATATATAATTACATGTATATATTAACTTGTTAGATGATTCAGGGCAGGAAAACATCTGCCATTTATTTTATTTTATCTTCCCAAAGCACTTATTATATAAATTGTTATCAGTACACCAGGGCTACAATCTAGTATCCATTAAGAACTTGTAAATGAAAAAATAAGACTGTGTCCTATGAGTTAACTTTAAGATCACCACCTGAGATATTTGGACAGAGATATGCAAAATCATCATAAAGAGACACCTGGAAAAAGGAGACTCAAAGAGCTCAGAGCTGCTTATGCCCATCTAAGCACTGACTGAAAATGAAGGTGCCTCTCACTAAATGGGCACTGAGCATTCTAGTCCTGTGGCAGGGCCATCCTAATTGTAGAGGACTCAAAGGATGTCTTAATTCTATGCGTTAAATATTCAGTTCATCTAACACACTCCACTTGTCTGATTCCATTCTCATCTGCTTCCTAATTATTTTTTGTTTCCAGTGTAGATATGCTGCCCCAAAAAGGGCATGTTGGTCACCCACTTTATGATAATTATATCTCATATCTTAGTATAAACTAGACAGCCATCATTCTGCCTTTACTTACCAGTTTCATGAGCTTGGTATTATAATGTCATTCTCTCCCCTTGAGAAATAGACATGATCTCCTTGCTGACAAATTAAGTTTCTGAGCCTGCAAAACTGAGTACCACACAAAAGCCTGTAGTAAATTAGCCAGAGCTACCTTGAAGGGACTCACTCCTAGCCAAGCTGGCCTTTCCTACTTAGACACACTCACGTCTTCACATCCCTATGTGCTAAATGAGTGTGAACCTTCCTTTTTTGTTTTGAATTTCTGTTAAAAATATAAAGAAGACCATGGAGTTCATTTAGTCCAGCTGGGACTTACAAAAAGTTCAGTGACTTCGTTGGTATCTGTTAGAACCAGGCTTAGTAACCGGGCTGTGTGCCACTCTGCCCCCTCCTCTCTGGGCCTGGTGTGCAAAACACTTCCTCAAACTGTTGCTCGGAGAAGTTGATCGTTTCTTTTGTTTCTTGAAAGGGTAAGGAATGCGGGGCTGTGCTTTTTTGTTCGCATTGTGTTTTCAAATGTTTTCTGTTTATAATTATTGCATGTAAGTCAGGGAACATGTTAGAGTGTACAGAGTTTGGTAATGTGAGTGTTAATATAGAGTAATTTAAATTTATTATACACTGAAGTGAATGCATTGATGTGCCTTATTGTTACCTGTTTAGAGAGACGTTACGTTAAGGCTAGGGCAGCTATGTAATGAAGACTGAGTTAGGAATTATGATGTGACTGATGCCAGGAGCATAAAAATTTAGAGCCCTGGCCGGATTTAAGAGTTTCCTATGCAACATAAAAAGTTATTTATCCCAATGTTAACTTAAGGAATTTATAGAGTTCTGTATAGAAATCTCTAATGTTTGACTTAAAATGCATTTGAAAATTTTGAGGAGGTGATGAATCTGGAAGATGCTATAAATTAAATATAAGCAGTACTAAATTGGCTAGTGATCAGAGAGGTGTTAGAATATAAATGATCCAGAAACTTATTCAAATGATAGCCTTTCAAAATTGCATGTTAACTATAGGTAATATGAGGGGCAGGAGAGTCTAGAGGAAAGACACAGAATTTGAAGTCACGTAGACCTGGGTTCAACTCCTATTCTCACCACGTATTAGTTAGGTGACCTTAATCTCTCTGAGCTTTTGTTTCTTTATCTATAAAGTGACACCTGCCCTATTGTTTTAACAACTAAACTACATCATACATGTATAGCATTTACTAGTGTAGTGCCATGTAGTTGTCAGTTAATAAATGTAAGCTGACATATTGTTGCTAAGTACCTTGAATATATTCTACTTTTGGCTCTAATGGTGAGAAACTAGGTTACAAATGATAATTCAGGGGACAAATGTATGAATAATCTGTGTATCTAGAGTGAGCTGAATTTGCTTGGATCTACAAATTTTGATAGTGGAAGAGCTGGGTTTATATCTCAATTTTAGCATTTTATAGAAATTGCAGGATTTGCTAAACCTGAACCAGTGACTCAGGTCACCCGGTAGTAAGTAAATCCAGCTACTCTTCTTCTCCCGGAGCCTCAGGGCCATGCCAGCTATAACAATCCTTTATGGTGCTTTTTGGATGGAATGTTGATTTAGCTTAGTTAACTGGGGCATTGAGATCATGAGTCTGTGATGTCATCATGATGGTACAAAGGAGGTGGCTGTTTGCCTGAGGTCCCTCCAGTTAGAGAACACTCTTACTATTAGTGTGTCCTGACATTCAATAATTGGAGATTTATTCTTTTGACTTAAGTCTTGGTCCCATATTAAAAACCAGTTATTCATGGAGAAGGAAGTGTAATCAATCATTCGCACCTTAGTGTAAGTGAGTTGATAAGACCCTTCCCTGTAAGCAGGGTTTGAGGCAGGAAGGAGGAGAGGACAGGGATTACTCAGAGTTTGAGCCCAGGGGTTTAGGTTACCAGGACAGGGGAAGCTAAAAATTGCAGAACGGTGATGCCTATGGTGTGTCCCTAAACCACCTAGTTACAATTTGACCTGAAGCTCACATTGCTTAGGACAGTGGCCTTGGGCCTTTAATGTGTATCACTGTCACATGTTATACTAACGTTGATCTTGGAAAGATGGGGTCTTGGAAGGGAAGGAGGGGAAACTTCTATTTATTGATTACTTTCTGTGCTGGGAATAATGCAAAATACTTATTTAATTCTTAATAATTCTGTAATGTAAGTACTTCTAATCCATTTTACACATAAGGAAACACACAAATTAGTAGCTTGACCAAGGACACACCACAGCCAATAGGATGTGATTTTAGATTTTGTCTGGCCCTGGTGCCCATGATCCTGTTGTGCTACACATGGTGAAAATGAGAGGCTAACTCAGCACAAATCCAGTATTATTACTAGACAGATAACAGGGTAGTAGGGTCAGTGGTGGAAACTTCTTTATTCGAACAACAGCAAATGCATTCCTTTCCAAGGTCACCTATTTCCCCCTTCTTTTCCTTATTCCTCACACGACACCCCTCCCCCCCCATTATTTTCCCGGTCCTCTTCTCTGTACTACAGATGGTATGGATGAAGGTGGAAACAGAGAGCGTTGTGGAATCTGCTCCTTCCCCATCTCTTTTTCCAGGCCAGTTAACCCTCATCCAGGCAAACAATACAGAAGTGATACCTATATGGAGGATGGCAAGAGTCAGGTCCAAGACAGGCCAAAGATTCCCAGTCAGAATAAAAAGCTAAATACTGCTGGTGTTTCTAGCTAGAATGACCTCGTGGGACATGTACCCTGCCAGTTCAGACCCCCACCCACTGAAGCCATTTTCTTCTCTTTTATAGAACCAGAACACAAGGGGGCTCTATCTGTAACACCTCGGGTTTATCTCCTACTCTCATTACAAGGTAGCAGAAAGAGCTGCCAGGCTTTGGGGACAAAAGACAGGGATTCAGACCACAGAATTTCCACTACCTGACTGGGACCTTGAGCAATTCATTCTGTGAGTGTTTCTTCATCTATAAAATGTCCATTATACAACACATCTCAGGATATATGACCAAGAAATAGAACAACGATATGAAGTATTGCACATTGTTTCTGGTTTCCTATGCTGATAATCTTTCCTTTTCATCCTGTCCCAACCCTGCTCCCTCAGCTAACATTAGGTGTCATTCTAGGCCTTTTAAAAGATAGAATCTGAACTAGAATTGGGGGAATTTGGTAGCGACCATAATATAAAGGGAAGGGCAGGCATTTCTAGGCATGTTTGTATGTATAAACCAAAAGCAGATTAGTCTACTAGCTCCTTGGACAGTAGCCTATGTCTTATACTACACAGCGTGACCTGCAGCTATACAGCGCCCTGTAATAATATCATTTATTGAGTGCCCACTGTCTTTTCCTCTTTTACATATCATCCCCTCTAAACTGCCCAGTAGTAACCTATAAGTGTTATTGTCCGTAGTATGTAAATGAGGTAACAACCAAGGCAACAAACAAATCTCCCAAGGTCAGGATTCAGATTTCAGTGTCTGTGATTTCAAATCTCACTTTTTATTATAACACACTGCCCCCCAATAAAAATAGCTGCCTTCATTTGGTTTTATTTTTATTTATTGAACCTTTGTACAAGCTACTGTGTTAGATTCAGGCTTTATACTAAGATGTATAAGACCCAGTTCTATATAAACAGCTACACAGGCAACTGTGATATGAGGTAGAAGGTGAACATCTCATAATCAATGAACAAGTGAAGGACTCCGATGTTCACAGGTGGATGAGGTCACGTCTAATTGCTGCAAATGGTCAAAGGCATCATGAAGGAGGGCGTGTCTGAATGGAGCCTGAGGGCTGCATTTCCTACTGCAGGTTCTGCGTGGTAAACTTGAGATCTAGATATCTTAGTGCCTGTTACTTTTTCTTACCATCCATTGTTACTCATTGCTTACTGTGTCTTACTATCTATTGCTACTCTTCAGTATGAAAGGAGAAGATAACTAGAGAAACCACCTTGAATAGAATCAGACTACCCTCAGACTGCATGGTTTCCTCTCATTTTCTCATTTGAGTGGATATAGCATAGTGTTTAAGAGCCTAACTCCTATCCACCACCTAATGTAACAGCTGTACAATTTTGGGAAGTTAACTTCTGTAGGCCTCAGTTCTTCCAGCTATAAAATGAGGATAGTATATGCCTCACAGACATTTTTCTGTGGAATTAACGGGATTCTGTATGTGAAGTGATTAGCTGGGTGCTTAGAGCATAAGTGCCTAATAATCAATGAACGATAGGCATAATTAATAGATGCTGTATCTATCTAAGTAGATAGATATGGCCAGAAAAAATATAAGGAAGTGTGGTATACATTTGTCTGGAATGTCAGAACTTTGATACTGGTTCTGGATTCGAGAGTTAGCAGTTCTGACTTGAGAGCTCCTCAAAATTAATGCAGAAATGCAGCTACAGTTATGGAAGGCGTAATAGTGACCAAACCCCCAGCCACCTGAGGGGAGCTAAGAAGTTTTTCATCCTAAACCATTGTTTCCTGTCTCCTTAGTGCCCTAGATTGTTGCCCAAGTTGTAATTATTCCAGTATTTCTTGCTTAGGTAGAAAAATTACTCAGGAAAGACAGTATGACTCTGCAGAGTCTGCAGTAGACCTGGCCTCTCAGTGACAAAATGTTCACTTTTACTCAGCCATGAATTTTCTGGATAAATCTACCATGAATATTTTTATGCTTTGGTTGAATTTTAGTTACTACAGCTGAAGGACTGGGGTGATCTATAATAAAGGACCTTGATCAGAAATACTCGGGAAAAAAAAGTTAGTTGGGTTACATGGGTGATTGTTTTCTTTAACTTAGTCACTTTAACATTCAGTGTTAAATGTTGTGGAGAAAAAAATTACTGTTAAATTTGCCTTCAGAATCTGTTTTTTTCTGGGCCCACTGAGAATCAGATAAACTTCACTTTAGGTTATATGTGACTAAAGAGTTGGCTGGCCTTTATATTTTTAGTCATCATGTGACAAACTAAGTCTAAGCTGAAGAGTAATTTAGGTTAGGCAAGGAAAGTTCTTTCCATCGTATTTCTTCTTGGGAAAAAAAATTTTTTTTGTCTCATACTAATCACTTTAGGATATAAATTTGTGGAAATGAAACATCTGTAGGTGTATATATTAACTTTTGCCTTCTATTTTCTTAGAAATGTTTTTAAAAGAATAAACCGTTTTAAAAGTTGGAACTATATACTCAAAATATTTGGGGGTGTTTAGAAAATCAGTCATTCAGTATCATCAATATCTAGCATGGTTTAAGGACCACTTCATGCCCTGATTAAATGAGAATCTGCATTGGGCCCATAACCCCTGTAGATTATGAAATGTGAGATAAAATCTTTGCAATTATCTACGCAAATAGACTGAATTCATTTCAATATAGAGTTTTAGATTCTTTAAATACAGTGTAACCTTAGAATCATAATGGGTTAAACTTAATTACTATAGCATGAGGAAACAGATGGGAGGTGTTTAAGGAACCAATATGAGAAAACTTAAGCTTATATAGCACCTTAGTAAAAAAGTATTGTATAGGTATTGCTCTTAAATGAAGCTGGATTTGAGTCTCTTGCCCTGCACCCGCCTTTCTACATCAGCAAACAAACACCTAAGGTCCAGCAAGCACAGTTACACTACATCTGGGACCTGTGAACATGAGGAATTATTCCCAACCGGCTTGCACTGTGACCTGGCTTGAAGCTCTTTGAAAGAAGAATGTTGAGACTAAGAATTAAAATAGTGGTTGGACCTATTTAAGCATAGATCCACAACAAAACTACTCAAGGTAGGAAGTCAGAACTGACCACCCCAGGGTGTTGGCAGCATTATGTACATGCTTCTTGCTCTCCATGAAAATAGAATGATAACTAGTTAAACTCCTTTTCTTTTTCATCAAAATACTTATCAGCTTTTGCTCATCTTTAATAAAATGGGGTTTTAGTTAACTAACCTCAGTCCATATGCACAGAGGTAGATTATAGATCAGCCTTTCATAATTTACTTGGCAGTGGTGCATTCTTTTTAAAGCATTCTTTTTAAAACCTACTGTTGTGTTAATTTTCCTTTACTTTTAATAGGTTAAAAAAAATCCATTTTGTAATGATGCATGATTCATTCAGTGTTCATTGTCTTCCCACTAATATTTTTTTTTTTGCCTTGAGCCAGCAAGAAAATCTTACATGAGAGGAGGGAGAAACAGACAGTGAGTTGAGGAATACAGTACTTAAATACTGTTGCTTGATTTTCATTGGTTATCTCCTTTCTTAACGGTGACCAGTCTAATCCAGACTTCCTTGTCAAATCCCTCCCCTCCCCCATCCTCTGCCAGGGGCTTCACAGGGTGTCAGTTGCTAGAAACTGACTGCAGGCAGTATGTAGGCATCTTTCATTTAGAATGGACATTAATATATTGACTAGAAAAGAAAGCTTTTAGAAATGTGTCATTTGTCAAAATTGCATGGCTTTTTAAAAAGGATAGAGAAATGCTGAATGTTTTGTATGTTAGCATCGACTCTATTTCTGTTCAGACTCTTAAGTTTTCAGAAGCTTAAATATAGAGCCCTTTAAAAAAAAAAAAAGGAAGAAAGAAGAATTTTTCTGGTTAGTCGACCTCTTTTTAAGAAGTGCTTCATCATCCTCCTCCACCTCTCCGTGATGTTTCTCTGCAGCTCTCTGTAGGGTAGGGTTCTGTGCTGGCTGGCAGAATGCTCATTTGTTAGCTGAATAGAGTTCATCGACAGACATAGATCAATATAGGTTTTCTTTATTTCCTGTGAATTCCAAAATGCCATCCAAAGAGTCTTGGTCGGGTAGGAAAACTAATAGAGCTACAGTTCACAAATCAAAACAAGAGGGCCGTCAGCAAGATTTATTGATAGCAGCCTTGGGAATGAAACTGGGTTCTCAAAAGTCGTCTGTGACAATCTGGCAACCTCTGAAACTCTTTGCTTATTCGCAGTTGACATCACTTGTTAGAAGAGCAACTCTGAAAGAAAACGAGCAAATTCCAAAATATGAAAAGGTTCACAATTTCAAGGTAAGAATATTTATTTTTAACCTTTTGTTATAAGAAAGGAAGTGCACATTTCTTGAAATATACAATATTAAAGTGTGTCTTTTTAAAACTAGGACGACTGGACTAAAATGTTCTTGCTATTCAGGGAATGAAGATGTTTTAAGCAAGATTTTTTTTAAGGAATAGCTTAATAAAGGTGATAGAATCCAACCCCATTTTCTCTGATGCTGATTTAGTATTCTGTTTGATCAGTGTATACTGAGTGGTAAAAGTCTTGACTGATATTTAAAAGATCTCATCTAATAATGATTTGGGTGTTATATTTATTTGTGATGCAAATATGTCTAACTACCTTCGTGGGATATTTTGTGAGAGGATTAGATCTTATCTTCTTCCGTTTCTGGTAAAAAGCTTTGGCTATAAGAGGCATGTGCTGTTGCCTCTGGATTGAGCAGATGGTGTGCATTTCCCATAGTTTCTGTCTTTTCTCCTCTGCTAATGAATTGACCATGATGAAAGGAGGATGGCTACCATGGGACTGTTATGCTGCTGACACTAGCAGCTTCTCTTCACTTTTTGAGTATTTTCTTTCACTCTGTGTGTGTGTGTGTGTAGTTCTTAATTATTGTGTTACTGTGTTTTACCAACTATACTTTAATCATTTTTCATCAAGATGTGTGTGTGTGTGTTGATTCAAGCTGTGTGTAGATCTTGCCTGTATTTAGTAGCATGATATAAGACCTTGAAGTTCAGTCCTTTGCAACCTAATTCAGAGAACATACAATGTAAGGTTGTGCGTAAGGAGATCCAGTTACACTTCATGGGTAGATGCACTAGCATTTCTATAGTAACTTCCCAATAGTTATACAACTTTATGATGAAGTTCCTGAGACATGAATATTGTTAATGTAGACAAAATGGCATTAGTTTTGATGCTGGCGGGTATCTGTTTTCAAAAGATGATAAAGCTGGAAACCCTGATCTTCCTTTTATTTATTAATTTATTCAACATTTATTCAGCAGATAGAATGCACCAGGCTCTGTAGTAAGACATTTCATTCCAAATTTGCAATTTATCCTGATTTTTAACACTAGCATTAATTTTACTCAGATGCTAAATACCCAGCCCCCAATATGCTCTGCTTTTTCCATAGTGAAAAAGACTTTTATGAACTTCCGATTATTTGAGGATAAAGGATACATTCCAAAATGTATGGGCTGTGTAAAGATTGCTAATATTTCAAGGTAAACCAAATAGAGTTTTCTTTTCCCTCTCTAAACATATTATTAAAGACTTGATCTTTCAACCAGTATCTTTGATGTAAAATGAAATTGAGACCATTCAGTGTGCGCATCCAGTCTCAACCACCTCTTCCATTTATGGACCTAAACAGTCCATGCGGTACTAGTCCTCGGTGTCTTCTTGCATGATATACAACCTGGTCTAACAGGATTTTTATCAGGAAAATGACCCCAAATACATCCTTTTGCAAATATCAAGTTATGTGCATGTTCGGACTCAAAAATAGCCATTTAGGTTCCTAAGCAGGAAACTGCAAACTTTTTAGAAATGGCTGAGATTTTAAAATATATCCCTCTGGTATGTTAAGCAGGAACAGATTGACCTATTAGGGATGCCATTTTAGTGCTAAGTTCATTGTACATGCTTTCTGTCAATATTGATAAAAAGCAAAGGGTAGAGCTGTTCAAGGATTTGCATAAACAAACACATTCTCTAATTTTTTTTGGTTGTGTCTTCCAGTAATTTCTCAATTTTAATTTAACACATGGCTTTCATGAGCAAATTTTGTATAACCAGAAAGTACTGACTATGGGACTAATTGTGACTCATAGCTTGGTACCCACGCTGTTTTAAAGATACTTTTTTTTTTTTTTAAAGAGGCGTGTGAAACAGTAGAAGCCTGCTTCCTTCTCTGGAGCTAAGATATTAAAACGAGCTTGGGCTCACTGTTTAAAAAAAAGTAAAATATTTATGCTCAGGAAGAGCTCATGTTGGACAGTGAATTGCATTACATTTTTTTTAGAGTTGCTAATAAGGTCAAAAGTCTTTGACTCTCTCAAAACGATTTGACTCTTTCCATTAAATTACTCTTTGTTTCTTAAAAACTGTTTCTGTGGGGTGGCATTATAAAAAAGAGAAGGAGGGGCCATACTTGACTTCCGGGCACATCCCTAAAAGAATTCAGACTCTGTGGCAGGAGCAGTGCTTTCCCACACAAATGCTCACTTAGAAGGTCACTGCCTGTGATATGTAAGTATGTCCAGTTCAGAGATTTATTGTAGGAAAAATCTGGAGCATTTACAAAATGATAATTGTTCACGTGGCCTTGCCATTGACTATTTTCTATGTTGGTGAAAGTGTACTCTGCCTCACTACCAACCCACTCACCAAACTCATTTCAATGTGGTTTTCTTTTTTGCCTCTTGAGCTGCCTTGTTATATAACGTTGCCCTGTGGTGTCGAACAGCTGTCAAGTCTCATTTCAGAAGGTGAAACCATGAGTGTCATATACCTTTGGTGAAAGCATTCACCAAGGTGAAATCCAAAAAAAAAAAAAAATCAACTGGGCCTAACTCCAGACTCCAGGCAGGTGTTTGTTTTTTGTTGTTTTTGTTTGTTTTTAATAGAAGGAGAAAAAAAAAACCCAGGCAGTCTTCCCATTTTGCTGTGTTATATAACACAGTCTTTTTTTTTCCCCCCCTATCGTTACTTACAAGGATTTGATAAAGCATCTATCACAAGAAAGACAGTTGTTTCTCTCAGGGAGGTCATCATTTTAAAAATAAATGTACCACATCCTTTAAAAATGATTACCCTGTAAGTTGTCAGTGTAACTTAGAGTAAAAGTAATTTTAACTGTCTCCTGGATCAACCTCTCATTTTAAGAACTGCCCCATTGTAACACAACAGAGAGAGTGAGCACACAAGTGCTAATTTCTTAAACCAACTTAAAAACTAAACCAACTTAAAAACCAAGCAAAACAAGACAACCTCTGCCATTAAAAGTCAGACACAGGCACCCCACCAACAGTGATTGCATCCTACATCTGAGGCTCTCCAGATAGGATGATAACTAAGAACCAGCCCTTGCCCTGAGGAACTTGCTTGCTATTTGTATGACCTTGGGCAGACTGCTTCATCTCTCTGAACCTCTGGTTCTGCATCAGAAAAACTGAATTCCTGGTATGTGTAGGTACTTGGTACCCACTGTTCTTGTTATTACAAATTACCCCTAAGTGGATTTCTGAATCCATGTCAAGACTGTTTCTTGCCCAGTAGCAGAGAGCATGATGCAGTTGAGAACCCTGGCGTGATTGTGGTGCTAAAGAAAGCTCTTGCTTCTTTCTTAGCTCCCAGGCACAGTTAGATGTTATGTAAGAGCAGTGCATTTTCACGCACCACAGAATACAGTGAAATCCTCTGTATTTCTTTTACTCCCTTCAAATTATTCAATGTTCCATTTGGTATGTTTAATTCAAACAGCTCTATAAAACAAAATCAAGATTACATATAATAGAATAATAATAGAAACCTGGCTACTTAGGCAAATTAAATAAGTAAAAGACATGAATTATAGACACTTTATTTTTTTAATTTTTATTTTATATTGGAGTATAGTTGATTAACAACCAACGTTGTATTAGTTTCAGGTGTACAGCAAAGTGATTCAGTTATATTGCATACATATATTTTACATGTATCTATTCTTTTTCAAATTCTTTTCCCGTTTAGGTTATTACAGAGTATTCAGCAGAGTTCCCTGTGCTATACAGTCGGTCCTTGTTGGTTATCTGTTTTAAATACAGCAGTGTACATGTCAATCCCAAACTGCCAATCTGTCCCTCCCCAACACCCCACACCCATAAACATAAGTTCGTTCTCTAACTCTGTGAGTCTGTTTCTGTCTTGTAAATAAGTTCAGCTGTATCCTTTTTTTTAGATTCCACATATAAATATCATATGATATTTGTCTTTTTCTGTCTGACTTACTTCACTTAGTATGATAATGTCCAGGTCCATCCATGCTGCTGCAAATGGCATTATTTCATTCTTTTTAATGGCTGAGTAATATTCCATTGTATATATGTACCACATCTTCTTTATCCATTCTTCTGTTGATGGACATTTAGGTTGCTTCCATGTCTTGGCTATTGTAAACAGTGCTGCAATGAGCATTGGGGTGCATGTATCCTTTCAAACCACGTTTTTCTCCAGATATATGCCCAGGAGTGGGATTGTAGGATTATATGGTAGTTCTATTTTTAGTTTTTTAAGGAATCTCCATACTGGCCTCCATAGTGGTGGCTATACCAATGTAAATTGCCACCAACAGTGTAGGAGGGTTCCCTTTTCTCCACACCCTCTCCAGCACTTATTGTTGGTAGACTTTTTGATGATGGCCATTCTGAATGGTGTGAGGTGATATCTCATTGTAGTTTTGATTTGCATTTCTCTAATAATTAGTGATGTTGAGCATCTCTTCATGTGTCTCTTGGCCATCTGTATGTCTTCATTGGAGAAAGGTCTATTTAGGTCTTCTGCCCATTTTTTTGATTGGGTTGTTTGTTTTTTTGATATTGAGCCGCATGAGCTGTTTTTAAATTTTGGAGATTAATCTCTTGTCAGTCACATCATTTGCAAACATTTTCTCCCATTCTGTAGGTTCTCTTTTTGTTTTGTTTATGGTTTCCTTTACTGTGCAAGAGCTTTTGAGTTTAATTAGGTCCCATTTGTTTATTTTTGTTTTTATTTCTATTACTCTATAAGACAGATCAAAAAAGATATTGCTGCGATTTATGTCAGAGACTGTTCTGCCTGTATTTTCCTCTAAGCGTTTTATAGTATCTGGTCTTAAATTTATGTCTTTAATCCATTTTGAGTTTATTTTTGTGTATGTGTATGGTGTTGAAGAATGTTCTAATTTCATTTTCTTACATGTAGCTGTCCAGTTTTCCCAGCACCATTTATTGAAGAGACTGTCTTTTCTCCATTGTATAATATTGCCTCCTTTGTTGAAGATTAATTAACCATAGGTGCATGGGTTTATGTCTGGGCTTTCTGTCCTGTTCCATTGAGCTATATTTCTATTTTTGTGCCAGTACCATACTCTTTTGATGACTGTAGCTTTGTAGTATAGTCTGAAGTCAGGGAGCCTGATTCCTCCAGCTCTGTTTTTCTTTCTCAAGATTGCTTTGGCTATTCGGGGTCTTTTGTGTTTCCATACAAATTAAAAACTTTTTTGTTCTAGTTCTGTAAAAAATGCCATTGGTAATTTGATAGGGATTGCACTGAATCTGTAGATTGCCTTGGGTAATATACTTATTTTGATAATGTTGATTCTTCCATTCCAAGAACATGGTATATCTTTCCATCTGTTTGCGTCATCTTCAGTTTCTTTCATCAACATCTTACAGTTTTTGGAGTTACAGATCTTTTGCCTCCCTAGGTAAGATCTTTTGCCTCCCTAGATAGATTTATACCTTGATATTCTTTTTGATGTGATGGTAAATGGGATTGTTTATTTCTCTTTTTGATCTTTCGTTGTTAGTGTATAGAAGTGCAACAGATTTCTGTGTATTTATTTTGTATCCTGCGACTTTAGTGAATTCATTGATGAGCCTAAGTAGCTTTCTAGTAGCATCTTTAGGATTTTCTATGTATAGTATCATGTCGTCTGCAAACAGTGACAGTTTTACTTCTTTTACAATTTGGATTCCCTTTCTTTTTCTTCTCTGATTGCTGTGGCTAGGACTTCCAAAACTATGTTGAATAAAAGTGGTGAGAGTGGACATCCTTGTTTTGTTCCTGATCTTAGAGGAAATGCTTTCAGTTTTTCACCATTGAGAATGATGTTAGCTATAGGTTTGTCATATATGGCCTTTATTATGTTGAGGTATGTTCCCTCTCTGCCCATTTTCTGGAGAGTTTTTATCACAAATGTGTGTTGAATTTTGTCAAAAGCTACTTCTGCATCTATTGAGGTGATCATATGGTTTTTATTCTGCAGTTTGTTGATGTGGTGTATCACACTGATTGATTTGCAGATATTGAAAATCCTTGCATCCCTGGGATAAATTCCACTTGATCATGGTGTATGATCCTTCTAATGTGTTGTTGGATTCAGTTTGCTAGTATTTTGTTGAGGATTTTTATGTCTATCCTCATCAGTTAGTGGCCTGTAATTTTCTTTTTTTGTGGTATCTTTGTCTGGTTTTGGTATCAGGGTGATGGTGGCCTCATATCATAGAATGAGTTTGTGACTATTCCTTCCTCTGCAATTTTTTGGGAAGAGTTTGAGAAGGATAGGTGTTAACTGTTCTCTAAATGTTTGATAGAATTCACCTGTGAAGCTATCTGGTCCTGAACTTTTGTTTGTTGGGAGTTTTTAAATCACGGTTTCAATTTCAGTACTTGCAATTAGTCTGTTCATATTTTCTATTTCTTCCTGGCTCAGTCTTGGGAGATTGTACCTTTCTGAGAATTTGTTCATTTCTTCCAGGTTGTCCATTTTATTGGCATATAGTTGCTCGAAGTAGTCTCTTATGACTCTTTTTATTTCTGTGGTGTCTGTTGTAACTCCTCCTTTTGCATTTCTAATTTTATTGATTTGATCCCTATCCCTTTTTTTCTTGATGAGTCTGGCTAAAGCTTTATCAATTTTATCTTTTCAAAGAACCAAAGGAGTTTCATTGATCTTTTCTGTTGTTTTTTTCATTTCTATTTCATTTATTTATGATTTCCTTTCTTCTAACTTTAGGTTTTGTTTGTTCTTCTTTGTCTGGTTGCTTTAGGTGTAAGGTTAGATTGTTTATTTGAGATTCTTCTTGTTTCCCGAGGTGAGTTTGTATTGCTATAAACTTCCCTCTTAGAACTGCTTTTGCTGTGTCCCATAGGTTTTGTATTGTCCTGCTTTCATTTTCATTTGTCTCTAGGTATTTTTTGATTTCTTCAGTGATCCATTGGTTGTTTAGTAGCACTTTGTTTAGCTTGCACGTTTGTGTTTTTTACAATTTTTTTTCTTGTAGTTGATTTCTAATCTCATAGTGTTGTGATCAGAAAAGATGCTTGATATGATTTCAGTTTTCTTAAATTTACCAAGGCTCACTTTGTGGCCCAGTATGTAATCAGTCCTGGAGAATGTTTCATGTGCACTTGAGAAGAATGTGTATTCTGCTGCTTTTGGATAGAATGCATTATAAATATCAAGTCCATCTGGTCTAATGTGTCATTTAAGGCCTGTGTTTCCTTATTTATTTTCTGTCTGGATGATCTGTCCATTGATGAAAGTGGGGTGTTGAAGTCCCCCACTATTATTGTGTTACTGTTGATTTCTCCTTTTATGGTTTTTAGTATTTACCTTATATATTGAGGTGCTCCTATGTTGGTACATATATATTTACAATTGTTATATCTTCTTGGATTGGTCCCTTGATCTTTATGTAGCGTCCTTCTTTGTCTCTTGTAACATTCTTTATTTTAAAGTCGATTTTGTCTGATATGAGAATTGCTACTCCAGCTTTCTTTTGATTTCCATTTGCATGGAATAGCTTTCTCCATCCCCTTACTTTCAGTCTGTATGTGTCCCTAGATCTGAAATGGTTCTCTTATAGACAGCATATATACGGGTCTTGTTTCTGTATCCATTCAGCCAATCTATGTCTTTTGGTTGGAGCATTTAATAGATTTACGTTTAAGGTAATTATTGATATGTGTCTTCCTCGTGCCATTTTCTTAATCGTTTTGGATTTGTTTTGTTTTTCTTCCCTTCCTCTTTTGTTCTCTTCTCTTGTGATTTGATGACTAACTTTAGTGTTGTGTTTGTATTACTTTTTCTTTTTTGTGTATCTATTGTAGATTTTTGGTTTGTGGTTACCATGAGGTTTTGATACAGCAGTCTGTATAAAAACAAGATTGTTTTAAGTTGTTGGTCTTTTAATTTCAAATCCATTTCCAGTATACTGCATTTGTTCTCTCCTCTTCTCTCAGTTGGTCATTTTGATGTCATATCTGTGTACAGATGATTTTCTACCTTTACTGTATGTTTGCCTTCACCGGTGAACTTTTCCATTTTAATTTTTTGTTTCTAGTTGTGGCCTTTTCTTTTGTGCCTAGAGAAGTAAGTTCCTTTAGTGTTTCTTGCAAAGCTGGTCTGGTTGTGCTGAATTCTGTTAGCTTTGGCTTGTCTGTAAAGATTTCTCTGTCGAATCTGAATGAGAGCCTTGCTTGCTAGATTATTCTTGGTTGTAGATTCTTCTCTTTCATCACTTTAAATATATTGTGCCACTCCCTTCTGGCTTGCAGAGTTTCTACTGAAAAATCAGCTGATAACCTTATGGGAGTTCCCTTGTACATGATTTGTTGTTTTTCCCTTGTTGCTTTTAATATTTTTTTGTTGTCTTTAATTTTTGTCAGTTTGATTACTATGTGTATCGGTGTGTTCCTCCTTGGGTTTATTCTGCCTGGGACTCTCTGCGCTTTCTGGACTTGGGTGACTGTTTCCTTTCCCATGATAGGGAAGTTTTCAGCTATTATCTCTTCAAAATTTTTCTCAGGTCATCTCTCTCTCTCTTCTTCTGGGACCCCTATAATGCAAATGTTGGTGCATTTAATGTTGTCCCAGAGGTCTCTTAGACTGTCCTCATTTCTTTTCATTCTTTTTTCTGTTCAGTGGCAGTGATTTCCACCATTCTGTCTTCCAGCTCACTTATCTGTTCTTCTCCCTCAGTTATTCTGCTATTGATTTCTTCTAGTATATTTTTCATTTTAGTTACTGTATTGTTCATCTCTGTTCTTTAGTTCTTCTGGGTCTTTGTTAAACTTTTCTTATATCTTCTCAATCTGTGCCTCCGTTCTTTTTGTGAGACCTTGTATCATCTTTACTATCATTACTAGGAATTCTTTTTCAGGTAGATTGCCTATCTCCACTTCATTTAGTTGGTGTTCTGGGGTTTTATCTTGTCCCTTCATCTGGGACATATACCCTTACCATCTTATTTTGTCTAACTTTGCGTGATTGTGGTTTCCGTTCCACAGGCTGCAGTGTTGTAGTTCTTCTTGCTCTGCTGTCTGCCCCCTGGTGGATGAGGCTAAAAGGCTTGTGCAGGCTTCCTGGTGAGAGGGGTGGTACCTGCCCATTAGTGGGTGGAGCTGGGTCTTGTCCCTTTGGTGAGCAGGGCTGGGTCAGGGGGTGTGTTTATCAGGCAGCTGTTTACTCAGGAAGACTTTAAGCAGCCTGTCTGCTTATGGGTGGGGCTATGTTCCTGCCCTGTTTGTTGGTTGTTTGGCCTGAGGCATCCCAGCACTGGAGCTTACAGGCTGTTGGGTGGGGGCCAGGTCTTGGTGAGAAAATGGCAGCCTCCAAGAAGGCTCACACCAATGAGTACTCCCCAGAACTGCCACCACCAGTGTCCTTGTCCCTACAGTGAATCACAACCTTCGCAGGAGACCCTCCAATACTAGCAGGTAAGTCTAGCCCAGTCTCTTATGAAGTTACCGCTTTTTCTTCTGGGTCCTGGTGTGCACGAGACCCTGTGTATACCCTCCAAGAGTGGAGTTTCTGTTTACCCCAGTCCTGTGGGATCACACACTGCTGGCTTTCAGTGCCAGATTCTCTGGGGTCTCCTCCTCCCATTGCCAGACCCCCAGGCTGGGGAGCCTGATACAGGCCTCAGAACTTTCGCTCCTGTGGGAGAACTTCTGTGGTATAATTATTTTCCAGTTTGTGGTTCGCCCACCCAGCATGTATGAGATTTGTTTTTATCACGGTGTGCCTCTCCTACCTTCTCCTTGTGGCTTCTTCTTTGTCTTTTTTTTTGATAGGTTCCAGCATTTTTTGGTCGGTGGTTATTCAGCAGTTAGTTGTGATTTTGGTGTTTCCATAAGGGGTGAGCTCACGTCCTTCTACTCCACCGTCTTGTCTCGTCTTTTTTTTTCTTTTCCTTCATGCTGAGTCTAGTGTCACTTGCTCATTGGGGGTGGCATGAAGAGGCTTTGCATGCTTCACTTCAGACCAGAGTTCCTCGGGCAAAAAGGCTGCTGAAGAATTACAGATACTTTAAAATATGAGTTTAGTTCTTTTCTAAGGTAGTCTTGATGTGGTGACTGGTTGAATTTAGAGTTTCAGACACTTGCATTCTACACAGAGATGAAAGATGTGACATATTAATAGATTTAATGTTGCCAAGATAATAGGTAAGCAATGAATCCTGAAATATTAATTGATAATGTAATTAAATTAACTCTATAACATGAACCTTATAATATTTAAAAAATTACTGATTCAGGACTTGGAATATAGTGGTAATAGTTAACTTGTCAATCCTGGCCACCAGACCAGATGTTCTGCTCTTTGATAAACTGAAGGTTAGAAATGGCAAGCACTCCTGTGGAAAGTGGTCCTTCCTTTCCTTCAAAGGACACAGACAAATCTGAGCCCTATGGTCTTCATTTGATTCACATTTGAGAAAAAAATACAAGATGAAACAACAAAAATAGATTTAGTATAAAATGTGGAGTTAAACTACATGATCTGTAAGTTCTCTAACAGCTCTTAAATTCTCTGATTAAATTATATTGAGAAGTATTAGATTTGTTAATGTAATTATTCTCTTTTCCACTGTTAAAAAAATATTCTTTCATATATAGTTTAACTAGTTATATTAACAGTCAGTGAAATGTCATATTCCAGGACCGTTATCTACCATGTCCTTTGTATTATTTCCACCAACCATCATAACACCACCTCCTGCCATCTTTTCTCCCTTTGTTCTTCCTTCCCTTGTCCCCATATCTAGTAACATGACTTGTAGATGCTCAAGAAGCATCCACTGAATCACTAAATAAATGAGCACACAGTGTGAGATGGGGGACCTTTGTTGTGGTGGTGGTAGTAGTTATTTTGAAACTACTTTCATGCAGCAGGAAATTTTGACACAAAAATAGATTTTTCTAATGACCTTAAAACCTATATTACAAAAGTTTTTAAATCAAATTCACGTGAGTTTTTAAAATGAAATAAAACACAAAATATCATGTTATATTTGACTGGAGAATGTTCACATTTTAAGTTCTCAGAAATTTGAATATTGTTTTGAATTAATAGTAATTTAAAAGAAGTTAAATGCAACATGACAAAATGGAAATGGTAAACCTGGAATGTCTCATAATTAACCTTCAGCAATAATGTCACTCACCATTGCTTCTCCCGTGGATGTGAACATGGAGTGCCCAACAAACATTTTAAAAGAATACATAATGTTTTTCTCCAAGTAGGAGATTAAACTGAATTATAAATTTCTGTATTATACAGGGATATGGATATGTATACACACACAGAGTTCCTGATTCTTAATGTGGGCCCATTGCAAGGGAAGATAAAAATAAATGTCAGAGCATAGTGGGAGGTTCTCTCTGTCTAGGGCAGTCAAACTTGTAAAGGGTGATGGAGAGAAACTAAGAGATTAGACAAGATCATCTGTAAAGTCCCTGTAGGCACTGTGTTTCTGTTGCTATCCAGTACAGTACTTACCAGATGATATGGAAGCCAAAAAAAAAAATGAACACACATTGCTCCACTTTTTCCTTCTGCCGCTGCTCGTGGTGAGTAGGACCACAGAGACTCATCATGCACTTCCATCCAGGCCTGTACACTGCACCCCAGCACTGTGGCCCTCTCGACCTCAGTCCTGTCTATCCTTCTTGTGTTTTGTAATGCTGGCTGGGGAACTGGTTATGACACCTTGAGTGTAGATCTAGATCATTAAGGTCATTGGAAGGGTTCCTGCCTAATATTAATACTCCAAAAGGAAACATTTCACAAGGTTTTTGTTGGTTTGCACATAGTTGCTTATACTTCTTCATAGCCACTTTATGGAGCTAGAGAACTTTAAATATTGTACTTAAGAGAAACTCATCATTTCATGGATTAGAAGAATATTGCTAAAATGTCCATACTACCCAAAGTGATCTACATATTCAATGCAATGCCTATCAAAATCCCAATGACATTCTTTACAGAAATAGAAAAAGACATCCTAAAATTCATGTGGAACCACAAAATATCCTAAATAGCCAAAGCAATCTTGAGCACAAACAACAAAACTGAAGGCATCACACTTAATGATTTCAAAATATATTACAAAGCTCCAATAATCAAGACAGTATGGTACTGGCATAAAAACAGACCTGTAGACCAATGGAATGAACTAGAAACCCCAGAAATAAATCCATACATCTGCGGTCAACTGAACTTCAACAAGGGTTCCAAGAACACTAAATGGGGAAAGGATAGTCTGTTCAATAAATGATGTTAGGAAAACTGAATATCCACATGCAAAAGAATGAAATTGGCCCCTATCTCACAGCATTTATAAAAACCAACTCAAAACAGATTAAAGACTTAAATATAAGCCCTGAAACCAAAAAACTAGTAGATGAAAGCATAGGGGAAGAAAACGTTCTTAACTGTGGTCTGGGCAATGATTATTTAGATATGGCACCAAAGCATAGGCAGCAAAAGAAAAAATAGACAGGTGGGATTACATCAAGCTAAAAACTTCTGCACAGTAAAGGAAACAGCAGAGTGAAAAGGCAACCTATGGAATAAGAGAAAATATTTGCAAATCATATATCTGATAAGGGGTTAATATCCAAAATATATAGGGAAGTCATACAACTCAATAGCAAAAAAACCAAAAACGAACAAAAAACTCGATTTAAAAATGAGCAAAGGACCTGAATAGACCTTTCTCAAAAGAAGATATACAAATGGCCAACAGCTGTATGAAGAGGTGTTCAGCATCACTGCTCATCAGGGGAATGCAAATCAAACCACAGTGAGATGAGATATCATCTCACACCTGTTAGAATGGCTGTTGTCAAAAAGACAAAAGATAACTGGTGTAGGCGAGGATGTGGAGAAAAGGGAACTCTTTTTTTTTTTTTGAGAAAAGGGAACTCTTGTACACTGTTGATGGCAATGTAAATTGGTACAGCCATTATGGAAAACATGGAGGTTCCTCAAAAAGTTAAAACTTTATTATGATCCAGCAATGGGTTGACTTTTCACTGTTGATTATTTCCTTTGCTGTGCGGAAGATTTATCGTTAGATGTAGTCTCACTTGCCTATTTTTGTTTTTGTTGCTTTCAAATTTGGAGGGAGGTTTGGAAGTTTTTCTTACTTGGAGACTGTTAGTGGAACTTATTAGGTGTCCAATTTCTCTTATGGAATTAAGAAACAAAAAATATTAGAGAGTAATTTAACATTTGGGGAGAGATTTGCAAGTTTGTTTTCACTAGGAGACTGTTAGTGGAACACACTAGGTGTACCATGTCTTTTATGAAATTAAAAAACAAACAATTTAAAAATAAAACAAAACCTGAGGCCACCCTTTAAGATGTTAGGGTTGCCACTTTTAAACACCTTAAGGAGGAGCCTGGCACTCTCTCTCACCAGCACCTATCCTAGTTCTTATTTTCAACCAGTATCCTAATTTGGACCCTTTGGTAGACAACTGCCTCTAATGTGGTATTGATGATTTCCATCATGTATGTATATCCTGCTGATTTAATGTTTTAGAAAATTTGGTTTCTCCAAAGTTTATCCCAAAGTAGAGAATCAGCCTGGCATGTGACTCCTGACACAATAACAAGCTAAGGATGTAAATAAATCCTTAGGAAGAACACACAATTTTAAAAAGTCACCTCCTCCAGAAATCTGTTCTCTTAATACTTTAGTTTTTGTCCACACAGTAATCTAACCTTCAAGGATTTGGGACATGTTAGTACTTTAAAGGCAACTTTTTATAGTCATTTGTATCATATATCCATCCCCCCCCAGATTTAACTGAGGATTAAGTCTTAATTCTATTCTGCTTATTTTGTAAGTTAATAGGAGAGATACATGTATAATATTTCATTTCTGTTTTCCAAAACCTTGTTCAACAAATTATACTTTTATACTTCATCTTCTTTGTGACACACTATATCAAAGTTCCTCGGAGGACAAAGCGTCTTACTTAGTAGTGAAGCCTATTGTGGCTTTAATAAAATATTCCTCAAGCACATGCTTTGACTATGTACATTTCATAACATCTTACTTCCCTGTATCTCAGTACAATTATTATCATTATTAGTCAACATTCATTATTCGTATGTAATAGTATCTGACACAAAAATATCATTGCCCAGGGCTTCCCTGGTGGCGCAGTGGTTAGGGGTCCGCCTGCCGATGCAGGGGGCGCGGGTTCGTGCCCCGGTCCGGGAGGATCCCACGTGCCGCGGAGCGGCTGGGCCCGTGAGCCATGGCCACTGGGCCTGCACGTCCGGAGCCTGTGCTCCGCAACGGGAGAGGCCCGCGTACCGCAAAAAAATATGTATATCATTGCCCAAAGGGCAGAGAAAAAAAGAGAGACATGCATAAACACCAAAGGAAGTGGAATATAAATCTAGGAAAGAATTTTTTAAGTGAAGAGAACACATGCAGATATTGATTTTTCTTTCTTAGATATTTTACCACAGCACTGCTGGTATCTGAAAACCACTACAGTTTATTTTCCTGATAAATACCATACCAATAGCTTTTTTTCAGGTTTACTAACTTCTCATATTAAATTATCTTACTAGTCTTCTGGCTGCAAAATAGGAAAGCTAAAAAGAAAGGGGGAAATAGCCCAGTGGTGTTACACTTCTGAAGAACATTGTCAACTGCTTATTTTCTACATGTTTATATTTTGGGGGGAGCAAAAGTAGAACTGGGTGTTTTTTTTAAAGTGTCGTCCAGACAAAAATTTAAAAGAAAAGAATATATTCATTTTTAGGTCATGGGAGCCAGAGGATTCTTGACATGGTAGATGATATCCTACAGACTGTTGTAGTAGAGATGACGTTTTTGGCTATGTGAATGGATTTGCCCAGATCAGGCCTGAAATGTCAGGCTCGTTCTTTCTCTTTTGTAGAACTCCCTTTTCTTGGAGTTCTAGCCCTTACATGTTCCACACCCTGATGGCTGCTTGTGGCTCTGCCTTACAAGCTTGCACAGTGCATTCATAAAGAGAAGGTCCATCTCTTGGAGGTATGTGATTTTGCTTTGATGGTTTGCTATTACAGCTCATTACTCCACAATTTTATGACATTGCTTAGTGTGTCTTTTTAAAAAATCCACTTGGAACCCATGACTGATATTTACCATTTGATGGAACAGATGGGAAACTTTACATTGCAAGTGTCAGAAAGCCCAACCCATGCTCATGGAGGCAAAATGGGAAATTATTAACTCACATAGTAGGAAAAGTTCAGTGTTAGCTGAAGGTATCCCTTAGCCCAGGGGCTTAAAATCCTACCAGAATCCTGCCTCCCAGCTCTGTCTTCATTTTTTAGGCTCCCTCTGGTGACAAGATGGCTGGCAAAGGCTCCAGCTGTGTATGTTCTCAGATTCTAGTCAGCTCCAAAAAACAGACTATTTGAGCAAAAGGTCTAGGCCTGGTAGGCATTCACACAGTTATCTTATATGCCCATCTGTGAACCATTAGCTATGGTTTAGGAGAATGGAATGTGCTTATTGGCTTAGATCTAGGTCACATACCTTCCCCTGGAGCTTGGAATAGGATCAGCTCCATACAGTTCACATGGATTGAGGACCGTTATCCAAAGACAAGACATCTATTCTGCATGGCTAAAAAATAAGAAATGCCCACTTCAGCATTAAATGACAAATGAAATCACCAGTTACAAGACCCTACTATACAGCCTACTGAATACAACAATGTTAATGTAACATTTTGCTGAGAGAAGCATGCTTGTAGAGCATGAGGGTAAAGGAATCCTGAAGCTGTTCAGCCTATATAAAGGGCATTGAGAATTGCTGATTAGGTTAACGTCAGGTTCAAGCTCACATGAAAGATCAGTTTTAGAAACAAGAATATAATCTGAACTCCCACTTTCAGCCATGATGGAAGAAATAGATATACCTTCGCATCTTACACAACTAGCAAACCATAAAAAGTATATAAAACAACAGTCAGACATTGAACAACAGATGTTACAGTTCTGTGATACCTAAAGAAGGAACACAAACAAGATGAGTCTTAAGAGTGCTCTCACTGCCTGGAGGCAGTTTCTAGGCCACAGCACATGGAGCGGGAATCCAAAGAGGACCTGCTGGTCTAACCAAGTTGAGGACACAGAGACTGGAGTTTGACAAGACAAAGCAGCTAAAATTTCTGGGGCAGGGTACCTGGGGGACAGAGATGTACACAGAAAGTGCTCTGGAGATCTGCATAGGAGTCTTCATGAGTCTTTGGTACTTAGCTACACGTGCATGAGAAAAAACTATCAGAAAACCACCAGAAAGCAATAGGCTGAATAATTACTGAAATTGTCCCTGGGCTGCATACAGTTTTGCCCACCAGTCAGAGTAGAAAGACATCATAAAACATAAGGCATTGTTTAAAAGTCCTCAGAATGGTATCATCATCTTAGTAACATGACTGAATTAGCAGTAGACTAAAGGCTGCAGTGAGGAAAGAAATGGAAACTATTTAAAACAATCCAAATGGAATCTCTAGAGATGAAAAATATACCTGAAATTTAAAATACATTGGATGGTATTAATGGCATATTAGGTACCACAGAAGACAAGATTAGTGAACCAGAAGACATAGCAATAAAAAATAACCAAAATGGAAGACAGAAAGAATCAAAAGTTCACGGTGGGGGGGGTACAGCATCAGTGACCAGTGGGACAATGCCAATCAATCTAACTTCAGTGTACTTGGAGTCAGAAGTACATTTTTATAAAAGAAGAAAATTACACTTTTTTATTAACATCTTTAAGTAAAGATTATTTCAATGTAGGAAAAATATGTCAACAGAGAAACATGGATTATTTTCCTTTGTCACTGGTACTCTTACATATTTTTACAAAGTTCTTTAAAAAGCAGCAGGGGAAGTGGGAAGAATACTTGTTACATACAGATGAATAAAGAATGAGAGCAGGACTTCCCTGGTGGCGCAGTGGTTGAGAGTCTGCCTGCCGATGCAGGGGACATGGGTTCGTGCCCCGGTCCGGGAAGATCCCACATGCTGTGGAGCGGCGCCACTGAGCCTGCGCATCCGGAGCCTGTGCTCCGCAGCGGGAGAGGCCACAACAGTGGGAGGCCTGCGTAGCGCAAAAAAAAAAAAAAAAAAAAAAGAATGACAGAAAAATTCTCATCAGCAACTATGCAAGACAATGGAATAATATTTTCAAAGTACGCAATGACAACAACAAAAACTATAACCTAGAATTCTATATCCAGCAAAACTATCTTTCAAAAATGAAGGCAAAATAAAATATTTGTTTTTTAAACAAAGAAAAACTGAGTGAATCCATTACCAAGAGACCTATGCTGTAAGAATATTAAAGGAAGTTCTTCAGACAGAAGGAAAATAATTTCAGATGGAAATTTAGATCTGTACAAAACAATACAGAATGCCAGAAATGGTAAACATATAGGTAAATGTAAAATGTTTCTTTTCCTTCATTTTAGTGTTTTTTAAAACATAAGTTTACTGTTTAAAGCAAAAATAGTAATATATTATGTAGTTTGTACAAGTAAAACAAATAATATCGTAAAGTACAGGGTGGGAGGAGTGGAAATGTACTGTTGTAAGATACAGTATACGTGAAGTGGTATAATATTGAGGGTAGACTATAATATTGTTAAAGATGTGTACTGTAAACCTTAGAAGTCTAAAGAATAAAATAGTTATAAGCTAATAGAGGAGGCAAAATGGATTCATAAAAAGTATGTAATTTATCCAAAACTATGCAAGAAAAGAGAAAAAAGAACAAATGGAATATATAGAAAGAAAAAGCAAGATAACAGATTTAAACCCAATTATACTGATAGTTACATTAAATGGAACTAGACTAAACACTCCATTGAAAGATAGAGGTTGTTGTCAGATTGGATTTAAAAACCAAGACCCAACTATATTCTATCCACAAGAAACCCACTTTAAAGACACAGAGAGGTAAAAAGAAAAAGATATACCATATAGACAGTAATTCAAAGAAAATTAGAAAAGCTATATTTATACTAAACATAGTAGTTTTCAGAATAAATATTATTGGCAGTAAAAACATTAAAATTCATTAAGAGGGGACTTCCCTGGTGGCACAGTGGTTAAGAATCCACCTGCCAATGCAAGGGACACAGGTTCAATACCTGGTCCGGGAAGATCCCACATGCCGCAGAGCAACTAAGCCCGTGTGCCACAACTACTGAGCCTGCATGCCACAACTACTGAAGCCCGTGCACCTAGAACCCGTGCTGCACAACAAGAGAAGCCACCGCAACGAGACACCCTCACACCGCAACAAAGAGTAGCCCCCGCTTGCGCAGCTAGAGAAAGCCCGCGTGCAGCAACGAAGACCCAACACAGCCAAAAATAAATAAATAAAATAAAATTCATTCAGAGGACATAATTTAAATTTTATATGCACCTAAAAACAGAGATTCAAAATATGTAAAGCAACAACTGAACTGAAAAGTGAAATGGACAAATCCACAATTATAGATGGAGATCTCTACACTTCTCTCTCAGACATAGGACAAATAGACAGACAAATAGAACAAATGGAAAATTAGTAAGGGCTTAGAAGACTTGAACAACAGTATCAACCAATTTGACCTAACTGATATTTGTATTCTACTTGGCAACAGCAGAATACACATACTATTCAAGTGAACATGAAAGATTCACCAAGATAGACAATATTCTGGGCCATAAAACAAGTGTCAATAAATGTAAAAGGATTGAAATCACACAAAGTATATCCTCTTACCATGACAGAATTAAATTCAAAATCAATAACAGATATCTGAAAATGTTCCCACGTATTTGGAAATTAAACAACTTACTGTTAAATAACTCATGAATTAAAGAAGTAATCACAGGGACATTGGAAAATATTTTGAACTGAATAAAAAGAAAAATACAACACATCAAAATTTGTGGAATGTGGCGGAAGTAGTGCTTAAAGTGGAATTTATACCACTAAGTGCTTATTTGGGGAAAGTATAAAAAGGTCAAATCAATTAGCTTCCAACTTAGGAAACTAGAAAAACACCCAATTAAACCAATAGAAAAACAATGGAGAAAATCTGGATCTCTTTTACTAGAGCTTTAAAAAGGGTTTGAACTACATAGTTTAATAATTTTTTTGCACATTTTAATCAAACCTTTTTCCAGGTGTATTAGAGAAATACTTTATTCATAATATAATATGTTTTAACAGCAGACTGCTTTAGATGACATTTTTACAACCAAACCAAAGAGAAATTGAAATCTGGTTTTGTGGAAATGTTAATATTAGTACAGGCTTGGAGGCTTTGTGGAATTATGGATCATAAGATAATGTGGATTAGTCTGAGGCTTTTTTTGTCTCTCAGTGTTCAGTTTACATACTGCAATGTGGTATAGAGATTATCTGTCACTCAGCTGTGTATTATACAGTGGATTTTATTGCACAACCAAGTTGATTCATTGATTTTATTTTCCTGTTATATCAATACCTTCATAATACAACTTTAGGAGATTGGTATTTTGAAGTATTGATTCACTGTGTCTATATTTTTTTACTACTGGTATTTGAATGCAAACATTATTCCAAGTAATGAAACTAAACTGTCAAAGTAGAAGTGTTTTAGGTATGGCATGTGACATGTTTAAACTTTAACAGTTATTCACTTTAGAGGTAAAGCTCTCATTAGAGCTCCGATGAAAAGAAATTAAAAAGAAATTTGCTTCTGAAACCTGGAAAATGGCTAAACATTATAGTTTTTTTAATACTTTAAACACCCATATTTTGAAATGGAAAGTGTTTTTTAATTATTGGGTGATATTTATTGTTATATCATTTATTATACAAACTGTACCTTGCAATGTGATAAATAAATAAAATAAATGCCTTGATTACTTTGGTGTTTCCACTGCCTGATGCCTGGATTTCAAGTCGAAGGTTTTGTGCAAGGGGCCACTCTTGCAGCTTAGAACAGAACCTTGACACCAAGGTTCGTGTTCGTGTTCCGGTGTTAATGTGGTTGTGTACGATTCTGAGCAAGTTCATTTGCACCACATCAGCTCAGCTGTAACTTATTTATTTATTTACTTTTGGCCGCACCACAGGATCCTGACCAGGGATCGAACTTGTGCCCCCTGCAGTGGAAGCGCAGAGTCTTAACCACTGGACCTCCAGGGGAAGTCCCTCAGCTGTAATTTTAGAGATATTTCCCCTTCATTGGGCTAGTGTTGATAGGGAAATGTAGATCATGAAGGAAGCCATAAAGAAATTTAAACTTTGTCAGTAAGGCCCTGTATAGGATTATGGTGAATGGACTGTGTGAGTAGAATTGATAATAATTCATTATTTTTTCTGTGCATGTTGAAAGCACTGTTTAATATGCCAATTAATAAAAACCATTTTTATGTTTTTCATGTGGAAGAAGAGTTAAACTATTAATGTTGTCCTAGTAATTGCTGTACTAGTAAAGTAGGACTAGTGTTGTCATAGCCTGACCATGTTATATCGGCTTTTTCCTGTAGTTATTTCTCATATTTAAGGGGATACCACTTATTTGTGGTATGACCACGGTATGTCCAGCAGGCTTTTATAGTTATCTCCCTCAATTTTGAACAGTTTTCTCACTCTTGAAACATTAGGTCACTGAGTTTTCTATCATTTGTCATGCTTTTCACAGTAATACTTCTGATGGTGTTAACTACTTGTGAGGTGAAGTCTGTGCCTCACAGAGTCCCTGCACAATCATGTGTAGCAGCCAGTTGTAGAAGCTGTTATTAGCACCTGCGCCCCTTTGCCAGCTGTCCAGTGCCCCCAGGCACAAAGAACCTCCTAGATTCTGTCTGCCGCTGGCTAGAGGGTGTGCCCCTCCTATACCAGGCACTCACCAGCCCCAAGTACTGCTCGAAGCCATGTTTCAGCAAGTGCTCCGGGGATTCCTTCTGCCTTTCCTGCCGTGGGCACCACCTTTCATGTCATTCCATCAGGACAAGAGGGGGAGGCATAGTCAGCGTGATATCAGTGCTGCTGGCTTAACCGTACCCAAACCTTACTGTTTGTTATAGGTTTTTCCTGAAGACTGTTAAGGCCACTAATAGTTTAAATAACAAGGCAAGAAGGTATTGCTTTGATACTAAAGATACTCCTATTTTTAAGTTCCCCCTCCCTACCTTTTTTTCCTGTAGGGAACCTCTATACAATTTTATGTATTTGTTGTTAATGATCATAGCCAATGTTCTACATTCTCTTCTCATTATGTAGTATAAATCAACATATACTTTAACTGAAGAGGTCAAATTAGGACCCAAATTCTAAATTCCAAATCTTTTGGATCAAAATCAAGCCATCTTGGTGAGGCTAAAATTGGTTACTTAAAAGAGTACATTCTGGTTGCCCTAAAGATAAAAATGGAAAAGAAAAAAAAAGAGAGAGAGAGAGAGAAAGCCTTTCCTGCCCAGCTGCCTGCCTACCTATGTTCCTTTCGTTTCGATTTGGATCATCTGTTCTCTCCCTTCATTGCCCAATACCACGCTGGAGAACTGACTCATCAGGGCCTCCCAAATTAAGAGCAGCAGCTGAAATGTCATTCCCACCTTTCAAGCACAATTTCATTTCCCCCAACGTTCTTACTGCGTCCAACGGAGTTTACATTTGCAGCAGGCTTTGCAGGAATGCTGCTTGGCTGTTTGCATTCATGCTTATTTCTGCAGGTAGTGTTATGGCCTGGAAGGGATAATGAAGATGTGCTGAATTTTTCTTTCTCTTCTAATAGCATGGAATTCTTTTCCGTTGTTTCTGTTACTGACATTCAAACTGGAGATGTGAACATCAGAAACATGAGAAGCAGACATGCTGGTTTTCTTATAGAAGCCAGGGTTTGGGTCAGTATAACAGTAGGCCCAGTGAGCATGGCTTCAGTTTTTACCTAGGTCAGTACACCGGAGATACAGGACCCTTGGCCTGTGCCACGTGGGCCTCTCAGTAGCCCACCCATCTCCCTCACTGTCTGTCCTTTTCAGCCTGCTTCTGACCAGTGCCCTGCCTGTAACAGACTCTTTTGGGTCCATTAGTTAATCCAGTCTTTCATCTCCAGTTTTAAGGTGATTGATGTGACAGGAGGTATTCACAGGTGAGAGCAATCTCAGATGCCATGGTAATAAAGTTGTCCTTTCTCCAGTTGCAAAAGAGAAGAGGTCTTTAAAACAAGTTGCTATGCCCTTTGTTCATGAAGGTATAATTCAAGCCGTGTACTCTGTCACTTTCATTTGTCGAGATGTACCAAAAGCTTTGGAGGTGGCCTAGAAGAAACATACTTGTGGCCAACTTACGAGGTTACTTTTCTCAGGACCATCTCTGACCTCACTGATACTGTTATATGATGATGCTGATTGATACCAAAACATCCCCCAGAGGAATCCCTTTTTTATAAAATGATCAAGTGATTTGTTTAAATAACTCTAAGGAAGAAACAGTCCTCTTTATAAAGGAATTGGTTATTTTCCCACCTTATGAAGCCAATGTATGTCATTATGGTCATACAGTAAACAGCAGAAACAGAGGTGGCTTCTGCTTATACGAAACAGTAACTAGAGACTAAAGAATGTCACAGAATAAAAAGCAAGGTGCTAACACCTCCTTTCTCACAAGACCACCGTGCCTCAGCCTCAGCTACAAGAAACACAGACAAGGAACCAGAAATTCGGTGGGTTTCGTTTGGTTTGGTTTCTTAACACCTTCAAGAGGAAGAGAGATGACACACTTTCTTGATTTATATCCAGTGCTAGCAAAGTTATCAGATTTCCTGGTCCATAACTAAGAACTGGTGGATGGAAAAGGGAGAAGGGTTAGGAGGAAAGAAAAAGAGCCAACAACTTTGGAGAATAAGAAGAGGCAGGAAGACTAAAACACAAACTTATGAAAACATAAAAATCTGGGGCAATTTAGAATTGAAATCCCCTAAAAATGGAAAATGTCACTAATGAGTGTTCGTTGTGTTCTGTTATGAAGACGTCAGTAACCTTGATTCCCTGGGTGTTGGCCTGTGCAGATGTCTAAGGGCGTCTGCTAACTGCAGGGAATCACAGGCACAGGTCACTCTGTCTTATAAACCAGGGCTTGGCCCAAGCTCCTGCACTCCTTGTGAACCACTCAGGCCTCCTTTCTACCAGATCCCACCCTAGCTCTTTCTTAGCATTCTCCTAAGCAGAAAGAACCCCCAAGATGCAACTTTTGACCTTTTAATTGTTGCGTTTTGAATACCTGTTACATTCTGATTTGATCATTCTGAGACGGGTAATCAAAATGCAACCACATCTAGGAAGCAGAATTATCTGCAGGTGTCAGTGCCCTAGAGCCTCATGTGCAGGAACAGCGCCCTGTTTCCTTCGTGCTAAGTAGAGGAGAACAACTGCAGAGCTATTCTAAGTTGTACAATTTGTGCAACTGACTTGTTAAAGATACCTTTTTCTGAATTGGTAAAATATGTGATAAAAACATCACTGATAACGTAAAACTGCATATAAAATAAAACATTTGGGTAAAGCTCAAATACAACACAATCACCCTTTTTAAAAGAAAGTATTTGTCACTTTTTCTTTAATGCACTTGACACTGTTATAGTATGATTGTAATGACATCCAGGAAAGAAACTTGCTTTCAAGTCCAACAGCCCTTCTCTGAATTTCTGGCCAGTTCCAGTTCCTATTCCCCACTTTTTCTAAACTCTTCATTGGCTCCATGACTGAACTTACTTCCTAACACACAGAAACTAGACCATTGGGTATGAACTCCCTTAGCCTTCTGCCTCCAGGCCCCCACCACTCCTGCACTGCACAGCCATCCTCTTCCCCTTACCCTTGGCCCTGCCAACACAGGGAAGGGGAAGAGTTGAGTTTTCTTTTATTCAAAACTAATCCCTCTGCCCTGGCTCCCATCTCCATTGGTTGCCCTCAGGAACCTTACTCCATGGGTTACCTCCTCTTTCTCAGGAATCTTCAATCAGCCATTTCCATCTCTTCCACTGTTTCCCTCCCACCTCACTTCCAAACCTGTTCTGCTACTTCTCTTCCCCCTGTTAATGCCATCTTCCCCCTAAGAGTTAGCCCTCGTTCTTCCTCTCTCCTTTGCTTCCGATTCAGTTAGTCACCAAGCGCTGTTGATTCTGCCCCATGTTCTCCATCAGTACACTCTGAGTTCAGATCCGTGTCATCTGTTAACTGGACTACTGCTGTAGCACCCTCGTCTGTCCTCCTCCAGCCTTGTCCCCTCGACTGTGTCACTTTCCTTAAAAATCTTCAGTGGCCCTGCATTGCTGACTGAACAAAGTATACATTTGTAGGCGTGGAAGAGGCCCTGTCTGCCTCTCAACTCCTGCCACGCCGGTCATTAGGGTCACCTAATGCACCCCGCTCCAACACGCCTACCCCCATTCAGGCCTGTTCTGCTCACCTGGCTGACCCTGCTCATCCTGGAAGCTGCAGCTCACACATAATACCCGAGCAGTGCCCACCCCAGCTACCCTCACACTTTGCAGACACTTTCAGAAGAGGCTTTTCACATTATATTTAACAGGAGAAACCTATGGTGAATTCCTTGAGCCAATATTTGGTTTAATCTTTGTATATGTCATCACCTAATAACTGTTTATGAATGAATAAAAATAATTAACAAGTGATGTCTGTTTGTTTTGATGACCTCTAGGGGAATAAAAAAGACAAAAAGACTACAATACTCCATTTTTACAAATACAATCCAGCGTCATGAAAGTCACAAAACAAACAAAATTTAAGAAATAACAAATTTTAGATACAAAAATTCAAAAGGGAATCCAGTAAAATCCTGTTATACAAATACAAGTTTAGTAAGCTTCCAGGGCTTCAAGGCCTACTTCTAGAACCATTTCCTGGAGAGCTACATAACCTGCCTTAGAAACAGTTTAAAAAAACAAAAGTAAAAACACCACCACCACTAAAACCAGCCCCCAAGATGCCTTTATAAAAACCTGTCCGAGAAGGAAATGTATAAAGAACAATTTCCTGAAGATTTACTTTCTGAGATACGTGTGTGATCCTCTGATTAGAGAACATTGGGCCGCTCAGGCAGTGAAACTCTTCCTTCAGCGTATGTAATATGAAGAAATGCCCCAAGGTTTTCAAAAGGCCACATTCATTACTACTTTGTGAAGGTGAGGAAGGGAATTGGTTCTATCACAACATCTCAGTACCCAGTTGTGTTTGCCAAGAGCCCTTCTCTGTTTCAGTGGTTTACATACCAGTAGAACTTTAACACCCTTTATCATGAGTAACTGGCAGGTACAAAACCAGACTTCCTCCACACTTCTAATCCAATTTATTAACCTTACCAAGTTAAGTAAAACTGGATTATCCTGAGACTTCCCCTAAAAATAACTTCACAATTCTCTAGCTATTTCATGATTATATAACTTTTAAAATATGAGTCAGTGCTATCTATTTCACTCATTCGCCTCAGATTAAAAGCAAGATTACATACTTTATCCAGTTTTATTCACTCAGAGGAACACAGAAGAAAATAAAGACATCACAGACTATCTGAAAGTTGATCTTGAGCTCGGCTTCAGGAACTCCAGGAAATGCTTTCAGTTTACAGGCTGTGAACATCATTAACAATCCAGAAGCAACTGTATCTGCATTCCTGACCCTTTTCCATAAAAGACATAGAAGGGATTATGGCTGCCTTTTCAAAATCAACACAACATTTTGTACTTGAGCTTACTTGGCAGTGATCAGAGTCACAAGCACATACCTGCTTGGAATGAACCCTGGGTTATTCACTGCTACCATATATGGATATTTTGTCCAGTAGTAGTATTTCGAATTCTGATATACCATATTTCATTGATTCTACTATATGCTTTTTTTTTCATTTTAACATCTCTGAAATTGGGATTAAGCTTATAATCAGTGGCATGTCATAAATTAATTGGCATGGTTTTTCTAAATGGAATATATGTATCTTACATTCAGGGTAAGTCTTATGTTCAGTAGCCTCTTAAGTTTGAAGTACGTTTATTTATTTTTATATATATATATATATATATATATATAAAAAACCACTTACTAATATACAAATAAGACCTAATTAAACTTAAAAGCTTTTGCACAGCAAAGAAACCATAAACAAAATGAAAAGACAACCTACAGAATGGGAGAAAATATTTGCCAACTATGTGACCGACAAAATATACAAACAGCTCGTATAGCTCAATATCAAACAAACTATCCAATCAGAAAATGGGCAGAAGACCTAAATAGACATTTCTCCAAAGAAGACATACAGATAGCCAAAAGGCATATGAAAAGATGCTCAACATTGCTAATTAGTAGAGAAATGCAAATCAGAACTACAGTGAGGTATCACCTCACACTGGTCAGAATGGCCATCTTTAAAAAGTCCACAAACAATAAATGCTGGAGAGGGTGTGGAGAAAAGGAAACCCTCCTATACTGTTGGTGGGAATGTAAATTGGTGCAGCCACTATAGAGAACAGTATGGTGGTTCCCTAAAAATCTAAAAATAGAACTACCATATGATCCAGCAATCCCACTCCTTGGTGTATATCTGAAGAAAACCATAATTCGGAAAGATACAAGAACCCCAAAGTTCATTGCAGCACTATTTACAATAGCCAAAACATGGAAGCAACCTAAATGTCCATCAGCAGATGAATGGATAAAGAAGACATACACATACACATACACACACACACACACACACACACACACACACACACGATGGAATACTACTAAGCCATAAAGAAGAATGAAATAATGCCACTTGCAGTAACATGGATGAACCTAGAGATTATCATACTGAGTGAAGTAAGCCAGACAGAGAAACACAAATACCATATGATATCGTTTATATGTGGAATCTAAAAGGAAGGAAAAGACACAGATGAACTTATTTCCAAAACAGAATGTTTACCAAAGAGGAAAGGGGAAAGGGGGAGGGATAAATTAGGAGGCTGGGATTAACATATACACACTACTGTGTATAAAATAGATAACCAACCAACAAACAAAAAATCACTTATATAAATAGAACAGTAGTAACAATGATAGTCTTAGCTGTGAATTTCATTATTTGCCAAAGCTGTTTTGGCAGATATTTATGTTGAAATCAAATCGTCACACTTTGTGATTTTCACTCTCTTGTATTACTGTTTTCTGATGGAGGAAATCATATATATGTAAGAAATTATCTCAAGCAAATGCAATTTGATACAGATCAGTAACTTCCTTGTTCCCTGTCCCTCCCTTTTCTTTTGACTTTTTTTTTTTTTTTTTTTTTTTTTTTGCGGTACGCGGGCCTCTCACTGTTGTGGCCTCTCCCGTTGCGGAGCACAGGCTCCGGACGCGCAGGCTCTGCGGCCATGGCTCGTGGGCCCAGCCGCTCCGCAGCATGTGGGATCTTCCCGGACCGGGGCACGAACCCATGTCCCCTGCATCGGCAGGCGGACTCTCAACCGCTGCGCCACTAGGGAAGCCCTGACTTATTTCTTGAGTACATTTTTAGCCAATATTTGCTCAGAAGTCTTAAAGTGTTACTGATAATATTCAAGATATTTTTTCTTTTATTCTTTAATGTTTGGGGTTTGGATTTATTGCTTCTCTATTCTACCAATATTTTTTCATTTAGGTTAAGCTAGAATGGCTTCTCTTTCCTATGCATAAAGTCTATAGGTATCTTGGCATTTGAATCCTTCTTCTTTGGAGGTTCCTTTCTTAGGGATAAAAGAATCAAATGCAGTAAAACCTTTATGAGCTGGAAAGATGAGTGAATAATTACTGTATTCAAACAGGGTTTCTGATCAACTGTAGCTTCTGCAGTTTCTAAAATATATTCATTTTCTTTTGCTAACATAGTATCAAATGGTTCTGAACAGATATTAGCCCTTTTTGATGATTCTGTTGTAACCAGCCACTAAATACCACCTTCACCACCCGTGGCCCTGACTGTGGTCACAGAGGACAGGAGATGGATCATCTGACAAAATCCTTATAGACAGATTCTGTCTACATCACTCCTCATCCCCATGCATGCCACAGCGCTCAGAATATGCCCGTACTTGTATAGCGCATAGATGAGACTGCTTCCAGCTGGAGGGGACCAGTTGGAAAATTCCACTGTAGAAATGGTTTTCAAAAGTAAATAGCAGAATATTGGTTTGATTTATCACCATTTCTAAAACAAAGAGGAAATCAAGCTCTGAAGGAAATTGTAACTGCTTGGCTGTTCCACTCAACCAAGGTTTTTCTAACTGTAACCATATTGTGCCTCTTGATACTGACTATGGCTTGTGTATGACTGCTTGGAAGGGAAATAATCTCCTCATCTGTAATCTCCCCTCGGGCCACTTTGTCACTACTCTTTTTCAGGTCCACACATTCAGGGGGCCGCACTGGTGTGAATACTGTGCCAACTTCATGTGGGGACTCATTGCTCAGGGAGTGAGATGTGCAGGTAAGAGCTCTTCCCTTTTCGCCTGATTGTGTAAGTTATGAAACTACAAGGAGTAACTCATGAGGAGCTTTGCTATTCTGCACATATAATGGGCTGGACCCCCGTTTGCTCTTGACATGCAACAGGCTGGATTTCTCAGGCAGCCAATTTGACTATTGATATTTTATCTGCCCTTCACCTTCTTGTACTTAATGGGCAGCAGTCTGGTCCTTTAAAAAGAGAGAAGTTGTCTTGTTCAGAAAGTCTGATAAAAGGAGATAAAAGTAAGGCAGTTATATTTGCCTTGCCTTTGATGTTGCAGCAACTAAATTTATAAGAATGATTTTTTTAAAGCAGTGTACAGGGACCTATGATTGTTGCCTTAGAAACTGAATTTTAAAGATAACTTGTTAAGCTGAATTGTCCTTACTAACTTTTGTGAAATCAAATTGAAGCTTTAAAAATCTGTGAATTTATCTTAAAAGATGATTACCAAATTCTGAAAAACCACTTAGTCACTAATATTTTGTTTGTGATATTTTAAAATCTTGAATATGCCATATCCTCTTTATAAAATATGACCATAGTATTTTAGATTTAAATTTAGAAACTTGAAGGTTTCCACATAAAGAAATAACCAACTCAGGGATTTATTGAAATGCTTTATGAAATAAGTAGTTATTCGCATAATGTGAAATTCATTTGTATAGAACAACTATACTGAGTACTGGCCACTTATTCAAACTGCTCTAAATTCTGGTATAGGCTTAAAAATAAGTATTTAAATTTCAGATGTGTAATGTTAGGTCATAGAAGTTTCTTCCTGCTATTTAAATTGTAAAACTAAAAAATACCTTCTTACATGTCTTTTTGCCTGAAGCTTAACTCTAAAAATGTATGTGAAGAGTAAAGTATTTCAAAATGGTAACTGAAGTAATTCTGTCAAATTTAGCACTGTAAAAATCCACATTTCTTTTGTGGCATGATTCCTAATGGAATATTTTCGTTGTCCATTATGTGCAGAAACTTCTGGGGTTTGATTTTTCTTATTTCTAAATTGCCTTTTCTTTGAATAGCAAGGTGTGGTATGCGTTGCATGTGAGCGTTCCAAGTCGCCCTTCCTTCAGTTATAACTCCCTTAGCACCACTAAGGCATGATAAGGTTCCAGGCATGTATCACTAGCTAGATCCATTCAGGGACCTCGCTGCCATGAGGAGGGGGAAGAATTCCTCACGTCTTGACTTTGAACTGTGCAGAGGTGTCCGTCAAAGAGAGCCTCAGCTCAGAGCCAGTCTTATTCCTCCAACATCCTAGAGGGCTGACAGCCCCATTTGCAGTTCTCTGCCCAGAGAATAAATGAGGACAACATTGTCTTTCTGGCTGGTGGTTACCCAGAGTCAGGATGAGGACCCATCACTAGGAAGGTTGTGGTTGAGCCTTTGAACTGGAGGAAGGTTGTGGTTGAGCCTTTGAACGGAACATAGTCGTGTAGTTAAGAACATCCACATCGTTGTGGTGTTTCAAAGGCAAATGGAGTACCCTTTCCAAAGCACAAATCACCTGCACGAAGAATGGTCGTCTTCATAAGCCTGGTTTGCCTTTATGACATAGCCTTGACCAGCTGAGACTGCAACGGTTTCTTACACATTTTAAGACGGTCACTAATTCAAAAGCTTTTCTTTTACTAGAGTGATGATGTTTATCGTTTACATTTTGAAAGACTGAAGGCCATCTACATGGAAATTCTGAGTCAGCTATTAGCAGAGAACTAGCACAGCACATGTGAATAATCTTTGGCCATATGCTACAACCCCATATCATGTTTAGAAGAAATGTTTTGGAATGTTTATGATAGTGATAATGTGAAGGAAAAGAAGAAAGAAAATGATTCACCCCATCCCATAGCCACCCACTTGAATAGCCTCCACTTTTTATTGTGAGTAAATGTCAACAATGTAAAGAAAAGCCTTTTCATTTTATGTTATATCTTGTCTTCAAAAGCGTTATATTCTATGTGATTGGAACCCGATTACTGAGCAATATAAGAAGAAGTCAACCCATTTTTTTAAAATACGGAAGGTTAGGATTTGAATTACTTCTGTTTTCTATGACAGCTAATTACATTTAGATTGACGGTGGGATTCTTTCATCTGAAGTGGCTCATCCTGACCTTTGAGCCATCTACTTTATATAAAACAATGCAAAGAATTAAGAACTTCGAGAGAGAGAACTAACTGTGGTAGGGTGAACGTTGGCTCCCCAAAGATGTCTACTTCCTAATGCCTAGAACCTGTGACTGTTTCCTCTCATGGCAAAGGAGAGTCTGTGATTAAGTTAATGAAGTTGAGACGGGGAGATTACTGTGGACTGTCAGAGTGGCCCAGTGTAATCACGACCAAAGCGTCCCTGTAAGAGGGAGGCAAAAGAGGCTGAGTCAGATAAAAGGTATAAGAACAGAAGCAGAGGACAGAAAAGAGCAAAGATGCTATGCTGCTAGCTTTGAAGATGGGGGAAGGGGGCCATGAGCCAATGAATGCAGGCAGCCTCTGGAAGCTGGAAAAGGCAAGGCAAGAAACAAGATTCTCCCCTGGAACCTCCAGAAGGAGGTCTTAGGCTTGCTAAGGCCTTGATTTCAGTCCAGTGAAACTGATTTTGGGCTTCTGACCTCCAGAACTGTTAGATGACACACTCATGTTGTTTTAAACCACTGAGTTTACGGTTATTTGTTACAGTGGCAACAGGAGACTAATACATTAGCCACTAAGCATTAAAGCTTTTACTTCCAAAGAAAAATGGAAGTAACACTGCCTATCAGAAAAGAGATGTATTTATCTGCTTTTGATCCCTAAGACAGCTTGCTTTGTTCTGGTTTCTTTTTTCAAAATCCACCAAGGCAGAAGAGAGGTTGTCAGGAATTTTTAAAGGAATGTTTGCCAAAAGCAGCAGTTTTGTATCCCACCACCCCCCTCTTTTTTTTTTTTTTTTTTTTTAACATTATGCGAAGTGTTGGGTGATGTTCCAATCACCAGGCTGGTGGCAGAGTAGCTGAAGGAATCAGACTGAATCCAGCTAATAGCAAGCAAGCTGTCCCTTCAGTACTGAAAGCTCTAGGCTTGCTCAACACCCACTGCTGACAAGGACAACTGAGGGAGCAGCAGAGACAGTCATGGGGATGCAGTCATTGCAGACATGATCTTCCCAAAACTCCACAACATGAGGTTCCACAGTCGGCATTAAACGTCTCACCTACCACAGTCTCCCTTACGTTAGGCTTCTTTAAAGTGAGTAAAATGATGTTGCAAGAGACCATCTAACTGCAGCTTGGGAGTGGTGCTCCTTTACGAGCAAAGTAAGTGGCCTTCAAAAGTTAAGTGCAAAGGATCATTGTCGTTCAGATGGAATAATTTTCCCAGACCATTTTTCCTTTCTTTATGAAATTTAAGCTTATAGGCTAAAGTAATCTATTATAAGATCACCAAACATCTCTCTCATGAAAAAGACCATTATTCCACCAGCATTCCTGAATTGTTTTCATTTTAGCCTTCCCAAAATATTCTAAGAAGTTAAGCCGGATAGTAATTGTAAATCAGACACATCAACTTAGTGTTGGTTATTTATGAAAGTGACTTCATTTTTCCAGTGTATCATTATCATTGCTGCCGGCCCCCAAAAGGAAATGGCAGCAGTTTTTTTCCTAATAATAAAATGTATTTATTGCTTTGCGTATACAAGCACTTAACTTTTAGGTTGGAGAAGGGGAAGTAATGTCTTCGATTTTAATTACTGCTTTGATTGTACCTAAAAAGTTATGTTTGTCCTTGTAACCCAATGAGAAATTGGTTAGACTTGCTTACGACTTTCATGTAGCTCCTTTTAATTGAAAGCAATGTTTTCATAAATATCTCAAAGAACAAAGTATTCTTCTTAATTTTGCTTCTGAAAATAATGACTTCTGATGCATGTTAGAAATGGGCTAGTCCCACTTTTCCTGGGTGGGCGTGGAGGTGGAGGTAGGGACAGCTAAGAGACATGTTTTAAAATAAAACTTCTATTTGCAATTAATTTAAAATAGGAACACTCATAGAAAAGAATGAATGATTACCTTTCCTTTCAAAACACACATTAACATTACCCCTTAATCCTATCAATAGAATATAAATAATATCAGCTATTTATTTCAAAAAATAGGTTTCTGTGCTTTTTAGATATAAAGCATGCATGTTTTTTAGAGAAATCAAGCCCAGAAAATCTGAAAGTAACCTCAAGTTAGTATTCTAATAGAAATACTTGATTAATAAGGACAGAATGAAATACGATTTGAATTTCTCATTCCTCCTTTCATGTGTTTATTCTGTGCTTATTAACTTGGAAGAATTGGGAGGGGGCAATGTGATTTAATTGTAACATAAAAATAACCCACCAAACCAAGAGATGCAACAAATGAGATAACCTTTTATGGACTTTTTTTTTTCACTTATACTGTAGAGCTTCCCTGGGAGAAACTGAACTCTATAGGAGTTATATGACTTTAATAAATAAGTATGAAAACCAAATAAAGTCTTAATGGCAACCTGAAATATTGATATATTGCTAGTCCCTGAAGCAGCAATTTTCAGAGCAAGCGCAGAGCTGGTATATTGCACTGTGAACTTAAGGGTATAACGATACTTCATTTTAATGCCTTTACCCTATCCTTTGGTCTTTTGAAGGACTTCATATCCGATTCTGCCAAAAAGTTTGGCCTTTGAAATTTATTTCTAAAATTGAGCATAATATATTGTCCCATAGTTTAATCTTATCCAAATGTAAGAAAGAATATCAGTTTAGGAAACATTTCCCTTCTTGTTAAATACCTAAATCTGAGCTCAGTCATCTCTTTATCCAGTTTTCACTGAGTCACAAATAAATTAGGCATTTGCTGATGTGTAAAATGGGAGAGAACTGCAAACGTTCAAAGGAAAAACATTAATATTAGTATCAGACCATTAGTGCCATTCAGATGTTTTGATATTCTGTGGATGCATCTAAATTTTACTGTTTTACCTTCTAGTGGATTTCCACTTACTTAGGAAAGAATGTGACAAAACAAGAATATAATGGGTAGGTTTTATCGCTGCTTTTTAAAAGTGCTTGCCAAATCACATATAGATTTCTGTAACAGTAAAATACAGCAGAGCCTTTTAAACTCAAGTATATACAACAAATAATAGGTACAACATACATTATTGAATAAGAGGTTGAAAATAGCAAGTTCATCTTCAACCCTGAAAACAATAACTCAGCGTACATGGTGTACTGCTGGTGAAAAGTGGTATATATATCACTCAGTGGGACGAGCACGGGCTGGGAATTAGGAAGCCAAGGTTGAAATCTCAGTTCTACCAGTTTCTGGCTGAGCAACTTGAACAAGTCATTTAGCCTCTCTGAGCTTCGTTGTCTTTGTGAAAAGAAGACACTGGGGTAGGTTGTTACTAACAGCCATTTCCAGCTGGACCTGTGACTTCCGTGTACACAGAATATGAGGCACATCAACATTATTTTTAGATAATGAAGCTCTGCTGACTTTTATACTTTTAAAATATTATGTAAGAGTTCTTCCAGTTCTAGACAAGTTGAATAAATACGTTTTATTCCTCACAATAATGATAACAAAAGACCCTGGGCAGAATATATACATCAATTATCAAAAGACTGAAAGTTGGGTAAAAGAAGGAAGGCTGGTTAGGGACCTCAGGACTCAAGGAACCCAGAAGCGAGTTGCCTGGTGGTATTTTGGATTTTGGGGTTTTTTGAAACTCCTGTGTATCCCAGCCTGAGCATTAAAGATACCCACAACCCATAAATGCCAATAGGTACAGACAAATCCCAAGAAAAGCTGGCTCTTCCTAGCCAAAGCCCTGGGAAAAGGGCACCCAAGCCGGACAGAAGTCTTTTAGCCGTATCTACCATTCTCCAGGTGAACACCATGATAAAGCCACATTGCTACCCCTACCCACGGACTTCTGCTGGATGCTGCAGCAGAAGGCTGTGGGTAGAACCCTATTTTCCATCCCACTCTGCAGTAACAAGGTTGCACTTCTCTCCTGTGAGTCTGTGAGTAGAGCCCTGTCTTCCATCACCATCTTGCAGGAAGAAAGTGGAACCCCTCCCTGGCTGAGACTGTGGGTGGAACCCTGACTTTCATTCCCCGCCCCCGCCTATAGTAGAAGCAGCACCCACTCAGCCCAAGTCTACGGGCAGAGAGCCCTGTCTTCATCCCTGACCTGCAGTAATGAGGCAGCTGAGACCATGATCGGAACTCTCTTCCGTGCCCACCCTGCAGTTCCATGCAGCACAGCACTCCTCCCCGACCAGGTTTGTGACTTCCATCCCTACCCTGCAATAATAACTAGGACATGGCCCTCTTCCCTCCCCAGAATGTAGGGTAGAGTCCTGCCATAAGATACATGTTTGGTAGGCAAAATAGCACTGCAGTAGCATTACGAAGGCTTTGTTACCTAGTTTGACATTTGAAACACAGCCTATGAAAGTATGCCAGGATTTGCATTCTAAATCTAAACAGGTTAACTACCTGCTAAAGTTGAAAATTTCAGTAGGAACCAGAGTCTTATAACACTCAAAATATCCAGGATGCAGTTCAAAATTACATTTCATACCAAGTACCAGGAAAATCTCAACTCAGATGAAAAAAGATAATCAACAGTCGCCAATATTGAGATGACAGAGATGTTGGAATTATCAGACAAGGAAAGCAGCTATCATAAAAACGTTCCAAGAAGCAATTAGAAACACTCTTGAAACAAATGAAAAAATAGGAAATATCAGAAAAGAAATAAAGATATAAGAAAGAACTAAATGTAAATTTTAGAACTGAAAATTTTATTAACAAATAAACCCACGGGATGGGCTCAATGGTAGATACAATATGTCAGAGGAAGGAATCTGTGAAGCTGAAGATAGATCAGTAGATATTATCCAATTCAAATGAGAGCAAAAATAGATTTTTAAAAGTGAACTGAGCTTCAGAGACCTGTAGAACAGAAGATTTAGCATTTGTGTTGTTGGAGTCCCGGAAGAGGATAAAGAGTGAGAGGGTGGAAGATATTTGAAAAACTGGTGGCTGAAGACTCCCCAGATTTGGTGAAAGCAGTCAGAGAAAAATGATGTACCTCTTTGGAGGTATGTTTATGTAAATGAAGTGTATAAAGAACAGTGTAGATGAGGAAGCAGCTATAACCCCAGCATCCAAGTCCTTTTCAGGACCTGGCATTCACATCTGACGAACACAGAATTGGCCTAGAAGTCAGCTTAGCTCCTGACCTTAAGCTGATTATGACAATGCCTTACAGTGAACCCTGGGGCACTACCTAGGAAAGGCCTCTCAAAATGTTTCATTCTTCTAAATAATAACAGAGTCATGGTAAACAATTACAATTTACTATGTGTAAGCATTTTACGTGTATTAATATGAAAGCCTCACATTAACATAATAATAGAACCTAATAATAGATCTAATATTAATGGATAAATACTATTATTATTCCCATTTTATATAACTGAGGCACAGAAAGTTTAAGTAACCCCCTCAAAATCACACAGCTAATAGATTCTAGATCTAACTCTAAATTACGGAAGTTATACAAAACATTAAAATTTCAGGGGAAATGAGGTCCTTTAAGTGGCCATTGCCATTGAGTTCCCTTATGATTGAATCAGAAATCTTATTTATATCTAATATAGAATAAAGAGGAATTTGGGGTTCAGGTTATGTATTCATTTGGACATCATTTAACTACACAGAACAGTGTTGGGTCATTTGTTCAGATGGTACAGATTCAGCTCCTTGCCCTGGCAGCCTTTACGTATTCAAAGAAGCACCTGTTCTTCTTTAGTGATGACGATGTTTGGACACTATTAGCATGGGCTGTGCCATCGCCAGTGCTGTTCACTTACACACACATGTTCAAAGACTCAGCTTCCCTCGACACCTAGCCTGTTTTTGCACATGGGAGGTGCTCAGTACACATGACTTCTTCCCTTAGTGTCACCACAAGCCTTAAGTTCTTTTTTCAAGTTGGTAATATCTACATATTTAATGAAAGAACAATTCTATTTATAAGTTGTGGCTAATTTTCCTTGTCTTTGTTAACTGTTACTGCCATATATATAACTAGATTTCAGCTTTACCAAAAGTCATCATAATGATGATGATCATCGGTATTTGTCTAACATTTTATAATATGCAAATCACCTCGAATGCATTGGCTTATTAATTCTCATAACAATTCTGTGAGGTAAGTGTTATGCTCCTGTTTCTGCCCAAACAGCAAGCAAAACTGAAGCTTGCCCAAGGACCACAGACAGTGGTCGTGGGACTGTATGGTTTTCAAATCCATTAAGACCTGGCTATAAATTGTGTGTACCTCAGTTGGATTGGATTTATGGGAGGTCAGCATCAAGTTTTCATGAACTTAAAAACAAACGGGTAATATTTTAAACAGACATAAAGGTGACATTTATTTTTAGTTAAATGATTCAGGGATGGTCCATGTCTCTTAGGTCCAATTTAGCAAAATATTTGTATCCCTCTCTATTTCTTCTAAAATGCCATTGTGTTCTTCTTGTTGAAAATAAAATACCTCAAAATATTAACTAGAAAATATTTGGGCTCTGGCATCTTAGAAGCTATAACCCAATAAAATGGCAAAGCAAAGGAACAACTTCAGTAGAGGCAATATGGTATAGGTGTTAAAATCGTGGACTCTACAATCTTTGTAGCCTTGAATTTCAGCTCAAATGTACTAAATGCCATGGGTAAGTTACTTAACACGTACGTGCTTGGTTTCATCAGGTTTATGAAAGAGAAGAATAAAAGTACCTGGTTTATAGAGTTTTCTGTAAATAATGTAAAGCACTTGGAATAGTGCTTGGCATTAGTAAGCTGTTGATAATAGTAGTAACAAATAATAACTGTGGCTATTTTTAGCTACTAGATGTATTCTATATTCATTATCTTACACATATATATAAAGAGTTAGGAGTAGATACACATATGAGCAGCATCAACTTAAGAGGGCCCTGGGATACTCTTACTTTGGAGGTTCAATTCCACCTCATATCAGATTTATTAAAATGCAGTTATATCCACATTGAATATAATTTTTTATATAACTTTAAAGAAATGGAACTTTAAATTTTTAGTTGGCTAGTTGGTGTAATGTTACATTTTGTAGACATTTAATTGAACACTTAACTAATTTTGTTTGGCCTGGGTTGGTATTCTCCTGAGACCATACAGCAAGTAAATGACGGAACATGAGCTAGAATTCTAGTCTTCTAACTTAAAATCAGAATTTTCCTAAAGAATGAGAAGAATGTTTCCCCCACTCTGCAGGCTGGAAGCTAGTCCCCTTTTAAACCTAATTCAAGTTGGAGTGTCTGGCCAAAATAAACCTCCAGAATGCTCAAAATTCTGAAAATAATAATGAATTTTTCCTTTCTTTATTCTTTAGATTGTGGATTGAATGTTCATAAGCAGTGTTCCAAGATGGTCCCAAATGACTGCAAGCCAGACTTGAAACATGTCAAGAAGGTGTACAGTTGTGACCTGACAACACTCGTGAAAGCCCACATCACTAAGCGGCCCATGGTGGTGGACATGTGCATCAGGGAGATTGAATCTCGAGGTGAGGCGTTTCCAGCAAGGTTCAGAGCAGTCGTAACTCACTGCACAACCAAGTTTTCTTCTGCAAGTTTAGGGGGAATTATTTCAGATAACAAATGATCTGAAAGTCTGAAATCAGTTAACAGATAATTAACCAGCATGATTTCAAGGTACATTTAACCAGTTATAAGAAATATGCTTAAAATATATTTATGGTTGATGCTTCCTGTCTGTAAAAGTTGATATGTAGGTACCAATTCATTTCTCAGTTTTTATATTTTTTCTTAGGTCCAAAAAGCAAAGGTATAAATGCTCTGTTTAAAACTATCCTAGGCCAAAAAACCAAAAACCAGAACTGCATGCACCCTAATTATTCTTTGCCACTTGGGAAAAACTGCTATATGCCTATTAATATAGTTTATCTTAGTCTTCCATTATGTAAAAGAATTTATGGTGTAAAGGGGGTGATGAAATAATTTCCCTTAAGACCTAAGGTATTTGATCTAGTTAGACAAAATGATGAGCCAAATTACAGATATTCAAGTCACAGTAGGTCAGAATTAAAGAACTGTGAGTGAAATGGTTTTATTTTAGGAGAAAAGTGCGAAGAGGTTTCTAAACATGTATATTTCATCATTCTTCCTGACACATTACTTCTCCAGCCTAAAGTATGAGAAGTTAAAATTTGAAGAAAAGGCATAATCCCAAAGAAACTAATTAGCTTCCCTGCTTTATTTCTACAGGTCTTAATTCTGAAGGACTGTACCGAGTCTCAGGATTTAGTGACCTAATTGAAGATGTCAAGATGGCTTTTGACAGAGGTGTGTTTTCCAGCAGGTTCATTAACTTAGGACAGACAATAATTCTCTGCCAAAAAAGGCACAATTTCTTATGTTATTCTTTCCATTATTTTTCTAAATCATTAATGATTATTATGCCAAATGAAAAGACTTAGCTTATAATTTTTATTATTTTTTGTATTAGTTGTAAGTATTAAACTGTTAAATTTCAGGGTGAGAAATAAGCATAAAATTTAACTGTATTACCAACATTTGAGTATCCAAGCCTGGTCCACGTTCACCAAAATGTATACGTAGCAGTTAAATTTACCAAGAACCATGGAGAAAACAGTGGAGGTGGATGTAGGGGAGGGAATCTAAGTCATTGCAGATCTCAGATTTTCCGGGTTTGCGGTGGCCCACCTAACTCTGCCTGCCTTGCATGCCTCCCCGGCATCTCGTTATCAAAGTCTGAGCTCATGTCAGGGCAGGAATCTGAGAGGAACTGGGGACCTTCTGGCATCAGACCTCCCACTGTGGGAGGAAGGACCCAGCCAAAGAAGAGCTCAATGGGACTTCTTTTCTTTTAACTAACGTTTAAATTAAGGTTTGTTGCCATGGTTCTCCAATTTGTCTTTGTTTTGAGCACTGGAGTAGGTGGTACCAAGGAACTGTAAACTTGAATACAGGAAGTGAAACAGAATAGGAGTTGTGATTGTAAAGAGCCTCTTTCCTTTGCAAGTACAAATTTCTAGTTCCATTACACTCCCCTCCCATCACAGACTTCTTACAGCAGACAGAGACAGAAGACAAAATAAATGAGATATTATTACCAACCCAGTAGGAGGAAATCTAGGTCAGCCCACATATTTGATAAGATTGAAGAAAATGACATGAAGTAATGGCATCAGGAACAACCCTGAATCTATGCCAGATTGAATGTTAGGCATTTCTTTTTCTCTGAAAGGTAGCAACTGAGCATGTCCATTCCCAGCCACTGGCCATGGGAGATTTTCCATATAATCCCTCCTCTCCTGCCCCTGCCCATAGTTTCCTCTGTTAACATCTCTCATTCATACAGTTACATCTGTTATAATTGATGAGCCAACATTGACACCTTATTATTGACTAAAGTCAATAGTTTACATTAAAGTTCACTTTTTATGTTGTACAGTTCTGTGGTTTTTGGCAAATGCATAACATCATGTATCCACCATCACAGTGTCATACAGAACTTTCACTACCATAAAAATCTCTACGTTCTACCTGTTCTTTCCCTTCCTCCCCTGAACTCCTGGCAACCACTGATCTTTTTACTGACTCCATAGCTTTGCCGTTTCCATAATATCATATAGTTGGAATCATACAGTATGTAATTTTTTCAGGCCAGCTTCTTTTACTTGGCAACACGTATTTAAAGTTCCTCCGTGTCTTTTCATGGCTTGAGAGCTCATTTGTTTTTATCACTGAATAATATTCCTTTGTCTGGATGTACCACAGTTTCTCTGTTCACTAATTGAAAGACCATCTTGCTTCCATTTTTTTGGCAATTATGAATAAAGCTGCTGTAAACATTTGTGTGCAGGTTTTTGTGTGGACAAAAGTTTTCAGCTCCTTCGGGTAAATACCAAGGAGTGTGATTTCTGGATTATATGGTAAGCATTTGTTTAGCTTTGCAAGAACCTGTCTGTCTTCCGAAGTGGCAGTTCTACTTTGCATTCCCACCAGCAACCAAAGAGAGTTCCTGGGGCTCCACATCCTTGCCAGCATTTGGCGTTATCAATGTTCTGGATTCTAGCCATTCTAACAGCTGTGTAGGAAAGAAGTTGCTTTTTTTTTTTTTTTTTGAATACATGTTTGTTTGTTTTTAACATCTTTATTGGAGTATAATTGTTTTACAATGGTGTGTTAGTTTCTGCTGTATAACAAAGTGAACCAGCTATACATATACATATATCCCCATATCCCCTCCCTCTTTTATTTATTTATTTTTTTTGCGGTATGCGGGCCTCTCACTGTTGTGGCCTCTCCTGTTGCGGAGCACAGGCTCCGGACGCACAGGCTCAGCGGCCATGGCTCACGGGCCCAGCCGCTCCGTGGCATGTGGGATCTTCCCAGACCGGGGCACGAACCCGTGTCCCCTGCATCGGCAGGCGGACTCTCAACCACTGTGCCACCAGGGAAGCCCTCCCCTCCCTCTTGCGTCTCCCTCCCACCCTCCCTATCCCATCCCTCTAGGTGGTCACAAAGCACCAAGCTGATCTCCCTGTGCTGTGCATCTGCTTCCCACTAGCTATCTATTTTACATTTGGTAGTGTATATTGATACAGCCACTATGGAGAACAGTATGGAGTTTCCTTAAAAAACTAAAAACAGAACTACCATACGACCCAGTAATCCCACTTCTGGGCATATACCCTGAGAAAACCATAATTCAAAAAGAGTCATGCACCACAATGTCATTGCAGCTCTGTTTACAATAGCCAGGACATGGAAGCAACCTAAGTGTCCATCGACATATGAATGGATAAAGAAGATGGGGCACATATATACAGTGGAATATTACTCAGCCATAAAAAGAAATGAAATTGAGTTATTTGTAGTGAGGTGGATGGACCCAGATACTGTCATACAGAGTGAAGTAAGTCAGAAAGAGAAAAACAAATACTGTATGCTAACACATATATATGGAATCTAAAAAAAAAAAAAAAAAAAAATGTTTCTGAAGAACCTAGGGGCAGGAGAGGAATAAAGACTCAGACGTAGAGAATGGACTTGAGGACACAGGGAGGGGGAAGGGTAAGCTGGGACAAAGTGAGAGAGTGGCATGGACATGTATCACTACCAAATATAAGAGGCTGCTTTTTAATCATTAAAAATCTTTCATAAGCTAAATGGAATAAAAGAAAGCTAGTATAAGATCTAGCTCAGAGTAGACGCTAATTAAGTCTTTAGTAGATGAAAATTCAGCTGTTTTAACAAAGTACTAAGTGCAGGGGGAGGGCAGAAGGGGCCACCCTGAAAGAATGCCAGCTTTGCTTGAGAGTCATAAGGCCCAGCAACTCTAAAATTTCCTCTATTTTGTAATTTTTTCTCTTGTTGTATCAACACTCGAAAGTTTTGTTTTGCTTTTTCACTTCTCACTACCTCTCCTACCCACAGGGCTCAGGCAAGATCTAACGTTAGGTCTGGGAACCTGGGGTGAATCAAAGGTGGCCTCTTGTGCTGGGTCTTTTTTAAGTTTGGAGGACCTCAGTTGTTATTTTTCACATTCTCTGTGTTTATTTTAAAAAGGAAAAAAAAGTAACCCCACATTATTCCCGTAGGAATTCTCAAGTACTCATGAAATTTAAAAATATTTCTGTTAACCTCAGTCATCTCCTACTTTTCCCCTCCATCATTAAACATGGAAAAATGAGTAACCTCAGAATATAAAATTCAAAAAAATAGATTGTCTTTCACAGAAAAATATATATATGTTTCAGCACAGTGAATTTGATGTTACACTGAAGCATTGCTCATCTTTAAAAACAGTATACAAAAAAATGTTATTTGTTAAAAGTGCTATGAATCCAGATATTTACTTCTGTTTCTTTTAACATCCTTCAAAGATGGTGAGAAAGCAGATATTTCTGTGAACATGTATGAAGATATCAACATTATCACTGGTGCACTGAAACTGTACTTCAGAGATTTACCAATTCCACTCATCACATACGACGCCTACCCTAAGTTTATAGAGTCTGCCAGTAAGTATGAAGGCGTGCATTTGTAACCTGACAAATCGCCTCTTCTTGGTAATCACATCTCCTGTTTTTTCTGCTGAGTATCTTGAATGCATTTTATGAAATATTTCTCCCTGGCCTCTCTCCATGGCTAATACACTCACAAGAATTTTGAACTCTTCTCTAACATAGGTTGTTTATGACTTCTACCATCAGAAGCATCTTTGCAATGTATTTTCCAAAGTAAGGCTTATACCAGTTCTCCTAGATATGGACCAGTACTTTTGTAAAATAAGATAAAAATAACTAGAGAAATAAAATTGAAAAAACAAGACCAACTATTTGTTATTAGATTCAGCAAGTGTGAAAATTACTCTGTCAGAATGCTATAAAATATATAAATTCTTACTCTCAATTTCTGTCCTTATCCTGTGACAGGCCATTAATAAGCAGTTTGCAAACTGGCACGGGTTCATAGATTATACTTTAAGGAGCACTATTTTAGATCAAAAAGTTATTTTTTAAGTTTTAGTTAAGATGAAAATGAGAAAAAACAAAGGCTCATTTGCCAAATTTTATTTATGGGGCAAAAATCCTACCTGTAACTTACACTTGTTTTTTTAAAGAAGGGAATTCTTAACAGATTTTAAGTGTTGGCATTACCATTTTTTAGAAAAGATAGGCTATTTCTGTCATTTACTTTCTCTCTTAAAAACCATATGCTGTGTTAATCTTTAAATAATAACATCACTTCCTGAGTAACTCTGATTTGCTTTCTGATTATGAAATTTCACAAGTACAAACTTGCTTTGTTCTAACTTTCAGTTTCTCCTTCAGAGCTTGTGTTGAGAATTTTTGTGGTTAGTTCCATGGAGCCCTGATTTCTCGCACGTCAGCTCAAACTCTCACGTAGAGAACAGCTGTGAGAATTACACTGGTTTTTACAAACGTTCAGTTAGAAGCCTGAAAAGACTCTAGATCTCTTCCATGGGAATTGGGGATTCAGGGCAGATCATGAAAATTTTCTCAGGGAGCTTACGGGTTCTTCTTTGGTGGGGCAGAGGTTTCCTCCCCAGAGAGATAAGTCAGATCGCCACTAACCTGGAAGGCACTTGACATACACCTGTATCGCAAAGGGCTGCTCAGACCTCAGTTTGCTCTGACCCCCGGCACAACTCTGGGGGCTCCATTGGATGGTGTTCCTGCCCCCTGTTGCTTGCTAGTAAAATTGAAACTCAGCTCTGTGGCTACCCCAAGGGCATCCGATTAGCACAGGACAGAGCCAGGATTCAAACCCCGGGTATGAACGCTACACAACCCCTTTATCTACTTAGAAGAAAAATCTAAGCACTCCTTACTGATTTTAAGGCCTTTTGCCCCACACCCCCAAACTACCTCACCTTCTTTCCCCACACCCACCTGAGTTGCTGAGGACAATCTCCCCTCTTTATTATTCTTCCAAAGCATTTGTCACTGTTCTTGGGTTTGTGTCTGAAACAGCCCTCCGGTGTGAAATCAGCAAGCCCCCTTATGTCACCCCTCAGAGAGCTCTTGAAAGCACATCATAAGAAAGAAACTTTCCTAAATCAAGGTAGAAATTCCGTTTCCTTCTAATATAAAACTGTTTTGATGTGTGACATCAAAAACCCTGGCATAATACTTACACACAATATAAACGTTTACTGTACGTGTTTGATACTGATATCAAAAAGTTTGCGGAACACTGTGTCCTTGTAACATGTCTTTCCTAGTAGTAGAGTCTGTTTTATTCTTTAGATGCATAGATATAGCCATTCTCTTATCTGTACAAGCAGATAAGGAAGATGAGTGAAGCTAAGATTTATAGAGCATATACTAGGTGTCAGGAATGGTGCTAGGCACTTTACACCCATGATGTTGTTTTAGAAGAAATGAGATGTTACAGGTATAAGTAAATTGTCCAGGGACACATGGTGAGAGGAGGTGGCCCTGGCATTCAAACCCATATCTGTCAAAGCTGTGCTGTCTCCACTCTACACATAGCCTGGCTCGCCTGACGGAACAGGGTACAAAAGGCTTCAACGGAGGAGGAAGATAGGAGGGGAGGGGCGGAACCCTTTCCAAACAAAGGACAGGGCTAGCTCACCCCTCCCGATGAGCTTTTTGTATCTCAGAACTTTTTTGTATCTCAGCCACTAAAACAACTGGGGCCATGTTTTTCAGGTCTCAGGTGTCTGGCATTTATTAGCAGCCCTTGCCAACAAAAAAATCAGAGTTTGTGTTAAAGCTTTCTCCTGCAAAAGCTGTTTGAGCTCTGCTCGTGCAGCCTCCCTTGGAGAAGCTGCTGGGTGAAAGCTGGAAGGGAGTAGTGGCAGGAAATGAAGAAAAGGATTCAAGGGTGGAGGAGGCCAGGGCAACCCAACCAAAATCTTGAAGAGCTTCGTGATCCCCTGGAAACTCACTTACGAACCACCTAGAAGCCTTGGTCTACCCAGCACTTCTTCCTCATTCCCTCTCCCCAGTGAAGAAATCGGTGCCCTACAGTACAAAGGCCCAGAAGACAGATGCTTCTCACAGGCCGTGCTCAATAACCCCGCGTGCACGGAGGCTTCCCAACCACCGTGGAAACAGCACTGCCACAGTTGAGCTCCTGGTCAGGCTGAATGGAGAAACCTTCCTCTGGCCAAGGAGTCTAAGAGCTCTTTCCAGAAGATCTTAGAAGCTACATGACTCAGTCAGTGTGTAACCTTGAGCGAGTCAGATCAACTCAGAGAGAAAACCCAGAGTTCTTTGTCCTCAGCAACTTAAAATGTCCTGAAGAGAAGCCTGGTAGCTTGCCGCGTTTCCCCTCAGCTCTGCCACTGATTCACCCCTTTTGCTTGCCTAAGTTTTATTCTTTTTGTATTTGAGTTTCTCTGTAAAGAATTAGACACTACATTCTTTCAAAGAGCTTGTAACTAGATCTGATGCAGATTCGGAGCGCTCATTTCCTGCCCTCACAACGTCCACATCCCCAAATCCTCCAGACCTTCCCTGGACCTCGCAGCCATAGGCCGCCTTTCTCCCCTGGATTCCCATTGCGCTGGCTGGCCTTCTTTCACAGCCTTGTTCCTTCCTGCCAAAGTTATAGTCATGTCTGGTCTTCCCTAGTAGACTGTAACTTCCTCAGAGGCAGGGGTCCTCTCCTGTTTGTTTTCCCTCAGTGCCCAGTCACGTAATAGGTGCTCAAAAATATTTGTTGAGTCAACATAATTTTATATTAAGAACCGCAGAATCTTAGCGTTTTTAGCTACTCTGAGGGGTCACATAACTAGACTTTCTTCTACAACAAATTCTTTTTTAAATACCCTGTAACTGCAAGGTCACTGCTTCTCTAGGCGGCCCGTCCGCTGGTAGACAGATGTCCACTGACAGATGCGCAAGGAAATCTGCCTGCTTTTAACTCCCTCCCATTGGCGGTAGTGCCAGTGTCACCCTCTCCCCCATGCAAGCCTTTCGTATACTTGAACAACTGATGGTGGCCATTCATCTCAGAGTACCTTCCACTGTGTCTGTCTCGCTCTTAAATTATGCTGTGGTTTTCTTAAGGCTAAAGATTTGTGTTCTCTGAAGAATTGATCATGGGCAAGACTCTTCTAAGTGGGGAAAAAGGAGAAATGAATTCCAGGGAAGAATTTTTGTCAACTTAACATCCATATATTCAAATGCATTTTGTCATATGTTCCCAAATTTATAGCTCCAGTCTGGACCTCTCCCTAAACCCCAGATCAGTCCACAGTCGGTATGTTCACTTGGATGCCTGAAGGACATCTCAGACAGAACTCTTGACCTTCCCCCCAGACCTCCTCCGTCCGTGATCTTCCCCATCTCAGTTGATTGAGGCTCCATCCTTCCAATTGCCTAAGCCCAAACCTTGGCTCATTCTTGATTATTCTCTTTTTCATACATCCCTCATCAAGAAACCCTCTGGACTCTACCCTCAAAATATACCCAGAATCCAGCAACTTCTTACCACCTTCACTGCCACCACCTGGTCTAAACTAGCGTCATTCCTCACCTGGATTTTTGTAATCACGACCAGAGTGGTCTTTCTGTTTTCACTCTTGCCCTTCCGTAGCCTGTTTCCCACGTAGCAGCCAGAGGAGCAATACTGTGAAAAGTGTACGTCAGATCCTGACCCTCCCTCATGCAGAACCTTCCCATTTCTCTCCGTAAATGCCGTGTTCTTAGACTAGCCCACAGCACCTGCCGTGATAAAGTGCCCTGTTACCTCTCTGACCTCACCCCCATCTGCTCCTCTCTGCTCAGCTTCCTGCAGCCACACTTGTCTCCTCGCTTCTCCTCAGACATGACAGGCACACCCTCCCCTCGGAACCATGGCTCAGATGTCCCTCTGCCTGGAACCATCTTCACCCAGATCTCCATGGGTTGCATTCCCTCCCTCCCTCAAAGTCTGTACACGAGACTTTCATTCTCATTAAGGCCTATCCTGACCATCCCATGTAATACTGCACGCTCGCAGCCCTCCCAGTGTTTCTTACCCTGCTGTTTTCTGCGTAGCGCTCATTCTAATCTAGTATAAACTGTAAGATAGAATATTTATTGTCTCTTGCCTCCAGTAGAAAGCTCTCTGTGAACAGGGAATTTTGTTTCTTTGCTAGGCCACCTACACTGTCCTTAATTTCACACTATCTCAAGAGTCTCCTTATAAAGATTAACTATAGAAGTGAAAAGGAGACTAAGTTACTCTTTTTTTCAATTTCCAGAATACTGTAGTTTCAAATTAATTAGTCCAATCATAAAAACTATAGCTAAGTAAAAAATAAATAGTTTTCTATAGTAAATGGAATTTTCTTCTGTTCATTCTAGAAAGTAAATGATTGGATTTCAGTATCTGAGATATTATTGCTGTGATGAATTGGCACTTCGAACCTTAATGCCCCATGGTTCAAAGACTATGCATTATTTATCATAGCAGAAGGCAAACAATACATTCTTTATTGCTAAGAAATGAACCAAGAACTCTGGGGAAGCTTTGGGCAGAAACTGTAAAATGGCCAAAGTTTCTTTGAATTAGAAAGCTTCGGTCACTGTTCACATTCTGAAATTTATCACATCTGCTCTGCCAATGCTAGGAACTTTTCACTTTCATCTTATATCAGTTTTTACCTGACTCCAGTACATTGCCGTTGAGTTGGTTTGTTTTATAAATTAGAAAGAGTAGGATTCTTGGTAATGTTGTATTCTGGTCAGATATGGCCTTCCAGCATCTCAAGGCTGCTAACCAACACTTAAAGGCAATTGCTCTGAAGCCCAGCGTTTAAAGGCACCCCATCTTCTTGACGTTTGGGTAGAAGCAGGAATGTGCTATGGTCCTCTTTTTGAGAGCATGAAATTCCGAAGATGTCTATTGTTTCTGAATATGTAAGTGATTGATGAATTAAACGCAGTCTGTGACCTCAAAGGAATGTGGTTTTTTGGCCAAAACAGAACTAAAATATCCAAATGAAGATTGTCCCCCTCAAAGTTACACCTTTGTAAGAGTCACATTTATTTCAGGGGTCCTGTTGTCACTCAGAACGTTTGGAATTGCCTTCAAAGTCTGTACTGCATTCTTCTGAATATCTTAAGTAGAAGAATTGTGCTTTGAGCATAGAATTGACTTTTTTATATAACAAAATAATTTAAAACTAAGTCTAATGAATAAAGGAAGTAAATATTGGATGATACATTTCTTGGTCTACAAAGAAAAAAGCATGAATATCAATTAATAAAACTTTGGCAGGGGTTGCAGTGGGCACTGGGCTAGCATCGCTTGTATACCATTGCTGAAAGGAGATTTTCAAAATATTCTGAACAGTGTAACATTGTTTCAGTATGTCTGTAATGTTCTAAGATGACCTTATTTGAATATATGTTTTTATCCTTGCATATGTTATTATGTGTCTGAATTTTTTATAGTTACATCCTATACATCCAATATCCAATTTTCATATTTATCAGACTTTAGGACCCTCAAGTGAAAACACTAGGTGCTCTCCCCAAAAGTCCAAGTAAATGATATTGCCACATTGACACTAAACTTTTGGAAATCTGAGACTTGAACCTTAAAAATACTTTCCAAAGCTGTGGGCGAGGACCTGTGAGAAAGCACTTCTTGTCCGTTTTAGAAGATCACCACAAGAATAGAATTAAACGGGCCTTTTGTACCAGTTGTCTATTAAAGTTTCTCTCCTTGGTGTTCATCTTGCTACCGTAGAAATTATGGACCCCGATGAGCAATTAGAAACCCTTCATGAAGCACTGAAACTGCTGCCGCCCGCTCACTGCGAAACCCTCCGGTATCTCATGGCGCATCTAAAGAGGCAAGTTCCCAACTCGGACGCTTATACTTGTACCACATCCACATGTTAAGAATCAAATGAAAGCAAAGGTGAAAGAAAGGACAAATGATCTATTGAATGAATGAATAAATACATAGGTATCTTGTCTTCTTGTGTAAAATTGCACACATTGAGAAGGAATGCTAAAAAAAATGTACTACAATACTGAGTGCAGACTTGACACCAACATAAATGTATCCGCAGTTCAAATATATGTTCCAGATATGTTAGAAATACCAATATTCTGCCAAGGACATGCATTAATTTTTGTGGAAAGGGAAAAGGTTGCAGCTGTAAAGACACTAGCGTTAGTGTAATAAAGCAACTTGCAAGGAAGCTCACTTGTGTCTTGCTCCAAAATAGGCACTTCAGACTTGGCATTTTAGATTATTGAATTAATGTTGCCAATATTGAAACCTGCTGTAAAAAGTGATGGAGTAAAATAAGGAGTAAAGAGAAGAATGGAAAATAAAATATTTCAGTTACTTCCGGTTGAATGTTTTAAAGTGATTGACGGTGATACGGCTTTATTTCCCCGCTTGGTCACCCTCCATCTCTCCCAGTTGAAGCAAGGTTTTTAAAATTATATGACCAAGTTTTAGTGGCTTTAGGATTTCCAACTATAGTACCAATCAGAAACCAAAAAACCCAGCAGAACTTGACATCTCTTTTGTATGCCTTTAGGTGCGAGTTACCCAGAAGTGAATATTTAACTCATGGTGCTTTTAAGGATTTACATGGTTTCCCTCCTTAAAAGCACCATGAGTTAAAACTTTTTTTCACATGCTTTACTTGTAAATTCAAGTTTGCTGTGTATGTGGATGCAGTTAAGAACTCCACACTAAAACAAAGGAATAACTCTCAAATTATAGTCTCTGTGCCTTTTCTGTAGCAGTAAAAAGAATATAAATACACTCCCTGACGAGGTTGCTTAGCTTGAGCCATTTCCTATTAATATGGCTACCACTCTCTCCCTAACTACTCAATAAACCATTCAACTTGGCAAAAATGCTCTATAGGAAACAAGCTCTCGCCAAAGTGGAGGGAGAGCTGATGGAATTATCAAGATGACCCCGTCCCTTCTCTGTTTACAAACACACCCCTGCAGCTCTAGGCTGTGGCAGGCGAATCCACAAATAGAACTGACTCCACGCAGGCCAGCACATCAACTCAGGCTTCAGCTCCAGTGATCGCCAGACGTTTAAATTATTTACTAACATCATTTACGTTAAGGAAAGTCAGTACTTTGAAGTTAAGGAGAAGTGCAGAGAAATAACCTAGCGAAAGAGCTGATCAGTGGGCACAAACCTTTACTGTGAATCTTTTGTTTTAGTGCTTCAGCACGCCAGAGACCCCCGTAGCCTACGTGAAGTCACCCTCCCTTCCTTGTATTTTTCAGAGTGACCCTTCACGAAAAGGAGAATCTGATGAACGCAGAGAACCTTGGGATTGTTTTCGGCCCAACCCTCATGAGATCTCCCGAACTAGACGCCATGGCTGCCCTGAACGATATACGATATCAGAGACTGGTGGTGGAGCTGCTTATCAAAAATGAAGACATTTTATTTTAAATTTTTAGTTTGAAGGAAAAAAGAAATGTTTTACTGATGAAGGAATGTTTTATAGTAATTTAATTGGCTCTTATAGCTGAATTATTTCTTGGTTAGAAGTTTGGGCATATAACCAGATTAAAATGAAGGAACTTCCCATTGTTTTCATAGCACTGCTCCGCTGTCCTTGTAAAACAGTGAACACATGCTTTCCAGTTCTAGTAGTCCTGGGTGTTTATCACGTTAAGAGAAACTCAAGCTAGTGCATGATTAGCCCCCTGTTTGGCAAGGGAACCCTACACAAAGGAGACACCAAGCCTGCGCCACCCCTTCGTCCTGGGTCGCCTGTGGTTGTAGTCCAGCATGTTTCACAGAGTAACTCTGTCGTGACTTTGCTTTTGGGTCCTGCGTCACTGGTTTCTGATGCTTCCATAAACATGCACACAAATGGAGAAACCAGCACCTCTGGCTGCCGCATCGCCATAGACTATAACATATGCCTGCTTTTCTCAAATGCTTTATTTCTGGTTTCTCTTAGTTCTTCTCTAGCATAGTACTTTCTTTCCAGCAAAAGCAAAATGTGTTTTCAGATTTGTTACTTTAGTAAATTATCTCTACCAATAAAAAAAGTACAACGCAGAGCGTTTTCTGTTAAATTATTATTGGTTTTCAGTTGTAATTTTGTGTTTTTATCTGGCATGCAGTTATTAATTTATTAAATTTGGCTTTCAGAAATCAAAAATATTGATAGCTCACTTTTTTCTCATGACTGAGAGTATTTGGAAAAATGTGTTTGGCCATTTATTTAATACTGAGTACACCCTCTCACCTCTTTTGTTTACTGTTGAAAGTTTTGCGTTGAGCTCCTAAAAAAATAATTTTAAACTGCTTAGAAATAGAATACCCGTTCATTGAATTTATTTTTCTTCTTGCATACTCTGGCAAAAATCTAGAATATTTTCTCAACTTTTTGGGGGCAGTGGGGAGCGCAGGCAGGAGTTCCTTCTAGAGCCATCAGAAAAAGAAAAAGGGCTAACTAAAAAGAATTACTTTTAACGCTCGTGTTAAACTAAGCAACTAAGCCCGTGTGCCACAACTATTGAGCCTGCACTCTAGAGCCTGCAAGCCACAACTACTGAGCCCACATGCCACAACTACTGAAGCCTGCGCGCCTAGAGCCCGTGCTCCGCAACAAGAGAAGCCACTGCAGTGAGAAGCCTGTGCACCACAACAAAGAATAGCCCCGGCTCGAAGCAACTAAAGGAAGCCCGCATGCAGCAACGAAGACCCAACACAGCCAAAAATAAATAAATAAAATAGGTAAATTTATTTGGGAAAAAAACCTGAAAAAGTAATACAAGACACATTTCCATGTTTGCCATTTCGATCCTTAGTGCTTTCAAGACTGTCTCAAAGGGCTTCCCTGGTGGCACAGTAGTTGAGAGTCCGCCTGCCGATGCAGAGGACGCGAGTCCGTGCCCCAGTCCGGGAAGATCCCACATGCCGCGGAGCGGCTGGGCCGGTGAGCCATGGCCGCTGAGCCTGCGCGTCCGGAGCCTGTGCTCCGCAACAGGAGAGGCCACAGCAGTGAAAGGCCTGCGTGCCGCAGAAAAAAAAAAAAAAGACTGTCTCAAAGATAACGGAAACTGACAGAAATATGGAGTTTTTCCATATTTTTACCCTTAGGCTATAGTAGGAAGTTGATCGTATGTTTTATTAATGTCTATATTCAGAAAACTGTGTTGGTGCAGTTCATTACAGCTATCTCCTCAACCACAGTCGCCTATATGAAAAATGTCACTGCACTAAGCAACATGGGATATATAGATTAATAAAGTACAGAGATTTGTTTTATATAATATAGACATTTCCTTTAAAATGGAGGTCACTGAAAAGCACTAAACACTAAGGGGATGCTTTTGACTCATGAAACACATTTGTCAGGGAAATCTGATCACATGGGTCTGTCCCTGGGTTAGGTACATCTGTTGAACTACTGCTACGTGCTCAGGACTGAAGTTCATTTTGTACAAAGTCCTTTTGAAGGAGAATTCAGTTGCCTTATTAGAATATAATCACCCTAATTTCTTCCTGAAACTAACAGATATGGTTTTTAGAGCAGCTACTTACTGGAATTACAGGTGTATCTGTATTCCAGGAGCAGTGCCTGATCATAGTACATAAGAAGCAGATGTTCAGATAAAATTCTGAGTAAGTCTTCAGACAAGGTTACTATTTACCAGGTTTGTGAACAAGTGCACTGGGCATGTTTTTAAACAGATGGATGTGTAGTTCATTCCCCCAGGACGTGCGGATACAAATCACAGCTTCGTCATCTGTGAGCACCTTTGGACTGGCGGGTGACACTTCTTGAAATGAAGGGACATTTTTCAGTCACTTAGGGAGGCTCTTACTCAATAATTTACCAGAGTCTTTTATACATATCTTTCTAAGACTACTTGGAGATTTCTCAAATCGTGACCTTTTATAAAATGAGGCAGAGGCTTCAACTTCCATCCCATCAGGAGCGGGAGAAGGGACCAGTGAGCCGCTCCACCATCACCCACAGATTGGGCAGCCCTGCCGATCCTCCGCCCTGAACACAAAGTCCATTTCTTCTCAACTCTCTGTATATAGTTTTAAGGAAATTATTGAGAAACGGAAGATTTTCCCTTCTCTACATTCTTTGTTAGTTTTTAATGCCAGTTATACCAGCTGGCCAGAGGAAGTAGTTCTTCACTGAACTGAGATGAAAAACGTGTCCCTAAGTGGAAGAATGGGTATTTATCAAAATGTTTCTGGTTACTTAATGAGCTCAAATAGAAGGCCTCTGAATAAATTAGGTTCAGGGCTCCAACACTATTCTTTTTTTTTTTTTTGCAGTATGCGGGCCTGTCACTGTTGTGGCCTCTCCCGTTGCAGAGCACAGGCTCCGGACGCGCAGGCTCAGCGGCCATGGCTCACGGGCCCAGCCACTCCGTGGCATGTGGGATCTTCCCGGACCGGGGCACGAACCCGTGTCCCCTGCATCGGCAGGCGGACTCTCAACCACTGAGCCACCAGGGAAGTCCCAACACTATTCATTTTTAACAAAATATTTTAGAGTTTATAGTCCCAAACCTGATTATGTATTATTGGTGAGTCCACCTAAAAAGCCAAAAGTGTTTTTGTTTTTAATGCACCTTGGAAAAGCAGAATACTCCAAACTCTTCTCCCAACTATATATTTTTGTCATTGGGAAGATAACTTCTTATGGAACTCTTAAAGCGTCTTAACTTCATGTGCCTGTAGCAACTGTACAGCATTCATTTGTCTCCTAGTGTTAAGTGAGAGGCATTACTCTTATGAGCGGAAGTAGCCATGCTCTTTACATACATCATTACCGCACATCACACCTCCACTGGACACCGGGCGGCTCTGACCCTTGATCGGCACGCGTTGTGTGAGGATATAGAAGGCTGAGAGTAGTATAGCGTTGTCAGGGATCGGCCAGCGTCTCCAATTTTTAGCAATCTAGTTCTCACTTGCATTCTCTCAACAAGTGAAGCCCAGACCTGCATCCCGATATATCCGCACGCCTCATTCCACACCCATTTCCTGCCTGCTCCCTCCCCACAGGCCAGGCACTGTGCTAGCCTGGGAACAAGGTCAGCTCCAGTTCTCAAGGAACTTACCAGATCATTTTGACCTAGGGAAATTTGAATCCTGTCCTTTTCCTCACTGTCTTATTTCCTATGGGCCTCGGCACTAGCTGCCTATCCCTGTGAAGAGGGTGTGCAGTCTGGAATGGGACAACAGAGCATGAAAGGGCCCTGTCATGCCATCCTCTGCTGTGGATTCACTAGCCTCTAATTCCCCTGCATCACACAGAGCTCGGCAATGATGGTATCAGTCTACTGCAGCTGAGTGCACTTAGCTCATTTTGGCCAATTCCATGCACAGCTGGCAGTCTTTCTGGAAAAAGCTGTCTCAACCTGACAGCTCAGAGTCACCATTTATCTAAAACAGACTGTGACAGCCCTAGCATTTCCCAAATAGTAATGAAGGGAAAAAACTGAAGTTTTCTCTAGATTTTGTATAGTCAAGGACTTAGGTTATAACTAGTATACCAAATCCTATTTAAGACCAATTAGCAATTTTACTAGAAAAGGTTGTATTAATAATGCTATTATAGATTCAAATATTTGTTGATTTCAACACATTCTTCCACCTTATCAAAGTCATTGGGGCCTCTCAGCAAATGCTTAAATACCTTTTAAAGTAAAATTATTTCACCAGTCTGGCATATCACACAGGCATCTCGCATCAATTGATATTTCATGTGTTGAAACCAAAAATCAAGAAAGAGCTAAGCTAAAAATATGATTCATTCATCAACACACAGTGTAAGGAAACTCCTGGTTTATGAGGTTTTTTTGTTCTTTGCTGAAGAGAGACTATTTTAATATAGTCAGTAATAGCATATTTGACAATGTAAATTTTTTCCATTATTGCTTATTCCACAGGATAGCACAAAACAAGAAGTATAAGCATGTTGCTGACCGAGTTTTTGGAGCTCTGAAAGTGTTAGGGTGTTTATTATTGTTCAGATACAGTCACGATTAATTGTAGCAGGTGACGTCAGCATGTGAAGCAAGATGCATTTCTAGTTCTGAAACGTAACTCCTTAACCGCCCATGTCACTGTGGTAACACAAAAAGCAGAGGAGGTAATGTTTAGAGATTAAAATGAAGAATATTAGCAAGAAGGGCCCTCCAGAGGTAAAATGTTGTAAACTTGGAATGTTCTGAAAACAGAAAAATCTTTTGATTTTTCACTGTACCAATCTCAGACCAGTGAGTTTCCTCTGATGTGTCTGTAGGTAAAATGTGGCCACAGGCTGGGGCTTGTCTGTGCAAAAAATCAAGGCCTGGCCCGATATTTGGACGCCTCTCCCTAGGAATGAACATTTCCCTAAGACAGTTTTTATTCTTACCAAAGAAAAGTCATAGTTTTGAGGAATAATTTGCTCAAGTTTTTTTTTAAATAGTATCCAAACTATATGAGAGAGGAGATGATATGGGCCTACAGAGATTAAGTTCAACTACATCAGTGCCAGCTCTGTCCCAAGATTCTAGGAACACTGTGACATCGAAAACATGGGAGGGAGTAAAAATGTAGAGCTTTAGAATGCACTTAAACTTGTTATCATCTTAAAACAGACGTATAAATATAAGTTGTTTTATGTAAGCCTCATGGTAACTACAAAGCAAAAACCTATAGTAAATACACAAAAGATAAAGGAATCTAATCATACCACTGCAGAAAATCATCCAGTCAGAGGAAGAGAGCAGGAGTAGAAGAAAGGAACAGAGGAGATAAAAAACAGCCAGAAAACAATTAACAAAATGGCAATAAGTACAGAATTATCAAAAATTACTTCAAATGTAAATGGACTAACTTCTGTAATCAACAGTCATAAAGTGGCTGAATGGATAAAAAAATTCAAGACCCACCTATATGCTGCCTACAAGTGACTCACTTCAGAAGTAAGGATACACACAGGCTGAAAATGAAGGGATGGAAAAAGATATTCCATGCAAATAGAAACCAAAAGAAAGCTGGGATAGCTATAGTTATATCAGACAAAATAGACTTTAAGTCAAAGACTATAATAAGAAACAAAGCCATTACATAACAGTAAAGGGGTCAGTCTAACCAGAGGATATAACATTTATAAATATTTATGCCCCTAATCTAAGAGCACCTAAATATATAAAGCAAATTTTAACAGGCCTGAAGGGAGAATAGCAATACAATAATAGGAGGGGACTTTAATTCATCAGTGGATAGATTCCAGACAAAATCCATAAGGAAACATGGGCCTTAACGACCCGTTAGACCAGACAGACTTAACAGACATGTATAGAACATTTCACCCAAAAGCAACAGAATACATATTCTTCTCAAGCACACATGGAACATTCTCCAGGATATGTTAAGCCACAAAACAAGTCAATACATTTAAGAAGACAAATCATATCAAGCATCTTTTCTGACCACAATGGTATAAAACTAGAAATCAATTATAAGAAGAAAACTGGAAAATACACAAATATGGCGAAACAAAAAAACATGCTACTGAACAACCAATGGGTCAAAGGAGAAATCAAAAGTGAAGTTTTAAAAATACCTTGGGGCAAACAAAAATGGAAATACAACATACCAGAATTCATGGGGTGCGCCGTGATTCTAGGAAGCGAAGAAGTGGAGGAGATGCACGAGGAGATGGCATTAAATGTAGTCATAAATGTAAGGGCTCCAGGCCCTCAGACCGCTGGTGGCCTGCTTCTCTGACTCTGCCCTGCTTTAGCCCATGCAATGGTTTTCAAACTTTAGCGTCTTTCAGAGTTACCTGGAGAACTTGATAAAGGCCTTACCGCCAGAGGTTCTGAATTAGGAGCTCTGGGGTGGGGCCCCATAATTTGCATTTCTAACAAGGCCCCAGGTGATACTGATGCTGCTGGTCCCAGGATCACCCTTTGAGAACCACTGGCTCAGTGCTTCTCAGACCTGGCTACACATTAGAGTCACCTGAGGCCCTACTACAGGCCAATTAAATGAAACCCTCTGTGCGCAATCACTTCTCAAGTGATGCTAATGGGTCCCTGGTGTGCAGACTGTTGCGTTTCCTGTTGGTATGTTAAAACGCGCCTGGGATTTGTTTTAATCAGGTATGGTAAGACACACAGACATGGAAATGATGATCCCTAGGAACAGGGGCCATGCAGGGCCACATGGGGATGGACCAGGGTCCGTCAGGAGCAGTAGGGAGACAGCAGAGCATGGCCCAGAGTCTTTATCGGGGTTCTCTTGGGAAGGAGCAAACAAGGCAGCGTGGGTTCCCTGAGTTGGTTTAGGTTGGATAGTTTGAATAATTTCTATGGGCTCTGGACTATAGGGGTGGTCCCTGGTTGTCCAGGACCTGACACTAGGGTGATTAAGGCAGGGGAAATATGGGCTTGGTCTGTGAGAGTTTAATAAAGGAGATAGTTGGGGATGTGGGCTCTGGATTGGTTGGTTTGCACATCAAACGTGCAACTTTCCTAAGAGTCCTTTGCAATCTCTAGGAGTCAGCTAACCCTGGGTCAGCCGGTCTCTCCAGGATGAAGGCCTCAAATGCCAGAACATCAAGAATACAGAAAATTGGGCTTCCCTGGTGGCGCAGTGGTTGAGAGTCTGCCTGCTGATGCAGGGGACACGGGTTCGTGTCCCAGTCCGGGAAAATCCCACATGCCGCGGGGCGGCTGGGCCCGTGAGCCATGGCCGCTGAGCCTGCGCATCCGGAGCCTGTGCTCCGCAACGGGAGAGGCCATAACAATGAGAGGCCCGCGTACCGCAAACAAACAAACAAACAAAAAAAAACAGAAAATAAGAAAGAATAGTCCAACATGTAGTTGGCTTCATGTGCTCTCCTTCAGAGTCTCACCTCCTAGTTTCTGACCTAAGTCTGATTCTGTCCTCAATATTTTTCTTACTCAAATTTTGTTCAGAATCGCATAGCCTAACCTAAATTAGATATTAAGTCAGAAGAAGAAGATGGGTTCTAACAGGAACCATATTAAACCACTTTAAGAAGGAGTCCATATTTCTCAGACCACATTTGATGAGACTAACATTCCACAAAATACAAATTGTTCTCAGAACTACGACAACCTGCACCAACCTCACAGAGGTAGAAGGCCTAAGAGCTTGTGTCAACATGACTTAGCTCTTTGTTCCAAGAGACCTTTGCCTGAGGAAGATAAGTCTTTGCTTCGGGGAATTCCTGCAGATCACTTTACCCGAGACAACGGACTCCTCACCTGGGCAAACAGCTTGCTTATCAAACCACAGCCTACCTCTCAAGACCCTTGCTATGTTCACCAGGCTTAAATGACTCTATTCCCCCACCTTGAAATACACATCTTAAACACTCGAGCCCAGACCCCCAAAACCCTGCAAAGCCCCCCTCTGACATCCCCCTTCTGTAACACTGCTCGGCTGCCGTGGTGCCCTGCTTCCTGCCTTCAATTCCAGTTAGCTTAGTTTGGTTTTATTAGCAGCCAAGGCAGTCTGATAATACACTGGGGAGCTCAACAGTTATTTCAAGAGTAAAGGGCCATACTATATGGTTGACCCTTGAACAACAGGGATCTGGACTGTGCAGGTCCACTTCAATAAATACTACAGGATTCGCGGTTGGTTGAATCAGCAGAAGCAGAACCATGAAAATGGAGGAAGCGCAGATACAGCCACCTATGAGTTACGCTCAAATTTTCGACTGTGCCAGAGAGTTGGTGCCCCCAATCTCCGCATTGTTCAAGCAACAACGCCACCTTTATTAAGACTGCAATCATGGGGTTTCCCTGGTGGCGCGGTGGTTGGGAGTCCGCCTGCCAATGCAGGAGACACAGGTTTGAGCCCTGGTCTGGGAAGATCCCACATGCCGTGGAGCAACTAAGCCCGTGCGCCACAACTGCTGAGTCTGCGCTCTAGAGCCCGCGAGCCACAGCTGCAGGGCCTGTGCGCCTGGAGCCCGTGCTCCGCAATGGGAGAGGCCACCGCAATGAGAAACCACCGCAACAAAGAGTAGCCCCGGCTCGCCACAGCTAGAAAAAGCCCGCGCGCAGCAACGAAGACCCAAGGCAGCCAAGAATAAATGAAGATTGCAATCACGTTAGCATAATAAGGAGTCTGAAAAGATTTGCCTTAAAAAAAAAAAAAAACGAGATCAAGTGAACTGGCAACTTGTACATGGAAATCCTTGTTTTTCTGCAAACTTACTAACCTCTTTAAGAACATTTTCTCCCTTAACATCTGTTTGCAAAACATTGATTTAGGTAAAGTCATGAATGATTGGAGAGAAATTAAGAACTACTAGGCACGTATCAATAATATATAACTCTGACATCTTGAAGCTGCTGGTGAGGGAGCTGACATCAGGCTTCCCTGCCCGGAAGCGTCCTCACCCACCATCAGCACCTCGGTGCTGGGCTGGCTGCCAGGTGAGGGTAGTTGGCACATTATGAATGGTTTCTACATGATTAGTGAGGGAGGGTTCACTGGCATCCACCAGCCTGTCAACAGAGGACCGTTCCCTGAGGCCCGTGAATAAGGCATCCATCCACTTAAAGCAGGAGGAACCAGGATGCCCTCTGGCTTTGGATTCCCAAAGCCACTTGACTTTGCACAGAATGAGCCTCAGTGAATGCTCACCAGGTAACAACAATTCCTCTTCCCGGGTGGCACTGCTGAAAGATCAGAGGAGACCCCCCCCCCCCCACCGAGTCCCTTCACAGCCTCCTCAGAGGTGGGAGGAGAAATCAGTCAGGGCAGCTCACTTCCCCACTGTTTCTGCTCTGAAAACACCCTGGTTTTGTCCCAGATCGAGGAGGAGAAATTAACACATTATCAGAGAATTCTGGGATCCGATGCATTGTCTGTGAAACAGGTGGCCAAGCCAAAAGGACGATGGCCTCACACAATCAAGGTTATTCAAATTACCAGTGGGCATTTTTGCCAGTGTGTTCCTTGATATGTCCTCATTAAAAATTAATCACCATTAATATTAATTACAGTGATTAAAAGGAAACATCTGTGAAGACAGACTTGGATCCTTATAGCTCTGGCTGGGTGTAGCAAGATAAAACAGAGCTGCCAAAGGGAAGAAGCTTCATCTTGTCAAGAAAGAAAGAAAGAAAGGGAGGGGTGGGGAGGGGAGGAAAAGCCAGGCGTTACCTAAAAATGCTTGGGCTAGGCGTCAGGCCTGGATGCCGGAGACACTGATCCTCTCTCCCTCTTTCTCCCCGCTTCTCTCTCCCCTCCATGCTTTTTCTTCGTCTTGCTGCTCACTTCTATTTGATAGCTATCTGTCTACAGAGGAAAGCCAGAGCTTTTCACTCTGCAAAATCAGATTCTTTTCCCTTCTAAGTTATTACAAAATATTGAGTATAGCTCTCTGTGCTATACGGTAGGTCTGGTTCGTTATCTATTTTATATATAGCAGTGTGTTTATGTTAATACAGCAAAGTTATTCAGTTATACTTTTTGTTTTTCAGATTCTCCTTCTGCAAAGTCCATACCACTCCATGTCTACTGAGCTGAATATGGGTTATGTCAAAGATTTTTTTTCTTGCCTACACCCCATAAACCACTGTTCTTTCTTCTTTTTCCAGCTTTATGGGGGCGGGAAGCAAAGGGTTTGGTGGAAGGTCACTCTGAGCGGGGAGCTGGGGACATTGCGCAAGGAATACCTGCCGAGTGCCCGCCTCTGTGGCCAGTGTTGCGGAGCCTCAGGGAAGGCCCAGCAGAGGACTAGCCCGGCCCAGCTTTAGCCTAAGATGCAGAGAAACTCTGCCTGTTAGGAAGCACTTCCCCCTCCCCTGCTTTGTACTTTCTCAAAGGCAAGGGAAAGTAGTAAAGGAAAAACAAACAAACAAAAAAATCCTGTGATCCACCAACAACATGAACAGTTGCTTTCTTTCATGTATGTCTTCCTTATACTGGAAGTCTGACCCAATCAAATATAACCCAAAGGGCAAACATAGCAAGTCGGTTCTCAGAGGGCCCGAAGCTTTCTGCAATTTTGTGGGGAAAGAGACTTCAGGCCTGGAATCTCAAAACTCGCTGATTATAAAAACTGAGCGATGAGGGGGATGCTGGCCAGGCAGGGGCTGGGGACCCTGAAACATCAAAATCGCAGGCTTTCATTTCTACCCACAACCCCCTGCAAAGGTTTCCTTGTGTCAGCAGGGAAGGGTGACTGTGGGGGAAGACAGGCCCCCGGCTACCCCCCTGAGGAAGGGGAAGGTGGCCTTATCATAGGTCAGCCATTCCGAAATGCTATTTGAAAATGGTACTGAGAACATACATTTGAAAAAAGTACTTGTTCTGAAACATCAAAGGGAAGATGACATGGAGACCCTATAAAGGGGTCATGATTTCTGTTCAAGGGAATAAGGCATTAAGGATCTAATTATCAGCTGAGTCTTTACTGAATGTGGGACTCGCAGTTCCTGTGATTACCAAGGGGCTGATTTTCCGGTCAGCAGCACACCCCTCATCCCCGCGCTCCAAACCCGAGTAGGCTGCAAGGGCCTTGCGTTTCCACAGGGTGATAGCTTCCCCCAGAGTTCTCTGTCTCCTAAGGACTTCCAAGAAGAGCTGGTCCCTGCCCCAAGTTAGATGGGTCTCTGGGAATGTCCCTTACAGATTAGAACAAGCCTTCACCAGCAATCCTGGAGGCGTGGAGCTACCGCAGTGGGTGGTATCATTTGGGCCCCATGTGTTTGACAGGAGGGGCTTGAAGAGCTGAGGCTTACAAATGGGTGGGTGACCTGGCAGAGATGCGTGGTCACGGTGGAATGTGGTTGCCATGGGGATGTGAGGTTTTCTGCTCAAGCAGTCTGAGAAGCAAAATTTCCATTGGGTATATGTAAACACGTTGCAGCATCTTTAAATTTGTTTTCTTTTTCAAGTAGCGTCCAGGGTGGGCTCACACAATAAAAGAAAAAAAATTTTTTTAACATCTTTGAGTATAATTGCTTCACAATGTTGTTAGTTTCTGCTGGATAACGTAGTGAACCACCTATATGCATACGTATATCCCCATATCTCCTCCCTCTTGTGTCTCCCTCCCACCCTCCTTATCCCACCCCTCTAGGTGGTCGCAAAGCACCAAGTTGATCCCCCTGTGCTATGCAGCTGCTTCCCACTAGCTATCTATTTTACATTTGGTAGTGTATATACGTCAATGTTACTCTCTCACTTCGTCCCAGCTTACCCTTCCCCCTCCCCGTGTCCTCAAGTCCATTCTCTACGTCTGTGTCTTTAGTCCTGTCCTGCCCCTAGGTTCATCAGAACCATTTTTTTTTTAAGATTCCATATATATGTGTTAGCATACGGTATTTGTTTTCCTCTTTCTGACTTACTTCACTCTGTATGACAGATTCTAGGTCCATCCACCTCACTACAAATAACTCAATTTTGTTTCTTTTTATGGCTGAGTAATATTCCACTGTATATATGTGACACATCTTTACCATTCATCTGTCAGTGGACACTTAGGTTGCTTCCATGTCCTGGCTATTGTAAATAGTGCTGCAATGAACATTGTGGTACATGACTCTTTGAATTATGGTTTTCTCAGGGTATATGCTCAGCATTGCTGGGATTGCTGGGTCATATGGTAGTTCTATTTTTAGTTTTAAAGGAACCTCCATACTGTTCTCCATAGTGGCTGTATCAATTTACATTCCCACCAACAGTGCAAGAGGGTTCCCTTTTCTCCACACCCTCTCCAGCATTTATCGTTTGTAGATTTTTTGATGATGGCTATTCTGACCGGTGTGACACCTCACTGTAGTTTTGATTTGCATTTCTCTAATGATTAGTGATGTTGAGCATCCTTTCATGTGTTTGTTGGCAATCTGTATATCTTCTTTGGAGAAATGTCTATTTAGGTCTTCTACCCATTTTTGGATTGGGTTGTTTGTTTTTTTGATATTGAGCTGCTTGTATATTTTGGAGATTAATCCTTTGTCAGTTGCTTCATTTGCAAATCTTTTCTACCATTCTGAGGGTTGTCTTTTCATCCTGTTTATGGTTTCCTTTGCTGTGCAAAAGCTTTTAAGTTTCATCAGGTCCCATTTGTTTATTTTTGTTTTTATTTCCATTTCCCTAGGAGGTGGGTCAAAAAGGATCTTGCTGTGATTTATGTCATAGAGTGTCCTGCCTATGTTTTCCTCTAAGAGTTTTGTATTGTCTGGCCTTACATTTAGGTCTTGAATCCATTTTGAGTTTATTTTTGTGTATGGTGTTACAAGTGTTCTAATTTCATTCTTTTACACGTAGCTGTCCAGTTTTCCCAACATCACTTATTCAAGAGGCTGTCTTTTCTCCATTGTATACTCTTGCCTCCTTTATCAAAGATAAGGTGACCATATGTACATGGGTTTATCTCTGGGCTTTCTATCCTATTCCATTGATCTATATTTCTGTTTTTGTGCCAGTACCATACTGTCTTGATTACTGTAGCTTCGTAGTATAGTCTGAAGTCTGGGATCCTGATTCGTCCAGCTCCGTTTTTGTTTCTCAAGATTACTTTGGCTATTCGGGGTCTTTTGTGTTTCCATACAAATTGTGCAATTTTTTGTTCTCGTTCTGTGAAAAATGCCAGTGGTAGTTTGATAGGGATTGCACTGAATCTGTAGATTGCTTTGGGTAGTGGAGTCATTTTCGCAATGTTGATTCTTCCAATCCAAGAACATGGTATATCTCTCCACCTGTTTGTATCATCTTTAATTTCTTTCATCAGTGTCTTATAGTTTTCTGCATACAGGTCTTTTGTCTCCTTAGGTAGGTTTATTCCTAGGTATTTTATTCTTTTTGTTGCAGTGATAAATGGGAGTGTTTCCTTAATTTCTCTTTCAGAGTTTTCATCGTTAATGTATAGGAATGCAAGAGATTTCTGTGCATTAATTTTGTATCCTGCTACTCTACCAGATTCACTGATTAGCTCTCGTAGTTTTCTGGTAGCGTCTTTAGGATTCTCTATGTATAGTATCATGTCATCTGCAAACAGTGACAGTTTTCCTTCTTCTTTTCCAATCTGGATTCCTTTTATTTCTTTTCATTCTCTGATTGCTGTGGCTAAAACTTCCAAAACTATGTTGAATAACAGTGGTGAGAGTAGACAGCCTTCTCTCGTTCCTGATCTTAGTGTAAATGGTTTCAGTTTTTCACCATTGAGAACGATGTCGGCTGTGGGTTTGTCATATATGGCCTTTATTATGTTGAGGTAGGTTCCCTCTGCCTACTTTCTGGAGAGTTTTTATCATAAATGGGTGTTGAATTTTGTCCAAAGCTTTTTCTGCATCTGTTGAGATGATCATATGGTTTTTATCCTTCTATTTGTTAATGTGGTGTGTCACATTGATTGATTGGCATATACTGAAGAATCCTTGCCTTTCTGGCAAGGACCCCACTTGATCATGGTGTAAGATCCATCTAATGTGCTGTTGGATTCTGTTTGCTAGTATTTTGTTGAGGATTTTTGCATCTATGTTCATCAGAGATATTGGCCTGTGGTTTTCTTTTTTTGTGACATCTTTGTCTGGTTTTGGTATCAGGGTGATGGTGGCCTCATATAATGAGTTTGGGAGTGTTCCTCCCTCTGCTATATTTTGGAAGAGTTTGAGAAGGATAGGTGTTAGCTCTTCTTTAAATGTTTGATAGAATTGACCTGTGAAGCCATCTGGTCCTGGGCTTTTGTTTGATGGAAGATTTTTTTTTCTTTCTTTCCTTCTTTTTGGCTGTGTTGGGTCTTCGTTTCTGTGCGAGGGCTTTCTCTAGTTGTGGTGAGCGGGGGCCACTCTTCATCATGGTGTGTGGGCCTCTCACTGTCGCGGCTTCTCTCGTTGTGGAGCACAGGCTCCAGACGCACAGGCTCAGTAGTTGTGGCTCATGGGCCCAGTTGCTCTGTGGCACGTGGGATCTTCCCAGACCAGGGCTCGAACCCGTGTCCCCTGCATTGGCAGGCAGATTCTCAACCACTGTGCCACCAGGGAAGCCCCCTGTTGGAAGATTTTTAATCACAGTTTCAATGTCAGTGCTTGTGATTGGTCTGTTTATATTTTCTATTCCTTCCTGGTTCAGTCTTGATGGTTGTGCTTTTCTAAGTATTTGTCCATTTCTTCCAGTTTGTCCATTTCATTGGCATATGGTTGTGTGTATTAATCTCTCATGATCCTTTGTATTTTTGCAGTGTCAGTTGTTACTTCTTTTTCATTTCTAATTCTGTTGATTTGAGTCTTCTCTCTTTTTTTCTTGTTAAGTCTGGCTAATGGTTTATCGATTTTGTTTCTCTTCTCAAAGAACCAGCTTTTAGTTTTATTGATCTTTGGTATTCCTTCCTTCATTTCTTTTTCATTTATTTCTGATCTGATCTTTATGATTCTTTTCCTTTTGCTAACTCTGGGGGGGTTTTTGTTCTTCTAAAAGAAGAATTCTAAAAAGTACTTTTTCAAGGGATGGCTCCTTGGAGGGTAGCTGGGGTTGGCCTTTATTTAGGCATGAGTGCAGGACGGAGAGAGCTGGGTTACTTTTCAAGAAATGGCCAAGTCTACCCAGTCATTGGTCATTTGGGTCATCTCTGATGTTGACGGGGCTACAGGAGGAGCTCCAGAAACCCACCAAGGACAGTGTTTTCTTCTCCTTCTTCAGCCTTCAACGAGGAAACTTTACCTTGTTTTCTGTCTTTCCTGCTATTCAGAAATGACTCCACAGCCCCGGTCTCTCTCCTCTATCTCAACATGCAGGAACAATTTTTTGAGCCTTTCTAAGTTGGTTGAGGTTGCTAATACAAATTACCACAAATGGGGTGGCTTAAACAGCACACGTTTACTTCGCACAATTCTAGAGGCTGGAAGTCCTAGATCAAGGTGCCAGCAGATCCAGTGTCTGGTGAAGTCCTGCTTCCCGGTTGACAGATGACTGCCCTCCTGTATCTGCACATAGCTAACAGCAGAGAGAGGAAGCAAGTTCTCCTGTCTCATCCTATAAGAGCATGAATCCCATTCATGCAGGTTTCATCCTCATGACCTAATTACCTCCCAAAGGTCCCACCTACTAATACCATCACACTGTTTGTTAGGATAACAACATATGAATTTAGGGGGACACATTCCATTCATAACAGCCCCTATAGGCTTTTCTCCAAGTGCATGGTAAAATATACATAACACAATTTACCACTTTAACCTTTTTTCTTTTTTTTTTTTTTGGCGGTAGGCAGGCCTCTCGCTGTTGTGGCCTCTCCCGCTGCGGAGCACAGGCTCCGGACGCGCAGGCTCAGCGGCCATGGCTCACGGGCCCAGCCGCTCCGCGGCATGTGGGATCTTCCCAGACCGGGGCACGAACCCAGGTCCCCTGCATCGGCAGGCGGACTCTCAACCACTGCGCCACTAGGGAAGCCCACTTTAACCATTTTTAAGTGTACAATTCAGTGGCATTAAGAACATTCACAAGGTTGTGCAACCATCACCACTCTCTATTTCGAGAACTTTTTCCACCATGCCTAACAGAAATTTTCTACCCATTAAACGATGACACATAAGTGGAATCATACAGTATTTGTCCTTTTGTGTCTGCCTTGTTTCACTTAATGCAATCAAGGTTCATGCATGTTATGGCACGTATCAGTACTTCATTCCTTTTTTAAGGCTGAATTATATTCCGTTGTATGTATATTCCACACTTTGTCTATCCAGTCATCTACTGATCAACACTTGGGTTTTTTCCACATTTTGGCTATTGTGACTAATGCTGCTATGAACATGGCCTTACAAGGTATCTGTTTGAGTCTCTGTTTTCAATTTTGGGTATATACCCAGAAATAAAATTGCTCAACCATATCGTAGCTCTATGTTTAACTTTTTGAAGAAGTGTCACGCTGTTTTCCAGTCCCTGTGGGCTTTTGATCAATGTGTTTCCTGGGGCAGATGAGAATTTTTTCCTTATGGCGTTTGGCAAAGAGCATCATTGTATTTATATTTTAATTCACTCACCTATTTTTCTCTGAGGGTTTCTACATGTCTTCTCAGTTCAATTCTCTTCTATTGATTGTTTAGACTATAATGTGCCTGGGGGCAGCAGAGTGATGATCTATTGATTGACTGACTGACCTAGACTAGCAATAAGGTGCGGATGCGGGGGAAATTCATCATCCTGGTGTTCTAAACCCTCCCGAGCCACCCCGTCGATCCAGCAATACTTGGCCTCCCCTACACACCCATGGGGACCTGGCCATCTGGTCAGGCAGGCCTCGCTGGCCTCCCCGACACTCCACAACTTCCTGCATCTTTCGTGACATCCTTTCCTTTGTCACAACACCCTCTCTCACGCCCCACCCTCCCCACACCCACTGCTGCCACCAGCCAACCCATCCTCGGGAGCAGCAGAAGCTGATGGTCAAGCCTTCACAGAGCTCCGTCTCCTAAGAATTGCCCTGGCGCTGGAAGTCGCTGTAGCCTGGTCTGGTGTTTTCACTGTTATTTATAATGTTTTGTCGTCTTCGAGGCAGCACATTCCCCACGCTGACTCCCAGCAGTATCTGGCACAAGGCTAAGCTCATAGAAGAACTTGGGGAATAAGAGCCTACTGATGTCTGACCCTGGTCAGAGACTTGGACAAACATGCTGCTTGAGGTCCTTGAAATAAAGGGAGACTACAGGTAAAAAAAAAAAAAAAAAAAAAAGACCATTTCTAGACATGGAGGCTGGAAGATCCCTTTGCTACATTTTGCTTTTCTTTTCTTCTTAGTATTTTTGTTGTGAAATATAACATATATTCAAAGAAGCACGTGAGATGGAATTGATGGGTTTAATGAATAATTGTAAAGCAAACATCCTTGTCACCAGCACCGAAGTTAAGAAGGAGAACATTGCCAGGCACCCCGGGAGCCCCCCTCCCACCCTGGGAAACCCTGGCCGATTCTAACTTCCCTTCCTCCAGGGGTAACCCTATCCCAACTTTTATAATAATTTTTCTTGACTTTTTTTCATATGTTCACCACTTTTATATGCAATCCCTAAAAAGATGGTTTAGTTTTGCTTGTTTTTGAATTCTGCATGAAAGGACTAAGGCTGTATACATTCTTGAATTTGCTCCGTTCGCTCAACTTTATGTCTGTGAGTTACATCCACGTCATTGCACCTATTTGTAGTTCGTTGATCTTTACAAATGTATAGCCTTCAACTGTACAAACATAGCTCGGTTTATTTAGGGCATGCATGCTATCAATGTTGATGGACGGTGGGTTGTTTCCAGTTTGGGGATCTTATGTAAAACACTCCAATGATCATCCTTATACATTTCCAGAAGCACAGCATTCACTGGTCACAGCGTCTGTATATCTTCCCCTCTACTAGATAATAAATGCCAGCCTGCTTTCCTAAGTGGTTGTCGTTCTCACTCTCACCCCAGGTGAGAAAGTGTCTGCTGCTTCCCAGCTCCCCAATACTCAGAAAATGCTCTGCAAACCCGTATACAAGGAGCACCTGCCTGGCTCTTCTACTGGAGCTAAAAACATTTAACAGACGCATCCTTGACTTTGGCAACCTCCAAACCCAGGGACCCTTGGAGATCCCTCCACAGAAGCCCCTATGCCAATTTCAGGGTAACTGGGGTGAGAGAGACACCGCACAAGAATGAGACTCTTAGGGACAGAGGGACCCGGGGGCTTGTAGCTGCCACCCTGGAGCTGTGAACCACAAGCCCTAGCCAGCTACAGACCGAGCCAGACGGGCATAAAACGTAGATCAAAGGCTCAGGATGCCACTGGCTGTGGGTTTTAAACAGAGCTCAGGTGTCACCTGCATCTCCCTCTTGGCTCTCCCCCTGCCGAGCTGCACACCTGCCATACTAGGGCTTCAGCAGGCAGCCTCAGTGTCACTAGAGAGCAGGGGTCTGAGGTCAGAGTCTTGCTTGGCCTTGCCTGCTGGGAGCGCTCACCTGGGCTCTGTGACCGGGGCTCACCCAGGAATAGAACAGAGACGCTCTTTTTAAAAAATGTACCTCATTATTACAAATTTCAAGTAACAGAGGTAAGTATGAAGAACACAAAGGCATTTGAAATTTCACCACCCAGAAATAACCATCACAAACATTTGGTCAACACAATTCCAGATATCTTCCTGTGCAAATACACAGATGGAAGGATGGATGGATGGATGGATGGATGAATGAAGGATGGATGGGTGGGTAGGTGGGTGGATAAATGGATGGATGGGTGGATGGACAGGTAGATGGACACCCAAGTTATACATATAATTCTAGAAAAAATATCCTACTGTACATGTTACTTGAAAATAAAAATTCGTTCCTTCTCTTTACAAACTAATATTTGTGGCCTTCTTCCTTTAATCACAATAGTAAGCTATTCTCAGAGCAGAAACCTGAAAGTCACAGAACGTGAAGAAAAAAATTCACCCGCATTCCACCACCAGAAGATTACTTTTTAACATATCTGCATACATGTGTCTATATAATACATATGGTGTAACATTCGCCTACTCGTGATGTCTTCATCAAAACAGCATAACAAGGCACGGCTCTCACCCACCTCCCTTAGCCCCCTTCTAGGTTTTTAGACTGCCCAGTGGCCAACCACCCTCTGGCAATGCTGGCTTCCAGGTCCCAAGCTGGGCCCACTCAAAATGACGCTCCCACCCAGGCAGGGCTCAGTAATAACCAAATATCACACTTCCTAATAAGGAGCCCAGACAACCAAAGGATCAGCCCTTACTTGTTAATGGTGAGTGGCAATAGTTTGCTTCTCAGGTTGGCCAGAAACACCAGTACACACATGAAGCAAACCAGAGCCAAACCTGCCCATTACTTCTGGTGATAAGCAGTATAGAGATAGAGGTGCTTAGCCCCATCCACAGCAAAGACCAATGACAAGAATGTTTCCATAGTAGCTCACACTATAGCTAGACTGTTATCATCAGCGTTATAATTTTATAACCTGCATTGATGCTCTCAGAGTACAGACACTGCAGCTCAAAGCAAGACCAGATGTGGCAGGCCCTTGTACGGTTCCTGAAAAAAACACAAGATGAGCCAAGTGGAGACCGGGTATCTCGTCTCCATAACTACAAGGCCTTGAACCAGATTTTAAAACAAACCATTTAGAAAATAGAAACAATAAATGAAATCCTGCTTAAGTCTGTCCCTAGAGCCGGCTGGGAGAGTTACTTCTCCCTGCGAAGTGAACTGGCCTCTGTGCTCCCTCCACCAGCTCCACAGCCAACACGCAGCCCAAGGGGCATCTGGGCATGTTGTCCGGACCCAGGCTCTCGTGAGAGGCTTCAACAGGGCTTAGGAAAGCTGGAGCAAAGCTTTCTAGCTCCTTCCTCAAGCTACAGAGAGGTGGGGCTGCATTATCCTGTCCCCAATCCCTTGTCGCTCACTCATTCCAATCTCCCTGGTGCCCCTTGTTATCCAAGAGCCTCAGTGACCCCTACGCCCAGAGCACTTGCCACTGTGTACCCTCCCCCCTCCCCTTCACTAGCATTGAAATCTCTCACCCACCCCTCAGTAACCAGCTCTGCAGAGGGGATGGAGCTAGTCATTACCGTCCCCAGGCAGCAGGACTGCATTTCACCTGGGTCTGCAGGAAGCAATGCTGTTCTCCAAAATCACGGCCCCCATCAGAAGCTATATGGCCCGGTTTGGTTGGTGGGGCTCTGCTTGGGGCGTGCTGGCTGTGGAGACCCTTGGATCCCACCGTGTCGGGGGCTACCTACTCCCTCCATCCTGATTTCAAGGAGTTGGGGGAAGGGATAAAGAGAGGGGGCACCTCTCCTTCCTGTCTGGGCCCCTCTCTGTGGGTGCACAGAGCAAGCTCGCTGTGCTCAGCCCCGCAGCACCAGCTGGTGAGCTCGCCAGATCTTTCTCTATCCCCCATGCCACCTCCTCCTCTCACCTAAAATGGGAGGAGAGAGGGGGAGGAAATGCTGCCTCTTCCTCCTGTGCTGAATTTATCCCAACTGCAGACCGGCTGCAGAAGCTAGGGAGAAGATAAACAGAGAGTCTTGTACTCTTTCAAAACCTCCCAATGTTCTCCAGCCCACTCCGTTTCCTTCCTACCTGGCTGGGGGACGAGCTCTCCTGGCTCCGGCTCCATCCTGCAGCTAGAGACATCTCCTTGCTCGCGGAGCTTCTCCCCCTCCCCGTGGAAGCCGCAGACCCCAGCTGAAGCCCCCAGCTGAAGCTTTGTTCCACGTGCTGGGAATTCTGACAGATGCTTAGCATTGTCTAATCAGGTCTCGCCTTTGCCTTGGCCACTAGTTGGCCACTGGTTCCACCCTGCCCCCCTAAACTTTCTGCAGAGCAATGGCACCTTTGATCTTGGCCCACAACCCGCCCTCTCGCCCGATGCAGTTTCTAAGGCCAAAAATAAAATTGACAACAGCCTGAGAAAGAGAAGGGAAGGGCATGGATATCCACCAAGTAGAATACTAGGCTTGGACCAGAGGTGATTGGGTGTAGGGACAGGAGAGGAACCTCCAGGGCTCAGGAGATGTCTCCTTTCATCTTCATTAAAGCCCATTGACAATAAAAGTGGGAGATCCGGCATCAGAACTCAGGCGTACAAGCAACGCGATAAACATCTGTGAGGCACAGGCAAGTGGCCGGTCTTGACCGTTTGGGGCAGCTCTGGACTTGAGTGAGGAGCCAGAACGGTGGCAGGAGCCAGGAAGGAGCCCTGTGGCCGCGTTCTGGGGTCCTGTGTCTGCGGCCCGAAGTCAGCTGTTCAACCACAGTGGCCGCGTCCAGTCCCAGCGCTGCCTGGGGGGCTGCGATGCCCCGATATCCCCAGCAGGGGGCGCAGTCATGGAAAGACTGGGGTTGGGAGTTGTTTTGCCTGTGGGCCTGTGGCTGAACCCTCAGGCCTCTGTTTTTCCAAGTTCACTCTCCCGCCCCCCTGTAACCCTGGACCATCCCATCACCATTTAAGAGTCCTTTTCTGCCTTTTCTGCCATTTAAGAGTTGGCTTCCGTTGCTTACAGGTGAGAGTTCAAGCTGATTCCCCAGGTCTCTGATTCCAGAGACTTCCACCCTACTTCTTTCCAAATGTTCTCTGCTGCCAGAGGCCAGAGTAGACCCAACTCCACGGAGACAAACCCAGCACAGCACATGTCAAATAAAAAAGAGAAAGCCTCCAAATCTGGTACCAGCCCTGCAGTCCTACCCTAATAGCCGGGCTTCCCCCACCCAGTGGGCTCTTCCCATCAATCGCTGGGTGGGAAAAAGAGGAGTGACCCGTCCCATGGGCAGTGGAGAGCGCCTGAAACAACCAGACCACCAATCAGGGTAAAGCATGACCTCCAGAGAGGCTCTGTGTCAGCCTCCTGCATGGCTGCTGGGCCAGTCGATTTGAGCCCAGCTGCTCTAGTCAGAAGCTTATTTCTAAATGGGAATTTGATTACTAGGAGCGAGGTGCCCGGAGTCTAGCGTGCCTCTTCCAGCCTATGATCCCACATGGCAATGATTAACGATCACCAGAGTCCCGTCATAATAAGGATTCCAAAACTAGGCAAGTATTTCCTTTGGTCTTGCCCTTTTGCATTAATATTTTTCTCTCTGCACGTGCTTTTAGCACCTGCCTGCCGGCATTAGTTATTTATTTAAACTGAGATAGGGGTGGGCCAGAGCATCCTTCCATGCCTTGAAATTATGTATTTGTTTCGTCTCTCAGGAGTCAGAACGTACGATTCCTTAGTCCTTGGGAGGAGGGTCAGATCACAAGAAACAAAGGGTTTCTTAAATCCATCCAGATTTGTGGGGAGGGACTTGTGGAGAGGACTGAGGGGCTATGCTTGAATTAAGACCTAGATGACTCCTTTTGAATATCTCTGGCCTCACAGTAAAACTGTGGTGCTCCCAGACCCAGACGCCTTGAGCAGACAGAAGCCGGTCTCTGACTGTTAATCCCTGAAGACCGTGTAATTCACCCAAAAAGGGGGGCTCTGCGAGAACCCAGCCCCCTGTGGTCCCCGGATCCCACCTTCCTGAGGACAGGGATATGCGCCACCATTCCACGGGTCTGATTAGCTGTAGAACGTGCGATTTCCATGTTCCCAGGAGCCATCGGAGTTCACTGCTGCTAATTGGGTTTGTATGTGGCAGTGGTGACACTGAGAAAAGGTTTTGTAGCCAATTATGTTCTCCTAGAACACACAGGAAGGGGTTGTCCTGTCAACGCTGAGGGGTCTCTACCTTAATAAGCTGCCCCAGACAAAGGCACAAAAGGATATTATCATCCCTGAGTATTCATCTTTAATGGCTTCTGTTGAACAAGAAGTGGCGCTCTATCTGGGCACCTTGCAAGCTGGCTTTATGGCATTTTCAAATCACCCGCTTCCCACGGAACACATCTGAATGTGATCAGGTGCATTACAGCCCCTTTCAAAAATCATCCCCGAGGAAATGAAGTGCACAAATGCTCTTTCTGCTCTTTCTGGCCTGTTGACGAGGCCTTGGTGTAACTGCACCAAAGCCAGGAACTGTACACTTACAGTCCCCACCGTCCCCATAACCCAGGCACGTGGTACACACCTGGTGGAAGAGGAATGGAATTCTTCCTGTAAGGTTTTTTCTGGCCCAGAACAAATCAGTTTTCAAATGTTTTAACATCCTGAGTGTGGGTGGAAGCGATGCTTACTTATGTCTCATGGAAAAGATGACGTGTTTACAGAAGAATCTTCTAGCTGACTGGGTGGCTGCTGGAAAAGCCAGTAGTCACTCAGAGAAAACAACAAAGCCTTGGCTTTTTTTTTTTCTTTCCTTTGCTTGAGTCTTGGTGGGTCAACTTCTGCCACTTTTTTAGGATCCTGGGGGTTTGCAAACTTCTGCCCTGAAGATCTGGGGCACTTCCTGTTCGCAGGGAAAGCTCCACATTAATCGCTCAGAGACAGTCAGGCCACCCGGGCCTGGGAGTGGCTGGCAGGAAGTGGGCTGGCTCTGGGGCACGCCCCTCGGGGCAGTGGGGAGCCCCAGTGCGAGTGACCTTCCGAGAAGGTGGCTTCAGCCACAGGCAGTAGTGGGAGTGAGCAAGGCTGCCGGCAGTCCGTGGTGAGAAGGGGTTCCGTGCGGGGGGTTCGGCGCCCAGTGAGTGCAGTGCCTGAGGTCAACCCGCGCCGAGTTTGCCTCCAGGATCCCATGACCGGCCTGGAGATGTGATGCAATGTGGTCTGACCACTCCTGCTATGGGAACTGGAACTGCCCATTTCCTGCCTTTCATCTTGACATGTCGGGGATGAATACGTCAAAATAAGCAAACCACAGCACTGGCACTGGGGCAAGGGGCAAGGGGCAGGGCCGTGGCTATGGGGTGCGGGAAAGACTCAGAAGGGACACCAGAGATGAGCCTGGGGGCATGCTGTTCCGGGCACCATCTGCCCCCACCTGACCGAGCCATCCTCCTGCTGGCCGGGGACAGGGATGCTGCTCAGACGAGATGCACAGCCTGTATAGGGACATAGGCTGCGGTTTGCAGAGCCAGATTGCTAGTTCCGGGTCCTTTCTGGGTAATGCTGGGAAAGCTTCACTGTGGAATTTTATCATTAGCTGAAGAACATCGGGCCCTACCCTTGATCTCCTGCCGGAGCGGATTTTTGGAGAAGAGCCTGGCTTTGAAAAGGCAAATTCAGAGACCATAAAGGCAGACCATGAATGCACCAAGCATAACTTTGGGGTGATGAAACTAATTTTTAAAAAATCAAACATATTAGAATTTATGTCCCCAAACAAGTGTCCTTATATCATCTTCTTGGGGGTGGCAGGGAGAGAGAAGGGGTATACATGCATCCCATTCTAATGCAGGTGGGAGAGTTACTTTATTGATGTGTGAGAAAATTTAGGACCCAATAAACGCAGGTCAGTCACATGTTCCTGTACAGGTCAGCACTACCTGGCTTGTCTGAATTTCTCCCTTATTTCTTTCTCCATTTCCCCACAGCCCACACCTTCACCCTCTCCCTGCTCACAGCCAGCCAGGATTTTCTGCAGCCTCTCTTCCTTGAAGTCATGGGTCTTTCTACCCTGATACCAGGGCCCTTTTCCACATTCCTAGGCAGCTCCCTGGTGCATCTCCCTCAGTCTCTGACAGTAACCTCTCGTTCCCCAAACCTGCTTCCCAGTTCTTCCCTAGAATTAAGCTGACCCAGTTCCGTGGTTCTCGCTTTCTTACCTTCGTTCCTCTGAATCTTTCTTTGCCCTTCCTAAGCCATCTGGGGGAAGGCAGATGCTCTGCCCCCGTCTCAGGGATGAATTTCCATCTGCAAAGTCTTCATGCTTATGGTACAAGAGAGAACTCTGGTTTAGGACAAAAAGGGATACACAAACCTTGTGCAGCTGGGAGGGTGGGGATGTTTGTCCCAGAGCCAGACCCTGGAGACACACTGCTAAGGTGACCATTCTAATAAATGCGCAAGATCCTTCTTAACCAACGTGCTAATTAGCCACCAGAGTAGAAATGAATACGGAAGTAGAATTCTCCACATTTGCCAGTTATTCTCTAGGAAACACAAATCAAAGACCAGTCTCTGGGAAATTATGTTTTAAGAGGTTGTGAAGGAAGGGCTCTCTGAGAAGGGTCAGACCCTCAATCTTCATCCAGAATTAACTGAATTGGGCCTGGAACCAGCCTGGCTGGAACCAAAGACTCTCACAATCAGATCTCCAATGAGCGACCCCCATGGTACACTTCTTCCCACCCAAAATGCATCCTGAAAGCCCTCAGGGCAGGAGAAAGGAGGAAAGGCCAGGTAAGGGACAGCAGTCATGTGTCCAGGAAAAGGTCAGCCCAGGACCTCTCCATCCAGAGACAGTCACATGCTCAGAAAGGCTTCTCATTCCTGCCTGGGCTCCCCAAGCTTCTAAGGGGCAGGGAAGAGGATGGAGCCCAGGCCACGTGCTCTGGTGCAGAAATCATCACAAGGAAGCCACAACAGCCCCTGATCCTACCTGAGCTCTCTGAGCTCAGCTTCCCCAGCACCAGCCAAAGCTGCCTTTGTCTTTCTTGAAACGAAAAACAAGCAACGTAGAGCTGAATTTCACCAAAACAACTTCAAATACTTCTGAAGACAGATTTACAGAAAACGAGAGAAAAGGACCAGTCTGCACAAAATTGGCACAACTTGTGAGCCCACGAAGAAGGAAAACTGGTTTATTTCCCTGACATTTTGCACAGATTGGCAGGAGGGGACAAAGGCATTGCAGGTGTTCAGTTAGGAGGCTGGATATCTGGAACTGTATGGAATTTTCCCTGATTCCAGCAGCACACGTACCCTCTGGAGAGCACTGTCCCCAGTTTGGGGTGGGAGGGTAGGACATTACAGATGCATCCTTCACCTTGCTGTGATGTCGCCTGGAGTCGTACCTCTCAAATGTGCACACTGGTGGCACTCTAACAGCAGAGGAGGATGAATGCACCCCCAGGGACCGCTCAAAGGGGCCACAAACAGCACCCATCTTCTTTGAGGTCTTCACGGTCATATGAATTTTGTGGTCATATTTATTTTCACAGAAAAATCAGGCTTTAAATGATTCAGTCCTTATTCCTGGGAATGGACCACACAAAGACAGGAACTCAAAGCCTGGACCAGGGACAAGGACTGGATGTGAGCGGGGCTGTGCTGCCCAGAGTGGGGTAGACAGGTGAGGGCAGGGGTACAATGAGGGTGTGCTATAGGGTGGTCCCCATTCAAGATGCCATCCATGGCACCTCAGGCACAGGAGCTGGGAGGTACCATAGCCAGTCTGGGAGAGTAATGGGGACAATTCTTGGAGGATGTCCTTGTGCCCAGTGCAGGCCAGGATGAGGTGGGAGGGAACTTCTCTAATGGCTCTGCCCACGCTTAGCTGGTCCAGGTTTTTCAGGACTTCACGTAACAGGACGGGTCCTGTTTCCTCGGGTTGGAAACAGTAGTCCTTAGAGTTCCTGTCCAATGACAGAGGACTCTGATGGGAGATGAGAGCAGCAGGCTTTGGGCTGCCTCACCTTTGGGCCAGGTGGGACTATGGCCCGTCACTCTCCTAGGACAATTGTCATCATATTTTTTTTTTCTCCATGTCACCAGTTCTTTTCTGGCTGGAACTCCGCCAGCTAAACAGACACACTTCTTGGTTTACAAGTTGTTATTCTCTCATTGCAAGTATTAGCCAATATTTAGTTTTTAATCATAACATAGTTAATGCATAATTCTGCTTGCTTCACAGCAAATTAAATAAAGAATTGGCAGCACATTAAATAAATGGTTAAATTGATTACTTTTGTTTTCCACAAGGCTTCATGTAAAACTGAAGCTCCAGGCAGATACACCGTGTCTATCTAGGAGCTCCAGACACCCCAGGGACTGCCACTGTGCCCAGAGCTGTGACAAAGCCAAGCTAGTGCACTGATGCATTGTCAGGGTGCACAGAAGGGACGCACAGACGTCGGCAGTTTAAAGAGTACCAATCATGGCCATACAATAGGCTAAAATACTTAAAATTAGTGAAACAGAGTCTCCCTAAAACCAAGTTCCCCTGCTGAGTTTATGATTAACCTCTCTATCCAAAAATGTATTCCCTTTCTTGTGCCCTCTGACCTCAATCCTCTGCTAACTGCACACTAATCCACCAGAGTCAGAGGACTACAATTGCTGTTGTCAGTAACATCATTGACGTACACACTCAGGTTGTTTCTCCAGGGCAAGATGAACTAACAGACACACCCGGTCCCCACCGTCCCCGTCACGGACCACCAGACCAGAGACATAAAACATAGGCATCCTGACTCCCAAAACTATGAATAAGAAATGTCACAAGACGATGATTAACCCCAGCTTCTTTGTTCTTCCCCTTTAAGAAAACCTCTAGCTCGAAGACCAAGTGGGAGTGGATCTGAGGCTTGTCACCCACTCCCTTGCTTGGAGCCCTGACATAAACCCTTACTTTGCCACAAACACCCACTGTCAGAGTTTGGCTTTCTGCACTGTGGGCACACGAGCCCTTGCTCGGTTACATCAGTATGACAAAGGAAATAGTGCTTGAATACGATTCAGTCTTGGCTAGCCAATCCTTAAAAGTCTGTCTAGATCATTATGGCGCTGACACACGTTTTAATTTGTTGTCAGACCTCTATAACAAAAAGAGAAGGTAAAACTCCATAACTATCCAAGCACATCTATACTCTTTTCACTGAACTGCAGAATACTAAATAATTCTGTCAGTTGTTCAGTAACATTCAAGCTCCCTCCTTCTAATCTGTAATTAGCTAAGTGGTCCCAAGACCAAATTACATACTACTTAAGAGCATGATGAAGATGAGATCGTAGACAGGATCACCGGTGATTGCTGCATTTGGCGAATTTACCCCGCAGGTCACAGCCTTTCACTAAAGAAACCCGCTCATGCATTTATGACTTTATAGGTTTTTGGACTAAACTAGAGTATGCTTCGATAAGTCTCACGGGCGGAATCCTCATAGGATATTCCACTGAGGTATCAGAAACCTTTACTAAATTCTCTGTGATCTTTGCCAGATTTTTACCGAAAAGGATTCAGAAGGCCTTGCTCGTTTTGGAAAAAGGGCTGACCCCAAGATGAGTAGCTCTTTGATATTTGGCTACTTTTTAGCCAAAGGGGTGTGCAAGTCTTTGTTAGAATTATGCATTAGTGGTTAGGGGACCACTAACACCATTGTCCTAAAGGACAAGGGAGGGGAGAGGAGAGAGTTGATTAAAAAACCTCAACAACATTTTGAAATTTCTTGTATTGTCTGCTTTAGGATAGTCTGAGAGCTCTGACAAGCTTTTCTCTTTGGCAGTTTTTTTTTTTTTTTTTGCAGTACACGGGCCTCTCACTGTTGTGGCCTCTCCCATTGCGGAGCACAGGCTCCAGACGCGCAGGCTCAGCGGCCATGGCTCACGGGCCCAGCTGCTCTGCAGCATGTGGGATCTTCCCGGACCGGGGCACGAACCCACGTCCCCTGCATTGGCAGGCGGACTCTCAACCACTGCACCACCAGGGAAGCCCTTTTGGCAGTTTTTTAGGTGAAAGTGTCATTGCTCATTGTTTTCCACTGTGTAATGAATGCAATAACTATCCAACTCCACATGACGTTTGAAAGGCTACATACAGTTGCTGATTTGACTGCATTTCTTGCACTAATGCAGTTAATTTCATTGAAAGACAACACAAAAATTCCATTGTGAAAGATGCTTGAGAAGTGAAAGATGCTTGAGAAGTGAAAAATAAGGTTTAAGTAACCTCTTTCCACTGCAATCATTACTTTGAAGAAAATCATTAAAAAACCAACATTAAAAAATAAAATTATCTGTGTCTCTGCTGAGACAGATGTGATAAAATACTATAATGTTAGTGCAAGTTTTTTTCTGGAGCTCCTTATTAATTTTACTTTTGATAATTCCTGTCACTATGTCAACCGTGGAACATTCCTGGTCCAAATTAAAACTAATTAAAAGTTATTTAGGGAACACAAGTGAACAACAATGTTTAACAGTTTGCACCTCTCAGAATAGAAACTCAGGCAGCTGACAAAAGGAAATTGAAAAATATGCATGGTTTTGACTCTTCCAGACGACAGCAAAGACTGAAGTTTGCTTATGTAACCGATACAAACCCAGAATCCTACACGGTCCAGTCTTGGACCCAGCCCTGCAGGAAAATATAATTAAAACAATTCAAATCTTTTCTGTCTCTTGAGAAACTGCCAAAGGTAGAAGTGTACTTTAAATCTCCTGCAAAGTTCCTTAACAATACCGTTTGGACTCCTCTCTGACTAGCACTCTCTCCTTCTCTCTCTCCCTTCCCAGCTCCAGAGACCCCGCCAGAGGCTTTTCTCTCTCCACCCCCCTCTTTCTGTGCCCCAGTTTTTCACTTGTCATTCAACTTGGCCTCACAGGCGTCTTTAGTTTTCCTTCAGACTGCTATTACCCAGACTCTGGGTGACAAAGAAAAGTTCAAAACACACCCTTTGTTACAGGCAGAGAGTGGGAGCGGGACACATTTGATTTTGCATCAGATTCATTTTCCTTCATTTGTGTTTGTCCCAGAGAACGTGAGAAGCCAGTTGCAGAAGGATTTTGTCATCAAAGCATTTCCTGAATTAATCAAGTGGTTAGACCCTGGCGCTGCAAGGGCCAAGGCCTTGCTGCAGTTCCTGTGAACTTTGCTTTGTCTTATAGCCACAGTGCACGTTTCTGCCATGAGTCACGTGTCAGAATGCACGCTGGAATCAACACATCCTGTGAGGCTCAGAACTTCTGCTTATATTTTATGTAAGTACATAAAATATTATGTAAGCTTTCCTTTTAGAAGGAGAATATATACACACACACACGCACACCCATATGTATAGAATTTTTTTCTTTTAAGTCCAAGTGCAGTTGCTCTAGATGAAGCAAAGGTGAGATGCCAAGAAGCTCCACCGCTAGGCCACATCTCCCCTCTGAGGGGCCTCTGGGAGCACAGTTTGGACCATGAGTGTAGTGGCCAGAGCACCATATATGGAATTAGAAATACCTCTGCTACTTAGACCTAAGTGGGCTTGGACACACTAACATACACCCACCCCTCTGGGTGGCTGTGAGAGTGAAATGGTAGACGGCTGGATCTCGGCAAATGGTGATTTCCTCCCTATCATTAGTTTCAAGGGGACAAAGCAGAGAGAGTAAAGGTGGATGGGGGCAAATCCATCCCAGCCTCTGGAATAAAACAGCACCAAGATAGGGTGGACCCATGGCGAGCGGGCAGCAACCTGTTTTGTACGTCATAAGAAGCATTTCTGTAACCCAATGATTACAGATCCAGTCATTCCTACAAAACTGTCAGCCTGAACTGCCGGGCACTGAGCTTGGCCGACAAAAAACTGAATTAAAAGAAACTGACCATTTCAGGCAGACTGAGACAATGACAGAGGCGGGTCAGTTGGTGTGAACTGGATAAAATCTCAGAGCCAGAAGAAGTCCAGGTTTTCAAATGAGTTTCATTTAGCTCTTGAGCTGTCCAGTAAGGATTCCTGGGAACTGTGAACTATAAAATAGACTCTGTCGGGGGCGCTGAGAGCTGACCCCTCTTTCCCAACTCTCCCGAGGGGAGACCACCGCTCCGGGGTCCCCAGGAACACATCTGAGCCTCCTGCCTTCAGGTTTCCGGGTGGACGGCACCCCGACAGGCCCTGGGGACCGCGGGCGGTGCTCCAGGGAGGAGAGCCGCCCCACCGTCACTTCAATGACCCACTGTTGCCACCTGCTGGCCGCTGGCAGGAAGAGCTCAGCGCTGGGAACAGGAGGGTTCGGCTAAGGGGTAGCCAGGCTCCTGGGATAGGCACCAAAATACAGACACAGACTGAGGGTTTTCTCCAAAGAAGTGACCTTGGGAGGATCCACAACTATTCCATCCACTAAGCCACAAGAAGGTGGACTTTTGTAAAAGCAGTACCCTTCATTCGTGCATTATTAGTCAATTACAAACACTTTTGTAGCTATGTACCAGGTACCCTGAGAGGCGCTGGAGCAATTGATTGCCATCCCTCATTCTACCTCCAAATGACATGATCAGTGTGATCTTCTCCCCTATGCATTGAACTAAGCTTTACATTTATTCATTCCAACACCAATAATTATTAACCAAATGCCTACCATGGGACGGGCTCTGGGCCAAAAGCTGAGGATACAGCAGTGAGCAAAATCAGGCGCTGTCTCTACACTCGCTGGCCAGCAGTCTAGTGGGAGAGACAGACATAAATCAGGTCATCACACAGATAAATGTAACAGTACACAACTGTGATAGGTATAACAGAAAAATACAATTGTGATAAGGGCAGAGCTGAATGGCTTTGATCACTTCTAAAACAGGGATTTGGGCTATTTGATATGCATTAAAATCATTTAAAATCTTTTCATTCTTTGACCCAGTACTTCCACTTGTAGGAGCTTATCCTAAAGCAACAATCAGAAAATTACCTGGTTTGTAAGGATGTCCACTGCATGATTGCCTGTAACAGCAAAATAAATAAAGGAAATCATCCAAAAGTCCAGTGATAAGGGGTTGGTTAAACAAATTATCATACACTCAAAAACTAGAATAGTCTACAGCCATTAAAAATGAAAATGTAGAGACATTATTTTACTGGGAGCCTATTATATACTCTGTAAGTTATGGAAAAGCATGTATAGTAAATCTCATTTTTGAAAACATTTATATGGGTGTTTTCTTCCAGCTCCCTACTACACAATTTTTTTTTCTTGTTACTGTTGGGTCATCATGATCATCATGTAAATATGCTGTTATTTTTCCCTTCCCCAAAAAGGGCACAAAACAAAAAAACTTCTATTGATGACTTCTCTCAGCAGCTACAACCTCATTTCCTTGTTATGCTCTGCAGTAAAGCCCCTCTAATTCCTCCCCTCTTAAACCTACTCCAGTCAGGTTTTGTACATGTCAAGGTCACAGTGGCCGCCATATTCCTAAGCCCTGTGGTCATTTCCGTCCTCGTCTCATGGGCTCCATCAGCAGCATTTAACACAGAGGGCCACACCTTCTTCCTTGCAGAGCCCTTCGCCTGGCTTTCAGAACCCCATCCTCTCTTGAATCTCCTCCTGCCTCAGTGTTTCCTCCTTCTCAGTTTTTGCTGCATCCTCCTCTTCTTCCCAACTTTTTTTTAATTGAGATATAGCTAATTTACAGCATTACGTAAGTTTCAAGTGTACAACATAGTGATTCACCATTTTGAAAAGTTATACTCCATTTATAGTTATTATAAAATACTGGCTATATTCCATTTGCTGTAGCTCATTTCCTTTACACACAGTAGTTTGCACCTCTCAATCCCCTACCCCTATCTTACCCTCTTCCTTCCCTCGCCCCACTGGTAACCACTAGTTTGTTCTCTGTATCTGCTTCTTTTTTGTCATATCCACTAGTTTGTTGTAATTTTTAGATTCCACCTATAAGTGATATCATACAGTATTTGTCTTTCTCTGTCTGACTTATTTCACTAAGCATAGTATCTTCCAAGTCCATCCATGCTGCTGCAAATGGCAAATTTCCTTCTTTTATGGCTGTGTAGTATTCCATTGTATATACATATACCACATCTTCTTCATCCGTTCATCTGTTGGTGGTCACTTATGTTGCTCCATATCTCGGCTGTTGTAAATAATGCTGCTGTGAACATTGGGGTGCCTGTATCTTTTCAAATTAGTGTTTTCATTCTCTTTGCATATGTACCCAGGAATGGAATCACTGAATCATATGGCAACTCTATTTTTAGTTTTTTGAGGAACCTCCATACTGTTTTCCACAGTGGCTACACCAATTTACATTCCCCTCAACAGTGCACGAGGGTTCCCTTTTCTTCACAACCTCACCAACATTTGTTATTTGTGGTCTTTTTGATGATAGCCATTCTGACAGGTGTGAGGTGATAGCTCATTGTGGTTTTGATGTTAGTTCTCTTCTCTGTCTATACTCATTCCTTTGATCTTATCCAGTCGTGGTTTTAAGCACCATTAACCCTAGTCTAGACCTCTCCCCTGAACTCCTGACTCCTAAATCCAACTATTGGCTCAGATTTCTAATAGACACCTCAAACTAACAGAACTCATGATTTTCATCCCTTTTAATCTGCTCCATCCACAGCCTTCCTTAATTCACTTGTTGGCACATAAAACCTTCATAATGTTCAGGCCAAAACCCTGCAAATCATCTTTAATCATCATCCTCTATTTTTTCTTTTTCTTTTTTTTTTTTTTTTGCATCCAGCTCCAATCCTTCAGGAAATCCCGTTAGCCCTAGTGTCAGCATATAGTTCCCAGATCCAACTAATTCTCAGGGCCCTCACTGCATCCACCCTGGTCCCATCCACCACCATCCACCTCCTGGATTACTGTGTAGCTCCTAACTTGTCTCCCCTACAGCTCTTGTCACCACAGGAGCCAGAGTTGCCCTTTTACACCATGTGTCAGATCATGTCACTCCCGCTCAAAACCATGCAGGGGCTCCGCATCTCACACAGAGTAAAAGTCTACAAGGTGTGCTGAGGCCCCTCCGCCCCCAGGCTACTCTCTGACTTCATCCTCTGGCCGTCTCCCCATCGCTCACTCTGCTCCTGCCGGGCTGGCTCCTTTGCTCTGTCTTCAGCACACCAGGCCCATTCCCCCTGGGGACCTCTACTGGTGCCCAGAATGCTCATACCACAGATGTCTGCGCCTCCTTCAGGTTTTTGCTCAAATGCCTCATCCTCATTGAAGTGTACCCTCAACCTACCACGTTTACAATTGCGACCCCCTCTCCAGCTGTCCCGATCCCCCTTACCCTGCTCTACTTTTTCCATAGCATTTTGACCTGTTAAGATACTAAACAATTCACTTATTGTCTGTATATATATTTATTTTTTAAATTGGAGTATAGTTCTATATATTTTTTTATTGATAATCTCCGCCAACTAGAATGCATTTTTCCTGAGGAACAGAAATCTTCATTTTATTTACTGATGTATTCCAAATGCCTAGAACTGTGCCTGGCACATAGCAATGCCCAATGACAAATTTTTTTTTGCGGTACACGGGCCTCTCACCGTTGTGGTCTCTCCCGTTGCGGAGCACAGGCTCCAGACGCGCAGGCTCAGCGGCCATGGCTCACAGGCCCAGCCGCTCCGCGGCATGTGGGATCTTCCCGGACCGGGGCACGAACCCATGTCCCCTGCATCGGCAGGAGGACTCTCAAACACTGCGCCACCAGGGAAGCCCCGACAAAATTTTTAATAAATGAAGGCATGGGCGGAATCCTTTCACAATGTATATGGATGTCAAATCATCACATTGTACATGTTAAATATCTTACGATTTTGTCAATTATACCTCAATAAAACTGCAAAAAAATTAATCTTTTCCTGAAAATATCATTTCCCTAGCATAAAAACCTAAAAATTAAAGGAAATCTTTTGACTTCAAGTAACATAAAGTAGGGTTTGGGGTCAGTGAAAATAAATACACAAATACATAAAACATACATAAATGCATGGAAAGAGTCTGAATGTATATAAAATAACCCATTAACCATAGATATTTCTGGTAGAAGGATCATGGATAAAAATTTTTCTTTTTGTTCATTTGTTTTCCAATTTTTCTATAATAAAATTGAATTACTTTAATAATAAAGTTTCCAATGAAAAAAATAGGTTTACTCCTGTGGATGATAGCAGTTTTAATATTTTTTTTTTATTCTGCATTTTGCCCACAGAAGAGAATAGGTAAGATGGTGGAAACGTGGGAAAGGCACCCACTCATGTCATCGTGAAGACCCCCTGCCCAGACAGTGCAAGAAATTCTGTCTCAATTTGCGTTTCCCCAGAAGCAGACCCAGCAAGGGGTTATCAGAGAGGTGGCAGGGTGGGGACACTGAGACAGAAAAGAGATAGAAACGAATAAAGGCAAGGCTGTCAGGCCACGTCCACTAGGGGCAACAAAGACTCCATCCCATGGACGAACCCTGGGACGCAGTGCAGAGAGTGCCTCAGTTATCCCATCCTAGGCAGGAATTTATCCTCCGACAGTGGTTGAGGGCTGTTTTGCGGGGCATTAATTCCCTTGCACTTCCGTCGTGTCCCCTGCCCTACAGCCAGGAAAAAAAAAAAAAAAACTCTCAGGTAGAGGGTTGCAGGTGTGGGCAGTCAGTAGATTTCTCCAAGTCGAGGTGAAAGCCAAGGGAACGTGGCTGGGCGCTGAGAGGGTCTGCAACAATTCCTTGGTTAAGTCTCTGATTTTGCTCTCTGGGCAGAGCTCCCTTGTCCATTGCCCTCCGTGGCTCTTGGATGTGCCTCCTGCCGGGGTTCTTCCTGGTCCGTTAACTCCAAGGCCGCATGTGAGGTGAGCAGTGTGGACAGTGCCCTCCTGCAGAGACTGTAGCTTGCTTTCCCCCAGTGCGTCTCTGGGCACCCAAGGACTGATTCACGGCTTGGGCAACCAAAGTTTTTGTAGTCTGAGTTCAAGAACTCTTTGGCCCCCTCCCCGTGTCCTCAAGTCCATTCTCTACATCTGCATCTTTATTCCTGTCCTGCCCCTAGGTTCATCAGAACCTTTTTTTTTTCGATTCCATATATATGTGTTAGCATACGGTTTTTGTTTTTCTCTTTCTGACTTACTTCACTCTGTATGACAGACTCTAGACGAAGTGAGAGAGTAGCATGGACATATATACACTACCAAATGTAAAACAGATAGCTAGTGGGAAGCAGCTGCATAGCACAGGGAGATCAGCTCAGTGCTTTGTGACCACCTAGAGGGGTGGGATAGGGAGGGTGGGAGGGAGACGCAAGAAGGAGGGGATATGGGGATTATGTATACATATAGCTGATGCACTTTGTTATACAGCAGAAACTAACACAATATTGTAAAGCAATTATACTCCAATAAAGATGTTAAAAAAAAAACTCTTAAAAAAAACCCAGAATTCTTTGGCCATACAATTCCCTCAAATATTTAGTAAGCTTCTGAAATCTTTCTTTGCAGTCATTTGCACGTGACAGTATGCACACCTAGGGTTCTTTACTAGACACAATTCTCAAGCCTGATTTACCTCTTTGCACCCTAACCCCTAGACTTCTCTCCTCCAACTTAATGGAAACCATCTTGAAGCCCGCTGGGAAAGAAATTGGCCTGAGCGTGAAGAGAGCAACCTTAAACGATTTTTGCTACAGTGGTGAGACCAGGTATTGAGAAGTCCTAACGGGCTTTTGCTGCTCAGAGCCTTTTTTTTTTTCTCTATGTGATCACTTACTCTTAGGGCTCAAAGCGGAAGGCTCCAGATTTCTGGACTCATCCTATCCCTTTCATTTCTGTTCTTGAACCAGCCAATAGTTTCCTGAGCTTGACTCTTCCTTGTACAGACTCCCTAAGCAAAGCCAATAAGAACAGGGAATTCCCTGGAGGTCCAGTGGCTAGGACTCTACCGTTCCACTGCAGGGGCCATGGGTTCGATTCCTGGTCAGGGAACTAAGATCCTGCAAGCCACACTGTGTGGCCAAAAAACAAAACAAGCAAACAAACAAAAAAACCAAAAAAAAAACCCCTAACACTGACTTTGTGTTTTCCAACCTCTTCTAGAGCTACCGGCTTGGTACATACTTGGTACATTTGCTCATGAAGAAATCTAGGACAACAGTTATTTTAAGTAATTTGCTATTATCTTCATCTTTTCTGCCTCCAGTACCAATTTTCTTACCTTCCCCACCGTGCTACATGTTTTAGGATCCCCAATGCAAGGGAGTACATTTTGTATTAACGATGATAAAACCACCTTCTGTACAAATAAACCCAAGAATTTTGATGGCTTGACACAATCAAAGTTTTGTTCTCTCTCATGAAATAGAGCTGGGTGGCAACCAGGCCAATGGGGCGCCCTCCTCCCTGGAGTCATTCAAGGATTCAGGATATCAAAAGCAAAACCCCCTTCAACATGTGGTTTCCAAGGTCACCCTGGGGGTCATGTCCATTCCATGTCCATTCCAGCCAATCAGAGACTAGAAGAGCATGGACGAGCTCCAGTGGGAGGATGGTGAGTCTCATAAAGTTTCCCCTCCCATCTCATTTTCTAGAACTCAGTCCCATGGCTCCATGTAGATGTAAGGGGGAGCGTGAAAGGACGTATTCCTGGCTTTGTAGTCACAGTGCTATGCTATGGAAAGGAGGGAATCAATTTTTCTGTTGACAGCACATTTCCCACAATTTAAAGCAAAAAATATATAAATAATGCAGACTCTCAGCTCTCTTCACTACACTCCCAGCCCTTTCCCTAATTATTTCTTTGGACTCACTGGAATGGGGGAATTGGTCAGGGTGCTGTCCTTGGGCTTGAGGTGAGGGACCTTCTTCACCTGATTCAATCTGAGAAGGAAGCAAGGAAGGAACCGGCAGGGTGTCTTTAAATAACTGCTCCCTTTTCTATTTTGGTAAAAATCCTTCTCTGACTGAGCAATTACTAACTACTGGCTTTCAGGATCGTTTTTTTTTAAACAAATAAATTGAAAAACGGAAGCACTTTGCTTCCCTGAGAGTAGGCAGAGGAATGACGGCAGGAAGTAGGAGCCTGGAACAGCGCTTATGCAGTGGGACAATTTTCCCATTAATTACTTCTCACTTGAATAACAGGACATGGGAGGTGGGCTGTTTGCTGTCGCTAATGGCACACTGCAGGATAGCTATTGCCTGATACAGAGACAGGGCTGAGGACAGCCACTCCGGGGGCCATCGTAAAACCAGTTTTATGGAAGAAGCCACTGAAACCAAACCCAATCAAACATGGAATTCTCTCCAGCGGCACCAACCCCACTCTTTTCAAATTCATTCCCTCACAGAAGCCCCAGGCATTCTCAGCCTAGAGGGAACCAGAGCAAATAAATTTTCCTCTCTGTAGAATGTGGACTTTTGTGATTTAGATGATCAGTGTCTTACACACACAGCTGACTATCTACTCAGACCCAGTGACCCTGATCAAATCAATCCACACGGATGAGGTTCTGGTTTATACAAAAGGGAGGGAGTTGCTCACCGGGCAAAATAATTCATTCCCTACTCTAACGTGTTTTTTTTTTTTTTTTTTATGAAGACCTGACTCATGGTGCATTGAAAACACAGTGCAGTTCACCCTCAACTTGTCAAAGTTCCAGCAGTTGTGTAAAGTGTCCGCCCTGCAATAACGTAAGGACCTCAGCCCCGGGCTCCAGGGCTCCGGGCAGCCCAGCTGTCACTGCCACAAACAGGTGGTGTAAACAATAGCTTGGTTCAGCTCACTCACTTGCCAAACTCTCCAGCAGCTGAGTGTCCAGCCAGAGAGCGGCCCAGGCGAACACCCCACCACCAGCCCATGGAGCCCCGGCCACTGCTGCTGTTCCTTGGCCTCTGCTCAGGTAAGTGCCAGGGCTGCTCCTTTGAGGCTAAAGCACTAGACGCCCCCGAACCAGAGTCTTGCTTCTCTGATGGGAACACAGAATGGCAGGACTTCACCAGCCCCAGGCTGCTCTGTCCGTTTCTCACCGATGTTGGCTTGATTGGGTTTGTGGATAAAGAGTTCTAGTTGGGTTATCCAATTAAAATAGGAGCTGCCTGGTCAAAAGCTACAGAGTAGACATGCAATCTCTCTTTCCTTCAGTGCCTGCATCTTAGTAAATCCGTATGATCTGATTCAGCACCTCTTCTACCATCCCGGAGCTGCTATCGTAGTTGAACAAATATAGGAACATAGAAGGGTGACTTATAATCACAAGCAGTATGGTTAACAAGTCTTTTTATGGCTCTAGGAGAATTCTGAAAATGAAGAGGATAGATTGACAGCTCCATGTGCTGGAGGGAGAAACCTTTTCATAACTGTAACTAAACTCTCTCCATGAGAGATGAAATATTTTGTAATTTTTTTAACTTCTGAAGCTAAAAAAAAATTCATATGAATGCATTACGGCCTACTTTTTTTTTTTAAAAGGACACTACTATATGTAGGTTTGGGTTTGAATTGAAACCATAAAACCTTGCACAGCCCTTGACCTGCGTTCAATTCTGGAATGTGTCACAACGCAGCAGCTGAAAAGCTATCCTGAATCCCAAACTTCCGGTCGAGGGAAATAGATGTTTTCTGACTGCTTCATATAAAAGTTTACTGGTGACATCATCTCAACTGAGAAACAAGGCGACTGACATTCTGTGATTTCTCTTCTCTAATACTGCTCTGACAAACACAGGTCTTCTGGGCAAGAGAGGTGAAGAGCTGTATTATAAATGGTTTTCAATAGCAGAGTTGAACAAATAGCCTAAACTCTGATAAACTATATCCTCTGGGATTTGGACTCGATCCAACCAAAGCTGGCTTGGTGGTAATGGTGGTGGTGGTGTGTGTGTGTGTGTTTGCAAACACTACACTCAATGGAAATTCTTAAGTGATATGTTTGTATATAAAAATCCTTAAGAGATCTTTCAGGACACCAAAGATCTCCAAAAATGCAAGTTTAGCTCTTTTTTGAAGTATGTGATATGTATTTAGATCAAGCCTAGAGTTTGCTGGTATCAATTCACACGGATAGTTAACAGAAATTTAGAGCAAGACGAGGCAATCCAACACCTTCAAATTTATATTATAGGGAAACTGAGGCTAAAAGACATGAACTGACCTTCCCAAAGTCACTTCATGTACAAACTTTGGAATGCGATCAGACTCCATTTTTTTATGTGCATGGTCAGAAAACACAGCCTGAAATTGAAAAGGTAGCAAGAAACACAGCACCAGGTTGAGATAAGAATTACCCAAGGTGACCATTAACAGGACAGAATTCCTTTTGTCCAACCCACCAAGCTGTTCCCCACATAAAAATACAGATTGGACTAGTATGGGACAAAAGAACACTTTAAAATTGTGGCTGGGTTCCCCTACTTAGATTCAGTCCTTTGGGGCCAAAAGTGAGGGACACTTTTTCCCGTGTTAGCGTAACACATAATGATCTCTGTTCTATTTTTATAGCACTTTCATTATAATCTTTCCTCTCCCCCAGCTCAGGAATCCCAAGCACTTCATTACCACCTTTCTTATGGCATATTACTTTCCAGCTTGTTTACAGTTATTTATGTAAATGGAAAATATCAATGTCCATGAAGGAAGGAAGACAGGATCTGTATCAGATTCATGTTGGAAAACCTCAAAGCTACTTAAACAATGCTTTGCACACAGCAAATGTTCAACGAATATGTGAATGAATTAACGTTACCACCATCTGAATAGGGATGACCAGCATGATTTGGCTGAAAAGGGAGACTCTGACATTACGTATGTGTTTGTCTGTGTTTGTTAATTTACATCGTGCCTTTTAAAGAAAGTATTTACTGTGATTTATTGAATCCGTGAAGAGATGGTCCAATTCTCCAGACCATACTGGAGTTGGGAACAGAATCCTAGAATTCTGAGTTCAGGTCCTATAAGTTTTCTATCACTCTACCCTGCTTTGGGGAGGAAAAAAGAAAAGAATACCAACGAATATGGTCTAAGAAATGGAGACCTCCTTAGAAATTCCTTAGAAGTTCATTACGAAAGGCACAAGGTCCCTTGGCCTTGGCGAGGGTGCAGAGGAAGAAGCGAGTATCCCTGGAACCCCGACCGTGCCTGGCTCCCCAGTGGTCCCTACTCCCTAGCAGAACTTAGGGTTGGCCTGCATAGTTTTCCTGTCACAGAACGCTGAGCATCTGCTCTCTCTGTTGCTTTCTAGTATGTTCTTCCTGTCAAACTGGAATAAACGGTCACTTAAAAATAAGCAGCCCAAGGTAACACCAAAGCAATAACCTCAAACCCAGTGGCCAAGACACTCAGTGATCCACGCCAGTCCCCCACTGCTCCCACCGTGGGCTAGGTGGGCCCCAAGATAGACAAGGTGTGGAGGACAGAGGACAGCTGCATCCCAGGGGCTCAGTGGGGCACCTGCAAAACCTGGGTCTTTGGACAACATGCTGCTCTAAGGGTCCTCAAATGCAGGTAGTTTGGGGGAGATGCCACATGAAAGCTCTGCACAGACCCTTTTAGGTTCAGAAAATTTGGGAAACTAGAAATGAAGAGGTAGGCTAGGTAAGGCATTCAGTAATATAGAGTCCAGGAAGGTCATAATAAAGATATCTGAGCTATACTGAAACCTTCAAAAATCTGAATGGACATGATACATTGGCCTTTAGGGAGGTGGTGAAGAGCACAGGCCCTCTCGTCAGACGGCCTCCACTTATAATCCCACCTCTAACTAGCTGGGAGCCGTGAATACATGACTCAGCTCTCCAGACCTCAGTTTTCCCATCTGTGAAGTAGGAGTAAAGACTGACCTCATAGGATTTTTATAAGGATTCAATAAGGTAATACAAATACAGGACCTTTAATAAAGCTCTACAGGTTAATTAAAACACATACTTTCGGGAGCATGAACATGTTTCAATTCATTCCATAACATTGGTTGTTTCAAACTGATATAAAGTTCTATAGATGAGAAATAGTGGTTGAGAGTTCTGTAGATGAGAAATAGTGGTTGAGAGCATGGGCTCTGGGTGTCAATCCTGGCTCCACCATTTATGAAATGTGGGCCTCAATTTCCTCATCTGTAAAGTGAGGACAATTATAGTACATACCACACCCAGTTATGAGGATTGAAAGACTTAGTACGTATAAAGCACACAGAAGAAAGTCTGGCACAAAACAAGTTGGGTGTGTTAGTTATTATTTTTGTTGATCAATAAAGATAGAAAACAGAATTACTTTTTACTTAATAATTATTTTGTTGGCAAACGCTTCCAAACTTAGGATCGAGGGAGAAAAAAACCACAACCAATCACCTGCCTTAGCGGTGATCGGTTAACACAACTGGGAAAAAAGGGAAAGCATTTCACTTGTTTCATGTTTAAAGTTGTCTTGGCCCAGGGAAAAAGTGTAGTTTCAGCAACAACCTGTGGAAAGGGGAGATCTGGTTACACGAATCCGGACAAACGGATTGTGTGTCTACTTCCTCTCCCAGCCCTGAACAGGCAACCTCCAGACCACAGCAGGCTTGAGTTACAGAGATCCTTCATAAGGAACTTGTTGGAATTTGGAACACATTTTCTCATAGGAATAATGGCACATGTAGCTGTACAGTTTCCAGCACATTCATAACATTAAAAGGGAGTACAGGAGCACGGCACAGAATGACCGGCTCTAACTTCAGCTCTGCCCTAGCCGCATGACCTCAGACAAGTCAGCCCACTTCTCGGAATCTCAGGCGAGAATGTCTGCCTGCCTGCCTGCTGGTAAGGAGCACATCACGCTGGACACACAAAGCCTGTGGGCTCTGAGAATACTGGATGATACTGCCCTCCATCCCGAAGGAAAACGTAGTAAAGATTCCTTGGAATCATTCGTGCTTCAAATAGGAGCCCCAAACCCAGGTCAGCAGAACATGTGGTTTTCACTCTTAGCAACTTAATTGGGACATGGGCCCATCAGCAGTGATTATTTTTTTTATTTTTCAAATTATGGAAAAATACGTAAGTATGTAAGATTTACCATGGTAAAATACACATGACATAAAATCTCCATTTTAAAGTACACAATCCAGTGGCACTAGGTACGTTCACAATGTTACGCAAGCATCACCACTAATTCCAGAACTTTTTCATCACCCTAGAAGGAAACCCTGGGCCCATTAGCAGTCACTCCCAGTCCCCAGTCCCCACAGTCCCTAGTAACCACTAACCTACTCTCTGTTCTACGGATCGACCTATTCTGAATATTTCATATACATGAAATCATACAATACGTGCCCTTTTTTGTCTGACTTCTATCCCTTAGCATAATGTTTTCAGGAGTCATTCATGCTGTAGCATGTATCAGAACTTCATCCCTTTTCATGGCTGAATAATATTCTACTGCATAGATATACCACAATTTGTTTATCCATTTATCCATTGATGGACATGTGGGTTGTTTCTACCATATCGCTATTGTAAATATTGCTATGAATATTCATGTACAGATTTTTTGTTTGCTTGGGGGGTTTTTTGTTTGTATTTTTTCTTTTTTAAATTGAAGTATAGTTGATTTACAATACTGTGTTAGTTTCAAGTGTACAGCACAGTGATTCAGTCATATATATATGTATGTATATTCCTTTACAGATTCTTTTCCTTTAGAGAATATTGAGTGTAATGCCCAGTAGGTCCTTGTTGATTATCTATTTTATATATAGTAGCGTGTATACGTTAATCCCAACCTCCTAATTTATACACCCCCCACCCCATGTACAAATCTTTGTATGACCAGTTCGTTTGTGGATATACCCAGGAATGGCATAGCTAGGTCATATGGTAGCTCTGTGTATAACTTGTGTGAGGAACCACCAAACTGCTTTCCACAGCGGCTACACCATTAACCTCTCACCAGCAACATGTGAGGATTCCAGTTTCTCTGTAACCTCACCAATATCTGTCAATTTTAATTTTGTTAATTATGGAATAACATCTTAGTGGGTGTGAATCAGCATCAATTTTGGGCTGTTCATAGCATCATGAGCTCTGAGGCCAGCCAATCTGAGATTTCATTGCATCATGACCAGATTCTGAAATACCAAGACCGACTTTGTGTGGACCTTTCTTCTTGTGTGTGCGTGTTCCTAGTAAACTTGATGCAGACAGATGCTGGATGAAGGAATGTCATCGGTCCAAAGTACAAGTGCATGATAATCTGGCATGCCCCACTGGGAAGGGACCACATTGGCAGCTGCACTTGGAAAGGAATTCAAGGCAATAATAGCTGCATCAGGGAGCCCTTCAACAAGGGGGCCTGCGTGCCTTCCATGAGTTGGCCACACCTCAGTTACTCATGTTAGTGTGTGTAGAGGGTGGGAGCAGACTCTGACAGTGAGTGTGTTGTTTGCTGTCTCAGCTGGCCTCATCCTGGGCTCCGAACATGAGACCCGCCTGGTGGCAAAGCTATTTGAAAACTACAACAGCGTAGTACGGCCCGTGGAAGACCACCGCAAGGCCGTGGAGGTGACGGTGGGCCTGCAGCTGATACAGCTCATCAATGTGGTGAGACAAGAGAGCTCCAGGCTCTCCACACCCCCCACCCCGGACCATCCTCCCCTGGCTCCCCTCTTGTCCGCCTAAAGATGGGGCCTTATCTTTTTTGCAGGATGAAGTAAATCAGATCGTGACAACCAATGTTCGTCTGAAACAGGTAACTCAGCTAGATAATTGCATTCATGTTGTTTTTATTCACCCTGAAATTTAACATGGGCCCAGAGGGAATCAATTTAGGTAACAGGGATATGTACCAAAATGTTAAAAGTAGATATTTTGGGGTAGTGGGGCTGTGGATCATGTTTTGGTGTTTATTTTTTATTGTACTTTGTGCTTTTTCTGTGTGTATTAATTTGCTAGGACTCCTGGAACAAAGTCACAACCTGGACAGCTTAAACAACAGAAACTTATTGTCTCACAGTTTTTGAGGTCAAAAGTCCAAAATTAAGGTGCTGGCAGAATTGGTTCCTTCTGAAGTTTGTGAGGGAGAACCTGCTCCAGGCCTCTCTCCTTTGCTCAGAATTCATTGTCTTCATGTTCACATGACTTTATTCCTGAATATGTATCTGTCTTCAAATGTCCCTATCTTATAAGGACACCAGTCATATTGGATTAGGGTCCACCTTAATGACTTCACTTTAACTTAATTACCTCTGTAAAGACTCTAACTCCAAATAAGGTCACATTCTTGGGGGTTTAGAACTTCATATGAATTTGGGGGAGACAATTCAACATTGTGTTATCCAAATTTGCTGCATTGGGTATATGTTACTTTCATAATGTAGAAGAAAATATAATACTTTATAAAAATATGATGTTGCCTGCTTGAGGAAAACATTCCCAATAGGGTCATTCTCCTTTCCTAAGGTGGGCAGTGTACCTGGTAGATCTGCTACCACTTGGTGGCGTTACTTGGGGCTACCTTTGTTTTCTCACCTGTAAAATGGGGTCAATAATCACTCCTACCTCATGGGAACATTGTGAGGACTAAATGATGAATATGGGTAAAATGCTTACAACAGTGCCTGCATGTACTCAGTGCTCTGTGTTTGCTCTTACTTGTTACTAAGGGGAAAACTGAATTCTGAATCAAACCCTTCTTACTGGAACACAATTTCTGTCCATACCTGAATTACCATGCTCATCAGAGCTCTTGATAAGCCTAGATTTTAAAAATATTTTTAGTTTTTTAATCGACTAAGTGTCTTCATTTCTAGCAATGGGTGGATTACAACTTAAAATGGAACCCAGATGACTATGGTGGCGTGAAAAAAATTCACATTCCATCGGAAAAGATCTGGCACCCGGACCTAGTTCTTTATAACAAGTAAGCAAAACAGACAGGATTAGAAGGCGGACATTACGGGGGCAGGTGGAGCCCAAGTGCCCTAACGGAAGGGCTGCCACTCTTGGCATGCGTCTCACCACTGTTCACATTAAATAACCCTTAAAAACCAAGAGCCAAGTTGACATGCTAGGGGTGCCATATGGTGTCTCGTGTTATGAATAGAAACAATTATCAGAGCCAAATTGAAACAGGGCTGCAGGGTGGGGGACATTTAATCCCTGAGAGCTCCTGTAGGGTATATGGCAACTATCCAAGGAACCCAAACATCATATAATTGAGTTCCTTGGAATTAAATGTCCTTCCGACCAATAGGTCTGAACCTCCTGGGGTTGTTATTCATCACATCCTCACAGCATCCCAAGATGCCGCGTGCTGCTGATGGCCTGGGATGCCTATGTAGCCCATCCACTGGGCTCTGTGACAGACTGCATGTTGTGAAATTATAATGTGATTCAAGACACTCCAATTTAATGACACGTTCATTATCATACGCCCTTCATTTGTCAGGGAATGTTCATTGCAAAGAGCATCCTTCCCAGGCAGGAGCATTCAACACTGGCCTAGAGGATTTGTGGTCTGACATTCTATAGCACGTGTCTGGAGCGAGCAGGCTGTGCGTTCTAGCAGACTCACCAGGCAAGGTGGCCAGGGCTAGTGAGCAGAAATGATACCTTTTAAGACGACCCTCCCCAACTTTGATATTTTATTACATATTTTCCAGTCCGACCTGGGATTCAGACTTGAGTCAAAGTACACAATCATTTGTGTAAACTTTTGGACAAGTATGCTCATAGGACAGAGTGTCTATCTCTCAGAGTTAAGTTTCTCTTTCACTTAGAATCTGAGGGAAGCAATTAAAATCCTCAGGTCCTTTTGATAAGCTCACTCAGAAAGACCCTCATGGGGGAAAGAATCCTGTTTCACCTGCTTCGAAGGAGAGACATAGACCATCCTTTCCCTCTGCTCTGTTGGGAGGGTCTCAAGCTGCATAGTTTTCTGGATAGAGCCTCTTCTCAGTCCCAAGGAAAAATTAATGAGAAGAAAATCTCTTGATTTATGAAGTGAGGCACAATATATACCACATGTCCCTGAAAGCCCAGCAAGGTAGACCCCACCCACTTTTCAGCACCTATTATACCGTCCTGCCCTCTGCCAAGGCCCTGGGGCACAGGCTGTTCTGGAATGAGCAGACCACCCACTGAACAAGACCTGCAGAAATAGTTTGTTATTTTTTTAGTATCTACCATGTTGCCTTTTTTAATGAGAAATTATTGCCAACATTTGAAAATTGGGAAATACATTAAAATCTGAATTTTTAACTTCTCTACAAAAATCCAACTTTCAAAAATATGGCAACTTTGGGGCTTCCCTGGTGGCGCACTGGTTGAGAGTCCGCCTGCTGATGCAGGGGACATGGGTTCATGCCCCGGTCCGGGAAGATCCCACATGCTGCGGAGCGGCTGGGCCCATGAGTCATGGCCGCTGAGCCTGCGCGTCCGGAGCCTGTGCTCCGCAACGGGAGAGGCCCCAACAGGGAGAGGCCTGCGTACAGAAAAAAAAAAAAAAATGGCGACCTTGGATTAAAAGTCTTGATTCCCAGCTTCCAAGGAAGAATCCAGTATCAGGCAACATGGAGCCTTCGCTCCCACGCAGACACCATGGCAGAGCTGAGTGGTGCCTTCCTCAGGGGAGAGAGGGTCTCTCCCCATGCCAGGCTCAACCCTCCCTCCTTCCTTGCCTGCCTGGCCCTGGAGGAATCTGAGTTTGTGACCCCACCCCACTGCGGTCTAAATAGTTCTTTAAAGGTAGCAGACCCCTTCTTTAACGTGCTTGTCACCGTAATGAGCCACTAGACGTGTTTTTCTTTAAAATTCCTGGGTTTTTTCTCAATTAACTTTCAAAGTATATCAGAGAAGGGATACATGGAGATTAACATCACAAATACTACTGAGGACTGGGAAGAAGAATCTGGGACGCAGTGAATCCATGTCACCTGTTATTCCTTTAAAACTGTAGATTCTCGGGTTCATCCCTAGATATCCTGATTCAGCACTCAGATGGTGCTCAGGAATCTATATTTTGTTTTACTTTATTTTTTACTGAAGTGTAGTTGATTTATAATATTGTGTTAGTTGTAGGTATAGAGCATAGTGATTCAGATTTTTTGCAGCTTATATTCCATTATAGGTTATTACAAGATATTGAATATAATTCCCTGTGCTATACACTAAATCCCTGTTGCTTATCTATTTTAAGTATAGTAGTTTGTATCCGTTAATCCCATACTCCTAATTTGTCCCTCTCCCTCCTTCTCCCCTTTGGTAACCATAAGTTTGTTTTCTGTATCTGTGAGTCTGTTTTTGTTCTGTAAAGATTCACTTGTGTTATTTTTTAGATTCAGGAATCTATATTTTAAACAAGCACCCCAGTGATCTTTATTATCAGACAAATTTGAAAAACATTGCCACAGATAAAAAGCGATGCAGTGCAAAAGAGGGCTTCTATAATTAGCACCTGAATAATTAACAACTGTCTCCCGTTAGCATCCCCAAGCAGAATTGAAGGCTCATCTGTCACTTGGATCCCCGTTCCTCTTTTATCCCAATTGTAGTGCAGATGGCGACTTTGCCATTGTCAAGTTCACCAAAGTGCTCCTGGACTACACTGGCCACATCACGTGGACACCTCCCGCCATCTTTAAAAGCTACTGTGAGATCATCGTCACCCACTTTCCCTTTGACGAACAGAACTGCAGCATGAAGCTGGGCACCTGGACCTATGACGGATCCGTGGTGGCCATCAACCCGGTGGGTGGTGACCTACTGTGAGGAGGTTGGATGCAGGAAAAGCGTGATTCAGGTCTCCAGCTCTGCCCCTCCATTATCATAGGCTCTCAGCACCCATTCGAACTTTGGGGATTGTCTAGTTTGATGGTTCTCAATTGGTTGGGAAGATTCTTGATGCACTGCATAAGAGAACCACCTGGGGCTTAAATAATTCTCTATGCCCAGGCTCAGGCCCAAGAATTCTTATTTAATCAGACTGGGGTGGAGCTAGGGCACCAATATATTTTAAAGCTCCCAAGTGACTTGAATGTATAGTCAACATGGAGAATCCCAATAGTCCAAACCCCCTTATTTTACAGGAAAGGAACCTAAGACCCCAAAGCGAAGGTGACCCAGGGTCCCTCCTGGGTATGTGACAGTGCTGGGATCGGTTGCCTTGTCACAGCTGATTAGGAAACCCTCCCCCTCCTCAGGGTGATGAGGCTGGGAATTCAAAGTTTCATTCCATCTTCTCAGGAAAGCGACCAGCCAGACCTAAGCAACTTCATGGAGAGTGGAGAATGGGTGATCAAGGAGTCCCGGGGCTGGAAGCACTGGGTGTTCTACGCCTGCTGCCCCTCCACCCCCTACCTGGACATCACCTACCACTTTGTCATGCAGCGCCTGCCCCTCTACTTCATCGTCAACGTCATCATTCCCTGCCTGCTCTTCTCCTTCTTAACCGGCCTGGTGTTCTACCTGCCCACGGACTCAGGTGAGTGCAGTTGCCGTGGCAGCAGCTGCTGACCCTGATGGATCTCGGGCTACTATTTTGGGGGAAGCCAGAAATAACCACGCCTAATAAACAAATACGGGCAGACAGACCCAAACCATCATCTCTGGGAGGATGCGTGTACTGACTGGCCATGTGCAGTGGTGACATTCCAGCTGGGGCCGACTACAGAGCAGGCAGAGAGCTGAACGGGACTCCGAAGATGCGCATACCCAGCTCAGTCTGGTTAAGTGAATAACCACCAGCATCTATTTGCTGAATACCTGCTGTGGGCCCCGAAGGGTGCTGGGTAAGGCGTGTATCACAGGCACTACCGATGCCTCATACCCCATGAAGTCACTTGCTGTACGTGACTACTCAGGTCTTGCCTCCTTTGCCCACGGCTTGCCCCTTGAAAATAGCTTTTGTGTATGTATTCTCCAGATGGCAGTATCTTTACACACAACACCATACTTCCCAAGTGGCAATTCTTTCTCCCATATCAGCCTGGACGACTTACTTACCTCCTACTGAGTAATCACATCTGTGACATAATTTCACCAGACACCAACAATCTACAGAAAAGGGGGAAAGGGAACACATATGCCTGCAAGCAAGTCACTGCTCTTAAATGATTTACGGCAGACAAGCAGGGGAAAAAGAAAGATGGTAAGGTGGTCCTCAAACTTATGACAGATAACAATTTTATCAAAAGGCCAAAAAAAAAAAAATCCCACAAAAGTCTAAATCCAACTCTCCAACAAGAAAAAAGAAAAACGTACACATTCACTCACTCAACATGTACCGTTTAAACAACTGTTACAAGACAGGGATAAGGTAGAGAACAAGGCAGAATGTTCCCCACCGAACATATGTTCTAGGGATTGTACTCATTCTTAAACAAATCATCACAAACAAATATCTTTTCACCTTTCCAATCAAATGAAACTTCTTAAAGTGAAGATAGAACACTCTAGGCAGGGCCATATGGAAACTAATCAGAGTTTCTATAAATATTAAATGATTTAAGCTTGAAAAGCATTTAGAACAGTGAGACCGCTTGATAATTGTTAGCTATCGTTATTATCATTCATCAAGAAATTGGATGGACCTTGATCAATATTGGATATTTATAATTCTGTTTTCTTTTTTACTTTTGAAGACTTTCCTGCCCACCAGAAACGGACAATTTCTTGTTTACATCCACTCTGGATCCTGTGTATATTCCTAGCATCTGGACACATCCAGAATGGGAAAAGTTCCACACTGGAAAGCAGGGCCACACGAGGGGTTTCCCAGGACACAGACACCAAGACCAGCCCAAGGAAAGTCCCTCCCAAAGGCTCTCTACTGCATCTGAGCTGGTCAATCCCCACAAAAATATTCCAGTGCCATCCAGCCCCTGGCTTTCTTGTTTCCTTGTCCAACCAGGACACCATCCGGGAATTGTTCACCCTGAAAGCGTAGGGCCTGGAGAAAAGATTCAGGGGAAGGGGAATCCCTCATCCCTTAGTATGAAAAACAAAAAAAGTCAAAACAAGAAAAAAAAACCCAATCATCCCTTTCGATGAAGATGAGAAAGCGAGTGGTGTGAAATCATGGATGTCGTCCTTTCTCGGCTTGGGTCTTACAGCTTTTTTTTGCTCCCACAATGAGAAAAAGATACATGGACTTCTGGGCTGCCCATCATCTGCTGGGTAACAAGTAGGCCAGGCTGCAGTTCAGTTTTGTGAGGTTTAAGACATTCTGCTGCGGACGGAAAAACTGCCATCTGGGGTCTCGATTACCACCCAGAACCTCTCTGCGTTCCCTGAGTTCCGCCAAGAAACGGAATGCTGGGCAAGAGGTGAAGTGGCATCTCCTGCTTGGCAGCCTCTAAGGGAAATGCCTGCCACTTGCCATCGCCAGCACAGTTAAGGTGCCGAGGTCTCACAGGAAATTCTACAGCAAAAATTCCCCACAACGAGACCTTGAGAACATGCCGGTCACATTCCTCTCACCCTTGGGTTTTGGTGGTGTGCTCGTTTGCCAGGGCTGCCTTCACCAAGGACCACAGACTGGTGGCTTAAGCAACAGAGATTTATTTTCCCACAGTGCTGGAGGCTGGAAGTCCAAGATCAAGGCGTCAGCAGGGTTGGTTTCCTCTGAGGCCTCTCTCCTGGGCTTGCAGATGGCTGTCTTCAGCCTGGGTCCTCACATGGCCTTTCCTCTGTGTGTGTCTGTGTCTTAATCTCCTTTTCTGATAAGGACACCAGTCATATTGGATGAGGGCCCACCCTAAGACCTCATTTTAATTGAATTACATCGTTAAAGGCCTACCTCCAAAACAGTCCCTGAGGTGCTGGGGCTTAGTGTTTCAACACATAAATTTGGGTGGAAGAACAATTTAGCCCATAACAGGTGGGTTGTGTTTGTTTCTTCTTTTGTCCAGGAGAGAAGATGACTCTGAGCATCTCTGTCCTGCTGTCCTTAACCGTGTTCCTTCTGGTCATTGTGGAGCTGATCCCTTCCACCTCCAGTGCGGTGCCCTTGATTGGGAAGTACATGCTGTTCACCATGGTGTTTGTCATCGCGTCCATCATCATCACCGTCATCGTCATCAACACACACCACCGCTCCCCCAGCACCCACGTCATGCCCGAGTGGGTGCGGAAGGTGAGCGAGCAAGGCCCCGGCACACTTTGCCCAGGGCTGCCCCTCCCTCAAGGCATCCGCAGGTCTACTCTTCTGTGTGGCTAGTGGCCTCCTAGGTAACCCTTGTGGGCACTTAGGAACGGAAAGTCCTTTCTGGGCTGTAGGGGTTTTGGGGAAGGAACTTTCTTTGGCTTCTTGCTGGGTATAAATAACTCAAGCAACCGGCCCAGGGAGATAAGAAAACCAGAATTAACAAAGCCCATTCCAAACTCAGCCTTAAAGAATCTCTGATTAGAGAAGATGAATAAATCACTATCCTTTTATTCAAATGCTGTGAAATCTTGAGATGTCTGTTTTTATGTCTTCCAGTTTGTGAACAGACTGCTTATTTTTTTGCCGGTAGAATCATCTGCTGAGACTAGAATAAGGGCTAGAAATTGGGAGTGGGGGTAGGGAGGGGGCTTGATGAGAGATTGTCAAAAAGTTTTAGTGAGGAACTTGGTCTCAAATATTTACATTACTGAATTTTAAAATGTGTTAACATTTCCAATATGTTGGTTCTTTTATACATCTTCACAGAGACACTAACATCCAGTCTTTTGTGCACAATGCAAAAGATTTGTTATGAATTGACAGAGAAACTACCGCTTGCAATGTATTCTTTTGGGAGGAGAGACAGTCCCTGCTTCTCTAAAGGCCAAGTGACTCCTGGCAATACCTATGTTGCATTTCTTCAGGAACAAGAAACAGAAGAAAACAGTCTAGCTGTTTTGTGGGGCAGGAAGCTTATATATATATATTTTTTTTTTAACGGGAGGGGCCCTTTCTTTAACCTTTTGATCATGAGGACACAGGCCTTGAAAGAAGTGGGTGCCTACAGGGGGTCTGGAAGTTTACGCTTCATTGGTTTCTTGAGTCAGTAGCTGCACACAGGCTCCCTCCAGTGGCAAGCTGCTGGCATTACAGAATCATCTCTGTTAGCCTTAGTAATTTGTCGGGTCACAGGATACAGATGAGCAAGCTTTGAGAAAATCTAGTAGAGTCCTTTTGTTTAGGGACAAAGAGGCTGAGGCCCAGAGAAGCTGAATAATTCGCCTAAGTCACACTGCTTATGCAAAATCAGAGTTTGATGCTTGCCCTGCTGACAATAATTTCCATACGTGGACTTTTTAAATTTTGTTATAGGTTTTTATCGACACTATCCCAAATATCATGTTCTTCTCCACGATGAAAAGACCATCCAGAGAAAAACAAGACAAAAAAATTTTTACAGAAGACATTGATATTTCTGACATTTCTGGGAAGCCGGGACCTCCACCCATGGGTTTCCACTCTCCCCTGATCAAACACCCCGAGGTGAAAAGTGCCATTGAGGGCATCAAATACATCGCAGAGACCATGAAGTCAGACCAGGAGTCCAATAACGTAAGCTCTGTGGCTTGAGATCTGCACCTCTTGTTTAAATGGTCAAATGCTCGAGCACAGAGGGATGGGTTTGGCTTGATGGGAAGGTTGGCGTTCAAGGGGCAGCTACTGATGTAAGATGTGCCCAGTGACCCCCTAGGCCATCTTAGCAAGTCATCATATTGTGAATAACCTATTTAAAAAATAAAGATCATAATGCCAGTGGAGGGATGATCAACAGACTGAAGGGCCCCTAGATGATGGATAGCACGAACATCGTGAGTCCATGATCGTCTTACGGAAATTCTAACATATTCCTCTCTCCCAGGCGGCCGAGGAATGGAAGTACGTTGCAATGGTGATGGACCACATTCTCCTCGGAGTCTTCATGCTCGTCTGCATCATCGGAACGCTGGCTGTGTTTGCAGGTCGGCTCATTGAATTAAATCAGCAAGGATGAGCAGAAAGCTGAACTGAACCTCAGCGCCAGGGAAATTCGTCTACTTGGATACATGCTCACTTATCAAACATTTAATTTTCTGTATTTATTATTCGTGACAAAAGTTTCTGTTTACATAAGGTTATGGCCTCAAAGTGTCTTCACATTGCTTCTCCCTTCACTCCTGCTGTGGCTGCCGGGAGAGTGAACCCTTTGCAGTAAATGAATCTGGATTGCTACATGAAGCGTTCATTTCCAACAGTGTCCAGAAGAATTTTGCCCAGGATAACTGAGCTTTTCTGTTAGTTTTTGAAATTTTTCAATTTTACGCAAAGAGTCTATCCTTTGCTTAAAAGTCAGTTTTGTACCTTCTACAAAAGCCCCATCTACCAGTCCCCAAAAGATGAAACATTTGACTTGGAGAGAAAGAAAGCAGTAGAAAGACAATAGGACAATTCTAGAGTGGCCACCACAATGCAAACGGCCTCAAAAACTCCTGCTTTAAAGTAGGTTTCTAGAACTTGGAGGTGAGGGGAGGTCTTCCCAATCTAATACAGCACCTGAGCTTGATGCTCGGGGTTTGAGGGAAAAGAGGTCCTAACCTGTATTGAGCGTGGGCCCAGGCACTGTGGGAAGGGGCTCGCAGGCATGTTTTTATTTATCCTCAGAACTCTCATGACTGTCCCTGTTTTACAAATGTGGAAACTGAACTTGAGGGAGGTTAAGTTCACGGCCCAAAATAACAAGGAGAACTGACATTTGAACCTAGACCTTGTAGGTTCAAAGCAGCTCTGGGCTGGGCCAGTTCATCTGCTCGCTTGCTCTTTGGATCAACTCTGGCTCCATCTGGGCCATTCTGCGACTCTGGTCAGTGTTTCTGAGAGGTTCAGTCCTAGTGTCAGCCATCTTTCTGCCTTCCCAATTAAACCGCCTGCCTTTTCCCCCAGTCCTTACCCCACTCCTGTTTGGGGTTCTAGTTCTATAAATGAAATCCGAAATGTGTGCACATATCATCATCATTTCTGCAATTCTGGACAAGGAGAGAAAATTATTTCCTTTCTCCATAGCAACCTATAAGCCACAAGGCAGTTCACCCCAGAACTAGAATATGTGCAGCACTGGGCTCAGTAATGACCATCAGATCCCCAGAACACATCTGATCCACATCAGTACCAGGGAGAACAGGGAATGGCAGTGCCAGGCAGCCCGTCTGAATGCAGGTGGGTTCGATCTGCATCTCCATGGGACTCCCCATCACACACCCGTGGCAGGACTGAGTGCCTTCATTTAAGAGTAAACTAAAGGGAAAAAGGTTTGGCAATTCCTCAAAAAGCAAAACGTAGATGGGAGGGAGGCGCAAGAGGGAGGGGATATGGGGATATACGTGTGCATATAGCTGATTCACTTTGTTATACAGCAGCAACTAACACACCATTGTAAAGCGACTATACTCCAACAAAGATGTTAAAAAAAAAAAGCTGAACGTAGAATTGTCATATGATCCACCAATTCCACTCCTAGGTATACACCCAAAAGAACTGAAAGCAGGGACCTGAACAGATACTTGGACACCAAAGTTCACTGCAGGATTATTCACAATAGCCGAATGGTGGAAACCACCCAAATGTCCATCAATAGATAAACAAAACGTGGTGTGTGTGTGTGTATATATATATATATATATATATATACACACACACACACATACATATACATACATTTATAATGAATTATTCAACCTTAAAGAGGAATGAAATTTTGATAAATGCTACAATACAGATCACCCTGGAAAACATTATGCTAAGTAAATAAGCCAGATACAAAAGGACAAATATTGTGTGACTCCACTTACAGAAGGTACCTAGAGTAGCCAAATTCATTAGACAGAAAATAGAATAGAGGCTACCAAGCTCTGGGGAAGGGGAGAGTTATTGCTTAATGGGTAGCGCTTCAGCCTGAGATGATGAAGAAGTTCCGGAAATGGACAGTTCTGATGGTTGTACAACACTGTGAATGTACTTAACGCCACTGATTGAATGGTTAAACATGGTTAAGATAGTAAATTTTATGTGTATTTAACCATAATTAAAAATAAAATAAAAGTGAAAAAAGATGGCCAGTTTCACATTCTGTATATTTTACTTCAATTAGCCAAAAAAGAGAGAGGGAGAGAGATTCAGCACCTACGTCTGCTGCTTGCCTAACGTATCACAGCCCCCCAGGACTCACTATTCAGAGGAGGAACTTAAAAATCATGTTGTCCATTCTAAGGACAAGGAAACTGAGGCTCAGAGATGTGACCTCCCTCAGGTCACAGAGCTAGTTAGTGACAAGCCAGGTCTCAACTCCTGCCCTCGTGCTGTTTTCTTTACATCATATAGCCCATTTCTCCCCTAAAAGTGAGGCCCTCCAACATGTTCCCTGCTCACCACCTGCCCGGGAAGCCAGCAGGGTGGCCCTGAGTGGGTACAACAATGTCACAGTGCGAAGCTCCACCAGCCCCTAAATACCTGTTGCATCAATCTGTCACCAGGTCAAGGACTTTCACCTTTGGAATCTCTTCCCTTCATTAAGGGCTGATCTCCTGATGAAATGGGAGGGGAGGCTGGGATCTGTCTCCCCCCGCCACCTAGAGGTGAGCGCCCAGCCCTGTCCTGCCCCATGTGGCTTTATTGATGAATGTGTCTGGGTAAAGGGGTGACTTCTTGGGAAATAAGGAGCATCCTCAAACTGGAACAAGACGGGTAAGTTTTCCTGGGGGATGGGGATTATAGACCGAAAAATGGAAGCAGAAATTATTCAGAGCTCGAATCCCTAAGTTATTTTTTTTTCTTTTCTGGTTGTCAGAACTGGGGTTTTATCAAATTGGAAATTGTATTAACAATCAAACAAATCAGATGGGGAGACGTTTCGAGGCTGAGGTGGGAGGTATTTGGTTTTGCTCCAATCACTGTGGACCACGATACCATCGTGTTCACCCTGGGGGTAGGGGCGGGAGGCAGAGGAGCGCAGGCGGCTGCCTCTTTCCTCGCTGCCCGAGGTCTCTCCTCACACTCCAACAGTTGGGTCTTGCTTTGAAGCCTGAGTTCCCTTGCTCCTAGCTTTCAACCCACCATTTTCAGTCATTTCTCCCACTGCTACTGCTCGAGTCCTAGCCCTGCTCCAGTTCTTCAGCGGCCAAAGCCACTGCAGTCTCTCTCCTCCACCTGAGAGCTTCATCTCTTGCTCCCCCAAATCACCTGTCACTGTCTCTAGCTGCCAATCACTGTGACCCATGGTCTCCACTTCCGCCTGAGTTCTACCTCTGCCGTTGCTTTAATTCTCAACCACTACTGTCCAAGTCCTTCCCACCACCCCTGTCCAGGTCTGTGCTGACTGCTCCGTGAGGACACTTGCACTCTGCTGCCTGAGTTCTCCAATTGCTCCAGCCCACGGTCGGTCTCAGTGCTCTGCCTGATATCTCTTCTCCCCGTTCCCACCCGCCAGTGTACCCTGCCCCCGCTGCTGGACCATCCAATCTATCCTTTCGACTCACGCCCTCACCCCCGCAGGGGCTGTCACTACTGCTGCTGTGGAAGCTAGGCTTGTCATCCTTTCCTCAGACTCAGATGTTCCATGCTCGGAAGAGCCAGGCGAGGAGGGGGTGGGCAGGAGAAGGGCTGCCCCGGGGGGTGCACACGCGTACCTGGGGGCGGCAGGGCCCAAGCCTGCCCTCAGGAGAATCTCCCACCAGTCAGCTGCTTGGGTCTCCACTGCCGAGGGCAGGGGGCTCCGGCCTCACGTGGGTTCTGGTTTGTTGAGGTCAGCTCAACCTCCTGGGAGCAGCTGGACCATCTCTGCATCTTCGAGGATGACGGAGTGTGGAGTGGGGCGTGGCCCTCAGAGTCTTCAGACCAGAGCTGCAGTTTCCAACCCTCCTCACTCTCCGCTTCTCTAAGTAGGTTCCAGGTACAAGGCAACTGAGGCATTTGGTGCTGGGGTGTGGTCAGGCCCTGACTGAGGCAGGCGTGGGCAGCTCCTCTGTGCACCAGGTGGGCACTGGAGCTGCGATGTGGCAGAGCAGGTGCGGCATGGTGTGGCCCCACCTTGTGCAACCTGGTGACTGCCACATATGACTTCTGTACCCTGGATGCCTCCCCAGGACGGCTGCCGGGTGCAGGGCTGTTTGGCCCAGCTCACCTTGCAGGCCCAGGCCACAAGCCTAGGAGGAGATCCAGGAAGGGCTCCTGCTGATGAATCACCACCAGGTGCAGTGCCAGGTCCCCCTCCTCCATGATGTAGCTGAAGACAAGGGGCACCCATGACAGCCCCCAGCTGCCCAGTGCCAGTTCTCAGGGGCACTGAGTCTGGACCCAGAGAGTCCAGGCAGTGTCACACCATTCATCCACACCCTCAGCTTTCCCCAGGCATGCTACCTGCCTTGGCCCCGCTGTAAGTCTTCTTTTGGACTGGTGGTCTCACTGAGGAGGGTGCCTAGGGAAGTGGGGAGGACCAGTGTCTCAGTTTCCTAAGGCTGCCATAACAAACTGCCACAAACTGGGTGGCCTGAAACAACACAAAGTTATTCTCTTACAGTTCCGGAGGCCTGCTATGGACTGAATTGTGTGTCCCTCCCGCAAATTGGTATGTCAAAGCCCTAACCCCCAGTGTGATGATATTTGAAGATGGGGCTTTGGGGAGTTCAGGTTTAGACGAGGGCATGAAAATGGGGCCCTCATAATGGGATTAGTGCCCTTTTAAGGAGAGACACCAGAGCGCTTGCTGTCTGTCATTCTCTCTGCCGTGTGAGGCCACAGTGAAAAGGCAGCAGTTGGCAAGCCAGGAGGAAGGCCCTCACCAGAACCCAACCATGCCGGCACCCTGAGCTCAGACTTGCAATCTCCAGAACCGTGATAAAATTAATTTCTGTTGTTTAAGCCACCCAGTCTGTTGTGCCTTGTTAGGACAGCCGACGCTAAGCCAAGGCCAGAAGTCCAAAATCAAGGTGTTGACAGGCTGGTTCCCTCTGGAGGCTCTGAGGGGGAATGGCCTCCACGCCTCACTCCTAGCTTGTAGTGGCTGCCGTAACCTGTGTCGTTCTGCGGCTTGTGGCAGCATAACTACAATCTCTGTGTCTGTCTTCAATAACCTTCCCCTCTGCCTGTGTTACCTCCTTTTATGTCTCATAAAAACACCTGTCATTGGATTTAGGGTGGGCCTAAAAGATGATCTGATCACAAGATCCTCAACTCGGTTACATCTACAAAGACCCTATTTCTAAAGAATGTCACATTCACAGGTAGCAGAGGTTAGGACCTTTTGGGACCCCTGTTCAACCCACGACAAGCACTAACCAAGAAGCCATGTGGGAGAGAGTGGACATGAGCAAACGAGAGATCCTTCCAAGAAGCCCCAGAGGGAGCCAGGAGTGGAGAGAGCATGCTGAGCTCAGCTCCTGCAATCTCTCAAACCAGACTCAGAATATCACCCCTGCACCCTCAGCCCACCACCCCTCCCTGACCCCAACCTAGAGAGAATGAAGCAGCTGAGGGCTTCCCTGGTGGCGCAGTGGTTGAGAGTCCGCCTGCCGATGCAGGGGACACGGGTTCGTGCCCCAGCCCAGGAAGATCCCACGTGCTGCGGAGCGGCTGGGCCCATGAGCCTGATGGGCCCATGGCCACTCAGCGGCCCATGGCCGCTGAGCCTGCGCATCCGGAGCCTGTGCTCCGCAATGGGAGAGGCCACAACGGTGAGAGGCCCGCGTACCGCAAAAAAAAAAAAAAAAAAAAAAAAAAGGCAGCTGAGCCAACTCATGGTTTCCTCTTCCCTCTGTGGCCGGAGGATAGCCCAGTGGTCATCTCAAATGCCCAGGGAGAGAGCTGAGCCTGTAACCTCCAGCCTCTCTCCACCCCCAAAGTGTCAAGATGCCAGCACCTGGAGGAGCTTTATAAACACACAGGAAGCACTGGGAAGAGGCCCTGCCAGAGGCCAGAGCCCTAAATCAGGTCAGTGCCACCTACGGGGCCAGGAGCGCCAGGACTCCTCTGGCCAGGGCAGGCCTGGTGGCAGAGCCTCCTTCTGACGGCCTTTGGCAGCTCAGTCAGCAAGAGGCACAAGACCTGATGCAGGGCAGGGAGGCCCATTGGTGAAAGGAGGGAGGCTGCAGGCTTCAATGATAATCCTTTTCGTGGGCATGAAGCTTTACAGCCCACAAAACAGTCTCACTTCTTCTATCCACTCAGTCCTCACCGTACCCTGCGGGTAGAGGTTGCTGTTATCATTGTTCGCATTGGACACGTGAGAAAACTGAGGCTCAGGGAGGAGAGTGTCAGAAGGGTCTCAGCAAATAAAAAGCTGCTGAGCTGCTGCACAGCAATGGAAACCATCAACAAAATGAAAAGGCCGCCCACTGAATTGGAGAAAACATGTGCAAATCGTGTGTCTGAAAAGGGGGTAATATCCCCAAAATATAAAGAGCTCATATAACTCAATAGCAAAAAACAATCTGATTTTAAAATGGGCAGAGGACCTGAATAGACATTTTTCCAAAGAAGCCATACTGACGGTCAACAGGAAAAGATGCTCAATCACTAATCATCAGGGAAATGCGAATCAAAACCACAGTGAGGCATCACCTCACACCTGTCAGAATGGCTATCGTCAAAAAGACAAGAAATAACAAGTATTAGAGAGAAGGTGGAGAAAAGGGCACCCTCCTACACTGTTGGTGGGAATGTTGGTGCAGCCACTATGGAGAACAGTATTTTAAAAACTAAAAATAGAGTTGCCATATGATTAAGCAATCCCACTCTTGGGCATATATCCAGAAAAAACTATAATTCAAAAAGATACATGTACCCCAATGTTCACAGCAGCACTATTTACAATAGTCAAAACATGGAAGCAACCTGTGTCCATCAACAGATGAATGGATAAAGAAGATGTGGTATATATATAATAGAATATTACTCAGCCATAAAAAAGAATGAAATATTGCCATTTGCAGCAATCTGGATGGACCTAGAGATTATCATACTGAGAGAAGTAAGCCAGACAGAGAAAGACAAATATCATGTAATATCACTTCTGTGTGGAAGCTAAAAAATGATACAAATGAATTTATTTACAAAACAGAAACAGACTCACAGGCACAGAAAACAAACTTATGGTTACCAAAGGGGAAAGGGGAGGGAGAGGGATAAATTGAGAGTATGGGATTAACAGATACAAACTACTATACTAAACTACTACATGTAAAATAGGTAAATAAAATAAACAGTAAAAAGATTTACTGTATAGCACAGGGAACTATATTCAGTATCTTGTAGTAACCTATAATGGAAAAGAATCTAAAATATATATATATTTATATATATATACACACACACACACATATATATATAACTGACTCACTTTACTGTACACCTGAAACTAACACCATATTGTACATCAACTATACTTCAATTAAAGAAAAAAGAGAAGAAATAACAAGTGCTAGAGAGAATGAGGAAAAAAGGGGCCCCTCATGCACTGCTGGTGGGAATGTAAATTGACACAGTCACTATGGAAAACAGTATGGGGGATCCTCAAAAAATTAAAAATAGAACTAACCTATGATCCAGCAGTTCCACTTTTGGAATTTATGCAAATAAATCAAAAACACTAACTCAAAAAGATATATGCACCCCAACATTCACTGCAGCATTATTTACAATAGCCAAGATATGGAAACAACCTACATATCCATCAATGGTTGAATGAATAAAGAAAATATCACACAGGGGCTTCCGTGGTGGCACAGTGGTTGAGAGTCTGCCTGCTAATGCAGGGGACACGGGTTCGAGCCCTGGTCTGGGAGGATCCCGCATGTCACGGAGCAACTAGGCCCGTGAGCCACAACTACTGAGCCTGTGTGTCTGGAGCCTGTGCTCCGCAACAAGAGAGGCCGCGATAGTGAGAGGCCCGCGCACCGTGATGAAGAGTGGCCCCCGCTTGGCACAACTAGAGAAAGCCCTCGCACAGAAACGAAGGCCCAACACAGCAAAAATAAATTAATTAATTAATAAACTCCTACCCCCAACATCTTTAAAAAAAAAAAAAAAGAAAAGAAAATATCACACACACAGAAGAATATTATTCAGCCATAAAAAGGAACGAAATCTTGCCATTTGAGATAATATGGATGGCCCTTGAGGGCATTCTGCTAAGTGAAATCAGTCAGACAGAGAAAGGCAAATATTGAATGATTTCATTTATATATGGAATCATAAAAATAATAATAATTTATAATAAAAACCCAAAACCAAGCTCATAGATTCAGAGAACAGATTGGTGGTTGCCAGAGGTGAGGACTGGAGGGGAGGGGGACAAAATGGGTGAAGGGAGACAAAAGATACAAACTTCCAGCTATAAAATAAATAAGTCAGGGATGCAATGTACAGCATGGTGACTAGAGTTAATAATACTATACTGCATTTTTTTTTTTTTTCAGTACACGGGCCTCTCACTGTTGCGGCCTCTCCCGTTGAGGAGCACAGGCTCCGGACGCGCAGGCTCAGCGGCCATGGCTCACGGGCCCAGCTGCTCCGCAGCAGGTGGGATCCTCCCGGACCGGGGCACGAACCCATATCCCGTGTATCGGTAGGCAGACTCTCAACCACTGCGCCACCAGGGAAGCTGATATTCTAATGCCCAATATGGTGGTATTAGGGAGTCAGGCCTTTGGGAGGTACTTAGTCATGAGGGCGGAGCTCCCATGAACGAGATTAAGAGGCCCTTGTTCAAGACGCAGCTTACTAGCCCTTTCCACCAGGTGAGGACACAGCGATAAGTCTGTAGTCAGCAACTCTAAAAAGGATCCTCACCAGAACCCAACCATGCTGGCACCCTGATCTGGGACTTCCAGCCTCCAGAACTGTGAGAAATAAATTTCTGTTGTTCACCCAGTCTATGGTATTCTGTTATAGCAGCCCAAACAGACTAAGACTACTATCCTTGTCAATTTTCTGTAAATCTAAAATTATTCCCTTAGAAATATTTTATTAAAAAGCAGAGCTGGGAAGGGAAGGGAGGAAAAAGGAAAAGCCAGAAACGGTACTTGACTTCTTTCAACTCAAGTTCAGGATCCTTTCCACATTCTTCTGCAGTTGCTATTGATAAGGATGTGAAGAAATGGAAACCCTTGTGCATTGGTATCGAGAATGTAAAATGGTGCAGCCACTATGGTAAACAGTTTGGTGGTCCCCCAAAAAGCAAATCAGAATTACCATATGATCCAGCAATTTGACTTGACGGTATAAACCCAAAGGAATTGAAAGCAGGAACTCGAACAGATACTTGTACGCCAATGTTCAGAGCAGTGTTATCCACGATGGTCAAAAGGTGGAAACAAGCCAAGTGTCCGTCAGTGGATGCACGGATAAACAAAATGTGATGCACATATGCAATGGAATAGTGTTCAGCCTTAAAAAGGTATGAAATTCTGACACATGCTATAACGGAGATAAACCTTGAAAACATTATGCTAAGTGAAATAAGCCAGATGCAAAAGGACAAGTATTATATGACGGCCCTTAAATGAGATACCTAGAGTAGTCAAATTCATAGAGACAGAAAGTAGAATATGGTTACCAGGGGCTGGGGGAGGGGCAGGGTATTGCTTAATGGGGTACAGAATTTCAGTTTGGGATGATGAAAATGTTCTGGAAATAGAGAGTGGTGATGGTTGGACAACCTTGTGAACATACTGATGCTGCTGAATTGTATACTAAAAGATGCTTAAAATGATTAATTTTATGCTATGTGTATTTTACCACAATAAAAAGTATTGTTTTTTAAAATCACCAACTGCTCCTTTCTTACCCTTGAAAATAGTCCCTTGAGTGAGGGTTGGGTGAAAGTGAGGCCCAGATAGAGACTGCTTTCCTCTGGGGGAAGATGAATCCTATCCTTAAGGGGCCTGGCTCCCTCCTCCAACCAGGCCCCAACATATCTTCCCTCAGGAAGTCACTCGGAAAGGTAGAGCAGAGAAATTGTCCCACTTTAGATTTAAAACCACTTTGGGGCAAGTGGCCCACCCACCAGCCAGGGAGCTCATAGGAGCAGAGTGAGGAGGGGTCTCCTGTCTCTCTCTAGCCCTGGGTACCTCTTCCCCAAGCCTTTCTTGTCCTTCTATCAGCTGGGAAAGGCCCTGTTAAGGTACTTTGCAAGAGTAGACGTTTTAGCCAGAAAAATAAACCTCTTCAACAATCTTTATTTTTTGAACATCAACTGAACGTAGTGTTTCTAAGTCTGTGTTTCCATTCACCTTTCTATAGCCCTTTGCTATATATCACTTATCACTTTATTTTCTTGTATACCTATCTGATGTCAACTCCTAGCTTGGAATCTTCCCGAAAAGCAAAGATTTCATTTTATTTCTGTTTATATTCTCAGATATTAGTCAGGTAGGCGCTCAAAAATAAAAAATAAAAAGTACTGAATAAATGACGAAAGAAGCAAATGGGTGGTGAGTCAAGCAAATTAAATTGTGTTTAGATCCTCCTGTTTTCTCATTGACATCCTACCTTGGTGTCATTGGTCCAGACAAATGCCTATGGCTTCAGCTGTGTCAGCTGAATGTCTCATATGTCGTGCTTGTTAACATGATCACTATAAGAGGCTTTCAACCTGAGAATATGCATAATTCTAGGAAAAGCAGGTCAGGGAGCACTTCTTACACATCTAGGATGCCTACTCCCACTGTGACTCACATGCACAGATCTCCCCCTTTTATAAAGACTCCTCTAAAGGCCTTTGCCTCCAGAAAACCTTCCCTACCACTGGCTGCTCCTTTTGATTCTCCTTATCCCACATATTGGGCCTGATGACCTCCTGTGATGTTTGCTTCACTAGTTACTCTATAGATGTAAATCATCTGTCTTCAACAAGACTGTCCCTACCTGAAGAAAGCAGCTGGGCTCCTGCTACCCATGTTTCCTACGGGACCTTGGGCAAGCCGCATAACCCTTCTGAGTCTCGGTGTAAGAAACGTGGAGAGTGACGTCCTCCAGAACGCTGGGGAAGGTGCCGATGACACTGCAGATGCTCCTTAAACAATACGCTCCAGAGCAAAGATTATGTCTTAAAGTGCTTTATATCCTCCACCGAGCCCAGGTAAGGTTGAGTATCTATTATGTGTCCATAACTATTTGTTGAATTGAATTTTTCTCCATTACATTTTTGTAATTGAGATATAATTCGCATACCATAAAATTCACTATTTGAAAGTACACAATTCAGTGGTTTTTAGTGTACAAGGCTATGCAACAATCACTATATAATTCCAGAACATTTTCATCACTCCATCTCCGTTACATTTTTTAAAGCTTTGTTTGGCTTTTAATGAACAACGTACACTTTGACTACATCTCAGTCAATATAATTATTCTATTTTATAATCACTAATAGTATTTACTGTATGTCAGACACTGTTCTGCACATTTTATAAACCCTATGTGGGAAGATTCATATCAGCATCGGCATCATCCCATGTTACTGAATAAGAAACTGAGACACGGAAAGGACAGGAATCTTACTCAAGAACACACAGCTAGAAGAAGCTGAGCTGTAATTTGAACCTAAGATGCCTGAGTCCATGCTCCTCACCACACCTGCTACCTCTTTTTTTTTTTTTTTTTTTAGCGGTACGCGGGCCTCTTACTGTTGTGGCCTCTCCCGTTGCGGAGCACAGGCTCCGGATGCACAGGCTCAGCGGCCATGGCTCACGGGCCCAGCCACTCCGTGGCATGTGGGATCTTCCTGGATTGGGGCATGAACCCGTGTCCCCTGCATCGGCAGGCGGACTCTCAACCACTGCGCCACCAGGGAAGCCCCCCTGCTACCTCTTGACTGAAGCATTAAGATTTAACAACCAATCAACCAGAAATAAGCAAACACGTAACCCTTAAGCATTAAGAGCCCATTTTCTTCCTCCTTTATTTATTTATCAGTTACGCTTGGCTGTGATTTTTTTTCTAAACGTGAATGAAGAGCCCACCACTGGCCCTGGGCTAGGCTTTGTAAGTGACATAAAAATCAAGAAGCCCTGGTCCTTGCCCTTCAAGTGTGAAGAGCATGGAACAACAGTACAGATAGAAGGTGATGTACAAACACGGGCATTCAGACATGGGAGAGTGTGGCCACTGGTGACAGCAGAAATCTGGGACTTACAGTTCCAAAAAGAATCATAAATAATGAAATAGTTCTGGGAAGACCAGAGGGATTGTTTTCTTTCTTTAAGATGAAATTCAGATTTCTTTACATAGGTTGAATTTGCTCATGAATTGGGCAAATATTCTTTCACTTTAAACTCTTTCTATTATTTCATTCGCAGGTGACTAAAAACACATTGCTCTCCTTTTACCTTAATAATGCTACCTCCTACATTTAAATTTTCTATACACTGTCATTTATAGGGGCTCTTTTTAGATAGCAGCACACACTTTGACAGAAACGATGTCACTGAAAAATAGTATGTAGATGTGATTTGGGGAATTCAAATGTTTTTTTTTTCCTAAATGTACAGTACTAGGAACAAAAACACAAACAACCCAATCCACAAATGGGCAGAAGACCTAAACAGACATTTCTCCAAAGACGACATACAGACTGCCAACAAACACATGAAAGGATGCTCAACATCACTAATCATTAGAGAAATGCAAATCAAAACTACGATGACATATCATCTCACACCAGTCAGAATGGCCATCATCAAAAAATCTAGAAACAATAAATGCTGGAGAGGGTGTGGAGAAAAGGGAACCCTCTTGCACTGTTGGTGGGAATGTAAATTGATACAGCCACTGTGGAGAACAGTATGGAGGTTCCTTAAAAAACTACAAATAGAACTACCATATGACCCAGCAATCCCACTACTGGGCATATACCCAGAGAAAACCATAATTCAAAAAGAGTCATGTACCAAAATGTTCATTGCAGCTCTATTTACAATAGCCCAGAGATGGAAACAACCTAAGTGTCCATCATCGGATGAATGGATAAAGAAGACGTGGCACATATACACAATGGAATATTATTCAACCATAAAAAGAAATGAAATTGAGCTATTTGTAATGAGGTGGATAGACCTAGAGTCTGTCATACAGAGTGAAGTAAGTCAGAAAGAGAAAGACAAATACCATATGCTAACACATATATATGGAATTTAAGGGAAAAAATGTCATGAAGAACCTAGGGGTTAGACAGGAATAAAGACACAGACCTACTAGAGAATGGACTTGAGGATACAGGGAGGGGAAAGGGTAAGCTGTGACAAAGCGAGAGGCATGGACATATATACACTACCAAACGTAAGGTAGATAAGTAGTGGGAAGCAGCCACATAGCACAGGGAGATCAGCTCGGTGCTTTGTGACCGCCTGGAGGGGTGGGATAGGGAGGGTGGGAGGGAGGGAGACGCAAGAGGGAAGACATATGGGAACATATGTATATGTATAACTGATTCACTTTGTTATAAAGCAGAAACTAACACACCATTGTAAACAAATTATACTCCAATAAAGACGTAAAAAATAAACAAATGTACAGTACTAGGAAGCTTGCTATTGGAAAAATTCTGTAAAGCATCCGTTAGTAAATTAAGAAATCCTTTGAAATCATATACACAATTATTTGCTAATTTTCCCCCAAACTCTGATTTATTATAAATATCAGGTGTTCTTATTCAAGACACACCTGAATTTTGGCTACTTCATAATCTACACTTTGTAGCTCCTTGCAAAAGAAATTGCACATCCTAAGTTCAAAGGTCTGGACTAAACTAAGATCCCTCCTAGACGTTGATCCTCATGAAACCTTGGGCACGTAGAAGTGACTGTTATCTCAGATTTGTTGCCCACATATGAGGTCCTAAAGCATTTTTATAAGCAAAGCTCCCATACTGGGAAACCCTGGATTATTTAGGGCTCTGAAGAACAGTCCGCCTGGTCTAAGGTATTTGTTTATAAAACTTTTAAAATATATTTTTAAATATTTTTAATGTATTTTTTCCTACTAATCATGTAACAGGAGAAATTCTTTTCAGAAAATAATGCACCATCGATAATAACTTTATTGTATTGATAGGAAATTTGGGGTTGGTGGGCTACTTGGTGGGAGGGTAGTTAAGCGGCACAATATATTACACTGTAATTTGAGAAAAAATGGGCAAACCTAGAGAAATACTGCTATTTTAGTTAAGTAAGCTGGGCAGCAGCTCCCTCTTGTGCTGAAAAGTAAGTACTGCAGCCACTGAATTGAAATGGGAGAAAGCATCCCTTAGTAGATACACATAAAACTTGCTTAAACTAAGAGCTTTCCCCAAATGCTCTAAGCCCAAGAAAAACATAGTGTTTAGTAACTCTTTATTTAAACTAGCACATATATCACCAGTAATACTTATTTAATGAATCCTTCAAACATTTATTGAGCACTTACTGGGTACAGGGATCTAGGTACACGCGGGTGATTACACAGTTGCAGCTCCCACATTGCTCACATAGTTTGGTGCATCTAGATGTCACCTTTCTCATAATGCTTTTGCTGGTCCCCTGTCAACTGTGACCTCTGCCTCCTCTGAACTGTTCCCCTTTTCCCCACCCCACTCCCCCGAGACTGAGTCATCTCATGCCTTTCCCCCACTGTCCTCCCTTTACCACAGCTGGTCATTTTCTTATCACCCTACTGGGTTGTAAACTCTTGGAAGGCAGAAGTCACATCTGATCCACTCCTAGTTTTCCCACAGCCCCTCATTCCACGTTTGTCCAGTTAGGATTCAAATGTATATTTGTTCAATTTAACAAAATTACAAAGCAGTAGGGCTAATTAAATTTAGAATCCGGTGGAGAATGTATTTCACCGGCTTTGTACACGTAACTCTCCAACACGGCAACATTTTGCTGCCAAAATGCATGTTGAATTTCTCATCAGTTTCTGTGGTATAATAAGGACACCAGTGGAAGGTTAGATTTATTCTGCCCTAGAATCCATGATGTCGGAAAGAGTCTGCTCCGTCACCTCCCTGCCTGTCATGAAAGGATGCTGCAGTGCAGAGGTGTGCCTGTGAGTGCCACGTCGGGTACCTGAATGTGAATGCTTGCTCTGGCCCAGTCACCTGGGGCGCCAAGGTCCTAGCTCAGTGTTGCCCAGACTTCTGAATTTCAAGTGTAAGCATAAAATATTTTAAAGAAATTGTTTTCAGGGACTGACATGAGTCTGCTAACATCTTATATTGCTAACTATGAACAGTTTTAAAATCATCATTTATTATGACCTTCATTTTATGGGGAAAAAAAGAACTTTTAACACCAAAAATTAGGAAGGGCACAATCTCAGAATAAAGAAGTTCTTTTTTTTCCCTGTTGAATACATTTAACTCTAGTTCTGGACCGCACATGGGAATCCAAATATTGGAGAGAGAAAGCGGAGGGCAGACGCGAGGGAACACACCTGACACCCATCTTCTGCCCACGTTTCTCCTAACTGGCTTCATAGTTTCTTTTCATTGGATAATCCTCTCACTCAGGTTTGCCTTGTTGTGTGTGAGAATGAGCAAGAAGCCACATCCCTGGGGAACAGGAGCTAAAGTGGAAACCAGCTGATGCTGAAGCCCGAGTGAGGGGACTGTCAAATGAAAAACTCTGAATCCGATAGAGGAGAAAGGCGGGTGGAAGGTGGGAGCCAGGTGATTGCCTTCGGTGCCACCCTCCACTTCTCTCCAATGTCTTGGTCCCAGTGTGTGGTTTGGTTGGCTGGATTGTAGGGGAGCATGCGGACGGCCTCGTGTGGGTTATGGGGAGGAAGGGGAAAGAGAGAAGGAATTGACCCCAATTGCGGGGAGCAAACTTGTCTCCTGACTGCGAGGTAAACAGCCGAGTAAGAGCCTGCAGCTGTCTTGTGCTCTGCTTTCTAGAAAGGCTTTTCAAATAGCCTCTTCTACTGCGTCACCTCCATACGACCAAGCCGTCTGATCTCAGGAAGGGACTGGTGGTGGAATTCTCTCCCTCCCACTCCAGGACTCAGATTAGAAAGGGGAAAGGCTCTCAGTTGCTCCTCTCACAACCAGAAAAAGGGGATGCGTGCGTGCGTGCGTGCGTGTGTGTGTGTGCAGGGGCTTAACCCAGACTGAATGTCTGTGGGCAGTAGTGAGAAAGAAACCTATAGCTTGCATCCCTCGCATCACTCCTTAAATTGCCTTAAATATACCACCCCCTCCCAAAAAGGGGGAGCCCATCAGTGAAGGGCCAAAGGGGCTGATGGCCCACCGAGACAACGCCCCAGCCAAGAGGATAGTCTTCCCAGGGCTATTCTGCAAAAATGACAGCCTCGGTGCTCACATTAGTCCTGGCTCTGCAGAGTCTAGGGGGAGCCCCGCCACCAACAAGCAGGTGTCCCTCTGAGTCAGACAGGACCACTGCGGAGCCCTGGCCTTGCCGGTGGACACCTCTTCCCAGACCCACTCCTGCCCGCAGCACAGCCCCAGGACTGATTCTCACATGCGCCTGCAGCACTCAGTGTGTAAGACCATGGTTCATCTCCCTCCTTCTCTTACCGTCTTTTCTCACACCAACAGGAGAGAGAAAGCTCTCAAATCACCTTTAAGGTAAAAAAGAGAGCAAATGAAGAAAAAGCCCTGCTAATCTTCTCTGCATATTCTGAGTAAATAACATACCGAAAATGTCACGGTTGAAATAGACAACACCTGAAACTACACCAGTTACCAGTAACCATCCTCCTGCCTTCAGGGCATGGGAAGTACAACTCATCACCTCACGCTGAGCTTTCCAAACTCCTCTTTATCTTTTCCCCAGAGGGCTCGTTCTGTCCTTAATCTCTTAAAGCTCCACGCCCTGAAAGGGTCTAGCGTTGTCTCCATTTGTTCCTCAGGAAATCTTGGTCATCTTCCCTCCAGTTTCTCTGGACCTTCCATCACCTTCCACCATTGCCCTCACCCTCATTTGGTTTCTCTTCCCCCTTCTCCTAAAGCCGGCTCCAAAATAACCCCAGTGACTGCTGGGAGAAAAGAACCAATGCAACAGTTTGTTTCTAAGAAGCAATCCCTCTTCATGGCATTGGCTGTAACAGAGTTTTACTTCTATAACTTAAGTCCCTGTGACCTAAGGCTCTTAAACAAGAGTTGCCAGATAAGGTACAGTACAATCAGTTAAATTTGAATTTCAGATAAACAACTAACTTTTTATTATAAGTATATTCCATGCAGTATTTCAGACCCTGTGTTATGATGTGATTTCTTTCATGTCATGATTCCTACTCATCTGGTGTGAAACTCATAGGATTTAAGCTGTGTTAAGTAATTCAAGATGGAATTGCAGTGGCCAACACGAACTTCCATATTAGTTGTTTTGGAACATCCAGTATAGGACTGTGGTGTCTTCGTGTGATAAATTGTTACTTTAGATAAGGAAATTGTTTGGTAATGTCCTCGGAAAAACTTCACTGGAACAGGAGGAGCAACTGATAGAGACAAGACCCCCTGGGGCGCAGTCTCATTCGCTTCTGACAGACTCCTTAACATGGGACCCCTGAGTCCAGTGACTTGAAGGCTCTTCGCTGGAGAACCCAGCTCCACACTGCTGAGACCTGATCCAGGGACACCGGAGGCCCTGTCAAAGCAGAGGGGGACTTTCTTTTTTTTTTTTTGCGGTACGCGGGCCTCTCACTGCTGTGGCCTCTCCCATTGCGGAGCACAGGCTCCGGACGCGCAGGCACAGCGGCCATGGCTCACGGGCCCAGCCGCTCCGTGGCATGTGGGATCTTCCCGGACCGGGGCACGAACCCGCGTCCCCTGCATCGGCAGGCGGACTCTCAACCACTGCGCCACCAGGGAAGCCCCCAGAAGGTGACTTTCTATTCACGCTTGTCGCAAGACCTGTTGCCGGACCAGAGACCACTGCCTGTGTCAGACGCCTCCTTCCCAAACTTCTCCTGGGACTGGTTTATTACCCACCCTCTTTTCCTCCCTACTTTGACTAACCTGTGTTTCATGCTAATTGTGTGCAATAATCCCAGTGATTCATGAATTGAATCTTGGCTACATTTACTTTATCACTAACCCCTTAATTTTCACCTTACTGCTGGGCCCTGTGACACAACATTTCTCCGCTAATCTGGCAATCCTGTCTTAAGTAGATGTAACAATATAAATGACCTACCACTCACTGAGCACCTAGCATGTGCCCTTTAATTAAGGAGACCACATGTGCCACTTTGTCGGGGACAGTGCCGCTAGGCGGGCTCCTGTGGAATTACTAATAATGCCCCGTTCACGCTCTCAAGTGTTTCACTTTGGATCCTTATAAAGTATGTTCCATTTTCATTCCCATGACAATGCTACACAAGGACGTTTTATTACCTTCATTTTGCAGACAAAATTGATTTTCAGGAGAAAGAAATAATTAGCCTAACGTCATGCGGGAAGCAAGGAAGTAGCAGTGCCAGGATTATGGCCCAGCCTGCCTGCCCACTCAAGGCCCTTCTCTGGGCAGACGCAGCCCCTCTTCGGAGGAAGGCCGTGGAGCTGGTGAAGAAGTCCCAACTTCCACAGGGCTTACTCCCTTAGTCCCTTCTGGACTTGGAATCAAAACTGTGCCCACCTACAGAAGATCTAAGTAGACATTTCTCCAAAGAATACATACAGATGGCCAACAGGCACATGAAAAGGTGCTCAACATCGCTAATCATTAGAGAAGTGCAAATCAAAACCACAATGAGGCATCACTTCACACTAGTCAGAATGGCCATCATCAAAAAGACGACAGATCATAAATGCTGGAGAGGGTGTGGGAAACGGGAACCCTCCTACACTGTTGGTGGGAATGTAAATTGATACAGCCACTATGGAGAACAGTATGAAGGTTCCTTAAAAAACTAAAAATAGAGCTACCATATTATACAGCAATCCCACTCCTCAGCATATATCGGAAAAAACCTCTAATTTGGAAAGATACATGCATCCCAATGTTCATAGCAGCACTATTTACAATAGCCAAGACATGGAAGCAACCTAAGTGTCCATCGACAGATGAATGGATAAAGAAGATGTGGTACGTGTGTGTGTGTGTGCGCGTGCGTGTGTGTATATATATATATATGAAACCCCGTTTACAATCTCAGACAGGGTCTGTGGGTCAACTTTCTTCGTAGCCACAGGCTTCCATGGATTACACTGGAATCCACCTTTCTTATCGTTTCCTGCGCCAACTAAAATTCCACTTCACATCCAACCACCACTCGGCTTCAAAGCTGCTGCTTGATACTGACATTTTGTAGACGTTGTATGACTATTTCTTTACGTATCTATTTATTGATGAGGCTCATAGGCCTTTTCGTATTAATTAGTACAACTGACTTCCAATCAGTTAGTTTCGGTACACCTCGGAAAAAGAACAATAAACCTAATACTGACCCTATTAACAAACACAATACTAGCCTCATTACTCCTACTTATTGCCTTCTGACTTCCTCAACGAAACATCTACGCAGAAAAAAACAAGCCCCTATGAATGAGGATTTGACCCTATAGGATCCGCCCACCTACCCTTTTCTATAAAATTCTTCCTAGTAGCAATCACCTTCCTTCTCTTCGACCTAGAAATTGCCCTCCTACTACCCCTCCCCTGAGCAACCCAAACAAACAACCTAGAAACAATACTTATCATAATCCTGTTTCTAATTTCAGTACTAGCACCCAGCCTGGCCTACGAGTGAACTCAAAAGGGCTTGGAGTGGGCTGAACATGGTATTTAGTTTAAAATAAAACACGTGATGTCGACTCATTAGATTGTGATTAAACTCATAACTACCAAGTGTCTCTAGTACATATAAACATTACAATAACCTTCACCATACCCATTATAGGTTTACTAATATACCGATCCCATCTAATATCCTCACTACTTTGTTTACAAGGTATAATATTATCACTGTTTATCCTAGCAGCCCTAACAATCTTTTTTTTAATTTATTTTTTATTAATTATTTATTTTTAGCTGTGTTGGGTCTTCGTTTCTGTGCGAGGGCTTTCTCCAGTTGCGGTGAGTGGGGGCCACTCTTCATCGCGGTGCGCAGGCCTCTCACTGTCACAGCCTCTCCCGTTGCAGAGCACAGGCTCCAGACGCGCAGGCTCAGTAGTTGAGCCTGTAGCCTCAGTAGGCCTCATGGGCCTAGCCGCTCCGCGGCATGTGGGATCTTCCCGGACCAGGGCTTGAACCCGTGTCCCCTGCATTGGCAGGCAGATTCTTAACCACTGCGCCACCAGGGAAGCCCCTCTAACAATTTTAAACTCGCACTTCACCTTAGCCAGCATAATACCAATCATCCTACTGGTATTTGCAGCCTGCGAAGCAGCTCTCAGATTAGCCTTATTAGTAATAGTATCGAATACATATGGGACCGATTATGTACAAAACCTCAACCTTCTCCAATGCTAAAAACTTATCATCTCCACAATCATACTAATACCCGCAACCTGGCTATCAAAAACAACATGATCTGAATCAACTCACAACCCACAGCCTATTAATTAGCTTCACAAGCCTACTTCTTCTTAATCAGTTCAACAATAGCCTCAACTATTCAATAACATTCTTCTCCGACTCCCTTTCCACACCACTACTAATCCTAACAGTATGACTCCTCCCCCAATCTTAATGGCCAGCCGATCCCACCTACTCAAAGAACGACTAATCCGAAAAAAACTTTACCTCCCAATACTAATCACGTTACAAACACTTCTAACCATAACATTTACGCCACAGAACTAATCCTAGTTTACATTATACTTGAAGCCACACTACTCCTCACCCTTATTATCCTTACCTGCTGAGGTAACCAAACAGAACGACTTAATGCAGGACTCTACTTTCTATTCTATACACTAACTGGATCACTTCCATTCCTAGTGGCATTAACATATTTACAAAACATTGTAGGCTCCTTAAATTTCCTATTACTCCAATATTGAACCCAACCACTACCCATCTCCTGGTCCAACGTCTTTATGTGATTAGCCTGCATGATAGCATTTATAGTAAAAATGACCCTCTGCAGCCTCCACCTTGGACTACCCAAAGCACACGTAGAAGCCCCTATCACAGGCTCCCTAGTCCTTGCAGCCGTACCACTAAAGCTCGGGGGTTATGGCATGCTGCAAATCACATCAGTACTTAACCCTCTAACAAAATATATAGCATACTCTTTCCTTATGCTTTCCTTATGAGGAATAATCATAACTAGCTCTATCTGCCTACATCCCACAGACCTAAAATCACTCATCGCCTACTCCTCAGTCAGCCACATAGCACTCGTTATCGCAGCTATCCTTATTCAAACCCCTTGAAGTTATAGAGGGGCTACCGCCCTAATGATTGCTCTTGGCCTCACATCATCTATGTTGTTTTGCCTAGCAAACTCAAATTACGAGCGAATTCATAGTCAACCATAATCTTGGCCCGAGGCCTGCAAATTCTTCTCCCACTGGTAGCCACTTGATGACTACTAGCAAGCCTAACAAACCTCACCCTACCCCCTACCGTTAACCTAATCGGAGAACCGTTCAGTCATGTCAACTTTCTCATGATCAAATCTCACTATTATCCTAATAGGAACCAATATTGTAATTACAACCCTGTACTCCATGTATATACTAATCATAACACAACGAGGCAAACATACACACCATGTCAATAACATTATACCCTTCTTCACATGAGAACATGCTCTTATAACCCTACATATCTTTCCACTTCTACTCCTATCACTAAACCCCAAGATCATCTTGGTCCCCTGTACTGTAGATATAGTTTAAAAAACACACTAGATTGTGAATCTAGCAACAGAAGACTAAGACTTCTTATTTACCAAAAAAGTATTGCAAGAACTGCTAATTCATGTCCCCATACCTAATAGTATGGTTTTTTCAAACTTCTAAAGGACAGTAGTTATCTATTGGTCTTAGGAACCAAAGAATTGGTGCAACTCCAAATAAAATAAACCTATTCTCTTCTTTTGCCCTCATTACATTACTAATACTAATTATTCCAATCATGATAACTAGCACGAACTTCTACAAAAATAACAAATACCCATGATATGTAAAAAATACTGTCTCCTGTGCTTTCATTACTAGTCTAATCCCAACAATAATCTTCCTTCACACAGGCCAAGAAATATTCATCTCAAACTGACAGTGCATTACCATCCAAACCCTCAAACTAATACTCAGCTTCGAAATAGACTATTTCTCAATCATAGTCGTACCATTGTTCATCACATGGTCCATGATAGAATTCTCAATGTGATACATACACTCTGACCCTTGTATCAACCAACTCTTCAAATATTTACTCCTCTTGCTTATCACTGTGCTAATCTTTGTTACAGCCAACAACCTCTTCCAACTTTTTATTGGATGAGAAGGAGTAGGAATCATATCTTTCCTGCTTATCGGATGATGGCTCAGGCGAGCAGACGCAAACACAGCTGCTCTTCAAGCAATTTTATATAACCTCATGGGAGACGGCGGATTCATCGTATCAATGGCATGATTTTTATCTAACACAAACGCATGAGACCTACAACAAATGTTCATGCTCAACCAAAACGCTTTAAACTTACCCCACACGGGACTCGTACCAGCCGCAGCCGGAAAATCAGCCCGATTTGGACTTCATCCCTGACTCCCTTCAGCAATAGAAGGTCCTACCCCAGTCTCGGCCCTACTCCACTCAAGCACAATGGTTGTAGCAGGAGTTTTCCTACTTATCCGATTTTACCCTTTAATAGAAAACAACAAACTCATTCAAACAATAATGTTCTGCCTAGGAGCCCTTATCACCCAGCTTACAGCTATCTGCTCCCTCACCCAAAACGATATTAAAAAAATTATTGCCTTCTCTACCTCCAGCCAACTAGGTTTAATTATAGTAACGATTGGCCTCAACCAACCTCATCTAGCATTTTTACACATTTGCACACACGCTCTCTTTAAAGTCGTATTGTTCCTATGCTCTGGGTCTATCATTCACAACCTAGACAACGAGCAGGACGTTCGAAAAGTAGGAGCGTTATTCGAGACCTTACCCTTCACTGCAACAGCCCTTATCATTGGATGCCTAGCACTAACAGGAATACCTTTTCTCACCGGATTTTACTCTAAAGACCTAATTATCGAAAACGCCACTACGACTTATACCAACACCTGAGCCCTGTTAGTAACTAACCGCTACCTCCCTCACAGCCATCTATAGCACTCACATTATCTTCTTTGCACTACTAGGACAGCCACGCTTCTCTCCTTCAGAGACAACCCCTCTTAATCAACTCCATCAAGAGCCTGTTTATCGGTAGTATTTTTGCTGGCTTCCTTGTCTCCAACAGCATTCCTCCAACAACCATCCCCCTACATTTAAAATTGACTGCCCTTGTAGTGACAACCTTGGGCTTTGTACTAGCATTCGAAATCAACCTTAACACACACAACTTAAAATATATACACCCATCAGACTCCTCCAAGTTCTCCACTCTCTTAGGATACTTCCCCACCATCATACACCACCTACCTCCTCATCTAAATCTATGAATAAGCCAAAAATTAGCAACCTCCTTACTAAACGTAATCTGCCTAGAAACCATCCTACCAAAGAATACAGCCTTCATTCAACTAAAATCTTCCACATTAGTCTCAAATCAAAAAGGCCTTATCAATCTCTCCTTTTTATCATTCCTCAGCATACTCCTATTGAATTACCCCGAGTAACCTCCATAATAACCACAACACCAATAAACAAGGACCAACCCGTAACAACCACCAACCAAGTACCATAACTATGTAACGCTGCGATTCCCATAGCCTCTGCACTGAAAAACCCAGGATCACCAGTAACATAAATAACTCAATCTCCACATCCTCATCCTTCAAAATATAAAGTCCCATTAAAAACGCTACTACCAACCCAAAACGAAATGCTCCCAGTACAACCTTATTAGAAACCCAAACCTCAGGGCACTGTTCGGTGGCCATAGCCGTTGCATAACCAAACACAACCAATATTCCCCCTAAATACATCAGAAGCACCATTAAACCTAGAAATGAACCACCAAAATTTAACACAATCCCACACCCAACACCACCCCCCACAATCAACCCTAGACCCCCGTAAATAGGAGAAGGCTTCGAAGAAACCCCACAAAACTAATCACAAAAATAATGCTTAAAATAAATACATGTCATCATTATTCTCACATGGACTTCACCCATGACCAATGACATGAAAAATCATCATTACCATTCTACTACGAGAACACCAATGACCAACACCCGAAAAACCCACTCGCTCATAAAAATTCTCAACAACACATTCACTGACCTCCCCACCCCATCAAATTTCTCCTCATGATGAAACTCTGGCTCCTTACTAGGCATCTGCCTAATCCTACGAGTCCTAACAGGCCTATTCTTGGCAATACACTACACACCAGACACAACAACTGCCTTCTCATCAGTAACACACATTTGCCAAGACGTCAACTCCGGCCGAATCATCCCGTACATACGTGCAAATGGAGCTTCCATGGTTTTTATTTGCTTTTATGCCCACGTAGGACGCGGCCTATACTGTGGATCCTATGCGTTTCAGGAAACATGGAACATTGGAATTATCCTGCTACTTGTAGTCATAGCCACCGCATTCATAGGCTACGTCCTACCCGGAGAACAAATATTCTGAGGCGCAACTGTCATCCCAAACCTACTTTCAGCAATCCCATATATCGGCGCCACCCTTGTCAAATGAATCTGAGGTGGTTTTTCCATAGATAAAGCAACGCTAACGCGATTTTTTTTTTTTTTTTGCGGTACGCGGCCTCTCACTGTTGTGGCTTCTCCCATTGCAGAGCACAGGCTCCGGACGCGCAGGCTCAGCGGCCATGGCTCACAGGCCCAGCCGCTCCGCGGCATGTGGGATCTTCCCGGACCGGGGCACAAACCCGTGTCCCCTGCATCGGCAGGCGGACTCTGAACCACTGCGCCACCAGGGAAGCCCCAACTAACACGATTCTTTGCCTTCCACTTCATTCTCCCTTTCATCATCACAGCACTAGCGGCCGTTCACCTATTATTCCTCCATGAAACAGGATCCAACAACCCCACAGGAATACCATCCGATACAGACAAAATCCCATTCCACCCCTATTATACAATTAAATATATACATTTACAAAATACATCTTGGGCACTTTATGGTTAATCTTAGCCTCATTCATACTAGCACTATTCTCACCCGACCTGTTAGGAGATCCCGACAACTACACCCCTGCAAACCCACTCAGCACGCCACCGTGCATCTAACCAGAACGATACTTTCTATTCGCATGCAATTCTACGATCAATCCCCAGCAAACTAGGAGGAGTCTTAGCCGTGCTGCTCTCAATCCTAATCCTGGCATTCATTCCAATACTCCATACATCTAAACAATGAAGCATAATATTTCGGCCCTTCAGTCAATTCTTGTTCTGAGTATTAGTGGCAGACTTACTGACACTAACATGAATCGGAGGACAGCCTGTGGACTGTCCATATATGGCTGTTGGACAGCTTGCATCTATCCTACACTTTCTTTTAATTCTAGTATTAATACCAATAATTAGTCTCATTGAAAACAAGCTCCTGAAATGAAGAGTCTTTGTAGTATAACACAATACCCTGGTCTTGTAAACCGGAAAATGGAGAACAGCACATCTCCCCAAGGCTCAAGGAAGAAGTACTATGCTTCATCGCCAGCACCCAAGCCTGAAATTCTATATAATTTATTCCCTGAAAAAGGATGTAAGACATTCACAAAACTACAGTGCTATGTCAGTACTAAAAATAATTCATTTTACTACACACATGCTATGTACACTGTGCATGTCTGTGTATATATATATACACACACACACACACAATGGATTACTCAGCCATAAAAACGAATGAAATAATGCCATTTGCAGCAACCTTGATGGACCTAAAGATTACCATACTAAGTGACGTCAGAAAGAGAAAGACAAATATCATATGATATCGCTTATATGTGAAATCTAAAAAAAATGATACAGATGAACTTATTTACAAAACAGAAATAGACTCACAGACATAGAAAACAAACATGTATTACCAAAGGGGAAAAAGGGGGGGAGGGATAAATTAGGAGTTAGGGATTAAGAGATACACACTACTATATGTAAAATGGATAAACAACAAGGATTTACTGTATAGCACAGGGAACTATTTTCAATATCTTGTAAAAACCTATAATGGAAAAGAATCTGAAAAAGAATGCATATACATGTATGTATAACTGAATCATTTTGCTGTACACCAGAAACTAACACAATATTGTAAATCAACTATACTTCAATATAATAAAAAACAAAAACTGTTCTCACGTTCATTGTGGAAGATTCTTCTCCAAGCAATGAGATCTCCACCGCCAATTTAACTGAAGTAGGTGAAAAGCTCTCCACTAACTTCAGAGAAGCCCACTGGAGTTTCGGGTTCATACCTTAAAAGGACACACTTCTTGTGGTGACACCAGAGTCACTGAGAGGAACTGTGAAAACAAGGTGTTAGAGGCAACAATAAGATGGGATAACATACTGGCCTTTCCTTCAATCCTAACAGCGCAGGTTGGCAGGCCCAGAACAGACCGAGATGGGGATGAGTCTCCCGTCTGGTCATCATGTTTATACCTCAGGACTCTTCTATTCTTTATCCACACAGTACACCTAGCACATACACTCATTATGTGGAGACAAAACGCTAGACGCTCCCCAAACTTGCCGCTGAGCCCCACCCTCACGGGCTTAGGGGCTAGGGGAGAGTCCAGGTGAGTCTCCTGGGGAGGCATCAGGCTGGTTTACTCACCTGGCCCAGCCGGCCCTCTCTCTCTCCTTTGCCTGGAACGGTTTGGGTCCTGTCCTCCCTGGTACCCAGGGAGTTCCTGCACCTGTTGGTTGGGCAGCAAGAGGGTCAGGGACACACTTGAGCCTGGAGCGTGGACTCCAATCAGTACGTGCCCATCGATAAACCCAAGCGCGAGCCTTGGCCCGGCCCTTTGCCGCACGTCTCACTCAAATGCTTCGGCATCCCCAAGAGCTAGGCACAGTCACCGGTCCAGTTTTAACAGAGGGAAAACTGAGACTTGGAACAGGCAGGTGGCTGTCCAGGTCACACAGGCAGACCTTTCTCCAGGTTGGGGAGCCAGCACGGGAACCTGGCCGTCTGGGTCCGGCTGAACCATGGCCCCAGGTGCAAGGCTCTTGGGGTTGGGGGAAGGGCTGAAAAACACAGCAGCAAAGGCTTCTGGGCAGGGGCGGGGTTGGGGTGGGGCTGGAGAGCAGAGCAGCAAATCCTGAAGGGCGCTTACCCCGTGCAGACGCCACCCTACCTACTTGGCACAGATTATGTCGTTTAACCACCACCTCGGCCCTGTGAGCCAGGGTTTTATAGATGACAAAAGAAGCACGGGGAGATTAAGGAACCTGCCCAAAGAGACCTAGAGAGTTAAGTGGTAGATATGTCAGTGCTTCTACGTTCTTGCTTCCTGAACTTTAACTTGAATATGAATCACCTGGGGACCTTGTTAAACTCACTAGGGCTGGTGTTGGGCCCCAATCTCTGCATCGCTAACAAGCTCCCCCCGATGCTGATTCTGCTGACTCAGGGCCAGTTTTACGCTCTCTTGCCTTTTGGAAGTTCAGCTGCCTTTTTATCATCAATTAAACTCGTCCAAATGGCTCAAGGGTGTGAGCAATCACTTTAGCTGATTTTTATTGAGTGCTTACTCTATAGCAGGCCCTGTACTAAGAGCTTTCTGTGGATTATCTCATTGATTAAAGGAAGCAGTGTCCCGTTTGACACACGAGGAAACCGAGGTGCACAGTTTAAAGAACTTGCCCAAGGTCACAAAGCCAGTGAGCGGCAGTGCTGGTCCCATTTGTTCTTGCAGCGCACCTGGGAAGCAGGGAAAGCGGAGCATTGCTAGCTCGTTCTATATATGGAGAGATTGTTCAATATTTTAAAGCAGGGCCTGGGATCCATCTGGTTCTCATAATACAAAATCCAATGCCTTTTCCCTTTCCCCCTCCCTAACCATGAACAAACAATTCCAGTAAGCGATTTCTCCCTTCAGACAGATCTGAAGGAGTCCTAAACCAAACCATTATCATCCCCCCGGGACTTGAACAACGTTCCTTGCTCAGCTGTCTCCATTTTCTTAAAAAATCCATTATGCTGGTTAGAATCCCTGGAGGCCTGCAGCATCTCGGGGGAGTAATCAAAAGCCTCCAGAACTCCTGGAAAGGCCCTTCTATTGCAGACAAGGGTGCATTTTCCCAGAGTTACTTATTACCAGGTTTAATTGGCAGCAGTGGTGCCAGGTATGTCAGGCCCAAAACCTGATGTAAACTTTCAGTGACTTTATGCAAAAATCCACAGGATGTGGTTGTTTTCCCTCCAGCCCCTCAGCCCTCAGCTCCTCTCCCCTCTGCTTTCAGGTACTGTGCCCCTCCCTCCCTCCCTTCTTTTTTTTTTTTTTTTTTTTCGGTACGCGGGCCTCTCACTGTTGTGGCCTCTCCCGTTGCGGAGCACAGGCTCCGGATGCGCAGGCTCAGCGGCCATGGCTCACGGGCCCAGCCGCTCCGCGGCATGTGGGATCCTCCCGAACCGGGGCACGAACCCGTGTCCCCTGCATCGGCAGGCAGACTCTCAACCACTGCGCCACCAGGGAAGCCCCCTCCCTCCTTTATTACACATTCTCTTCTCCAACTTGCTTTCCAGAAAGGAGACTGGTGACTCCTTTCTAAACTGCATTCTAAACTGATGACTGATAATGTTTAAACAATTGTATCGGGACTTCCCTGGTGGCACAGTGGTTATGAATCTGCCTGCCAATGCAGGGGACACGGGTTCAATCCCTGGTCCGGGACGATCCCACATGCCGCAGAGCAACTAAGCCCATGCACCACAACTACTGAGCTTGCGCTCTATAGCCTGCGAGCCACAACTACTGAACCCACGCATTGCAGCTACTGCAGCCCACATGCCTAGAGCCCGTGCTCCGCAACAAGAGAAGCCACCGCAATGAGAAGCCCGCGCACCACAACGAAGAGTAGCCCCTGCTCGCCGCAACTAGAGAAAGCCTGCTCACAGCAACGAAGACCCAACGCAGCCAAAAAATAAATTTTAAAAAAAATTGTATCAATTATTCCAAGTGCTGGGAATGGGAATGGAGGACTTAGAGATTCAAACGATTCCTGCACTTGGGAAGTTTACAGTTTAGTAAGGGTAACAGATACAGAAAGAATTTCAGTAGAAAGAGGTAACTTCTCAGATGTAGACATCTCAAGGGCACTATGGGAGCCCAGAGACCTTATCAAAGGAGATGCCATCACAGGTGAATTCTGAAGACTGGGCCAGAGGCAGCCAGTGGAAAGACATTCCAAGCAGAAGGAACAGCATTAGCCAAAGCACAGAGGCATGAAACAGCTCAGATGGGTGGGAGCAATGCTATACTTTGAGGCATAAAACGTAAAGCAAGGAGTGCCCGAGGACAAGACTGGAAGGTAAAATAGAAGGAATGTCAAGGGGCTTGGAGTTGCTTCTCTAGGCACTGGTTCTCAAATTGCGCCTCAGGGTTCATTTTGGAAGCCAAGCATGGACGGACGTCTGAGCTCCCACCCTGCAGCTCCCCTGCCCTTCCACCAGGGCAGCTCGGCCTTGGCTGGCTTTATATATTTGGTGTTGTGCATAAAGAGAGTTCTGCTGTCAGAAGACATGTGCAACCAGTGCTGTACCTGACGGGGCACCATCACAGAGGAACTCGGGGCTTCAGGGATTGGGGAGAGGCTGAATTTGGGGTTTCCTCTAGTTGGCAGATGGCCAAGGAGCTCTTTCTCTCTACAGGCCAGGAAGTGGCCATTTCATTTCCTGATTCAATTGTGTGATGAGTAAGGAAGTGGGAGCTGCTTCCTTCTTCCCGGCTGAAGGGAAGGCCGAGCTAGCTAGCCCAGCCTGTCCCACTGACCCCTCAGCCCTCACTGGCTCCACCGGCCACACTGGCCGCATCAGCCCTCCGAGTCCAATCTCTCGAGTCCAGCCCACAGGGGCTTATCACTCCAGTGACCCTTGATACCAAGTTATGACTATGGGTCTGACAGGCCCCACCGTGCTGCCAGAACTGGACTTGCTTATGGAATCTATCCATTTGAAAGCCTTGCTGGCTCTCCCCATGACCACCATGACTTACCTCATCGATGAATAGCCCACGTAAGCCAGTCTTATCTTCCCCTCCTGCCAGAGGACCTGGCTCTTCCAGCGCTCCACACCAGCCTCCCCGGCCTGCCGGTCACTTGGCCAGGTCATGAATATTCTGGTTCTTTTACGTTCTCCACATAAACCAAGTCCCTCAGCCCCTAATCCTGACTGCTACTCTGCGGGACACCCTCCCTTCAGGCTGCTTGACTGGTACCGCCCCGGCCCCAGGAAGGCAGCCTCAGTAATTCATCCTCCAGCACCACCTTCCAAGAGTGCTTCCCAAGCCACCGCCAGACACTCACTGAGGCACGTGAAGCTGACTTTCTCCATGGGAAAGCATTAGTCCAGAGAGCAACAAACATTTCGAATGTGCATAGTATCAGCACAAATGTTTGAGGGTGCAACTCCCCGCCATAGACTGATGATGACTTACAGATTATAATCAGGTGTTACTGTGATACTCCATTGTGTACATTATTAAACATACACAAAAATATAAATTAAAGTGAATGAGTTAGAGGTAAACAGTATTTTTAAGTGCTTTATTTATTAATGGTACAAAATTTTTGCTCTCACTTTAAAAATGCAACAAGAATATTCTTTCTAAGAGGACTATAATTGAATATGTTTCATCTTTTAAAAATTAATAGACTTTATTTTGAGAGGTAGTTTTAGATTTACAGAAACATTGAGCAGAAAATACAAAGAGTTCCCATATACCCACTCAAAACCCTCCTCTCCCCAGTTTCCCAGATTAATAACAGCTCATATTGGTGTGGTACATTTGTTATAAAACAATGAGCCAATATTGATATATATTATTATTAACTAAAGTCTGTAGCCAGCATTAGAGTTCACTCTTCGTGTCGTACATTTTATGGGCTTTGATGAATGCATAACGACACGATCCACCATGACAGTATCATACACAGTAATTTCATTGCCCTAAAAATTCCCTGTGCTCCGCCTATTCATCCCTCTTCCCTGCCCCCAGCCCCTGGCAACCATAGATGGTTTTTGGGTTTTTTTTTAGCGGTACGCGGGCCTCTCACTGTTGTGGCCTCTCCCGTTGCGGAGCACAGGCTCCGGACGCGCAGGCTCAGCGGCCATGGCTCACGGGCCCAGCCGCTCCGCGGCACGTGGGATCTTCCCGGACCGGGGCACAAACCTGTGTCCCCTGCATCGACAGGCGGACTCTCAACCACTGTGCCACCAGGAAAGCCCCATAGATCTTTTTAGTGCTCCATTATTTTTTACAACCTTGGTTTAAGCCTTTGTGATAAAATTGGATTGGGAGGTCCAATTCCAAGTACACTACTTGCTTTTGAACCACGCGGCTGGCATAGCAGAAGAGGCCTCCCAACGAGTACCTGCTCCCCACGAGGAAGAGGAGCACTGGGTGCACTTAGGAAATCACAGTAATTGTTTCAGTCCCACTCACCTGTTATGTAAAGGTCTCTATTGAAATTCAGCTGGTAAATTTCTCTGGTCCCTGCAGTCAATAATTTATTCTTGAAAGGTTATTAGAATCTGATGCATTTTACAAGTTTAACAAAGGGCTCAGCTGTCCACCTCTCTTCTAAAATACGTTGATAGGAAGGTTTTTAAGCAGATCTAAAATTCTTCTCCAAGTTTTCAAAGTAAATAGATATAAAGGTTTTTATAGATAATAAACTTGATTTTTTTAAAAAAACAAAACCATAGGATGATGGAAATACTTCCAAATACCTCTTTTCAAAAATACTTTCTAGAGTACAAATTTCTTTTCAAAGGCTGTTTCTCTCACATCATTAAAATGTCACTTTACATTAAAGGGATAGATTAAGAGAACTTATTTTTTTCTAAACTATTAAATAGGTAGCACACTGCTAACGACCATTTATCATCACAGAAAAGAAGAGCAAATTTAGAACGCTTGCCTTTTTTGAAAAGAAAAGGAATACACACACTTGAAGTTTTAAAAAGTTTTAGGTTCGGTAACATCTTTAAGTACTTTCACACAGATAGTCTTCTCAAATTACAGATTTTCAGTCAACCCCATCTCATAGATTCTACTGTTTAATTTTATTATCACTATTTTGATATGTTTTATATTTTTACATATATTTAACTTTTGTAATTTTTAAAACCTACTGCAGAAGGTTGAGTTCATCACTTGCCTGGGTCTGTGACACATTATCATTCTTCAAAATACCCTTGGGATATTTTAGCAAGTGCCCTCCTTACCTTTTAAAGGGCTGTCTTCCAGATCAATCATCTTTTAACAGCATCTTCATAAAGTGTTTTTTTTTTAAAGTGAATATCAATTTGCCACAATAAATAAACAAATTCAGCCTTCCCTGCCCCCTTCCAGCATCCTCCACTTCTGCAGGTGTACAGCATGGAATAACCATCCCAGCGCGGCTACACTTCCACAGGGACTCCCTGTGAATGCTGAGACTGGGAAGAAAAAGGCCCACTCTGAGTGCTGGGGGTCACCCCACTTCCTGGTTATGGTATTAAGGGTCCACTTCTCGCTGGTCCTCCAGCTGTGCCGCCTCATCTCACCGAAGTTAGGCGCCTGGATCCTTGTTACAGGAGGAGGACATTTGGAAAACCTTGTGCCTTTGGAAGCTCCTAAGGTCTTCGCAGGTACCTGCCCTGGCACCTGACCAATGAAGCAAGGCTTAATCATCCATCAGAGTCATCAGAACAAACGCCTTTCATGCCATTAAGTCCATTCCCCACATAAATAAAACCTACAGCCCACATGATCTTCCTGAGACACTTACTCGGGACCTGCCTGCCAGTTGTGAGTTTCAATCTTTGTACCTTCCTCACTGCTCCTGTAGGGGCACCAGAAACCAGCAGTTGGATCAAACTCCTCTGGACTTGTGCTCCCTGCCACCACCCTTTCCTGCCCCCTATGCTGGACACTGAGGGTTAACTGCCTTTCAGTTCCTCTTTTATGTGAAGGGACATGATGTCAGGTCCCCGGGAAACATCGGTTAGTGAACAGCTGTGCCTGCCTGTGCTGGCCATTTTCCATTCCTCCCTCCAGTCCTGGGGGGCTGACCTGTGCGGACAGCATGGCAGGTTTCCTTGTCCTCTGGCTCCTGACTGGGTTCACGTGGTGGTGACACTGGCAGGAGAGAAGTCAGGGTATTTATGGCTCCAGTCCCACCCCAGGGTCACCGTGGCTTGACACTATTCTTCATCTGAAGGTCACAACTCCTGCCAGCAGCCCCCTCCCAGAGCTGAAGCTACCCTCTCACATTCTGTCCCCTTCAGGCCTGGGGGCAGTAATGGCAGCGTCCCTTGTTCCTTTTCCTAAACACCTTTGTAAACAATTCCTTGATTAAGCTTTCCTATATTACCTCATTTGAGAAGATTTCTGTTTCCTGATGGAAACTGCCTGCTGTACAGTCCAAACAGCAGCTGTGGTGTAAATGCCATTCTTTTGTTCTTGATGTGATGCTGGGTCAAATAGGAAAATGGGTGTGAGTAATGAACAAGGATGATGATAATAACAACAATAATAATGAATTTTCTTGAGTGCCTGCTAAGAATCAGATGCCATGTGTATTGTTTTACATGCATGAACTCATTTGAACCTCACAACACTTTCATGAGGAGAGCGGTAGGCAGCCTCTAATGACTCCAGTGACCCCTGACTGCTAATATTCACACCCTTGTACTACACCTTCACCCCAAGTGCAGGCTGGATTTAGTGACTTGCTTCTAATGGCTAGAATGTGGCAGAGCAATGAGATGTCCCTTTCAAGATTACAAAAAGACCGTGGTTTCCATCTTGGGTGCTGCCCGTTGCTCACTTACTCTGAGGGAAAACAGTTGCCACGATGTGGGCTGACCTATGGAGACATCCATGTGGCAACGAACTAATGTCTTTAGCCAACAGCCAGTGAGTGAACTTGAAAGTGAATCCTCCTCCAATCAAGGCTTGAGATGACGGCATCCTTGCAAGAGACCCTAACCCAAAACACCCAGTTAAGCTGCACCCAGATTTCTAACCTCTAGAAATTATGAGATAATAAGTGTGTGTTGTTTTTTTTTTTTTTTTTAAACATCTTTATTGGAGCATAATTGCTTTACAATGGTATGTTAGTTTCAGCTTCACAACAAAATGAATCAGTTATATATATACATATGTTCCCATATCTCTTCCCGCTTGCGTCACCCTCCCTCCCACCCTCCCTATCCCACCCCTCCAGGCGGTCACACAGCACCGAGCTGATCTCCCTGTGCTATGCGGCTGCTTCCCACTAGCTATCTACCTTACGTTTGGTAGTGTATACATGTCCATGCCTCTTTATTGCTTTGTCACCGTTTACCCTTCCCCCTCCCCATAGCCTCAAGTCCATTCTCTAGTAAGTCTGTGTCTTTATTCCTGTTTCACCCCTAGGTTTTTCATGACATTTTTTTTTTCTTAAATTCCATATATATGTGTTAGCATACGGGTCTCTTGTAGACAGCAAATATATGGGTCTTGTTTTTGTATCCATTCAGCCAATCTGTGTCTTTTGGTGGGAGCATTTAGTCCATTTACATTTAAGGTAATTATCGATATGTGTGTTCCCATTCCCATTTTCTTAATTGTTTTGGGTTTGTTATTGTAGGTCTTTTCCTTCTTTTGTGTTTCTTGCCTAGAGAAGTTCCTTTAGCAGTTGTTGTAGAGCTGGTTTGGTGGTGCTGAACTCTCTCAGCTTTTGCTTGTCTGTAAAGGTTTTAATTTCTCCATCAAATCTGAATGAGATCCTTGCTGGGTAGAGTAATCTTGGTTGCAGGTTTTTCTCCTTCAACACTTTCAATATGTCCTGCCACTCCCTTCTGGCTTGCAGAGTTTCTGCTGAGAGATCAGCTGTTAACCTTATGGGGATTCCCTTGTGTGTTATTTGTTGTTTTTCCCTTGCTGCTTTTAATATGTTTTCTTTGTATTTAATTTTTGACAGTTTGATTAATATGTGTCTTGGCGTATTTCTCCTTGGATTTATCCTGTATGGGACTCTCTGTGCTTCCTGGACTTGATTAACTATTTCCTTTCCCATATTAGGGAAGTTTTCAACTATAATCTCTTCAAATATTTTCTCAGTCCCTTTCTTTTTCTCTTCTTCTTCTGGAACCCCTATAATTCGAATGTTGGTACGTTTAATGTTGTCCCAGAGGTCTCTGAGACTGTCCTCAGTTCTTTTCATTCTTTTTTCTTTATTCTGCTCTGCAGTAGTTATTTCCACTATTTTATCTTCCAGGTCACTTATCCGTTCTTCTGCCTCAGTTATTCTGCTATTGATCCCATCTAGAGTACTTTTAATTTCATTTATTGTGTTGTTCATCGTTGCTTGTTTCATCTTTAGTTCTTCTAGGTCCTTGTTAACTGATTCTTGCATTTTGTCCATTCTATTGTCCATTCTATCTCCAAGATTTCGGATCAACCTTACTATCATTATTTTGAATTCTTTTTCAGGTAGACTGCCTATTTCCTCTTCATTTGTTAGGTCTGATGGGTTTTTATCTTGCTCCTTCATCTGCGGTGTGTTTTTCTGTCTTTTCATTTTGCTTATCTTACTGTGTTTGGGGTCTCCTTTTTTGCAGGCTGAAGGTTCGTAGTTCCTGTTGTTTTTTGTGTCTGTCCCCAGTGGCTAAGGTTGGTTCAGTGGGTTGTGTAGGCTTCCTGGTGGAGGGTACTAGTGCCTGTGTTCTGGTGGATGAGGCTAGATCTTGTCTTTCTGGTGGGCAGGTCCACGTCTGGTGGTGTGTTTTGGGGTGTCTGTAGACTTATTATGATTTTGGGCCGCCTCTCTGCTAATGGGTGGGGTTGTGTTCCTGTCTTGCTAGTTGTTTGGCATAGGATGTCCAGCACTGTAGCTTGCTGGTCGTTGAGTGAAGCTGGGTGCTGGCGTTGAGATGGAGATCTCTCGGAAATTTTTGCTGTTTGATATTATGTGCAGCTGGGAGGTCTCTTGTGGATCAGTGTCCTGAAGTTGGCTCTCCCACCTCAGAGGCACAGCACTGACTCCTGGCTGCAGCACCAAGAGCCTTTCATCCACAGGGCTCCTTAATTTGGGATGATTCGTTGTCTATTCAGGTATTCCACAGATGCAGGGTACATCAAGTTGATTGTGGAGCTTTAATCCGCTGCTTCTGATGCTGCTGGGAGAGATTTCCCTTTCTCTTCTTTGTTCTCACAGCTCCCAGGGGCTCAGCTTTGGATTTAGCCCCGCCTGTGCGTGTAGGTCGCCGGAGGGCGTCTGTTCTTTGCTCAGACAGGACGGGGTTAAAGGAGCCGCTGATTCGGAGGCTCTGGGTCACTCAGGCCCGGGGGGTAGGGAGGGGCACGGAGTGTGGGGCGGGCCTGCAGCGGCAGAGGCCGGCGAGAAGTTGCAGCCTGAGGCGCGCCTGTGCGTTCTCCCGGGGGAGTTGTCCCTGGATCCCGGGACCCTGGCAGTGGCGGGCTGCACAGGCTCCCCGGAAGGGCGTGTGGCTAGTGACCTGTGTTCGCACACAGGCCTCCCGGTGGCGGCAGCAGCGGCCCTAGCGTCTCATGTCTGTCTCTGGGCTCCGCACTTTTAGCCGCGGCTCGCGCCCGTCCCTGGAGCTCTCTCAAGCAGCGTTCTTAATCCCCTCTCCTCGTGCACCAGGAAACAAAGAGGGACGTAAAAGTCTCTTGCCTCTTCGGCAGTTCCAGACTTCTCCCCGGACTCTCTCCCGGCCAGCCGCGGTGCACTAACGCCCTGCAGGCTGTGTTCACGCGCCAACCTCAGTCCTCTCCCGGCGCTCCGACAAAAGCCGGAGCCTCAGCTCCCAGTCCCGCCCGCCCCGGCGGGCGAGCAGACAAGCCTCTCGGCTGGTGAGTGCCGGTCGGCCCGATCCTCTGCGCTGGAATCTGTCCGCTTTGTCCTCCGCACCCCTGTTGCTGTGCTCTCCTCCGCGGCTCCCAAGCTCCCCCACTCCGCCTCCCGAAGCCTCCACCCGCGAAGGGGCTTCCTAGTGTGTGGACACTTTTCCTCCTTCACAGCTCTCTCCCGCTGGTGCAGGACCCGTCCCTATCCTTTTGTCTCTGTTTAGTTTTTTCTTTTGCCCTACCCAGGTACGTGGGGGGTTTCTTGCCTTTTGGGAGGTCTGAGGTCTTCTGCCAGCGTTCAGTAGATGCTCTGTAGGAGTTGTTCCATGCGTAGATGTATTTCTGGTGTATCTGTGGGGAGGAACGTGATCTCCGCGTCTTACTCTTCCGCCATCTTCCCGTTCAGTTTCCAGGGGTGGTTCTTGATTGCCGGCAGTTCTTCAGTGACTGATTCGTGTGTGTTGTTTTAAGTCATTAAGTTTTGAGGTAATTTATTACACGGCAACTGATAACTAATACAAAGGGATGCCATTTTTATCCTCTCTTTAGAGATACAGAAACTAATGCTTAGCCACCTGCTCCAGCTCATACAATTAGGAAATCAAAGAGTCAAGACAAAAAAACCTGACAGAGAGTCTGTGCACTTAACCATTACACTTATGGCCTCCTGATGAAACAGTCTATGAAGGGAATTTAAGTGTTTATAAGAATTAGCTATTTCCATTCTTCAATGTTGTCATTCAAAGTATAAATTGGTATCATGTTTTGGAGAGCAATTTGGCAGGATCTATCAAAAGGTGCAAACCCTTCCACCCTGCACCTCCACTTCTAGGATGCTAATTTACAGAAGGACACAGGTGTGTCGGCATTTAAGAGCATGAATCTTTATTGCGTATTTCTAAAAGGCAAATAACTGGAAGCAACATAAATATCTGCTAATAGGGGATTTGGTTGGATTATGATTCATCATACAGTGAAAGACTACATAGCTATTAAAAAGAATGAAGTAGATTTATATTTAGGGAAATGGAAAGGTAAACCTATGTATCTACAGTAGGTAGGGTTCTAGGATGGTCCCAAGATTTCTACCCCCGGTACACACATATTTTCTCCAAGTTGTTCAATCAAGCACTAATATAGATGCTGCTGTAAAGGGATTTTGTAGATGTACTTAAGGCCCTAAATTAGTTGAGTATAAGATAGGGAGATTGTGCTCAATGGACCTAATGTAATCAGCTGAGCTTTTAAAAAGGATTGAGCTTTTCCTGGTAAAAGACACTGAAAGTGTGAGAGGGATTCAATGTGAGGGAATTCTCCATTGCTGGCTTTGAAGATGGAGGAAGCTAGAATGCAGGTGGCCTCTAGGAGCTGAAAGCAGCCACTTGGTGACAGCCAGTAAGTAAATGGGTACCCTAGTCCTATTAGCATAAGGAACTTAATTCTGCTCATAATGACTTGAATGAGCTTGGAGGTGGAGTTTCCCCAAAGCCTGCAGAGAAGTACTCAGCCCTGGCTGAAACCTTGATTTCAGACTGTGATGCCTTGAACAGAGAACCCAGTCATGCCATGTCCAGACTTCTAACCTACAGAACCATGAAATAATAAATGGATGTTGTTTTAAGCTGCTAAATTTATGGAAGTTTGTTATATAGCAACAGAAAAACAATGCAATAGATTATTTAGTGGGAAAAGAAAGGCAAATTACAGAAGAAAAGGTGTAGTATGGCCCCATTTATTTGGCTTTTCATAAATATTTGCTGATTTTTTAAAAATTAAGGATATATAGGAAAAATATGGAGAAGACTATATATCCTACTATTACAGTGGTTATCTCTGGAGAATGGGATTGCAGGAGTCTTTAGCCTTCCATACCTATGCTTATGGAATACCTGAATTATTTAGAATGAGAATATATTTTTAATAAGGAAAGAAGATGATTAAATTTGCTAGCTTGGACTAAGGTTTAAATTCATCACATTCAATTCTCACTGTCTTAAGTTTTTTTGGAATAAGTTGTGATACTAAGTACACCCTGATTCTCTGCAGCACCCCTTGACCTAGCCTGGTGCTCTTGTCCCACATAACATTCTATGTTCTCCCTGCATTAAGTCAGAAGAGAGAACCCAAATCACTTGTCAGTATAGAGCCTTTAACCAGATATACCTGAACCCCAATAAGTCTGTTCAAAGATCAGTAAGTTTTCTTCTTTTGCTATTTGGCGCCAAGGAACCTGGATGCTAGTCAATTCAGGTCATTCGCACCAGCAGAAGCTCAGAGGTGGAACAAACACAAGAAGTAGGGTCAAGAGACAGTATGCACAGTAGTTAGAGTCAGGGCGTTGCTGTCAAAATAATCTGGATTCTGATGTTCACAAGTTGAGTGATCTTGGGCAGGTTGCCTAAGTTCTTTAAGTCACAGTTTCCTCATCTGTAAAATGGCGACAAATATCTATTCAGTTAATTTGCCTTGAGAATTAAATGAGATACTATATGTAAAAGGACCTAGCTTAATGCCTGGTATATTCATTCATCCAGTGGTCATGAGTACTAGAAATGTGCCAGGTGTTGGGAGTACTGTGGTGAACCAGTTGCCTTCACATGCCCCTCCCCCCAAAGGGGACTACTGCCTTGGGGGAGGGGTGAGGAGACAGGCATTTAAAAAGTAATTGCAATAAACAAATAATTGTTATAAGAGGGGAAGTTCTAAAACACCACAGGCCTAGTTTAGAGGTTAGGGGGAGTCCCAAAATAGTAGCTCTGAAATGATAAGCACATATATATCATTAATAATATTGGGTTCTGGTAAATTTGTCTTAATTTTGTCAATCTCAATGTCCTTCTATCTCCCTCCCTTTTCCTTCTTTCCCAAGATCATTATAATATTCCTAGCCTAACTTTGCCTTCAAGCAGCATTCAAGAAGTCATTTTTTCTTCATTCATTTCGAAGTGCCCATGACTGCAGAGGTTTAGCATGATACCTTTGCCTGGTGCCTGGTAATAACTTCATTCATTTTTTTAAAAAATAAATTTATTTATTTTTATTTTTGGCCGCATTGGGTCTTCATTGTCGCACACGGGCTTTCTCTAGTTGTGGCAAGTGGGGACTACTCTTCATTGCGGTGCACGGGCTTCTCATTGCCGTGGCTTCTCTTGTTGTGGAGCATGAACTCTAGGAGTGCGGGCTCAATAGTTGTGGCTCACAGGCTCTAGAGTGCAGGCTCAGTATTTGTGGCACACGGGCTTAGTTGCTCTGTGGCATGTGGGATCTCCCCAGACCAGGGCTCAAACCCATGTCCCCTGAATTGGCAGGCGAATTCTCTTTTTTTTTTTTTTTTTGCGGTACGCGGGCCTCTCACTTTTGTGGCCTCTCCCATTGCAGAGCACATGCTCCGGACGCGCAGGCTCAGCGGCCATGGCTCACGGGCCCAGCCGCTCCGCGGCATGTGGGATCCTCCCGGACCGGGGCACGAACCCGCGTCCCCCGCATCGGCAGGCGGACTCTCAACCACTGCGCCACCAGGGAAGCCCCGGCAGGCGAATTCTTAACCACTGTGCCACCAGGGAAGTCCTCTAACTTCATTCTTCATTTTGTATCTTCCCCCCCCCCCTTTTTGGCCAAGCTTTGTGGCTTGTGGGATCTTAATTACCCGACCAGGGATGGAACCCCAGCTCTCAGCAGTGAAAGCGCAGAGTCCTAACCACAGGACCACCAGGGAATTCCCTCAGTATCTTAATTTTAAAGTATAATTTAACATCACGCAAGGGAAGAAGGTATCCGTTGCAGAATTTTAGGTTTTGATCTTTTTAAGATGAAAATTTAACTTTTTCAACTTGAAATTATTTGAAACTTACAACTAAGTTGTGAAAATAGTAAAAAATGTTTCCATGTACCCTTCACTCAGCTTTCCTAAATGTTAACATCTAACATAACCATAGCCCACTCACGGAAACTAGAAAATTACCCCTGATAAAATACTATTCAGGTTTTGACCTTACTGAGAGAAATGCTGTCTGAGGAGAGAGAGCCAGGGGACTCTGGACAACTGATCACTGACTTTATGGGTGACTTAAAACAGTAGACAATTCAGAATACCATTCATTTTTGGCTTCCAATGATGAAATAATGGGAACGGACATATATTTTATCTTCCTAATTTTCTTTTTTGTGTACGAATGCAAAATTTTTATGGATTCTTGAAAGACACACACTCCAGAGAGTTCTTATCCCAACCAACATTTCATCAATTCCTTAAAAGTTGCCAGGAGCTCTACTGGGCTTTGGGGAATTAAAGATAAGTAAAAATTCCTGTTCCACTTGTGTGCCGCTACTCTCCTTATCTTTAGAGGGATTATCACGTTTAATCCTTACAACGATCCTAAGAGGTAAGAGCTATTGTTATCCCTATTTGACTGAAGCAAAAATTGAGGCTTAGAGGGCTGACAGGAGCCAGCCCCTGGACTTAACTTCCATGATACACAGTGGTAAGCGCTACTGACTTTTTTTTTCCAAGTCTGGAATAATATACTGATATATGAAATCAATGGTCTTCATTTTATATAAAACACAGCAAGCATATCACTATAGAAATGGTTGAAAAAGAAAAGCTTCGAATGATGAAATACATAATGAACCTTTAAAAGATGGGTACACTTAGGGACAAATTTTGTCACTGGAAAGTTTATCCATGTTACCGACCTCTTTCCCAGAAGAATTATTGTATCTGTTAAGAGCATGCGTGTCAAGGTACAAGTATGTACATGGAAACTGGCATAGGAGCAGACAGCCTAAAGTCAAGGATGAACCACCTTTTCAGCCTAGGACATCAATTCTGAAGTGCCTATGTTCCCACCTTTTCTGCTTTTATTTAAGGGGATACGCAGCCTTGATATTTTAACAATATGATTAAATGGTTATTATATCGATCGTAACTTGTTCTTTTCAAACGCACACGTTCTAACACGTGTGTCGTCTTAGTGTGTATTAACTTTTCTTTGGAGCCTGGAGATGGTGGCTTTCAGAGCCGGTCAGTAACAGCTCGGGCAACAGAGTAGAGCTTCAGCTTTCTCCAAATGTTTGCTGTTGATGCCACCGTATTTGAGGATGTGGGTGGCTGATGACAAATCCATCCCCACTAGGAGCAAAACCATTCAATCCCAGCCGATTCTTGGTGCTGGGGGGAGGAGGAGGGGGAGGGGGAGGGGCGGGCATCTTTACACGAGAGGAGTAGCAGTGCTGTCCCCACGCAGTGTTCAGGAAGACAGATGTGGATGGACCCTGGGCCTCTGTGGGCGCCACTCCATTTTAAAATTTATTTTTAAGTTGAATTTCTGTTTAAGATGTCTCAAAGCAGGCCCCTTCTTTTGAGAACAGAGGAGAAGGCGATGAGAAAAGGCTTTCCCTCGGGGTTGGGGGGGTAACCCCGGCAGCGGGAAGCTGGAGAGCTTGCAGTCCTTGGGGGAAAGGGCCCTCGGCTGGACACCCCTTCCAGTTCCCGCTCCTCTGCAAACACAGGGGAGGGAGACGGAGCGACACACGAGCCCCAGACTCCTAACCGCCCCACTACTGCCACGTTCCTCCAGGGTCCCGAGGCCACGGGGCGCAGAACCTCGGCAAGGGGCAGCGCGGGCGCGGCGCGCAGGCAGGAGGGCGAAGGGCAGACGGCTGCCTCGCCGCGCGTCCACATGTGGCAGGGCCGCAGGGGGGTGGGGACCGGCAGCCGAGGGGGAGGGTTTACATCCCAGCGAAGTTCCCGGATGGTCGCAGCCTCCCGGCGCTGAGCACTTTTCCTGCCCAGCTGCTCAGCCCTACGGACTAGGGAGAAGTTTCCCAGAAAAAAATGCCCGGCGCGCCGCGAGGCCCTGGAGCCCCACGGAGCCGCTGCGCGGTAAGGGACGCGCCGCCGCCGCCACCGAGGGCGCGACCGGGTTCCGGGGACTCAGGGCAACGCCCGTGGAGACCCTGGCAGCCGCCGGGGACCCCGGGGAGGGCTGGGCGGCGCGGCGCGGCTCGGCGCCGGGTGGGCACGGGCGGGGGCCGCGGGGACGTCGGGGCTGCGTCCGCTGCGGGCGGGGGCGCGGGCGCGTGGTCTCCTGGGGGGCTCGACTCGGGCCCGGCGGCTCGCGCGTCCTGCCGGCTGGCCGGCGGGCGGGGGAAGAAGGGGCCGCGGACCGATGGGCTCCGGACGCGGGCGCCTCTGGGGCTGGGCGCGCTGCTTGGCTCCGCCGAGCCTGGGGCCGCCCGGGGGGCTCGGCCCCGCTCGCGCTGTGGGTACCCGGGGCAGGGGCTTCGCGGGGATGCGCTGGGGCGCGTCTTCCCCCTTGCTCCCCATCCCCAGCGCCGGCGGATGGGGACTTTCGGGCATCCCCGGGGCCAGTTCCTGCTCTGGAGCCGCTTCGCTTTCTTCGCTGGGGAATCGTACCCATCCCGCAACTCGGCTTCCCAAACTCTCTTCCCGCCGGGTGCCCCAGGCTGCTGCTCGCGCAGTGGGCGGTGTAGACGCGCGCGTTCGATGTGTGCAGTGACCTTAGAGGACTTATAGTCCCCGTCAGCGATTTTCTCCCGGGGCCTCTCCCGAACTTTCCGGACAGCTTCACTGCAGTCTCATTCCCTCTACATTTTCTTTTTAAAATAGAACAGTTAAAGAAAGTTGCAAGGGTAAGAGAAACCAGCTGACCCAGTCAGGGGGACCCTAAATCTTCAACTCGTGTTTAGACTTTGAACTCTTTGAGATTAACAAAGGGTGCTTCTGCGAGGGGCCCAGCCTGGCCAGGTCCTTGGTCCTGCTCAATCCCGGAGGAATACATATTCCTTCCTGGGCCACCGGCTCCTGACTTTATCTCAGTTCTCTGGGAAGCCTCTCAGGTTGTCAGCAGTGACTGGATGGACTTGGTACCTTTTTCTGAAAATTGCGTGTCACTATTGTCCCCTGCATGGTCACTGGACCCCACCCCCAATCGCTGGCCGTGGGTAGTCCCAGGCTTTAGGTGGTGCAGCCGCGGAGCCCCTGGACAGAGTCCCGCCCTAGGTGGGTTTTCTTTTGCCAGTTTCCCAAGGCAATTCCAAAACAATACTGCAGCTTCATTTTGAGTCATGGGCATATTTTTCCTCCTCAAAAAAAATGTCTTTTTCTCTAGCGGATAAAATAACTCCGAAGAATTTTCCTTTTCAGTTTGCATAAAATACTTTTTGACTTCCGGAGGTAAGAGATCCTGCATAGGCCAGCAATATTTACATCTTAATCCCTCTTTACAGTGCTTACAACTCTGCCTTCACTCTTGCTGTGTATCTTTACCTGCCTGACATCCCCACAAGGTTGAGTTTCTCAGGGACCAAATCCGCCGCCACCTGTAGGAGCCCATTACCTGTTGAGTGGAATTGTGCAGACTAGACTCTGCAGATGTTATTAAAACATTTTAATATCATCTTCTTCCTTGGGACCTACCCAACCTCTGCCATAATTTTGGCTCCCTGAGCAGCACATAGACTCTTAGGTTTGTGGGATGTAGAACAGAGAGATTTGTAAGCAAGGTAACATCAGATTCTGGTACATTTAGAGACAATGAGATTACTTCCAGGTGGAGAGATTCATGCCTTCTTTCATTTGTTCATTTCAGCAATTAAGTGTCTACTGTGTGTTCAGCCACTTTCTGGCCCCTTGGGCCTATCATGCATATTGTGTACCTTGAGCCTCACTTATCTCATCCAAGAAATGGGGTTGATAACCTTTGCTCTTCCTCCATCTCATCGTGTGAGGATCAGGTGGGATAATGGCGTGTGAAACAGCAAAAAGCAGCACAGCACAGGGCATTGGAGGGCCACACAGACACAATAAAGGGCTAAAGTTGTGGGACAGGGGCAGTGAGGAGGTGGGATGCCTTTACTTTTTAAACGCACTGTCTTAGTTGCTCTGGCCAGGGATGAGCCCGCTTTTGTGGGAAGTATTTGTTACTGGGTCTGCGTCACTGTCTTAGATATTTCAGGGTGTTACTCACTACGGTTGTAATTTTAGGAACATACATGGTTTTTACAGTGCACATCAGGAGAACAGAATTAAAGAAAAGTGCCTTTTGTTGTTGTTGCTGTAACCACTTCAGTTTTCAGCATCTGTTATTTGGGATTGTGTGTCCCAGAGCCGTCATCTTACGGAAGCCTGCCCTCCCGTGAGGTCTACCAAATTCCTAATGATTTTCATAGAGGCTTCTCTGCCACTGTGACCCAGCAATCCACAATTATGTTGCAGTGCTGGACGGTTAGGCCTTGTGAATAGCCAGGACCCACGTATGTGAATCGGCTCACAGTTGAAATCAAGCAACATGCTCATTTGGCATTGAGGGTCCCTTTTAGGGGTCACTGTTGTGCCCTGTGCCAGGGTAGAAGGGGAGACCTAGCTCAGAAGCAGATGGGGTTTGGTCCCTGAATGCTTACCTCCTGGTAGAGATGAGACATGGTTTTGAACAGCAGGAATGCAGGGTAGAATGTGGTAAATAAGATGAAAAAAAGGTACAGAGCAAATACAGGGAATTCAGAGGAAAGAAATTACTTCCAGCTGGAGGGAGTCAGTCTTCCCTCATTTGTCTATCTAACGAGTATCTACCAAGTGTCTTCCATGTGCCAGGCATGGGAAGATTCATAGGCACGTGTACATTGTGTTCCATCTTCCCTGCTCCAACTGAGGAGCAGTTCAGTTTCCTCCTCCCTGGGAGAAATGAATACTTCCTTACGGGCCTCATTGCCCAGCCCAACATTTATCAGTTGTTCTCACCTTGTAGGGATTACGGTCAGGTTAGAATAATTAACTCTGCCTTTTATACTTGGAAGTAATAAAAACTCTGAGGCTCACCATATTCCCCAGAATACCTTCCATTAGTTGAGAAACGCTATCTACCTAACACGCTTTAACCAGTATTGAAGTACGCTGGTCCTTAGTCGTGGGTGTGACTTAAAAAGGCTTGATTCTGTAAGGCTGGGGTGAGGCCCAGGAATCTATTTTTGAAAGCCCCCCCCAGGTGGTACTGACGCACTACCACCTGCAGAGTCCCTAAAGGTAAAACCGTGAGCCAGGGGGTCAGGCAGATCTTCCATTCCCAGCTCTGTCTTCCACATGTTCTGCGACTTCTGTTTCTTTATCTTTAAAATCAGAGTACTGTAACCACCTGTACTACGGGGTTGTTCTGAGGGTCGGATGAAGTCATGGATGTGAATCACTTGGCGGATTATCCAGGACATGCGGCTGCTAGGTATTTGTGGGCCATTATTATTATTATTTTTCTTCAGCGAAGACAGCAAAAGAGATGATTTATTGTACACATGGTACATTCAGCCACAGCTGAGAACAGAACTAGTCCAGAATGTCACAAGTCCAGGACAAAGGACTGAAAGGGACCGTTTTGATACCAGCAAGATGGGCCTCTCAGAGGTGGTCGAGGCGATCAGAATGGCCATAAATGTTCCGGATCCATTGAGACAAGTTCTAGACAGTTGGCATGCAGTCCGACGACTTGTACCAGCGTGCCTGGCCTCTGGCTTCCCTTGTTTCTGCTCCCGTGGCTTCCGTGGGTGTACGAGTTTACTTGGACCTCTGCCCCATCTCTCTTCTTTTGCGCTTCAGCCTGCGCCTTTGCTTCTTCCTCCACCACCACCTCCTCTGCTTCTCCCCAAACTATCCTTCCTCTCCCAACAGCTCTTGGGCACCCTTGAGAACCCATTGATCCAGAACGATGGCGGCCTTCCCTTGCCACATCTACTCCCACAGTCTCCAGTTCTTACAGCCTCAGCCCACTGGCAGGGACTGCTCGCCTTCGCTCTCGTGGTGCGGAGGTTTCTCAGAAGATGGCGCCAAGGCCGAGACTGGGGGTCACTGTTACTATCAGTGTTAATTTGCGCAAAACACTGTGTAGGTATTCCTCTTTCCATATGGAAATAAAAAAAGAGCCTAAACATAGGAACTGCTTTTGTATATAAAGTAACACATAATGATCCCTCAGCTGTCTGTAGTTTATTGAGCATTTCACACTGATCACCTCATGTATTCTCTCAACAGCTGAGGAGGAGGGATATCACAGAGGAGAACATCAGTGTGGGGGGTGAGGGGAGGGCTACCAGCCTGTGGTATCTGCTTAGCCAATCAAGCTACTCTGTTGAGACGACCAGGGCAGATAAAGGGCCAGGGGAAGAGAGATGTGCTACTTTCCTGTCCCTTTGGCACCAGGAAGTGCTGGGGTAACATGTTGTGGTCGCACAGTGGCCCTCATCCGTGTGGGGTGACCAGGGGGACCGCCTGCCCCAGGCCAAGCTGCTTTGGTCACAGGTAGAGCGCCCACGCCCACCGGATGGGAGCAGCTCTGCTCTCGTGTTCTCTGGCGGCCAGGAGCCAAGAAACGTTGGCTGATACCTGGGGAGCCGCTCAGCATTGCAGCCTTCAGGTCAGGCGTCCATACTTGGTGAGAAGTCAAAAATAATCGACTTTGCTAATACTCAATAAAAGGAGAACGTAGCTAAAATAAACAGGCAAAACAATCACCTACAACTTTCATTAGTTTAGAAGCTTCAGAAACATGGTTCATATTGTAAAACCATGTTGCTGTGATGTTATACAAGTAGTCATCCCTTGGTGTCCGAGGGGCATTGGCCCAGGGCCCCCTGTGGATACCAAAATCTGCAGATGTATAAAAATCTGCTGACTATAACAAAATCTGCTGACTCTAACATTTTAGCATTGCCTACGAGGGATATATTGTTTCTCTTCTAATAAGCCATCTTTCCACTGTAACTCAGTAATTTCCTTTTAATTTCCTTTTATTGCTTAGTTATATTAATTTAAGTGAATCAGATTTTCAAAGCTTTCTGTGATCTGGCCCAAGCTTTACAAAATCTCTCCTTCCTTTCCTTCCTTCCTTCCATCCTTCCTCCCTCCCTCCCTTCCTCCCTCCCTTCCTCCCTCCCTTCCTCCCTCTTTCCTTTCTTTAACATTACCACTTACTGTGTGTCATTTAATTGAATCATTTAATAGTCACACAGCCCCGTGAGGTAGATTCTATACATGTATGTGGAGCCTGAGACTGAGAGAAGTTCGGTAACCTGCCCAAGGTCACACAGCTAGTGACAGAACTAGCATTCAAGCCTGGGGCAGTCTGATTCCAAGCTCTGCACTTTTAACCCTTAACTTCACCTTCTGCTGTATTATACACGACTTTTCATTGCTGTGGACTCCAGCCAAAGATTCTTTTCCATTCCCATCTGTATGCCTCTGCTTTGCCATTTCTTCTCTTGACACTGCCCTTCTCCTCACTTGTATGTTGAATCCTATAGATTCTTCATATTGGCCACAAGTACTTGTTGAGAAGAAAAATAGCAGACTTTGTTAATACTCAATAAGAGAAGAATACAGCTAAAATAAACAGGAGACACAATCACCTACAAATTTTGTTAGTTCAGTGGCTTCGATGAACATGGTTCACATTGTAAAAACATGCTTCTTAAGAAAAGTCGAAACGCCGTCTTCTTCTGGAGCCGATTCATCCCTCTTCTTAGTAAATTCTCATTGCTGTCTGTTTGGGCCTCACCTGTGGCTCGGAATCCACTCTATTCCGTATTGGAGTCACTTGCATGTGTTTTTTTCTCCCTCATTAGATTGTAAACTCTTTGAAGGAAATAACTTAATTTTTTTTTTTTTACATTCTCTCAGAAACAGTAGGTTCTTGTATAGTAGGTTCTCAATTAATGTTTGTTGAATGACAGTTTATTTCCACCACTCTGGTTGTAAGGTTTGAGGTGAGTGAATTTTTTATGAAGGCAAAATCGATTTTGATGTTGGCTTCTGAAGATGCTGGGAAACAAGTTTCATCCTAAGAGTGATTTCATCCTTCACCATGATTGATATGTATAATACATTACTTTTCATCACATACATAAGTATCTTTAAATGCTGTTTATCTTTATTTCTTCCAAATTGAAAAATAACAATGATCCTAATAATAAAGGAATGGGATTTTGTGTTCTTGTGGGGAATGTGGAAATTATTATTGTAGAACCTAAGAAGTAACATTTCCTGATCTAATGCCTGTATGTGGTTCACTTCCACATTAGTGAGTGTTCAGGCTCTCCCACCCACGGATTTTCCATCTTTTTCTTTGAGCTAAGAGGTGATGTACAACTTGAGAAAGGAGTTTAAGCAAAATTGAAGGACATTAGCCTCTCCCCAGACTGCCACAGACTCCTTTGTATTTGGAGGATAAATAGTTCTCTCAGGTAAGAGGTGTCTGCAGGAGGAAGGAAATGGTGAATAAAATGGAAAATTGAGGGCCAAATAGTTTCCTTGGCCAGAGGAGTCAATTACGATTTAAAATAAAAGTTAATTTTACATATGTTCTATTTTTCTTACATAGGCAATACACACACACATAAAAATATATATATACACACACACACATTTACATTATTTAAATATATATTTTGTCTCATAGGCAACACTTGGTTACTTTAAATACTGAATATGTAATGTGTACACCTTACCTCATTGTAACAGCTAAACACAGCTTGATTACATTCCTCCTATTCTCCCTCCTCCACCCCACATGTTTGAGACTGGGTTATTTGCATTTTGCTTGCCTGATAGTTTTAGCGTTTCTTGGACATATTGCTACTATGTTCTTAATAGTTGCATGGCATTCTGCTGTCCGGCTGGATATATTTTCCTGTTCAATGACCATCTTCTCATCTGTTAGCTCTTGCTAATGATGCCCAGACAGCTAGTCCATTGAGTCAAGTCAGACAACCAACCAATTCAGTGACAGCATCAATATAATCATTTAGTTGGCTTACACAGACCAAATGGGCAGTTGGTTGAATTTCTTGCTTTTCAACCACTTGTGTGTCACCCAGCCTGTTTCTGAAACTTCCCGAGCATTTTTCTATAGACGTATGCAGGAGATTAGGTCTGTTGACTGAAGAATTTAGGCCTGGGAGGGACCAAGAAAGAAATCTGGCCACATCTTTGATGCAATTTTGAAGTGTTGAACATGTTATCAAATAATATTTCAGGAAACTCTGAGACTATTTTCTGCCCTAGGCAGGATAGATTTTGAAAGCAGAGAACCTTTAGACCTTGGAGAAGATCTTGAGAAAACATGTACCCTAGCTATTTTTTTAAAAAAAATGTAAACAGTGAGGTCAGTGTCTTCACCACAGTAGACTTGTGTTATGGGGATGGATATTTAAATAGAGGAGACAGATCAGCCAGACATAAAAGGGGAAGAAATGGGTATTCTGGAGCAGGCTCATGTAATGTAAGGAGCACACGTATGTGCTGCGGGAGGGTCTTTCGGGAAGGACCGGGGTGATGGATTGAGAGAAAAGGGTGGGGGCAGGGAGAATACAACAAGACGAAACCAGTTATCTTTCCCAGGCCCCAGAAGGAAGGCTGGGGGACACTAAGACAAGTTTTCAGATGGTACTGACATTTCTAATTCAATTTTTGAGGGCCTAGAAAAAGGCAAAGTAGTTGAAGTCTTTTTAAAAATCTTTAAAAAGTAGTAATTTACTTTAGCAGTGCCTATTCTTATCTATTAGAGCAAGACTTTGATTGCCGCACATGGTTTAACATTTAACCCAAAGCATCCGTTTAAATAATCCCAGGTTTTGTGAGTAAAATGCCACATTATTCTTTTCCCTAGTTTTAGCACTGCTTAAAAAAAAAAAAGCCTCACGTGTTGTTTGAGACAAAATAAAAAATTAGATCATTGTTAAAATTGGGGATTACTTTACGTGGTACTTTACAAAGATGTTGGAGCTAGAACCTTATTAATTAAACATTGTAAACCTTTCCCCCCCTTAATCCTCTCCCTTTGATGAGGAACTGGCAGAAGAAAAAGAGAAAACAATTCTCAGTTGGTTAAAGGACTGTGCATGGGGTATTATGGTATTACTTTAACCACAACATTCCTTTCTGTACGGAATTTTTGCATACATCATCTCTACCTTGCTGTGATGAAACATGTCCCTTTTGTCAACCACCAAGCCAGGTGCTCAGTCTTTCTAATTCAGTCTTTGCTTCCTAGTTTTTGCTGAAAATGTGACTCTTATCACTTAAAAAAAATTAAATTATAGTTTTTACCTTGTTGAGATTACAAAAGTATTATGTGCTTGATATAAATAAAACAGAAGAGAAAGACATATACAAAGAAAAAGTTAATTTTTCTCCTATGTCTCTCAAATCTAACCACTCGGGGTAATCAATATTACCAGTTTGGGGTGTGCCCTTCTTTTCTCTTTGCTTATAAAACTATGTACAAATATATATGCACATATATAGTTTTTCTATTAAAAATAGAAACCTTATACACATTAGGCTACATGATTTTTAATTGCGGCATAATTGACACAAAACATTGTATAAGTTTAAGGTATACAACAAGTTGATTTGATACACTCATATATTGTAATATATTACCACCATAGATTGGCTAACCTCCAACATGTCACATAATTATCATTTCTTTTTAGTGATGAGAACAGTTAAGATCTAGTCTCTTAGCAACTTTCAAGTATTTAAAACAGTATTGTTAACTGTAATCACAATACTGTACATTAGATCCCTAGAACTTATTCATCTTCTAACTGCAAGTTTGTACCCTTTGACCAACATCTTCCCAATTCTCCTACCTCCCCCCACCCTACCCTGGCCCTGGTAACCACCATTCTAATCTCTGGTTCTACAAGTTCGGCTTTTTTAGATTCTACATTTAAGTGAGATCATACAGTATTTGTCTTTTTCTGACTTATTTCACTTAGCATAATACCTTCCAGATCCATCCATGTTGTCAGAAATGGAAGGATTTCCTTCTTTCTCTTGGCTGAATAATATTCGTGTGTGTGAGATATTTTCTGTATCCATCCATTGATGAACACTTAGGTTGTTTCCTTATCTTGGCTGTTGTAAATAATGCTACCATAAACATGGGGGTGAAGATATCTTTTTTGATATCCACAAGATTTATTTTTTATTTATTTACTTTTGGCTGCGTTGGGTCTTCATTGCTGCACGTGGGCTTTCTGTAGTGTGGTGAGTGGTGGCTACTCTTCGTTGCGGTGCGTGGGCTTCTCATTGCAGTGGCTTCTCTTGTTGCGGAGCATGGGCTCTAGGCACACGGGCTTCAGTATTTGCAAGCGTGCGGGCTCAGTCGTCGTGGCACGCGGGCCCTAGAGTGCGTGGGCTTCAGTAGTTGCGGCGCATGGGCTCTAGGACGCGTGGACTTCAGTAGATGTGGCATGCAGGCTCAGAGGTTGTGGCTCGCGGGCTGTAGAGCGCAGGCTAAGTAGTTGTGGCTCACGGGCTTAATTGCTCCGCTGCGTGTGGGATCTTCCCGGACCAGGGATTGAACCCATGTCCCCTACATTGGCAGGCGGAGTTTTAACCACTGCGCCACCAGGGAAGTCCCAAGATTTTTTTTTTTAACATAACAAAACATTATAGCCATTCTCTCCAAATTAAAAACTCATTTATACTATGGCTGACTGATATTCCGTAATTTAACCATTCATATTATTTCAAGTTTTGTGCTACTACAGTTCTTCCCCGAATATCCATGTGTTCAGAACATACTAGCATACAGAAGCTTTGATTTCTGTCACAGTCCCTAAAGTGGTATTACTTTCTAAAAGTTGTAGTAATTCATAGTCCTACTAAAACTATTTGAAAATATCTGTTTCCCCACATCCTTGCCAGTGTAATTCATTTTAGAAGTATAAACTTTCTAATCTCTTTTTCCTGTTTTGTTTCACATGATTTCTTTAGGGAGCACTTGTCACTCTCTTTACCTTTTTTTCTTTTTTAATTCCATTCATTTGAATTATTCATGCCCTGTCTTTTCCTTAATTTTCTAATGTGCATATGGTTTGTCTTCTAGACCTGGAGAAGAGAAACTTGAGCCTAAGCTCACTGAGCTTAATTGTTCTGTATCGAAATGAAACAAAACACTTGATATCTACATATAACAAAGTAAATACAGAACTTTTGATTCCAGTTTTCTCTTTCTGAAGTCTATTATGTAAGAAATGTCTCAGGAAATATAAATGTCTTACCAGGAAAAATGGAAACTTATAAAATGCAAAGATGGGAAATTTTAAAGGAGTTTTAAGCTTGCACAGCTAACTGGGTTTCCCTCTTGAATCTTAAAGTCTGAAGACAAACATTCTTTGAGAGCATTAGTTATAAGTTATGCTGAATTACATCAAGAGGAAAAAGTGAATCATAGCAGATAGGAATTTAAACCTGGATGGAGTGTGGTTGAAAGCCCCTGCCCTTGTTGCTCCTGCTTGTTTTTCTGGGAGGTGACACTAGATTCCACTGCTCCTGTCCTTGTAGTTGCTGAGTTCACTATAAAATTATTTGTATATAACTCCAGCAGTACATTGGTTAATCAGAAACAGCTGTACAACTGGATTCATTTATATGAACAGAATAACTAAATCAATCTGCAAAATTTCTTGTATCTGGGTAGGTCGGGCCAACATTGTGTAGCCCAGAATAATAACAGTGCTTTGTAACTAACCTGACACAGATGGCAAAAAGATTGTGTCTGGGCAGCAGACGTTGGAACTGAAAATTAAGAAGCCCTGTGAGTCCATGATATCTGCCATAATAAAATGTTGCTCTCTTTTTAATGTGAGTGTTTTAAAGGCTAGGAAGCTTCATAAAGGGATGTCCTGTTTAAGAAAGAACACATCAGAGTTGGACCCTCTGAGAGTTGGATCTCCTGAATGAGGCTGAATTGTCCAGATCAGTGTCCCCGGAAAGATCAGTTTGTACCTCCTGCCAAACTGTCGGGGCTGCGACAAGCCAAGGGCCTCCTGCTGGGAAGAGGCCACAGACTAGATGGGCAAACTGACGTGTCTGCCTGGGGGGAGCCAGGCCAAGGCAGGGAGAAGCACGAGGTTCCAGGCGAGACTGAGGCTGAAGTCCGGGCATAATGGAGCCAGAGGAATTCCTCAGGACGTGTGTTCTTGTGCAGAACCCTAAGGTCCTGAGGAGCTGAGTGAGTTCAGTTCAGAATGCAGCCTTGTCCATATGCCTCTCACAGTCAGTCTTTTTTTTTTTTTTTGCGGTACGCGGGCCTCTCACTGTTGTGGCTTCTCCCGTTGCGGAGCACAGGCTCCAGACGCGCAGGCTCAGTGGCCATGGCACACGGGCGCAGCCGCTCCGCGGCATGTGGGATCCTCCCAGACCGGGACACGAACCCGTGTCCCCTGCATCGGCAGGCGGACTCTCAGCCACTGCGCCACCAGGGAAGCCCCACAGTCAGTCTTAATGGAGACTTCAGTGCAGTAAGATGGGAGGTCTGATGAGAACAGGAAAATCTCTAGACCTTGAGTCTCCATGGGTGGCCCAGTCCTGCAGGACTGAACTCTCCACCACTCAAAAAAACAGGTTATTCTCAAGGCCAGAAATCCACTGGCCCTCAACTAGCCAGAGTCCTAAGTCTGGACTGGGTTCTGGGTACCTGGTTGGCCTTGGTAGGTAGCTGTATTAGGTATTAGCCAGAGAGTGGCAGTGAGGGAAAGTGGTGCCCAGGGGGAACTGGGCACAGACCATAGTTTTGGCATTGGGATTTGCAAACACTCAGCTTCTTGGGGTGCTCATATGCTGTTGCCTGAGGGCATGTGTCCCCTCTGCCCTGCCTTCACTTTCACTCTGCCCCTGGTTTTGGATGTCCATCAATCCTCAGAAATAGACTCTTGAAAGTCAAGTCACTTTCAGGCTAAGACCTGATATCAACCAGCTTATTACTTAATTCCTTTTGCACTGAATCCTCTGCTAAAGGTAGAGTAGTAAAGTGAAAAGTGCAGAAGAGCCGTAGACTAGGAGTTTACCATTGTTTTATAATCCCAGCTTTCTTGCCTAGTGGTCACATGACCTTGACAACAATAAAACACTGTGCAAAAATAGAGTAGGGGAATTTGTAAGAATGGGAAGAAGGCTGAGGCTAGGATGTCTGTGATGCCTGTGGTGGGACAGACCCGACATCTCCAGATAAGGCACTGTCTAAACAATGCAGTTGTTAACAGTTTAACTTATCAGTCAGAAATTTGATAAGTCTGAAATGTTACTTTACCTGTTTTTGACTAAGTATTAGGTAAATAAGGGAGAGAAATAGATGTTTATCTCATTCCTCATTTAGCTAAAATAGTGTGGCTGTGTGACGTGGAACTCATAGGGTTCTTCATTAATACTTGAATCTTACTGTATGCTTGAAAAAAGACCATTAGCTATTATCCCAAGATTTTCTTGTAATGTTATTTGTGGGAGTGAGACGTGAACCAGGTGAGGCCAGGTATGCCTGGCAGATCTTATTTTATTTACATCCAGTGAAAATCACACTAGCTCGTGTGTACCTACACACATCCATTATACTCACTTTTATTCTGTATTAGTGCACACATGGTCCCAACCCTGAAACCACATGTCCTTATCATCTACCACCCACGGGTGCATGTGTACACACACACACACACACATATACACACACACGTGCACACACATGTCATTGGCTTACCCCTTTTAAAGAACACTTCAGATAGAGCCAGGAAGTACCAATTCTAAATGTTGCTGGGAAAGCACATGGATTGCTGAGTTTTGTACACATCTGCCTTTGCAGTGTCTTAGAAAGCAGAGGTCATTGCTCACTAATGTGCCCTTTGTACAGTCTCAGACCAAACACCAAATGCAGGTGACTGTAAGTGTGCGCTTTGGAGGATGTTCACTGCGATGGTGGGGATTCCCGGGGGTGGAGAAAAATACCCACTTGGGGCTTTGCCTTGGGAGTTCTGCAGTGACCATTGATGGGTGGTTGTGACCATCACTGGGTGAGTGTCTTGTTTGTGTTTCTTAATCCTGGTCTGAGGAACAACACATTGCTGTTTTGGCTCAGAGGCAGACCATCTTGGATGGCATCCAAGAAACTGCACACTGCTCTTGCTTCTTGAGATTGGTGCTAACATTACAGGGTCTCCAGTTGTGCATAGAAAGATCCTGGACCAACACACTTGTAAATGGTACCCCTGTGGACTCTTTGCTTTACAGAGAGGTTAGACAAACTTGGCCACCCCGGAAGCTGAACCTTAGGACTGGTGCCCGAGGGAGCCCAACCACCATTTGTAGATAAGGTTGTGACTAGGAGAAGATGTTTTCTGAGTTCCAACCCAGATGCCCATGGAAGGATGGAGGCCTAGTAGAAACTTCCCCTTTGTCCCCTTCAGCTCTGGCCCCAGCAACACAGAGGGAGGAAGGAAAAGGGAGGATGTTCCTGGTGGTGGAGAGAGTACAGAGGTCAGCAGTGACAACAGGGAAAGGATCTGGTGGTGCTGAGCTACGGGGAGACGCCTCAGCAGTGGGAGTGAAGGGACTCGGATCCTAAGCGTCCTCTGCAGGGTAAGAAGCTTCCTGACCTAAGGATGTTGCTGGGTGGGGGCCCTGCAAGTGCAGGGAAAAGTGGTGAGCTGCACTAAGCGGTGACCGCCCTTACTAAGAAGTCATTAGGAAACAGAAGCAAGAGGGTGCCTGCCTGCTCTCGCTTACAGACAGAAGTCAGGAATGAATTATTCCTCTTCAGATTTCTAGTAATGATGTTTGGACAAGGAGTAATAATAACAGCATCTAATAACATAGATATTGCTTAGTATGTGCCAGGTAATGTTCTAAGTGCTCTGAATTAACTCACTGAATCCATATAACAACCCTATGAGGCAGACACTCTTATCTTCATTTTACAGATGAGGAATTTGAGGATGGTCAGCTTGTCCAAGTTCACGTGGCTAACTTGGCAGAGGTGAGATTCAGTCGAGTCCGTGTGGCTTCAGAGCCTGCTCTGAACCACAGTGCCCACCTGCCCCTTCAGTAAGGGACATTCAGTTGTAAAGGACCTAGGTGGCCCCAGCTTTCTTCATGTAGATGGTTGACCATTGATCCGTTGTTCTGGGGAAGTAACCTGGACTTCCTGTTTCTCTGCATACTTCTGGGTTAGTGTCACCAATGCATTGCAAAAAGGACAGCCAGAAAAAATAAAGACCAACAGCTGACCTGTCAGCAGAAGGGCCTGCTCTTTTCATGGTGTTTGGAGTACCACATTAGCTTTACTCTGAATCACCCACTTTAACACCTGACACCCGTCACAGCCGTACATTCTAAATGACCCCTAAGACTTCAGCAGTCTCTAATGAGGAAGAAAATCTTCCTAGAGTGTCACAAATGCTGCCTAGTATCATTGACTAGTGACACATGATGTTCTCAAGAATAAATGAACAGGGGCTCCCCTAGAGGCACAGTGGTTAAGAATCTGCCTGCCAATGCAAGGGACACGGGTTCAATCCCTGGTCCAGGAAGATCCCACATGCCATGGAGCAACTAAGCCCGTGCATCACAACTACTGAACCCAAGTGCTACAACTACTGAGCCCAAGTGCTGCAACTACTGAAGCCCGCATGCCTAGAGCCCATGCTCCACAACAAGGGAAACCACCGCAGTGAGAAGCCCGTGCACCACAACGAAGAGTAGCCCCCGCTCGCCACAACTAGAGAAAGCCCGTGCGCAGCAACAAAGACCCAACACAGCCAAAAAAATAATAATAATAATTAAAATTAAAAAAAAAGAATAAATGAATGACATTCAACCTGTGGGGAAGGAGTATAATATTCAACTATAAAATGTAGAATCTTTCATAAAATCCCAGAATGTTGGACATGGGAAGCCAAGCGAAGAGGAAGACCATTTTGCCTAACCTCCCAGTAGAAGGAGAACCCCAGAGAAGTTATGCGACTTGCCCAAGGCCAATGGCTAGTTGGTAACAGGCCTGCTGAGTTCCAGTCCAGTTCTCTTTCCTCTGCCTGAGACTGTATAAAATATTCTGTAAGTGATTTTCTTACTAAATTACAGATGAAACAAAGAATGGTCTATTTCTTTGCTGGGCAGGGCCAAGGTTAACCCTGACTTAAAGATGTGAGGGATGCAGCTGGACACCTCCTTCAGGTACAGGACGCAGTAAGCCCAGGTGAGGAAAAGGCAAGGCAGGGTTCCAGTGGCAGCTGCTCCCAGGGAGTTTGCAGTACTGAGCCTCTGCCTTCTAGAAGGTCCCTGGTACCCTCTGCTCAAGTCTGTTTTGGAGGTTAGGGAATCAAACTGACTCGGCTTATAGCAGAGTTCAGTGAGGGACGTGAGGGAGAAGAGGAAATGGTCACTTCCTATCCATAGAGAAAAATGTTTCTCAAAACCCTGCTGCTGTCAGGCAGCCAGGCCTTAGCCAAGCTCTGGCCATATTGGCCTTGGGGCCCGAGAGGCCTGCCCACTACAGGGCTCTTTCTTGCTCCACTGCTGGGATGGAGAACATCGAGCCCTTCCTGGAAGAGGCTCAGGCAGCCTGCGGAGGCCTGCCCAGGGGGCTCTGGGCAGCCCTGCCCCTGTCTGCAGCCAGGACCACAGGGCTCGACAGCCATTTCTGCGGACAGGGACAACTACAGGTCACCTTCGTACCTGCAGAGCAATGACCCAGGGATCCCCACAGGCAAGAATGGAGAGGAGGTCACATAAAGACAGAAACCCAGGCCTGGAGGGGCATCCAGAGCTGTTTTCCCCACCTCTGGGCTGTACTGCCTCCAGATAAGCCCAAAGTGGGCTGTAAGGTAAAATTGTCAGGGCTGATTTCAGCCCTGGTCAGTGTGATCCCACCCTCAGCAGAAGCGTCCGGGGGGAATCGAGGGGCATTCTCCACAGTGCCTGCAGAGACCGGGACGAGCAGTCCCTAAAGGTCCCCTCCCCAAGGGGCAGGGCTGCTTTACTCCTTCAGGCCCCGCTGGCCGCTTATCTGGCCATCTCATCAAGCCCAGGGAAGGACAGAATAGAAGAGCTCTCCAGAGAGCAGGAGGTGAAACAAAACCCGCTCCATTCTCAAGCCCGTCCGATGTGGGAAGCTTTTCAGGGAGGTGTGCTGCTCTGAGCCCCAAGGGGCCTTTCCAGCCTCAAATCCACAGGTCACCGCTCTTGGTCAGAGGGTAACAGGATCTTTGTGTTCTTCTGATGTGACCTGGAGCCCTTCTGTTATAGAATTAAGGAGGAAACCAGAGGCAGAGCTAGGATTCAAATTTAGAAGGTTGTGCTGTCCAGTTCTGTGGTCTCCGTGCCTTGGCTTGGTTAGAACGACAGTTTTTTGTTTGTTTGTTTGTTTGTTTTGTGGTACGCGGGCCTCTCACTGTTGTGGCCTCTCCCGTTGCGGAGCACAGGCTCCGGACGCGCAGGCTCAGCGGCCATGGCTCACGGGCCCAGCCGTTCCGCGGCATGTGGGATCTTCCCGGACTGGGGCACGAACCCGCGTCCCCTGTATCGGCAGGCGGACTCTCAACCACTGCGCCACCAGGGGAGCCCAGAACGACAGTTTTGGTGAGCTGTGCTGTGCGAGCAGCAGCCACCCCCGTCCTGCCTCCCTGGCACATGCGGGCTGCTGCCTCGTTGCTGCGTCTCCCCCTCCTCAAGCCTGGATGGTGTGCAGAGTGGGAAAGTGGCTTCCGGCCCTCCCTCTGTGTGGTCACGGGGTACGGAGGGGACTGCTGTGGGCCAGCCCTGGTGGGTGCAGGTGGGACCCACCTTCTCCTGATCTTACCATCCCAGCTCCAGTGTAAACTGATGAACTCTCATGAAACCAGCAGTGGCCTGCTTGCCAGGAGGAACTAGAGGGTAGCATGTGCTTTAACTGACCCTGTTCAGTAAGTCAGCCCAGGGAGTTCCTCCTTTTTCCCCCCATGAGGTACCTCAGAAGGGCCCAAGGCACGAGAGCTGCACGAATAAACTCGGTCCTAGTACAGAGGCCACAGGCAGGAACCTTGTACTGTGAAGATTCTGGGGTCTGGGAATTTAAGAGACTACACGTGGTTTAAATTTTAAAAAAACAGCAAAAAGAAGCATGCTTAGAGTGCCTTATTCCTTGAATGACAGATGTGACAGATCACAATGTCAGATGCCAGATGGCATCTGGGCGATATTTGAAAAGAAATCTCTCTGTGAACAGTGAGTACTCCATGTAAAGAAGCATTATCTAAACTAGCGTTTCAAAACCTTTTTTGACCATGACCCACAGTAAGAAATGTATTCTTCTTTGAGATCCAGTATAGATAGATGGATTGATAATAGAAACAAAGCTTTATAAAACAATTCCCATCCTTCCCACGTGCAGTACATTTTTATTTTTATTTTTTTTAAAAAAAAAGCAACAGCTGGTTGCAACCCATTAAATGGATTTGACAGCCAGAGAATAGGCAGCAATTTGCAGTTTGAAAAATACTGATTTAAACAGAAATGTAGCAGGCGTGTAGAAACCAATTCTCGTTGTAGCTGTGGCAGATCTCTGCAGAAGGAGATCCAGTAACAGGCCTTGTAGTCTTTGAAGAGGTTTTCCTCGCGCTTCCAATCGCTGGAAGTTGGTGAGATGGTGATGGAGATGGAGGACCAAGGAAAGGAGGAGACGAAGCTGAGTTTTCATTCTGCTCATACAGAGAACACTGAGTGTCCCTGCTGCCTTGTCCTGGCGCAAATAAGACAGACCCTGCTTGTTCTGTGAGGGCGCTCACAGTTGAATAAGTGTACGCTCATCACCATCCAACATGGTCTATAGTGAAATGGAAGCATAAACAGGATGATGCAGGGCAGCTGAAGCCCCTTCGTTCCGAGTTCCCTAAATGGAGGAGCCGTGTTACAGGGAAGGGTATATTCAGTGTTACATCCCTAGTTCTGTGTCTCACATAGAATAAGTATTCAATAAATATTTATTGAAAGACCATGTTATCGAATTAATACTTGCAATGAGACTAGTAATACTCCTAATTATCTATGGTAATATTAAGAAAACATTTTTGAAGGGCACTTTAACACACTTGATTCATCATGGAGCATAAGAAGGGACAGGACAGTTTAAAAAGACCCCAAGAAGTTGAGGTTAAAGAGCAGAACTGCTAAACCCCACCCAGGCTTCAGGTCCTCCGCATAGCAAGCCTTTAAAAAGTTGAGGTTGGTCTGCCCTGACTTGTAGGTGTGGGCGACTCATTGGTGGGTCTTGGGACAAGTTGCTCTGGCTCTTTGCTTGGAGGTGAGAAGTCAGAGCGGTGAGGCGCGTGTTGCCCCTGGCCAAGCGGGGAACACAGGCAGGAGTGCCTTCTGACTTTCCACCCCTGCGCATCTGAAACGGCTGCGTCTGCCCACTCGGGTCAAGCAGTTCGAGAGGATGTGATTCAGGCCTGAATCACCCAAGGTTCTGGGTGGTAGGTTTCTGGAGAGAGGAAGGTGCTTGCAGACCACTCTCTGTCGGGTCCTAAATGGAGTCTTTGTTTCAAGTTCTGGACCAACCCAGCACTAACCAGGCATTAAGGCTCTGAAGTGGTCAGGAGCCATGGAGACCCTGGTGTGGGTGCCCCTGCACGGTGGGAGGAGTTCCCTGGCGCCCTCTGAGCTGAGCTTCCTGTAAGGGTCCAGCCCCTGGGGCCAGCCTTCAGTATCTAGCTGGGCCTGTTGGTCCAGACCCCAGCCTGCCATCCTGCTGCTACACTGAATTAGCTACAGGTCCTTCTTTCAAGCAGTTGTGGGGCGAAGAGTGGGGGAGTGGGGAGTAGGCAGGGAAGCAGGGGTGTGAGGAGAGGAGAGGGAAAGACATGTGACCTGAGAAGAATACTTGAATAAGGGTGGTTTCCGTCCAAATGAGGTCACCTCACTTGAGCTTGGACTAAGGAGACACCCGTAAAAGTAGACAAATTTAACCTCGGGGTGACTGCTGTCCATTTTAGACATTCGTTCAAGTTTTACATGACCCGACCCCAGAGAGAATAGTTAGGGATGACCGGGAACTAGGAACCAGTCACAAAGAATAGGCAGCCCTTCGGCCCTGGAGCTTGAATACGGCCTTGGGACCTTGGATGCGTGAGGGGCTTCACAGGATGGCAGGTGCACTTAGCAAACTCCGTCTGTGTTTAATAATTTGCCTAGTTATTTACACCTATTTACGATAAAAAACGTTCTTGGATAAAACCAAATCTAAATGCAAAAGAGCATTAAAAATAAGAAAGGCAGCCCCGGCGCCCCAGCTTCTAGTTCCAGCTCTGTCCCTGTCTGTGTGACATTGGGCCTCAAGGGTCCTCATGGGTAAATTGAGGGGGAGTGGGGATTTGGAGATGCTTCCCCAGATCTCCCTCAGCTCAAACACCCTGTGGCTCTCTGCAGCCCGAGACACGTTTTCTGGCAGGAGAGAGGCTGCCAGAGCTTCCTTCTCAGGCAGCCAATGAGTACATTCTTTCCTGTGCCCACATATGGAAGCAATTTCTAGATTATCCAAGGCACTTGTGCCGCTGAGCTCAACCAAAACAGAGGAGCTCGGCAGTGGAAAGTGGAAAAAGAGAAAAAAACCTTGTGTGCGTTCTCTTACCTACGTACACTTTCACATCTGGAATCCCCCATGCAATTTGCCTATCCGTGCTATCTCAGGGGTGTGCCAGTGGGTTTGGGGCATTCCACAGATAAAATCAAAACTAAATGAGGGTTGAGCTCACTGCTTCTCCCCTGAAGCCGAAGGCCTCTGCCGTTCCCCTCTGGAAGCTTATGGCCGGAGGCTGGGGAGGAGTGCAAATTCCAGAGTTTTGTTCCCACATTTATGGTCATCTTTCTCTCCGGTCTGTTAATAAGGACTATTAAGGGCTGCTTTCAAGGTTCTCCGTGAAGTTGAATTGGCAAACATTAGCCAAGTGCTTTGAAGGGGAAAATGTTTGATTAGTTCCTTTTCTGCCCAACCCTTTACTTACCTTGCTCTTCTGAACTCTTCAGGGGTTTTGGTAGTGGTTGAATGGTAGCTCTTTCACCTGTAAACCAGGGACACGGGGCATTTGCTCCTGAACTTAGGTCAGGAGAGTGACTTTTTCTAGGACACGACCTTATTCAAAAAGTCTCATCTGTGGTCCCGGTCCCCACAGGTGTTCCTAAGACCCTTATTTCCTCCTCCTCTCTCTCACCCTTGACCTTAATTCCTGGGAAAGAAGATTACTGAAAAGGACATGTTTATAGAGAAGTGCTTTTTGTTCCCCTTTCGTTTTGTCTCTAACTTCTCTACTGCCTAATCCCCCACCAACGTTAAAATTTAATCTGTAAAGCAGTGATATTCTTCCTAGGTATGAAATTCGAGTAAGTAGAGCTCTGTAAACGTTTACCAACGCTTGTTAAAACCGTTGCATGGATGTTCTCATAACAATCCAGGGTACCACCTCCAGATAACTTTCTGGAAAAAACTCTCAAAATCAAGACAGTAGGCTGATGGATGCCGAAAGGCTCTTAGCGGGAACCACATTCTTTTTTGTTGTTCTTGCTGGGTCTCCAGCTTAGAGCCTTCTGGTCAAAGCAGCCGTCTTTTTCCCTTCAGAGAGCATGTTTACGGCTCTGGTTTGCTTCATCTGGGATTGCTGCTCTGGAGGGCCAGAAATCAAACATGACGTGAAGATAGAAACACTTGCGGGAACCTCACATGCCTGGCTGCCCTGTTTCAGGACGCTCAGATTAGCTCTGCTTGGCTGTGAATAGGGTGGTGATTCCACACATAGATTTTCCCCCATGGGATTCTTGCTTGTTTTAAAGCAGCTAAACTTTGCCGCTCTGTAGAACCATAATCAGGAATGTTTATTTGAAGCCCCGTCTCTGCAGGACTCTGTGCTCGATTCTCCTCAGCCCTATTCAGAAAACGTCAACCGACCTGCCTCTTGTCTGCTAGGTGCTGAGGGCCTGAAACCACACTCCAGGAGAAGAGTTACTGAGTGCAGGCCTGTTCCTGCCACACACATGTGCAGTATTAACTCGGGGCCAGGTTAGGTACCTGTGCCAGCCAGAGTGATGCCACTCCCTGCTCTGCTGAGAAGGTGAAGACCATTCAGTTCATCTGTCCGTTCCCTCCAGGGATTCCTTCCCCTTCCCAGGCAACCTCTTGTCTCTAACACAGCCACAGACACACCCACCCAGACCCCAGGCTCCCACTGAGCAATATAGTTGAACCCACCTCTCCAGGTCGGTCACCCACAAACCTCCTTACTACTCTGCAGCCTGTTTTTTTTTTTTTTTTGCAGTACGCGGGCCTCTCACTGTTGTGGCCTCTCCCGTAGCGGAGCACAGGCTCCGGACGCGCAGGCTCAGCGGCCATGGCTCACGGGCCCAGTGTGGGATCTTCCCGGACTGGGGCACGAACCTGTGTCCCCTGCATTGGCAGGCAGACTCTCAACCACTGCGCCACCAGGGAAGCCCTGCAGCCTGTTTTTGCTTCATCTCTTCACTCAGCAAACATTTGCTCAGTGCTCACTGTTGAAGCTTGCAGAAGGCAGGCTCCCTATCTCTGTGGAATGTATGTTCTAGGAGGGAGAAACAGCAAACAAGTAACTCAGACAAATTAATGAATGCTTCAATAATTAACGCTTAGTTAATTACTTAGGTAGATTAGTAGTGATAAGGGCTATGAAACAAGGCTGACAGGATGATGGGATGGAATGGTAGGGATGCTACTTGAGGTACAGCTGTTAAGGGAAGTTTATGAGAGTTGAGATATGAATGACGAGGAGCCAGACTTGAAGATCTGGGGAGAAGTGTGCATCAGGCAGAGGGAATGGCAAATGCAAAGGCCCTGAGGTGAGAACAAGCTGGACAGGTCCCAGGGAAAGAAGGAGGGCTGTGAGGAGAGGGGTGGGGACGAAGTCAGAGGTGCAGGCCTGGCCAGGTACTCTGCAAGGACCATACTGTAATCTAATAGGGTTTTAGCCCATGGAGTGATGCCGCCTGCTGTGTTTCAAGAAAATCACTCTTGCCTCCATCCCATCTCCACCCAGCTCTGAGCTCGTGGCCTCACACCCTGACTCACCCCTGCTTGTTGGTTAGGGTGCCCTCAGCTCTGCCCACCGCGCCCTGGCCCGGCTCTGGCCCTCCCATGCCCGCTGCCCGTGTTCAGGCCCATCACTTCTGCAGCCCCAGCACCAACTGACCAACCGTGCCTGGGGATTCAGAGGGTGGGTGAGTCAGTCTTCCCCGAGCTGGACTGAGCGCTGGGCAGAGAAGAGAGCGAGGTGCTTACTGGGCTGTGAGACCTTGGACAGACTCCTCTGTGCTGGGCTGTACTTGTATCACACTCACTCCTCTGAGACTGGCACTGTTGTCATGCCCATTCTACAGTGGAGGAAACTGAGGCACAGAGAGGTTAAGTAACTTTTCCAGAGTCCCCAGCGAGCATGTGGTTGAGCCAGGATTCAAAGCAGATGGTCTGATAGCCCCATGTTCTAAATCACATTCCACTGCCACATGCAGTGGGGATGGCTGTTCCTTCCCAGCCGCCTGACAGTCCTGAACGAGGTCCTTTTCCAGAGTGCTGAGCCCAGAGTGCTGCCCTCACGGGGGACCCCAGATGCCCCCTGCTGACACACTCAGCCTCAAGCCGTCAGCAGACCCGTTGAGTTCACCGAGTTAGGGTGGCATCTCCAACCTCAGTCAAGCCAGTGCTGACTGTCCTCTCCAGGAGGAGCCCAAGAGCCCTTTCCTCGTCCACCTGTGAAAACCCCACTCTGGGCACCTCCACCACCTGCCAAGTAACAGTCAGGAACAGTAATAGGAGCAAGCGATTACGGAGCACTCCCTATGGAATTCTTATTTTACCGATGGAGAAACTAAAGCACACCCTGCTTAAGGTCACAGAGCTAGTAAATGGCAGAACCAGGATTTGAACCCAGGCAGGTTGGCTCTGGAGACCCTTTAGAGTACAATTCTTATTCATTTTTTAAAATTTATTATTTTTTGCGGTACGGGGACCTCTCACCGTTGTGGCCTCTCCCGTTGCGGAGCACAGGCTCTGGACGCGTAGGCCCAGCGGCCATGGCTCACGGGCCCAGCCGCTCCGCGGCATGTGGGATCTTCCCAGACGGGGACATGAACCCGTGTCCCCTGCATCGGCAGGCGGACTCTCAACCACTGCGCCACCAGGGAAGCCCTAGAGTACAATTCTTCATACTGAAGAATTCCATTCCTGTGGTTTCCACGTTGTGGTCCATTCTCTAATCCTTGTAGCCACAGAATGGTCTAATTTTATTAACATAAGACAGACCTGTCAGTATTTGAAGACAACTATCACATCTCTCTCGGTTCCAAACCACCACACCAAGCTCTCAGGGAGCAGTTCTACCCTGAGTCCCTTTCTTTCTCCCAGAAAAGCACAAAGAGTGCTTTGTAATTCTCCATCCAAATCCAGATACTTGTGAGAGGCGAGGGAGCACAATTAATAATTATGCTGGGACAACAGGCATAAATGTGGACTGTCCTGGGCGAACCAGGAAGTGGTTCTCCCTACCCCCAGGCCACAGCAGAAATACCACCACTTGGCATGCCTTCTGAGCATTCTGTTCAAGTGGATTATGGGGAAGTTGAGCTAACTTTACACAGATACGTTATTGATGGGACATCAGGTTTCAGGAGTCTGCCATTCGTCAGACTTCTTCCAGTGGAAAAGTGCTGGATGTAAGGTCAAGTCCCACAGTTGCCACTGTGAACTTGGATGAGTCACCTCCCATCCGTGCTCACTGTTTTCTTGTCTGTAAAATAGAGGTTGATCACCCGGGAGTCCCTTCTAGTTCTAAATCTCTGATCCCACGTCAGCCTTCCCAACACAAGCAAAGGTCTAAGTTCTCACTTTGAAGCCATGAACATGGAACTTGAAGGTTTTAACCCATTTTCTGTCAGTTTAGCAGCTCTTCTACCAGCTTATTTGCCAAACCCCAGAGGTAGATTTTGAGAGTAAGATCCCCTTATCTTGTCTACTCTGGGGGTGTCAGTGAAACTGTGCTGAGCACTAATTATCTTTAAATAATGCTTTTCCTCCGAGACAGCCATGGATTTTGTCGATACAAACACAGGAGATAGAAAATGGCCTCCAAGGAAAGTGCCTGTTGACTTACTGAGAAATTTCTTTATCTTAAAAAAAGAAAGAAAGCCTTTTATGTTCCCTAAAACCTGCACCTCTGAAATAATTTCGAAGTGTTTTCACATAATTTATCACATTAGATCCTCAAAATGGCCGTGTAAGATAGGTGTCGTCTTTGTTGTCCGAATATTGAAACAGAGGCTCAAGGAGACGAAATGGCTGGTCTGAGGGCGCACAGCTGGTTAGTGGTGGGGCTGCAACTCACGTTCACGTCTGCAGGATCCTTATCTAAGAGTTTCTGTGCTGCACCAGTAGTTCTCACTTTGTTTGAGTCTTTTAGCAGAGAACTCATTTTTTTCAAGCAGAAGGGAAGCTTTTCTGGGTAAAGTCGAGTGTACGTGCCTTCCGTGGTGCTCTGTGAGGGGGTCCCCGCAACCCGCACAGAGCATGGCTTGAACAACCCTGCACTTTTCCAAGGTGCTTCACGCTGTTTTGCCCTTTTCTAGGGTATAGAGTGCTTGTGGGATTAGGTACAGTTTCACTGTACATGAACTTGTTGCATTTAATAAGCTTCACCGTGATTCTCGGTCACCTGGTCAAACATCTGGGGGCTTGTGTCAGCTGCATGGACACGGTCTTTGCTAGGAGGTTTGACTCCCTCCTTCCCGCCCCCCTCCCCTAATCCCCAAGGCTCAGTTATAAACCTCTCCACCCTGTTTTTCCACCTTGCTCTGCGGAATCCCAGTCCCACCTGTACCATTCACAGACTCCTGTGGCCTTTCTGGATAGGACTTGCCTGCCTTCGTCATTCATCCACCCACCCAATAAACACATTAAATACGTACTAAGTAAAATCATGTGAAAAGGCCCAGCCTAGCAACTGGCACATAAGGAAAATGAGTTCCCATCCCTACCAGAAAGCGTGGTACCCCTTCATTTCCTTGTATCTGAGATGACCGGCTTCCCCATGACAATCTCCCAGGTCCCGTCTCTTGAGAAACGCTGTTGCTGTTCTGCCAGCCTTTTCTCTTCCCTCGAAGGTAAAAATGGGGTGCTGGGCTTATTGTCACGGCCTGCGTATCCTGTCCTCTCCCCACAGTCAAAGCACAAGTCTGTGCCTCCACCAGAAGTTACCCCCCAAAAGAGGAAAATTTAGAGAACAAACTTTCCATTCTCTGAGGTTGCTGGGTTGCAGGGAGCAGCTAAGTGGCATCTATTCACAGAGCCCCCCTATCTAGGAGAAAAAAAAGAGCGGGGAATAGTTCCCATTTTTTACGTCTAGATTTTGCTCTCCCTCAGCAGCGTTTAAATGCCCAGTCTCACCAACTGACAGGACATGTAATAAATGCTGACGGTTTATGTTTATGCTTAAGGTTCTGTTACCCTTGCTTAGAGTCCGGAGCTTTGCACACACTGGGAACTGATCCTTCTCTTTCAAAACACGCAGCATACGTGCTGCCAGATTTTTCTTAAATCTACTTCTTCAGTCTCCACCAGATAAGATTTATTAATTGGAGATACTTTTAAAAGACATGATAGGACTTCCCTGGTAGTACAGTGGTTAAGAATCCGCCTGCCAGTGCAGGGGACACGGGTTCGAGCCCTGATCCGGGAAGATCCCATAGGCGGCGGAGCAACTAAGCCCATGCGCCACAACTACTGAGCCTGCGCTCTAGAGCCCGTGAGCCACAACTACTGAAGCCCGTGTGCCTAGAGCCCGTGCTCCGCAACAAGAGAAGCCACCACAATGAGAAGCCCACACACCGCAACGAAGAGTAGCCTCTGCTTGCCACAACTAGAGAAAGCCCGCATGCAGCAATGAAGACCCAACACAGCCAAAAATAATAATAAAATAGAAGACATGATATATTCTCAAAAATACGTTGATAATTTTACCTTCTATAGATCATTCAGAAACGTCAAAGCATTAGTCCAGTATGAACCATTAGAAAATATTTTTGACATTCTGTTTTTTGGTTTTTGTGAAAGACAGATCCTTAGCTTAGACCCTATTTCTTTTACGATGATCCTTTTTCTTTCTGAAAGAGAAGTAATTATGAGAAGCATCAATCCAAAGTTCCACCAAACCGCTGTAAATTTAGCACTTTCTCTTCATTCTGCCTATCTACGTGGGTTTGGACTTTACTTCATTTCAGTTGTGATAGGAAGAGAATTTTAAGCAGATTTGCCCTTCAGAGAGATCATAGCTACATCATGCTGAGAATGGAAGGACCTGGGCCTGGAGACCCCAAGAAACTGTTCTGGGGCCAGGCAGGGGAGAGTGGTGGATGGCTCAGGGGACGAGTCCAGAGATGCTAGGAAGTAGAATCTGCAAGTCTTGGTCATTGGTTGATTGGTTATAGGAGTGAATGAGAGGGAAGAGGCTAGGGTTACCTTCAGGTTTTTGGCTTGGGCGGCCAGTGGTAGTCTCATCTGCTCCAGTAGGGAGCCCTGGAAGAGAGGCAACGTTGGATCCCATCGAGGTGGGCTGGAAGTAGCAAGGAGAGCCAACTGGAATGTACCAAGTTTCATTCCTTTGGGTTTTAGTCCACTGCAAACCTTTTTCAGACTAACATGTTGTGAGAACCTTATTAGAACCTGCTTCTTCTGCTTCCCTCCCCCACCTCTCTCACCCACTGTGTTGCTTTCTGCTTCTCTCCTTTCCTCCCACGGGGAAGAGTAGAATGACCAGGTCTGAGGCAGGAGTGTCCAAGGATGGCATCTTCTTGAACCTTTCACTTTGAGGGCAGTGGGTTGGAAACACTGGTGATGGAGAGTTATAGGATTTGAGGTTGGCAGCTTACAGAGAGCAACTCAGGTCACAGAGTTGAGAAGTGCAAAGGTGAGGGGATTTAGGACAAAATTGGGAAAAGGAGAAGAGAAAAAAAAAAAACAACGCCAGTTAAGGCAAGGAAAATGAATCATTTGAGGAGGAAATACTGAACAGAATAGAAAAAGCAAAGAGAAAGAGGCAGCCCCACAGCTATGACCTCTGTCATGGAAGACTCTAGAATCTTGTTCTTTCATGCCTCCTTTTCACATCCACATTCTAAAAGTTAGAAAAGTAAAATAAGCCTTTTTCCTGAAAGCCTCAGTGGGCCTTCAGATAAGCTTTCTTGTAATATATGAAAAAGGGAAATGAGCAGTTAATACACTAAGGTAACCTCTAGTCCTTTTGTGGAAGAAAAGGAACCCTAAGAAAGGGACATGCATACAAACCGTTAAAGTCAATTTTTAAAAAATTATTGTCTATTCTCAAGCGATCTGACAGAAAAATATCTGTAGCCTGAGAAGATGGGGAGAGAGCATGTCCCTGTGATCAATTTTTAATAAACGTAAATGGTATAATAAATTATGCATTGAGGAGTGGTATAAAGCATTAAACAATGAAGGATAAATAATTTAAATGATTAAAAACTGCCTCTGTCATATGTTTGATGTATGAGAACTCTATTTGACTTTTCAAGGAAATAGAGGAGGATTTCTTTTTTTAAAGGGGATTTTTCAAAATAGATTTTTTAAAAGGGAAATCATGTGATGGTCTGCCGAGAGAGGGTGTTGAGCACAGAAACACCAATTTCCATGATCCCGTATCTTGTGCTCCTTTGATAAATACGTGAGTTGTGCCTTGCTAGTGGATGGGATTCTATCAGGTGATCCATGGTGGAGGTACTGCCCATCTTCTAGAAGGCTGAGACTCCAGATCTCTTTCCTCGTGTCCAGAGAGACGTGGTCTGGGTGTTGGAGTACAGTGACCTTATACAGTCTTAAACTTCCAGTATTCTGTGTAGGAGGAACTGTCTCTGCATATTCAGTGCCTCAGGTAAACTTCCATTTCTATCACAAAATTAGAGTAACTGGATGGGTTATAACCAAAGAAGTGTTGACCAAGGCTTGCCCCCTTCTTGGACACCACTCACCTGTGGTTTAGGGGAGCCGCATTCATCAAAAGCACCATATTATAACATGCAGTGGCTAAGAGCACAAGTATCGGGGTCAGACCTGTCTGGGTGTGAATCACTATGTACCACTCAGGAGCTTTATCACCTTTGTCAGGTTAATTAACCTCCTTGAAGCACCATTTCCTTATTTGTAAAATGGGTTCAGTAATACCCCAAAGGACTGTGGAGCATTAAATAAGGAACAAATGTCAGTAGCTTAGCTCAGTGTCTGGAACATAGTAAATGCTCAATACATGTTTATTAACTACATAATTATATATTGAGGGTTTATTTTCTGGTCTCAGAGGAGTGCAAAATAGACCAATAGAACCAGAACAAAAACTGTAAACCTAAGAAATATCCACCATGTAATCTCAATCAAAGATCGTAAGCTGTGGTCTAAGAGCCATTTCTGGAAAATGCAGTATTTTTTAAAAATCAAATTCAGATACCTTAAGGCAAAGGACACATGTGCTCCAGTTAACCCCAGTCCGCAGTATTTCCATTGGCTTTTACTTCTCTACTTGCCCAGCTCTGATAGAAGTTTGAATTTGCCACCTCAAACTGAATAGTTAGTTCTATAAAGTTAAATTGGTTTCCCCTAAGTTTCCTTAGGTGTTTTAATTTAGCTTGGGGCATCTGATTGCTCTATAGCCTTAGTGGAAATAGGGAAAAAAAATTTTTTCCCAACAGAATAATTTTGATAAAATTAAAGGCAAAACAGGCCAACAAATCTGCCAGTTGTATACTTCGTTGTTCTTCCAAATTAATATTTTCTTGTTCTTCCAAATTAATATTTTCCTAACATCCATGTAGGCATTTTATTGCCTCCATGGCAATTCAGAATCTGATTATCCAGAAATATAATTGTAGGCATTTATGGTTGATATTCTGAAAACACAAATGCTGATCAATAAAAGTTCAAGTTCCAAATATTGGTGCACCAGACAACGGGAAACTGAAGGCTCACTCTAGGTATTTGAAATCATGGCTGCAAATATGTTGACACTTCTCCCGTTGAGAGATGGGTCTATGTCCCCTTCCTTTGACTCTGGTGGGGGAAGGGGATTGTACTTCTTTTACTAAGAGAGTAAGACAGAAGTGGCCCCATGTGACTTTCAAGGCTAGGTCATAAAAGGCCGTACTTCTGCCGTGTTCACTGGGAACACAGAGACTTGAGCCACCAAGTAAGAAGTCTAACTAGATGTAAGTGCTGTGGTGGACAGTCTTGGTGAGCCCATCCTTTAGCCTTCCCAGCCTTGCGTCAGACATAAATGAAGAAACCATCAAGGAAATGGATTCTCCAGCCCTAGCCTTCTCGCCCCCAAGTTATCAATGATCCCAGCTAAGACCACAGATAATATGGAACAGAGACGAGTTGTCTTCATCATGACCCTTCTAAATTCCTGACTCACAGAATCCATGAGGATAATGAAATGGTGGTTTTACAAAGCTGAGTTTTGGGCTCATTTGTTACACAGCAGTAGATAACGAGAGCACTCACCCACCATGGTGGGCTGGCTGTATAGCTGGGGTAGTTACAGTATCACATCATTGTGTTTATAAGATCTTGACTGTAAGAACCACCTGGTCCCATCAAAATGTACCATATCATTGCTAGGTTTTTTCCATACAAGATAAACATGGGAGAGTGAGCTAATCAGTTAATAGATATGTATTGAACTGAGACCCAGTAATAGGTGACAAACCAAGCTCTTCTGCAATTTTAGAGCTTGCTCAGAGGAGTATGTTATTGTTTTTCATTTAGCAGTAAGTCCGTGTCACCACCTCTAAAGTAGAAATAACAGCTTTCTTCAATGATGATGAATTAGGCAATGCATTAAAAAGCACTTAGGGTTTGTTTTGTGGTTTTTTTTTAAAAGAAAAACATTGTTAATACATATAAACACTTAATGTCATAATTATTTTAGGTTAATGGATAACGCTAATAGTTCGTGCTATTAAGAGCATTTACAAAGCAATCTGAGCATATACAGGAGAATTAGGCTATTAGGGCCTGAGGTAGCATGTGCTTCAGAAGCAGCTGAACTGGAGTAACAGTCTTAGTACTTACACTTGGAATTAGTTTAGTGGTCTTTTTATGAAAAGTCTGAATCCAGTCTGAATTTTGAAAATCAGGGTATGGCAGATCACAGGGCAGATCCCTTCTGAGAGGCTGTGTGGAGAAATCTTTATTTTTTCTAATCGCTGCCTTTTCAGCCCAGCCAGCAACAGAGAAAGCCAGCTCCTTGTGGGTCAAAACGCATATTCCTAGATCAGGGGTAGCAAATTCACAGCACAACGCAATGCCAGTAAACCAGGCTGTCTCTAGACACGTTAAGTTCACCATAGTGCTGGTCTCAAGTGTGCTTGTGTGGCCGTCACACGTGAGTCCTCATGGCAGGCACCTGCTTGGCCATTTCTCACTGCCCATCCTTCTGAAGAGAGCCCATGGGCACCTTGAACCAGAACAAAGATCACTAGCACGGGTATGACTGAAGATAGATTGGTTGCTTTCTATTTGTCAAAGACTTTCTATCTTGTTTGGACACCACTCTGTTAAAAATGCTGTCAGGAGGTGTACTATTTATGTTTAATCCTAGAAAGAAAACCGAAAAGCTAGGAGATTTCTTTTTTTTTCTGACTGCTAAGGAGAGCAGTCGAGATGGTATTATGATTCAGTGAAAGTAGAAGGTCCAAGAAACACTAGTACAGGAGATTGTAGAAGGAGGGACAAAGGGAATTTTATATCCAGTTTCACCTTAAGATCTATAAATTACTAGGCAGGTTAACTTAGAATTGGAATCAGCATTTTTCATTTTCAAGCTTTTATACTTTGTGCATACACAGAGTGGACCGTTTATAAAACTGGTAAACTGGACTGTGGATTTGAGAATGAGGAATTCCTCTGTTCTTTGTTTTGGGGAGGCAGTGATCGTTCATTCATTCAGTAAACACCTGCAAGGTGCCAAGCCCCTTTCTTTCCCCTAACCTCCAGATGGGCTGGTAAGGAGTGGTCTAGGGGATGACTGGTCCAGTGGAGTGAGGGGGTGAGACTCTACTGAGAGGGTTGAGAGGAAGAAGGAAGGAAGGAAGGGAGGGAGGGAGGAAGGGGCTGACCTTTGACCAAGGCCAAGATTGGCATCACAGGAGACAGAACACCTCTCTCTTGAGGTGCTTATTGCCTTAAGTTTCACTCTTTACTTCAGAGATGTACTGAGAGATGGAAAGTAATTTCTTTGTTTCGCTACATATTGTTCCAGACTTTTTGTAAGGGCTGATAAAGCAGACTGCGGTGGGGAGCATGTCATTAGCACATTGTCATGTGTTAGGACAGTCACTCACCTCTGGGTATGCCTCCTCTTTTCCTTTAAAAGGGCCAGTAATGTTCCAAACTTCCCGTCTCCTTTCGAGAGACATGAAACTATCACAGGTACAGGACAACAGTAAAAGGTTGTTGTTGGTTTTTTAAAATCCGTCTCAAATCTTTCCTTCATCAGCTTGGCATAAGGAGAACGTGAGGGAGGGACTGTCCAGAAGGAACGGTGGTTTATAACCGAGCCTTGGAGTCACTGCAGCAGCAGAGCTTCTGAGCTGCCGTTGTCAGGATGGGGAACCATGTTGAGATAAAGAAGTATCTGGTCCAGTGCAGTTCAGTGACGTTTACAGTTGTGGCTAAGGTAGCAATTTACTCTATTCGGAATTACTCTTGATCATTGTCTCCTTGGTTGACATGAACTGGCTGGTTGCCATTTATGAGCCCTGGCATGTGAAAAATATGTGTTTTTGAAGATGGGCATTATACCCAGTGTGGCATGCCCGTGACAACCACAGATTCACATCCCTCATCTCAGGAGACTCGGGGCGCACTCATTGCACGGAATGGTGAGTGAAATGGCTGTCACTGTGTATATTGTTTTTTCTCTCTTTTTCCTTCAAGCATAAAGAGTTGGATTTCTGTAAGTAAAATATGCCTGTTATTGCAACTGCACAAATGAGAGACATAATCCTAAGATGTGTCTGTGCACCGTTAGCACAGTTTGGTCGTGGGTTCCTAGATTTTTTTTCTTTACAATTTGGATAGCAAATTGGATTGCAAGACAGTTTATCATTAATGACAACCCAGGGTTGTGTTGGTGTTGCTTTGCTTTATTTGTTTTTGTTTTTGTAACCCTAAATCCTTGTCTTTAATCAAGCTAAATGAATTATTTTTAACCTGAATTTATACATTTAGTTGTACACTTAGTAGGACACTACTTGTTACAGCTTATCTTCCCCCTGCATATTCCTTATTGTTTAAGAAGGCTTTACACTTATGAAGTCTAGTTACTAAAAACGTCAACGTATTTTGATGAATATTACAGTTCATGGTGTTCATTTTCCAGTAAAAAGGGAAGTATAATTTATTAAAACAGTTCATCATAATATTCCATTAACTCCTATTCTGCCTATACTTCCAACAGTGTTATTAATGATCCACAGTGCCCCTGAGGTTAAAATGCAGTTTATGTAAAATGTTCAGGAAACATATTTAAATAAGTACACTTATGTTATTAGATGCAGAGATGTTTGATCATTTTTGTGTGTACGTTTGTCCTTGGAAGTTAGTAGCTGCTATGTTGCTTTTAGTACAGTAAGTGTATCATTGAGAGATGTGCAACAGTAATTTAGCACATAGCACCTTGTTTTATTTTAGGTACCTCTCAGAGCACCAACTTTATTTCTAGGCAAAGAAAATAATAGGTAATCATATATAAAATATATTGTTACTCATTCAGAATGACTGTGAGTAATTAATAAAATCTTGAGAGATGTTTATCTTTTGAAAGTTTATCTCATTTATAGAATCGTGTAATTCAGCCTGTCTACAGCCACTTCAAAATCCAAATCATAATCCAGAAAATACGTGATAAACACATGTGGTTGGGTTTGATGTTGCTCAGCTGGATGTGACCCACACTCTAATTGTAACCTGAATAAATCTAGAGGCCCCACATGGTCCAGATCCTGCTTGGAGTCTCATTCAAAGAAAACATCAGAAAGCCAGAAAGCCTTGAAGAGTAATGTATCTCTTTCATCTAAGGTTTTCTAAAAGGCATGGCTTAAAGCTGTTACAGTTTGCACCACATAAACAATTTCTCCAAAATTCTGTGTAGCCATCTGTTCCTCTCCCTACACTCATGGCCACTGCTAAACCTCTCTAACTCATCCACATAGTTTTTCACTGGCTATGCAACCCTTCATCATTCAAAAAAAATTAATGGAGATATAATTCACAAACCATTTTCCTCCTAATTTTTTGATCAGACACAAATACATCCATCTCTTCCAAATTTAGAAGCATAAATGCTACGCCACTTCCAAAGTTAAGAGTATGCAGATGGATTTCCTGTTCTACTTCCTGGATGGACTGTGCCTCTCTAGAATGACTGGAGGACCTGTAGCTCCACTGCCTCTGATTTCTGAATATTTTTTATTTCCTGTTTACCCAGCACCCTCAAAAGTAAAGCCCATTGCCTCACTCTGATTGCATTTCTTTTTCTTTTTTAATAAATTTATTTATTTTTGGCTGCATTGGGTCTTCGTTGCCGCTTGCGGGCTTTCTCTAGTTGCCGCGAGCAGGGGCTACTCTTCGTTGCGGTGCGTGGGCTTCTCATCGCGGTGGCTTCTCTTGCTGTGGAGCACGGGCTCTAGGCGTGCAGGCTTCAGTAGTTGTGGCACGCGGGCTTAGTTGCTCCGTGGCATGTGGGATCTTCCCGGATCAGGGCTCGAACCCGTGTCCCCTGCACTGGCAGGTGGATTCTTAACCGCTATGCCACCAGGGAAGTCCCTGATTGCATTTCTTGTAAGAAATTCTAATGTAGAATTTCCTAATAAAATTTCCACCTACTAACAGTAACAGGAGCCACCGTTTATGCACTGCACTGGCTAAGCTCTTTGAATGCAGCGTCACACTCAATACTCAGAAGGTTATCTGCATGTTACAGATGAGTAAACTGGGACCTAAAGAATAAAGTAATTCACTGCAATTAGTAAGTGATGGATCTGGGATTTGAACCCAGGTAGTTTGATTCCAGAATCCTTCCTTTTAGGAACGACATGGGCTTGTTTACCCATTCTACCGTATTCTATGTGCTCTTCAATGTGGAAGGGAGGGATGCATCTGAGTAGGAAGATTGTGAAAACAGGCAATTAGTTAGCTGTTCTCTTGGTCCCATGTTATGTATACGTGTGAGAAAAACACAAATCCTGAATCAGGGCTACAGATCTGCGCAATACCCACTCATGATCTCTCCCAGTAACCTTGGTTCACTTCTGAATTGTAAGATTGCCTTATATTCTTCTTTTCTCTATTCAGCCTAAAAGAAAGGAGCAAGAAATATGTGAGAGGGTCTTGGTTCTCAATACTGTCTGCAACCTCTGGAGTTCTGTGTTTATGAGCCTTCTTAAAACTCATGCTGGGTGAATGTCAAGGCTTTCTGTGTGCCCCTAGCCAGTCTTTTTTTGAACAAGGGAATTTGCCATATGCTTTCAATGTTTTGATCAACAGCAAAGATGAGTGAGGGGCCTAGTTATTTGGAATTAAGCTGTGTGAAATTGGAAACAGCCAGTTTGGTTGTTGGCCTCAGGTCCCGTAGTATGCCAAAGAATGACTCTGTCAGGTAGGGCTCTGGCTTTAAAGACAGCTGGCCAGAGTGCTTGATGATTCTGGCTTAGATTACATTACAATGGCATAGTCAAATGTACCAGAGTGCGGTGCATCATCAAGAGAACTTTCTTGACTTTTCATCTTCTTTTTAGCTGTTCCAAGTGCTCAGAAATGTGGTGCATGGTGTCTTTTTGCATGACTGCTAATGAGGAAAGCCTTTGGCATGACATAATGCTCCCAAAACCCCTGAGGGTCAGTGTAGAAACAATTGCTCTGGGGTCCGGCTGGACTGTTTGACCTACATGGTGAAGCACTGACTGCCAAGGGTGTGCCTTGCTGCAATTTCTCTCTGCCAAACATGCATGTGGTGTGCATGGGTTTAGCTTTCTCTGAAACAGAAGTTTTGGTATATGTTGGAAATGACACTGGACTTGTAGTCAGAAGCTTTGGGTTTAAATCCCAGTTCTATTACTTATTTACTTGTTTGAACAAATCCCTTCAACTCTTGGAATCCCTTAGTCTCCCCTTTTGTATTATGAGAATGCTTAAAAAAGGATTTACTTCATAAAATTTTATGTGGCTAAATTAATTTTTAAAATCTGTTAGAACAGAAACACTCTTTTAAGGTATTTAATCACTTCTTCTTTGTGATCCAAAACAGGATCTCAGTCCAGTAAATTGAGAGTTAATGGCAGGTCTTCAAACAGTTGCTTCACCTTTATCCCTCTTCCCTCCCTCCCACTGGGATTCTCCATGAAAAATTAAATATGGAATTTTAATGTTAACCTTTATTCAAGCACATGCACTTATAGAAACACATACAAAGAATACACATACATAGGTATTTATGGCCAGAATTTTCTCCATCACCCCTGCACCTATATCAAAGTTTTAAAAAAGTGGAAACCACCTCATTTTTAGGGGAAAAAAAAAGGTGGATTCTTGTTGATTACTGAGCTTTCTTAACTAGACATTAAGAAACTCAGAATTCTAGCCTCCTAAGCAGGTCTAGCAACATTTATTTTCTCATTTGGATTCTTCACCTCTTTAGAGGGTATGTTTACATTCTTGTGGTCTTACTGTTGCACTCTTAGCTAATTCTAGATTAGATTTCTCAGCTGATGATGACTTCTAGAGACTGGAAGTGAAGTAGCAGGAAACTCACCCTGACAGCCTCCCTTCTACAGATACTTCTACAGATCTCCAAAGTGCATGTATATCTCAGAGTCCAGAATTTGCAGAAGCATTCCTTAAGATGTTCCTGGCTGTATCCCAACCACTAGGTTCTTGACTGCCCCTCTACCCCACACTCATCCACAAGATTTGTGAAAGCTGTAGTAGCCAGTCCTTGTTGTAGGAAGGGAGAAGGGAAGTGAATGGAGATCTGGTCACATACTCTTTTAGAAGGGTTTCTAATACCTATTTAGTGTCATTCCCATATATATACAAAATCTATTATTGCTACTGACATGAATCTACCATTAAATTTCCCAAAGCAATGGACTGACCTTACCAATTAACAGGGTCCTACTATGCAGTTATCTGATGTTCACCAAGAAAGGTCACATGTATTTGATCTTTAGAAAAAAATATAGGTAGGATTTCTAAACCATTAGATATTAAAACACACACACAGAGCTAGGGGTGCTACAATAATAGAAACCATAGTCTATCAGCAAAGGTCAAGAAAAGAGGGAAAAAAAGTAAGAAGAAAACCATATGATAAAATAGCAAGCATAAGATAAACATATAACAATAAATGTGACTAGGTTAAATTCCTATGTTAAAATCAGTGACTCTCAGATTGATTAAAAAGATAATCCAGCTAAATGCTGTCTTTAGGAATCTTTGTATACCAAAATTACACAGAAAGGCAGAAAATAAAGGGATAGGTTGGTGAAGTCTAACTAACAAAACAAAAATAGGGATAGTAATATTAATTCTAAAAAGTGTGGGATTCAATGTAAAAAGAAATATTGAACGAGACATAAAAGAATAGATATAAATCAAACAAGATTCAATAACAATGAAACTTTATGTACTGAACATTTAGCACTGAATTAAATTAAAATTTGTTAAAAATACAAGCAAAATAATGCAAATAAAAATAAATTAAAAAATTTAAAGCGTAAATAAACTTTTCCATAATCATAGTGGGAGACTTTAACAAAATACTTTCAGAATTTTATCAAGTAAATAAAATTAAGTAGGAACAGAAGATTTGAATAACATAGTTATTATTATTAACCTAACTCAACAAATAGGAAGTATACACAGTTTTTTTAAAAGACCATGGATCATTTTCAAAAATTGATGAACTACTACACCACAAAGAAACTTAAACTAACCAAAAAGTAGACATATAACAATAACATAGCATTGAAAGTTACACAAGATGGCTCCTGCCCCTACCTCCATCCAAGCACTTGGAAACTAAGATATGGTCCTTTTAAATAATTCTTGGATCAAAAAGGAAATCACTACTGCAACTATAGACTATTTTAAAATTAACAATGAAAATACAGTGCACTGAATTATGGGGATTGTACTAAAAATATAGTTAGATAAAAAGTTAAGGCTTTTATTTAAAGGACTGAAAAGAAAATAAGCTTAGAATTTAAGAAGCTAATAAATGAAAAACAAAATTAAACAACAAAGTAGGGGGAGGGAAATTATGATGTTAAATTATTTACCTTTATGAGAAAAATTGTGAATTTTTTCCAATAAAAAAATTTGATTGGCAGTTAGGCAAAAGTTCAGAGTTAACAGGAAAGCTGCTGGAATGAGACTGGAAAGCTGAGTTAATGGGCTAAAAGACACTGTCCCTGTCCTCACTGTCACTTAGGTTTGGCTGAGGTGAAAAGCATGTGCAAAAAATAATTAGAGAACAAGACTGTATTCAATAAAGTGCCCGTTTGTGAGTTATAGATGGTAAACCATCTATAGCAAAGAGAAGCATTAGGCTCTGAGTCTCTGGCTTCAAACTTATCAAGGGCCTCTGGGTGGTTATTTAGCTCCTCTGACGTGGCTACTTATCTGTGAAGTGGGGATCACAGTACCCACCTCAAAGGATTGCCGTGAGAATTAAAGTACACTGGGCCCTCTGTATCCACCGAAGTGGAACCTCGGATACACAGGGCTGACTGTAAGGGACTTGAGCATCCGTGGATTTTGGTGTGTGTGTGTTGTGGGGGGGGGTCCTGGTACCAATCCCCTGCAGATACCAAGGGACAACTCCGTGCATGTGGTAAGGGCTGCCAAAAAAAGTCAGTGTGGCATCTCTTCCAATCTCTTCTGGATGCTGGTGAGATGGTTAGGGCACAGTCAGTATGTTAGTATATTTTACACAGGAGTAGGACACGTAATGATGTTTAGAGTACCCAAGTTCTATCTGCCTGGGTGAAAAGACTGGGCATTTTATCTGTGACTGTCTTGAAATATGCCCGTGGTGATTAGATAAACAAGTCTCTGTCCATTAAAAGAAAAAAATCTATAAAGCATGACACTCCCAAAGCAGCGGCAGTTCATGAGTTTCTGGCCACAGAGAAAGAAATGACCAGTTTTGCCATTATGTAGTCAGATGGCTTCCCCAGGTAGGAAAGGGGGGGACCAAGGAGTCCTTCCTGATCTGCTTCTGACCAGTAAGCACTTTTAGTCCTCATGTGTAAGAGTGAGACATCATTCTTGCAACCATTTAGTGTCGGCATTAGGCTCCTCAGGCATGATGATGGATTCTGAGATCTTGAAAAAGTGACCTGGTAAACATAAAAGGAATCAGATAGTAAACCCATAAAAAATTGAAGAGAATTTAATGCTTGATGAGCATATGTGGTTTGAGGTAAAGTTAGAATGTGGCTGGGAGTAGGTAAAAATCTGCAGATGCTACACATCAAACCACTTTAGTCAAAATATTTGTTCAGTGGGGGAAAAATATCAGTGAAAGTAGTTAAATGACGTCTACGGTCCAAACAAGAATTAATCGTCTACTCTACTTCCTCCATTCCCAAGACACCATCAGCTGTAAGGTGTACCATCAACTTTATGACAGGTGAGGAGGCGGGGGCAAGGACATGGTATTAAATGTATACTTTGGTTCCAGAAATGTTAGAATATGAAGGCAAAAAGCACTATCAACACAAACATGCATCTTGGAATTAAGGAAATGCAGAATTTCACACAGTTGATGTTTTGGTGTTTTCTTGCTGGTAGAGGATAGGACTAATTTTATAAAAACAACTTATAAAATGTTCACTAATACATGGGGCAGAACTAATGACAACTGAAGGCAAATTTAAGTTTTCTCAGGCCCATAGATTTATTTTCTTTTATTCTCTTGTCAAGACAAAATAAGCCATGGACCGTTGGGGCGGTACTATACGTGATAAGCGTGGAACATATTTTAGTGCCAGAAAATAATGAAATGCTCAAAAACAAAAACCAAGACACAAAATATTGGTGGGAGAATGTCAAAGGAGCACAGGAGCCAACTGAAAGAGGTCTCACCAGTCAAAGGTAGAACAATTTGAGCAACACAATTAGTAAAATAGTGTTGAATTAGAACCCAAAGTATAAAATGAATACCTATGAGGCCATACTCATGTAAATAAACGGTTGAAAACATTGTTGAATGGGGAGAAGAGATAAATCTTCCGTGAAGAAGAATTCAAAATAATTTATATAGATACTCCACCCTCAAGCTTTTCCTTCCAAAGTGTATGGTATGGAAGCGGGTAAGGAGCAACCTTCCAGTGGAGAAACCTGACAAACACCACCTCGGGTGATCAAGGCCAACGTCAATAGTATTAAATTATGTTGATAGTATATGTGCTTGATCTGATGTGATTAAAATGGCAGTTTACCTCTGTGGTCTTCCTCCAAACAGCCCATCATCCCAGTATCATGAGAAAGATCCCCATTGTGGGACATTCTACAAAATACCTAACCAGTACTCAGAACTGTCAAGGTCATCAAAACCAGGGAAAGTCTAAGAAACTGTCACAGCCAAGAGGAGTCTAAGGAGACTTGATGACTAAACGTAATATGGTGTCCTGGATGGGATCCTGGAACAGATGAAGGACATTGGGGGAAAAAATTAAGGAAATCTAAATAACCTATGGCCTTTAGTTGATGATAATGTGTCAATATTGGGTTTCTTAATTATTTATCTATCATATTAAATGTAAGATTTTAATAGTGGGGAGATTGGATACAGAATGTGTGGGAACCTTACTATCTTCTTGATTTTTCTATAATTACAACTGTTCTAAAAGATAAAGTCTATTAAAATTCTTTTAATGCCTAAACAGAAAGAAAAAAAAAATTCATGCACAGGAGGCCAGATTCTAGAGTTTAAAAGGAAGTTATAAGGCATTTTGTTGAGACCTTTAAAAATTCCACACAGAGCATGGCTGCAGCAGAACATATGTAACTGCTTAGCTGAAAAAAATGGAACTGGCAGCTGAGCCCAGAATGTGACACTTCTGAATAAATTTAAATGGACTCATTATTATTTATCATCGATGGAGTATTTTGTTTTTCCAAGATGGCAAAGTTCTACCATTATTCCTATTTTAAAGCGAATGCCGTGCTTTCAGCCATCTTGACTCACTCAACTGGCTAATCTAACTGTACAGTTCAATCAGAAAACCAGCCATCAACTGTCAAAATGGTAAAAACAGTTATGCATGTTTTCAAAGCCAGAAATGTAATTATGTGGTGAGACTTCAGGGTTTTAGTGTTCTCCAGGATTCTGACTCCCGGGGTTCGTTCCCTTACTCGGTAGAAACTCACATGGAAAAATTCTTTGAGGGAATTATAGGGTAATATTTTCAAGACTTGGAACAGTGAGCTTGTCTACGGTTACCTTCCTAAAAAACAACTAAAAAATGCCTTTAAAAGCATTTTTTAAAAAAAGAATTGTGCCAGCGTAGCCAAATAGAGGCAACGTTGGGGTTTCTGCACTGAGTCAAGTTGCACAAACTGCAGAATATTCCCCTCTGTCCACGACATCGTTTTACTCCCACATACCACTTCCTACATCCACAAATTCCAGTGTGTTGGACCTCCAGAGAGCTAGAGGAATTATAAAAGGAAAGAGGCGGGTACTGACCACAGGGACAAGTAAGCTAGAATGGCAGCCCTGGACTTCTCGCTTGGTCCTGCCTCAGCTCTTCTCCAGGCCTCCCCGCTCCAGGCCTCTCCCAGGTGCTCTTGCCAGGCCAGCATCAGGGTCCCCCGGGGCCAGGGCTCACGGGCCGCCAGGACCCCCCCACCATCCCACAGGAAGACAAAGTCAGCCCTTTCAGGGGAAACCAAAAGGCTGGCATATTTTGGAGACCAGCAGGGGGGAGGTATGTGCTAGTTATTTAGCCCTGGGAGGCAGGGAGTACTGGGGCTTTGTTTGCCGAGCCCAGAATTAGGGCACACAGTCCGTCAGCAGGACTAGCTAGACGGGATGTGAACTTGAGACTGTGCCCGGAAACTCAGGGTGAGTGGCCCCTGTCGCTGCAGGGTGCAGAACCACGAGCCAGGCCCTGGGTGTGCTCCTCCGGGCTGGTGCCCTCCAGAGAGCGTCCTGGGGACACCCTGGGTGCAGCACCACGGCCGCCCTTCCTCAGCAGTTCCCAGGGCAGTAGCACCAAGGCCTGCCTGTCCTGGTGATAGGACAGCGCCTAAGCCCCAGTGAGCTCAGACGCCCCTACCCCAAGATGGGCAGCCTGGGGCCCAAGAGTCTCTGTCTCTCCCTTTCTCCCCCTCCCTCCTTGTGGAGTCAGAAGAGCCAGGAGCCCGGATACTACTGTCCCCGGCCCCCCACCCCCTTTGCTTCTCTCCTCTTTACCTGAGCCCTAGGGATGCCTGAAGCCAGCTGGGGACCCCTGCGAGGACACAGCATTTCTTCAGACACAGGATTACCCCAGCGTGAAGCAGGCAGGGAGATGGTCTTATCACATGCCTCTGACGGCTCCTTGAACGAGTCAGAGAAGGTGCAGTAAGGAAGTATAATGTCACATGCCACACTTACAGGAAGCTGGCCAGAAGACAGAGGGGGAACTTGAGAACCTGGGTCATTTCAGCGGATTAAAACAACACAGGTTAGTGCCTTTTTTTTCCTCCCCCTGAAAAATCTTTCATAGCCATTCTAAAATACCTAACTGGTTCTCTTTCCTTAAACCGTCTTTAACTCTTTGCAATGTGGAGAAATTGCTCCGGCTTTGGATGTAAGAGCCAGGGCGTAGCTGGTAGCCACATGTTATTAGAGGAACCAGCAGCAAGCCATTATTATGAAAATGAAATTCTCAGAACCTCCCGCTTCCCTATTCAGAACTTCTGTACCCTAAAAAACAAACCTTCAGATGGTCATTAAATTACTTATTTCATGGAATCCAGCTAAGCCTCTCCTCGAGTTTACCTATTAGCGTACATTGGGACACATCATTTTGTGTTTGGAGGCAGACGCTGGGTGCTCAAAGGGCGGTAGAAAGTGCAGCAATAGTGTGTGGACAAACTCGCTGCAAGGCTGCATGCAAAAGTTTGCTGTTTTTATGCACTTTTTGCCTGGCAGAACGAATCTTTTGGCTTGTGTTTCCTGTTAAAATAATTTCTTGTATCTTTATAAATTCTTAAGTTCCCTTTTCTTTTATATATTTTTTTCTGCCCTCTTCCTTTCTGTGTTCTTTTTTTTTGCAATTTTCCTTCTTTTATTAACAGAAAATGGGAGTAGAGGGGTGTGGGCAGTTTGAACGTGGGATGAGGAAGTCCCCTGCCTCCCCCTGCCCCAGGGTTTCAGAGCACAGCCTGGGGCTGTCATGTGCAGGGTGTATAGAAGCCATGAGGTCTGTCACTAGAGCTTTGTGTCTTCAGCTTGTTCTTCCTCTAGAAGGGAAGATTTGAGGAGTCTAGAAAAGAGCCCAAGAGATGGTCAAAGCATTGGAAATTAGAGCCCAGAAACAGCTAAAGGGCCCAAGATTATTCATCCTGTGGTCCTCGAGGGACAGTTTAATAAAGAAGTTCAGTAAAAGGCTCTTACACAACGGCCTGCCGCTTTCAGACCTGTATGACAAAGGAAAGTGTCTCAAATCTGAGTGAGAGGAAGGAAGTCACCACCTTCTTGGGCTGTCGTTAAGCACTAAAACAGGTTAGCCAGAGAGGTTGCCGAGCTTTTTTTCTGGGCCATTTGAAAACAAACTAGCCTTCTTCTGTGACTGTTCACGTGTTAACAGAGGCAGGGAGAGAAAGGCAGAGAAGAGCCCAGGTTTGGGAGCTTCTTGTTTCCTTCTCTTCATTCCAAAGTGTACTACGAAGTGTCTGTGCTGGAAAACAGAACGACAGTGGGGTGAGGGGTTAGTGGACCCGTGTGTTTGTTTATTCCAAAGTGTACTACGAAGTGTCTGTGCTGGAAAACAGAACGACAGTGGGGTGAGGGGTTAGTGGACCCGTGTGTTGTTTATGTCCCAGTACTGCAAAATAACCAAAACTGTGAGGCAAGAGGAAAAACATCATTGTTGATGATGTCCTCAGATTGCCACATTTATTTCATGTTTTGCTACCACGTTATGCAAGAAGATGGAGAGGAAGCTGACAGACTATGGGAGGATTCTAAGTTGGAGTTCTCAGCCCAAGTGGTTTCAGAAACCCTGCACTAGCTCTGACTGAGGCAGCCCACGTTTCCACTGGGGCTCGGAGCTGGAGGGGAGATTGGACTTTATTTGATGTTTGGAGCCCTTTGCACAAATAAATGCCTGGAGGAGACACATGGAGGAGCACTGCAGTGGAAAGGTCTCTTGCACGTGGTACCAGGAGCTCTCCTGAGCACCAGAAAGAGGCTTACAACTTAGCCATGGCTGGACATCCCTAGAAGGAGCTCTTCTTTCGGTTTTGTTTTGATTTTTAATTGGTCCTAGAGGTTTGTTGATCAGGGAGTTTTGTATTCTGCTAATCTGCTGCTCATAGCAGAAAAGGGCTTTTTATTTTGTTAAATACTTTCCAGATGGACCTGACATCTTTTTTCTTGGAGTGCATCCTTCCAAAAGCTGTTTCCCTTTCTCCTGGGGGAATCTGTTCTCTCCCCAGCCATTTCTCCAGCTTCCTACCGTCACTGTGCTCCTTTGTGTTTGAGATGCAAGAGAAGGTTTATAAAGTGTCATTATTATGCAGTGCCTTTGATCCCCCAATCTGGAAGTGGTTCCGGAAAAGAAAAAAGACAAAAAGAAGAGGTCTCAGAATGGCAGAAGGTGGTAGATCGTGTTGGATGGTGGAGAACACCTGGAATATTAATCTCACGTGTAATTCTTAGACAGGAAGTACTGCCAGTTCAGTGTGAAGGTCAAAAGTAGAAAGAGAGAAGTGGTCATCTCTTATCTGGAGAAAAGATGCTGAATTTTATGGGGAGGGACTGCATGGGCATGTTACTGAATTCTCTAAATAAGAAGAGGAAGGGGGCTTCCCTGGTGGCGCAGTGGTTGAGAATCTGCCTGCTAAGGCAGGGGACAGGGGGTCGAGCCCTGGTCTGGGAAGATCCCACATGCCACGGAGCAACTAGGCCCGTGAACCATGGCCGCTGAGCCTGCGCGTCCGGAGCCTGCGCTCCGCAACAAGAGAGGCCGCGATAGTGAGAGGCCCGCGTACCGCGATGAAGAGTGGCCCCCGCTTGCCGCAACTAGAGAAAGCCCTCTCACAGAAACGAAGACCCAACACAGAAAAATAAATTAATTAATTAATAAACAACTTTGAGGAACTAATTCATATTAAGCAAACACAGAGGAACCTGATTTATACACCAGAATGCCAATTTACAATATTAATTTAAAAAAAAAAAAAAAAAAAAAGAAGAGGAAGGGGGTTGACTTCACATATCCCTCCTCTCCTGGACCCTGACATTTAGGCAGGCCTCTTTTCCCCAGAATCCCAGATAATGCAGAGTAGCACTTCAGAATCGGCATCCACAGATGTTTGGGTGGCCTGAGTTTCAGAGGAGTGTAATGGTGAGATATTCAAAATATTCATGTTAGTGGAGAGAAAGAAAATAAAAAATAAAACTCCGATGAGTGCAACCATGTAGTTGAATTTATCCTCGGCCGTCTTTCTGAGTTGGCATCAGCGAGTCTGTAGGCCAGCCCTCTGGGCCTCTCAGAGAGAAGTTCCTGGGTGTGTCTGAGGTGTTATTGTTAACATCACTAGCATACTGGGAGCCAGAGATTTGGTGTTTTCAACTGTGGTAAAATACACATAAAATTTACCACCTTAACTATTAAATGTGTGGTTCAGTAGCGTTAAATATATTCACGTTGTTGTAAAACTCCAGAACGTTTTCATTTTGTGAAATGGAAACTCGATAGCCATGAAACAACAACTCTCCACTTGCCCTCCCCCAGCCCCTGGCAACCACATTCTACTTTCCGTTTCTATGAGATTGACTACTCTAGGTACTTCATGTAAGTGGAAGCATACAGTACTTGTCTTCTTGTGACTACTTTATTTCACGTTGCATAATGTCCTCAGGGTTCATCCATGGTATAGCGTGTGTCAGAATCTCCTTCCTTTTGGAGGCTGAATAATAGTCCATTATACGTATAGACCACATTTTCTTCATCCATTCATCTGTGGATGACATTTGCATTGCTTCCACCTTTGGCTTTTGTCACTAATGCTGCTGTGAACATGGGTGTCCAAATACCTCTGTGAGACCCTGCTTTCAATTCTTCTGTATATATATCCAAAAGCGGTATTGGTAGATCATATGGTAGTTCTATTTTTAATTTTTTGAGGAATTGCCATACTGTTTTCCATAGCAGCTATACCCTTTTACATTCCCACCAACACTGCCCAAGGGTTTCATTTGCTCCACAACCTAGCTAATAACGTGTTGTTTTCTGTTTGTTTGGTTTTTTTGTTGTTGTTTTTTTGGTTTTTTTTTTTTGTGGTGTGCGGGCCTCTCACTGTTGTGGCCTCTCCCGTTGCGGAGCACAGGCTCCGGACGCGCAGGCTCTGCGGCATGTGGGATCTTCCCAGACCGGGGCACGAACCCGTGTCCCCTGCATCGGCAGGCGGACTCTCAACCACTTGCGCCACCAGGGAAGCCCTGTTTGGATTTTTAATAGCAGCCATCCTGATGGATGTAAGATGATATAGTTCTGATTTGCATTTTTCTAACAATTAGTGATATTGAGCATCTTTTTATATGCTTGTTGTTGTTTGTATATCTTCTTTAGAGAAATGTCAGTTCAAGTCCCTTGCCCATTTTTTAATGAGATTATTTGGTTTTTTGTTGTTGAGTTTTAAGGGTTCTTTATGTATTCTAAATATTTAGGGAACTGTAGATTTTTAAAGTATTGTATGTGCAGGTTCTAATGTTCACATTACCTACTAGGAACCAGCTGCCTCCTGTGACCTACACCCTTGGGAAAGAGCATGAGTTTCAATAATATGGTTTTTTTTCCCCAACAGTATGATTTTTATCCTAACTCTGGAGTGCTATACAAAATCTCAGTCATTTTCAGCTTATAAGCGGTTTGGTTTTTGAGAACTGACAAAGGTGAAGAGAAGGAAAAGAAAGGGAAGAGCTTGGGGTAATGCTTTTTATTCCTTCTTTAATTTATACTTTTTCAGCTATGTAAACGTCAGGAGAAAGCTTTATCCTCAATTCTGTTGACTAAAACTAGACTCTGTGCAAGAAGAAATATACTTTCTGAGAATCATCCAGTAATTATGTCTTCTTATACCACCCTCCCTCCAAACCCACAGACTTGAATTCACCTCAGATTATGAAACCATTATCATTTTCCTTCATGAATGCCTCAAGCAAAATGCATTTAGCTTCTGAGTAGTAAGGACCCAAAGAGGACTTGGTCTGCTGTCCCAGGAAAAGGAGCAAGAAAGGCGGGACTCTTCTGGAGCTGTGGCCAGGGGGTTTGTGTAGATTTCAGATTTTCAGGAAGGAACTGGTAGGGAAGATGTGATGGACAGGCGGGCACAGTGCTGTGGTAGGGCTGCTTTTGCTGGAGGTGCTGCTTCTAAATGGAGTATCATCGTGGTTAGGGAAGGGATTGCCTGTGTGCCCGACTGATTCTTCACTCTACCGTTTCAATTTCCCTCCACTTCCTCATCAGTTACAAAGTTGGTGCTGTTTCAACCCCCCCCCCCAAAAAAAGCCTTAGTGTCCCTCCTCTCCTCTCCCACACCCCCCCCCCCAAAAAGCAAGCTATCAGGAAATGACAAGAACAGTAACATGTATTTGTTTGTTGATGAAAGGACAGAGAAAGCTTTGTCTTGAAAAGAATAAGAATAAACTGGGAAAATATGAGTCCTGGAGGCGGAACCCTGTTATGATGCAACAAACCGACAAACTTCAGAGGCACCTCTTCCTAGTGTACATGACATCCTACGCCAGTGCGACCCGGAGGTATTCATACAACACCAACATTGTAATTTCTCCATACTAATTCGAAGTTACTGCTTTGAGACTGTCAGACTAGCTAGATACTTACCAGAATGTCTGTTTTTGATACTTTCTGGTATGAATTAGGCTAGCTTTCTGCTTTTGTTTGTGCCTGTGTTTAAATAATATGTCATATTTTAGGTTCACTCATTGTATTGGTTTGTAATCCTAGTGTGACTTAAAAAGAGAGACTTTTTTTTTTTTATAGTAGGATACATGTTTGCACACATGCATGTACCCACCCCTCCTAAAAATTCTTTAGGGCATATGCTTCCTCAGTTAAAAGTCATTAGATGATATCTTGGCACCTACAATTATTTAGAATATGCTGCTAACTTCAGGCTAGGCAGTTATTCATGTATTATACCTATAGATGCGTTTGGAGGGTCTGCTAGTGAATTGCTCTTCTTTCAATAAATCACTGACTTATTAAGTGGTGGTTTGGAGCATCTTTGATTTCCAGGATGGCTACGGAAAGATTTGGTCTTCCTTAAAGGCTTTAGAGACCTGTAGAATGATCCTGGCTCCTGGAAACTGGGTGTGGGACCAGTAGCGGGGCTGCCCAATACCTCACCAGCTTGCTACGCAGACAGATGCGCAGAGAGAGCTGCTAAAGGACAGGAGTTGGCGTTCCAGCTCCGCCCTCTCACTGTGGTGTGACTTCGTAGGAAAGTCCCAGTTCCAGAAGCCATTTAACCAACTGAACATTCTTGATGGGCTGCCACCAGGGCTTCGCCTAAAAGCTCTTTCAAAGCAAACAACATGTGCCTTCACTCTTTCTCTCCTTCCCTTTGCGTTCCCCCTTCCTGCCCATCATCTCCTGAAAACTGAGACCAGAACTCACCTGCGCAGACAACTTGTTTCCTCCCCCAGCCCCGCCTCTAACCTTTGTATTCCATTTCCTCAGAGCATTTAATACCCTTCCCTGCAAAACAGGGACAAATCAAGGCTGATGAGCATAGTTGCCACAATGAAAGTGTTTGTGTGGTTTTTCATAGGAAAAATAATTGGGGGGGGAGGGTGGGGGGAATAATGTTATTATGAGATAGATCCTGATGAATATGGAAGGGTGGATAGTTTCCTTTTTTAAAGCTTTTTTTAAGGATTCGTAAGGAGGTAGCAGTAGGGGAAAGGGAATTGAAAAGGCCAGAGGATAATTTGCTCTAAAAGACAAAATAGTTAGGTTATTCAAAAACTATTTTTTTCTCCTACTTCGGTGCCAGGAACATCTGGCCTTGGGAAAAGTTTCGGAAACAGGGTTTCAGATGCTGTTGTCATTATTTAAAACTTAAAGAGGTAGGTAAAAAATAGAACTCTGGGTTTTTAGAAATAGAAGGGATCTTCAAGTGTTCAGTCCCCTCATTTTTACTTTTTTAATTAATTTTTTTTGGCTGCATTGGGTCTTCGTTGCTGCACATGGGCTTTCTGTAGTTGTGGTGAGCAGAGGCTACTCTTCGTTGCAGTGCAGAAGCTTCTCATTGCGGTGGCTTTTCTTGTTGCAGAGCACGGGCTCTAGGCATGTGGGCTTGAGTAGCTGTGGCACACAGGCTCAGTAGTTGTGGCTCACGGGCTCTAGAGCACAGGCTCAGTAGTTGTGGCTCACGGGCTTAGTTGCTCCGCGGCATGTGGGATCTTCCCGGACCGGGACTTGAACCCATGTCCCCTGCATTGGCAGGTGGATTCTTAACCACTGCGCCACCAGGGAAACCCTCCCCTCATTTTTAGATTTGGAAACTGAGGCCCCGAAAGTTTAGGTGATTCGTCTTGGCCAAAAGAGCTAATTAGTGAGAGTGGTGACCATCAGTCACGGCTCCTGGCTCCAGCACGGGCTGCAATGTTGAGCGCTCCCAAGGGCTTGGACTCTGGATGTTCTACCCCTCTGGGACCTACAGAGGCCAGACCCATGCCTAAGAGGGGCAGGCCAAGCGACTGAGGAGCTTATGAGCTCACAGAACTCCAGCCAAGTGACCTCTGTTTCTGGAAGGTGGCACAGCAATATGGGTGTAACCTTACCAGGAGACACCTAATCCGTCCTACCTGGAGAAAGTTTGTGTGCAGTGAACGGTGATGGTCCCCTTGGAGCAAAGAAGACGACAGCCCAGAAAGGAAAAATTCCCAGCAGTTGCCCAGGATTGGCCAGTAAAAGAGACCCTCAATCTCGCGGACATGACTGTGGATTGAGAGGGCTGTCCGTTGAGCAGTGTGGCTGAAGATCAGGCCCAGATTAAGTAGCCTTTCCAGTGACCATGGCCCAGATTAAACAGCCTTCAAGAGGCTTACCCATCCTTAGCCCTGATTCCAAGATCCCTGAACCACCTTCTGAACATTCAATCAGTTTCCTTGCTACCACTGTCTCAGAAGAGTATATTCTGGGCAATGGCCATGGTCACTGGAAAGAAATGCCATCATTTGTGAATTCTGGTGTGCCGGGGAGCCTCTCGTGAATTTGTAAGATGGGTCGGTCATTCTGAGTCTGATCCCTCTGACTCCCAGATAAAAAGGAGATTTGGGGACCTCTATGGCGAAGTCCCTGTGCTGCAAGTGTGGTGATCTACCCCTCCCCGGGAATGCCACTCGACAGGGTCTTTCCTGGGCAAGCAGCATCCTTTCCTCAGTGTCAGTCCTACTTCTTTGTCACTCCTCTTTAAAATGCCACAGCATTATGAAAAGAAGAAAATGGGGCTTCCCTGGTGGCGCAGTGGTTGAGAGTCCACCTGCCGATGCAGGGGACACGGGTTCGTGCCCCGGTCCGGGAGGATCCCACATGCCGCGGAGCGGCTGGGCCCGTGAGCCATGGCCGCTGAGCCTGAGCGTCCGGAGCCTGTGCTCCGCAGCAGGAGAAGCCACAACAGTGAGAGGCCCGCGTACTGCAAAAAAGGAAAAAAAGAAGAAAATGAAATATAATATGTGGGTCCTGCATTTGGACATCACAAGCCCCTTTTTGGACTCTTGATATCTTATGGGGTCTTTTTTCTGCCCTTTGGGGGGCATTTTCCCTTAATTCAGAAATATTTACTGAGCCCCTTCCATGTAGATCTTAAATTCTAGGTGGGGGATGTGGACAATAACAATAACCCTAATAAAATAGTACGTCATGTGGTATAGGACAAGGTTAAAAGTAGCGAGGACTGTGGAAGGAGTGCACAGGGTAGGAAGAGTGGCAAGGCAGGGGTGGGTGTGTGGATTTAAGTGGGGCAGGTAGGGTGATTGTCACGGAGAAGGTGGCATTTGAGTGAAGACTTGGAAGAGGTGAGAGAATTCGCCTTGCAGTTACTGGGGAAAAGGCACAGGGGCCTTGAGGCAGGAGCAAGCCTGGCATATTGAAGGAATAAGGAGGAGCTGGTGTGACCAGGCAGAGTAAGTGAGGAGGAGGGAAGTAGGGGGAAGTCCTGGAGGGCCTTGTAGGCCCTTGTAGGACTCTGGCTTGGGAGATCAGCTCGGTGCTCTGTGACCACCTAGAGGGGTGGGATAGGGAGGGTGGGAGGGAGGCTCAAGAGGGAGGAGATATGGGGATGTATGTATATGTATAGCTGATTCACTTTGTTATACAGCAGAAACTAACGCACCATTGTAAAGCAATTATACTCCAATAAAGATGTAAAAAAAAGAATATCCCGCTGAGTGAGGTTTACGTTAGAACGTATTGCCACAATTATTTTGAGACTTTATGGCTCTGAATTTGAAAACATAAAAAAAGGAAGAGTGAGAGGGAGCTTTGGGATCCCTTTGAGCCATGGAGAGACGACGATCTGGCTTTGTTCTTTAAAGGATGCCTCTGGCTACTGTATTGAGAGTACCGTACAGGAGAGTAAGAGTTGAAGAGAGAGACTATTCCAGTACTCTGGTGAGAGATGAGGGTGCCTTGGGCCAGGGTGGCAGCACTAGAGGTGACGGTGAGGAGTAATCAGGGCCTGTTTTTTTTTTTTTAATTGAAGTTTCATTGATCTACAATGTTGTGTTAGTTTCGGGTGTACAGCAAAGTTCATGTTCTTTTCCATTATGGTTTATTACAGGATATTGAATATAGTTACCTGTGCTATAAGATAGGACCTTGTTGTTTATCCATTCTATATATAATAGTTTGCACCTGCTAGTACCAAACTCCCCATCCAACCCTCCCCTGCCCCTCCCCCCTTGGCAACCACAAGTCTATTCTCTATGTCTGTGAGTCTGTTTTGTAGATATGTTCATTTGTGTTGTATTTAAGATTCCACATATAAGTGATAGCATGTGGTATTTGTCCTTCTCTCTCTGACTTACTTCACTTAGTATGATAATCTCTAGGTCCATCCATGTTGCTACAAATGGCATTTTTTCTTTTTACATCTTTACTGGAGTATAATTGCTTTACAATGGTCTGTTAGTTTCTGCTTTATAACAAAGTGAATCAGTTATACATATACATATGTTCCCATATCTCTTCCCTCTTGCGTCTCCCTCCCTCCCACCCTCCCTATCCCACCCCTCTAGGTGGTCACAAAGCACCGAGCTGATCTCCCTGTGCTATGCGGCTGCCTCCCACTAGCTATCCATTTTACGCTTGGTAGTGTATATATGTCCACGCCACTCTCTCACTTTGTCACAGCTTACCCTTCCCCCTCCCCATATCCTCAAGTCCATTCTCTAGTAGGTCTGTGTCTTTATTCCTGTCTTACCCCTAGGTTCTTCATGACATTTTTTTTCCCTTACATTCCATATATATGTGTTAGCATACGGTATTTGTCTTTCTCTTTCTGACTTACTTCACTCTGTATGACAGACTCTAGGTCCATCCACCTCATTACAAATAGCTCAATTTCGTTTCTTTTTATGGCTGAGTAATATTCCATTGTATGTATGTGCCACATCTTCTTTATCCATTCATCTGATGATGGACACTTAGGTTGCTTCCATGTCCTGGCTATTGTAAATAGAGGTGCAATGAACATTTTGGTGCATGTCTCTTTTTGAATTATGGTTTTCTCAGGGTATATGCCCAGTAGTGGGATTGCTGGGTCATATGGTAGTTCTATTTGTAGTTTTTTAAGGAACCTCCATACTGTTCTCCATAGTGGCTGTACCAATTCACATTCCCACCAGCAGTGCAAGAGTGTTCCCTTTTCTCCACACCCTCTCTCTTTTCATCTTTTAATGTTTATATTATCTTGATTCGAAATTGCATTTATTGTGATTGAAACAAATGTTAGCTAGTTATACGAATATTAATGAATTAATGTATGTTAGCTGTTTTCCTGGTTTTAAAAGGAGGTATGTTAACTTTATTCAGTAGGGAGAACGCTGAGTTCTTATAGGTTGGATCTAAGTCTGTGCCAAACCTATTGAATACATTTGACCTCTAAATTTGCCCTTTGTCTGCTTTTTAGTCAGCTTGAGTGAACAAAAAAGACCTATTTAAGAAATACTTAAATTGGTACACTGGAGTAACACTGGAAGTTCCTACCCCAAACAGAGACTAGAAGTTTTTGTTCTCAATCTTGTGCTCAGTTTATAAGAGTATCTATCAGTTTTGTCTTTGTCTCGTTAAGACCCTCGACCAGCCTACAAGACAGGCTCTGTGTGAGCCCCATTTACAGAAGTTTCTACATTGCCTCAGAGGGGAAGTGACTGGGCTGCAGTCCCCTGAGCCGGAATTCAGACCCAGGGCTACCTGTAGCCAAAGCCTCCCCTCCTCTGTTTACCAGAAGCAAGAGCAAAGTAGACCAACCAGAGCATTTTAGCAAAATAATATAGACCAAGAGGCACTGCAGAATGTCCTCTTTTATGAAAAAGTGAAACGTGAGCTCCATTCAGGAATTTCGGGTAGTTGCTAAACCAGTCCTTGAAATGAGAGGGTACACGAAAAAAGTCTCTTTTTTCATCGCTGCCCCGTACGGTGGTGGGGCTGCTTGGGTGGTGTGATGCCTGTGGACTGCGAACATGCCCCTCCTTCAGACTTACAGGAAACACCCAGCCCTCTCTTGCGTAGAAGTTCCTCGGTGCCAGCTGGCAGCAGCTGTCCAGGCTGCTCCTAGAAGGTGCCTGGGAGCTGGGAGACTGCAGCCAGCCAGCCCTGAGAAGACATGAGCAGGGGCTTCTGAGAGCCTTGGAAGTGGTCCAGGACCTAGAGGCACTGACCTCAGCTCCAGGCGCAGAGAGAAGGGCTGGGCTCTGTCCCCACAGTACCAGCCAGACAGAGTGCCGAAGGGCAATAGGGTCAGCTTCCACACTGGAACCCTCCATGGGGACCCTTGGGAGGAGCAGCCCCCCACTGCAGCAGAAGATATTCAGACTGTTAGCACTGGTGCAGCCGCACTGGTTACTAAAATACCGAGATGCTTCAAAACCCGTTGGTGACTCCTCACCAACCTCAGTCACCCGAGTACACCCCCAGCACCCCTGAGACCTCTCTCATATTTCAGCAACTAAGGATTAATGCCTAGCACAGCAAGGGGTGCCCCAGGACCCTGCTCCAGCATCAGACATTGTTTGGATTGGTTATTGCCTGTGCCTTATTGGTTGTTAAATATTTTGAATATAACTCCTGTCTCACCCCCAATACAATGGAACACCTAGGCATTTCTGTGAGCAGGCGATGACGAGTTTTGATTGGGGTCCAGGAGGGCAAAATTGAAACTATAATTGTGTACAAAGGTCACTGGTTCTCTGCTCTGGGCCTGTCGTTAGCATCCCAGGCTATTCTTCACCATCTAGAAGGAAAATACCTGCAATGGCTGTGGCTGGAAAGGTCATAAGCAGAGGTCAGGCAGGGCCCTTAGAAATATAATTTTGATTCATGTTTTCAGAGGGCCCCACGTTTAAGAAGATCGGATTTTTTAGGAATACAACATCTCTCCTCTATTCGCTTTCTACTCCGATCCTACCTGTCATTAGAAAAATGGTTATCCCTTTGAAACATGACTTGTTTGTCCCAGTAGATCAGTTTCTCCTCCTGCCCAGAGGAGGTGAAAGTTTCACTATAAGCCGAGCTCCACTAATCCTGATTTATTAGTGCCCAACACTTGCTTTTTGCAGCTGTGGGAACAGTTTTCAAAGTTTTCAAAGTCGATTTATTTCTGAGTTGGACTAGCAGTACCACAAGGTTAAGAAAAAAAAAAAAGGATTCTTTCACAAACATGGTAAATGCCCACACAGGGTGGTTCCAGGGGTATGTGAGGAGTCGTCGTGCCCATCCACAAAGCATCAGACTGATTTTCAGGTGGTGCGAGGTATGCTGAGTTCTTTAACACAAGGGGGTTTAAGCTGAAGTCTGTGAACATAATACACCTTTATTTTCACGAACCTCTAACTGAAAATTTGCATGTCCTACAAGTATGAATGTAGCCAACAAACTGCAGTAGTTTTAGCAGCACTTGTGACATCATCACCAATAGAGGTCATTGATATTTTACATCATTACCTGGTAGGCAGCTTCTAAGATAGCCCCCAAGGGTCCCCACCTCCTGGAATTCACACCCTTATTTAAATCCCTCCCCTTCACGTGGGCTAGATTTAGTGATTCATTTATATTGAACAGGATGCAGCAGAGAGGATGGGATATCACTTCTGAGATTTAATTATAAAAGACTATGGTTTCCATCTTGGGGGCTTTCTGTCACTCTGTTGCTTTACTGTGAGGGAAGCCAACTACCATGTTCTGAACTACCCCACAGACCCACATGGCACAGAATAGAGGGAGGCTTTGACCAATAGCCAGTGAGGAACTGAGTCCTGCCAACATGTGAGTGAGCTTGCAAGCGGGTTCTCCCCTAGCTATCATGTATGCTAGAAAAAATATCTAACAACACACGAAATCCATGGTTTCATGGACCTAGTCACTTAGGATGACACTAAATTATGTATTCAGATTTTTTAAGGTTAGTTGAATTAAATAAAAATATTAAGTAAATGATATCATTTGGGTGGTATGCAGCCATCCCAGAATTATGAAGTCGGTTTGCAAATGTTTGACGTTTGGGAACCACTGCCTTAGGAAACTTATTGGGAGACCAGACACATATACAGATTAAGAGATAACCAGTTCAAGTTCAGGTGGATCTGAGTTCAATCAGATTGCTTCCCAGATGTTTGATAACCTAATAAGTAACGTTTAGAGGGGTAATCCCTATCCTTCACCCCTTTCAACCTTCCGTCACATGTGACGCTGCCCCTTTGCCACTGCCTCTCAGAGCACGAGAAGGGGGTGGTGGGTAGTGATCTGGGGGGCTCAACAGGCTCCTCATTGTTCTCTCATCTGTAAAATTAAGTTCTGTTTAATTTAATTCCACAAATTCCAAGGCCTAGAGAAACGTCATGTTGGTGCCTAAATCACCCTTGTGGTTCACCATCTAGTCCTGCATATAGTCCCCTTGAAATGTCGCTGATCGGAATTGATATGGGCTGGGCTGTAGGTGTAAAGGATACATAGGATATGAAGATTTAGTATGAAAAGATGACTGTAAAATATCTCATTAGTGATCTTTATATTGATTCATTTTGAAATGATATTTTAGATATACGGGGTTAAATAAAACACTCTTAAAGTGAATTTCACCTGTCACTGTTTTTCACGTGTCTACTAGAAAACTGTAAATTGTGTATATGGCTGGCATATTTCTAACGGGCAGTGCTGCCTGCAGGTGAGGGGAAGCACGCAAGTGTACGTGGGGGGATGTTGGAGTGGGAGGGGTGGTTAGCCCCGTGCTGCTTATGCTGACCTGTGACCTGTGCTTGTCCCTCCCTGACCTCCAGATTGTATTTCCATTTGCTTTCTGGGTATACCTGATATCTCGCCAGGTCTCAAGGTCAATGCGAGCAAATGCCTTCCCTCTAGAACCTGGACCTCCTCCTGCCTTCCCCACCTCATTAGTGGCACCCCGTCTAATCAATCTCTGTGTCATGTTATTTCTCAAATAACATTCAGCATTACTCGATTCCATGTCCTCTTTTATGTTTCCTCTGCCTCTTCCCTGAATTATACCTTCAAAGCCTGTGGGCTGGACTAGTGCAGATAAGGTCTCCTGCCTTCCAAGACTCCAGCCCTTCCCCTCGCTGCCATCAGAGTGAGCTGATAAAGCACAGCTTTGACCGTGGCACCACTGCTTAAACGTCTTTCATGGGCCAGGCACCTCCAGTTTGGGAGTCCAAATTCCTGAACACTGCCCGACCCCAGAATGCCTTTCCAGCCTCATCTCCCCAGGCCGCCATGTTTCGGCCGCATCTGACCAGCAGCCTTACTCTCTCACTGCCTGGGAGGCTCCTCTCCTCCTCTGCTCAGTAGACTGCTTTCAAGTACAGGCACAGCTCCTGGCCAGCTCCTGTGTGAAGCCTTCCACATCCATCGCTCTGCCACCAGCACAGCACCCGTGCACTCCTGTCACCACCCAGTCACGTGGACTATGATTGTTTGCTCACGTCTTCCTGCCCACCCCCCCCCAAGAATGAACCCCTCGTTTCTTACCTTGGGACACTTCCCCCCCTGCTACCCCAACACCTAGCACAGCCCCTGGCCACAGTATCTTTTTAGTGAATGTTGGTCAGATGAGAAGGTAATATAGATCAATGCTGAATATTTTAATGCTTGCGGGGGAAAAAAATCTTATTATAGATTTAAACAAGGATCTTAAGAACAGAGTAGTACTTAGATGTGAGCTTTTGCTTTTGTCCATAAAACAAGTTATTCTGACTTGATGTCAAAGATAAAATAGAATTTAGATCAGTAATGGTTTCCTTTTCAAATATTGTATGCTGTTTTTTTCCTTTATACTTTCACTCTGTTGCTTCTGTTAGGTTGTCAACCTGTTCTAAAGAAATGACTCATGGGGCAAGACAACTAGATTCTAGTTCTAACTCGAATACATTGCCCAGGTCCCTAACCTCTCTGAGCTTTGGTTACCTTATTTATAAACCAAAACAGTTTATTCACTGATCCCTAAAGTGATTTCCATTTATAAAATTCGACAGCATTTTAAGGCTCCAGGGGCTTGAAGTTGGGGACTGGTGATCATAGGCTTATTTTACTCTTGTTCGTAAGTGGCTCTTCTGAAATTTACTTTGGAGCATAGAGTTTCAATATATACTCTGTTCTGACCCATTGAAGAAACCAAATTAAGCTATAGCTTTTCTAAAACTGTAACATTCAGCGTTGGCAAGAGTACGGTGAATGGGGCATTCCTTTATGATGCCAGAGGAAATGGGAGCCTTCCCAATGTGTGTATGCACTGTGTATCAGGAGAGTTTAAATTATTCAAACTGTTTGATCCAATACTTCTGTTTCTATAATTTATTCTATTGCATAATCCTAGCTGAGCACAAGAATCTGTATATAATGATATTGATATTGGCGCACTTATAAAAAGAAAGTAAGAGATAACTAGATGACCAGCAATAGAAGAATGTTAAATAAATTTTGATATAGGATATCATGCAGTCATTAAAAATCAAAAATTGGTTTCCAAACTTACATACATCACAATCCTAATTTTAAGACATTTCATGTATGTATAAAGACCAGAAGGAAATAATCCGAAAAGTTAACAAATGTATATTTCTACCCAGTAGGATTATAGGTAATTGATCTTCTTTAAACTTATTTATGTTCACCAGTTTGCACGGTAGACTTTGGAATTTGGGGAAGACAATTACTTAAAATGTATTAAAGGCCTGTCGATGCAGAGCAGGGTGGTGGTTGCTGTAGGGTTCGACAGGTGAGACAGTGTGACACCCGGCGTCTGGGAGCACCCACCTTGCAAGTGCTACAGACATATATGAACATCGTTTAGCGGCGATGGGGCCCGTACCATGAACAAGTGGCCGACCCTGAGCTTCGGTAGGACAGAGAAAGGGCCGTGGTTCGTACTCCTGAGATGCTGCTCTGCAGTGTCTGGGGGGAACGTGGCAGCCCCACCTACAGGCACATATTCTTTCTGAGCGAGTCCCAGCCAGCATGAGCATAACTGTTGCCCTCCCCACAGCCTCTCTCTGACCCGGAATCCTAGGAAGGGAAGACCTCTGAAACTTAGGAAGGACGTTTGAAATCCTAGGAGGGAAGCCATCTTCAACACGTCTGTTTTTGTTCTGGTGATTTATTTTTCATTTTTTTTTGTTGAAGTATAGTTGATTTACAATATTATGTTAGTTTCAGGTGTACAGCAAAGTGATTCAGTTATACATATGTGTATATATATTCTTTTTCAGATTCTTTTCCATTATAGGTTATTACAAGATATTTTCCCTGTGCTATACAGTAGGTCCTTGTTGGTTATCTATTTTATATATAGTAGTTTGTATATGGTAATCCCAAACTCCTAATTTATCTCTCCCCCACCCCCGCTCCCCCATCCCCTTTGGTAACCATAAGTTTGTTTTCTGCTTCTGTGAGTCTATTTCTGTTTTGTAAATAAGTTCATTTGCATCATTTTTTTAGATTCCACATATAAGTGATATCATATGATATCTGTCTTTCTCTGTCTGACTTTACTTAATATGGTATGATAACCTCTGGGTCCATCCATGTTGCTGCAAATGGCATTATTTCATTCTCTTTTATGGCTGAGTAATATTCCATTGTATATATGTACCACATCTTCTTTCCATTCATCTGTCAGTGGACACTTAGGTTGCTTCCAGGTCTTGGCTATTGTAAATAGTGCTGCTGTGAACATTGGGGTGCATGTATCTTTTCAAATTAGAGTTTTCCCCAGATATATGCCCAGGAGTGGGATTGCAAGATTATATGGTAACTCTATTTTTAGTTTTTTAAGGATTGGTGATTTTTTTTTTTTTTTTTTTTTTGCGGTACGTGGGCCTCTCACTGTTGTGGCCTCTCCCGTTGCGGAGCACAGGCTCCGGACGTGCAGGCTCAGCAGCCATGGCTCACGGGCCCAGCTGCTCCGTGGCATGTGGGATCCTCCCGGACCAGGGCACGAACCCGTGTCCCCTGCATCAGCAGGCGGACTCTCAACCACTGCGCCAACAGGGAAGCCCAAGGATTGGTGATTTTTTAAATGTGCTTTTTTTAGACATTATTTTATCAATGAGCTCAGGATACAATATAGTATTGTGCAAAAATAAGACACAATGTGTACAAAGATAGGATATCATAGTATACATATCATGCATAAGTGATATAGGCGTGTTACATATGGACGTGTGACCTTACAGAGTAGACGCTGGAAGCGCATTCTAGGGGGTGGGGTTTGCAGACCAACTCTCTTTCTACCAAAGATAAGGTTCCCGAGAGCTGGAACAGCTTCCAGAGCTCATAGCAGTTCCTGGCACGTCGTAAGCCTTAAATGGTTCTTGAATCAATAAATATATACTTAAGTTACTGAGATTCATGAGTGGCACCAAGAAAAATGCTAATCTTGAGACAATAGGGGAGCAAGAAATAGACACTCTGTCAGGCCTCCCTAACAGAGGCACTTCATTGCAGGAAGGTCAATAAGGAAACAGGGCACCCAGGACTAGCCCCACAGGGAGACACATGTTGATTAGAAGCATGGACGCTGGGGCCAGGCCATTTGAGTTCAGGTTGTGTCTCTACCACTTAAAAGCTGTGTAGCCTTGGTCAAGTTACTTAATTCTCTGTGCTTCAGTGCCAACATCATCATCATCATCTACGTCATAAAATTATTGTGAAAATGATTGGATTAATATTTGTAAAAGGGCCTATAATGCTCCTTAACATAAAGTGAGCGTGCGATGAATGTTAGCTAGTATTGTTGTTCTTGTTACTGTTAATACTGTTAAAATCGTTGAAGACGAGGATGCCGTTTAGGGACCTGAAAAACCATGATGTGCCAGGAGATGGATCATCTCCTCTGTCTTCATGTCCACTGCTTAACTGGCTCAGCTGTTCCTTTCTGTCTCTTGTCTGGTGCCATCAGCCGACTGCCCCTCCCTCTCCATGATTCCCAGATCATCCTTCTGAGACTGGGAGGAACCTGACTGCCCTATGTGAGTAGAGTTTTTCATGCCCGGCCGGCTCAGCGTGCTATCCAGCCTGAAGACTGGCCCCTCCCCGCCAGGGACCTGCTCTCGTCCAGCTGGCCATGGCTAGGGTGGGTCTAGCTGCAGTTGGTCTCAGAAGGGGAACATAGGCACAAAGGAAGCACTTGTAATTATGGAATTTTAAATTACTCTGAAAAGAGGACTTTAGAATAAAGAAAGGGTTAAAAAAAAAACTTAACACTGTCGAAGATCGCCATTGACCTCTGGCATTTTCCACCTAGTACCCCATTCATTTTCTAAGGCCCATTAGTCACTGGTAAGATCCAGAAAGGAAATTTATGTGACTAAGAACTGTGGAAATGAAACCTCAGAGACCTTTTTTGAATCCTTGCCCTCCTAAGTCATGCCCTTTCCTCCTCTGCATCAGTTCACTTTGTAGCTCGTCTACTTTCTGGGATCTTATTCAATTCTTTCTATGCCCACGGACCAGCCAAGAAAGCATCGTATGATGTGTAAACTACACACAGAGATGTTGATGGGCCTTTTAATTGTTTTCTGAAGCTGACTGATGCCTTTGGGAAAGCTCATAGGGAAGATACTAACATCACACGGTGTGCAATCTCATGGCGCACACTTCCTTCTCTCACTGTCACTGCCATGGACCCGCATCTTTTCACCACTCCCTGTATCCTCACGGTGATCAGACAACATTTCACTCCCTAGAAGTCGACCACTGCCCTTTAAGTCCCCCTATCACTTGAGTCAAGTCTGATAGAAATGGCTCTTTGCTCCAATGTTTGTAGCTCCACAGGCAGCAGACAGCAGGAGACGAGCCTTTAGGGGGTCACCGCTCACAGGCTGTGTAAGACCATTGTTTTTTCTGGGCCATCTCTCTTTTCCAGATGCCTATGATTTGGTATTTCTTCTGGCCAGAGAATAGCACAGGAAACATTGAACAGAAAGCATTCTGTCCTTTATTACTCAATGTGTTTTTACCAGAGAAGCCCAAAAGGTTATGTTGGGTTTTATGAGCTTCAGAGGATTGCTGACGGGTGTTCCACCTAGAAAGACAAATGTCGAAAACTAGCGTGGAGCTGCTCTTGTGGGTGGGCTCCTGAGCTGAGACAAAATCTCTGCTTCCTGCGCCCAGCCTGAATATTGTCAAGGGGAAGGGAAAGCATCCTTTCAAATACTTTCATTGTCCCCACATGTGACCTGGGTACTAAAAGTTTTAAACTAAAAATCTTACTACCCAGTTGACGGTCAATGGCACGTTTCTGATATTAAAATTCAATCACTTTTTCCTGTCTTCCTCTCACAAAAATGAAAATCAAATCAAATAAATAAGCCTTCAGCTGTGAGATGAATTTCCTCAACTGATCAGAACTGAAGGGCTTTTGGAACTTCCTTCACCCTATCAGCAAGAAAGACGTCAAAGTAGTGATACAAAACCAGGATTGAAAAAACAATTTAAAGGCTTTTGCTGACATAGCTAATGATCTTCTCAAATGAAAGTTATTTGAAAATAAAAATAAGGATCTTTTTAAGATTTTGGTAGCAATCTCCATCTATTCTGTCAGAAAAGTAGCTGCTTTTACAGAAAATTCCAAATGGTTTTCAAAACCAAATATAAATGTGATCTTTGTTGTTGATGTGTTGGCTTAATTTGAAGAATATTTTTAAATGCTCAAAAGTTGAAAATTCAATATTGTTCATTTTAAAAGATTGTAGATGTATTTCAGCCTAATGTTGACACACACACACACAAAAAGTTTTAGGTGCCCTGCTCCTTTCTTAGCTCTGTAAGGACAGCATTGTGGAAGGAAAACCCATGGAAAGGCTTCAGTGATGGAGAGACCATATGTTAGAGTCTCAGAATGGCTTCTGATCTACTACTGGCTTCAGGGAGGGACGTCAGATTCTAGGGCCCACCGGTCTCATGGAGAGAATGGTGTGAAGTCCCCTTACATACATGTGAATCTGTGTGGGAAGCCATGTGGGGTGGGGTATCGTCTCTTATTCCATTCTGGCCCCAGGATGGATAATCTTCCCCTTTCATCCCCTTTGGCATAGAACAAAATCACTGGATAATTGCTGACCCTCAGTTTTCCTGCGTGTGTGTGTGTGTGTGTGTGTGTGTGTGTGTGTGTGTGTGTGGTTATAGCCAAGGTAAACTGGTCTCTTGGGTTTATTTTGAGTTGAAAATTAGCTGAGCTGTTTGTTTCCTCTGAGCCATATACAGATGCTTTTTGAACTATCTTTGTGTTTGAGGGATTTTTTTTTTCATGGTATCAGCACACCACTTCCTCCAAGTCATTACTTCGAAACACTTTTGCAGAGGGAGATATTCCTGCTGGCAGTCAGCCTAGCCAAGCAAAGCGATGATTGAGGGATGGCAGCAAACCTTTACAGTCTATTTCATTTTTGTGTATGACTTCATGAAATGATTCCTCATCCACTAATTTTGGCAGACAGGGTGGGCTGTCATCTGACCTTACCCGTAGAAAACTGCATTTTGTTAATATCAGGCATTGGCTCCCCTGTTTGAATGGTATTCAAAGTTTAGGCTAAAATAATGTCCTCAGATGACCCTTTGCCTGCTCTCTCTTTCTGAGAATTCCATGGAACTCTCTTGAATGTGGGTTTCTACTTAATCTTTGATACGTCCAGGCTCTCTGGTTCTGATAAATTTTTAGAAACTGCAAGTTTGAGTAAAGCAATTCTTAACTTTCCTTTAATTATACTTTAAATATTACACTTTAATTTTTGTTTTTTTTTTGGATACGCCACATGGCATGCAAGATCTTAGTTCCCTGACCAGGGATCAAACCCACGCCCCCTGCAGTGGAAGCCTGGAGTCTTAACCACTGGACCACCAAGGAGGCCCTCAATATTTTAAAATAAATGACCTTTGAATACTTTGAAATGTTGATATGCAAACATATGCAAGTGCTTTTACTAACATGTTTTATAAATATTATTCCCTTTTCCATAAATTCATGAATTTCTTTTGTTACGAAGATAGTAATATTTTACATTATCTTACAAGTAAATTCTAAAGCTTTCAATACTTTAATACTTATGCTGAGGAAAATAGAACTAGAGATTTTAAATATATTACCATGATAAACTTATAGTGATTTTATATTCCCAGATTTATGGATTAAAAAAAAAACTGATTTGACTTTCATCCAGTTCTGATTTTATATTTTTTAAAATGTAATTGCTTGCTTGTGTGTGGGAGGGAGTGGGAGGGGTTACACTTAAGGAAAATAAGCACGGAGTTGATCCAGTCCTTCTGTGGACTTTATTTTTGTAAAAGCCCAAATGCTAGCAAAGCAATAACAGGTCCCAGTTACTTCCTAAGTAATATATATTGTACACTGCCTTTTACACTGTTTTTAAGTAATTGTTAGTGAATCCAGGGTATAATATGTGTTGTTGTTCTCCGTTGTTCAACCTTGTGCGTCTTTATGCCTATGAAGACTTTGAGATACCTCAACTTTATGTATCTCTCAGCGTTTCTGAGAAACTGTCATCTGTATTTGCAAGATGTAGGGAGAGGGCGGAAAGCAAGGGAAGAAAACCTAATCTCTGCATTGGTGCATTAGAGGCCGAAGAGAATTCAGTAGGCACTGCTGATGAAGAGTATTAGAAATGTGCCCCTACAGAGCACTTTGCACGAGGTAGGAGTAAACCCAGGATGACTAGAAAGTTCTGTACTGTACTTTGGAAAATAAAATTTCACACCGGTGATCTTCATATTGATTTTCCGTGAATTCCCTGCCAACGAGAGTTGGATCCGCAAAGCGTTTTCTGTGTGGTATTCAGTTCTGCTGAAGCTTTACTTGACTCTGGGCACAACTGTGTTTCACGTCTGAGTCCCTCATCTTGTGGTGGCTGAACCTGGGCATAATGATAGGAATCATTTTGTTTTCTCACTTGTTCAGAGACCCCAGATCTTGTCTCAAGGCCTGCTTTCTTTCAGTTCATTATGTGCCACCTCTGAAAACATTCACAGACCATTACTGTTCTTTCTGCACTCCTCAACCACTAGAATAAAGCAGACTTGAAAAGAAGTTCTTTCTTCCATTTCCCAGTTGGGTGAGACAGTCCCCAAGGGCTTTGGGACATTTTCTTAGCGCACTGAAGATAAGCCTGCTCTCTGAAGTGGAGGATTTGGGGTCCCCATCCTCCTGGAACTCTCACCTGCAGTTGGCAGGGAGCCTCTCCGGGTGAAATGAAAACAAGGCAGTGAACATAAACTCAATTTACGAATCCCTATTTCTCCTTAACTTTTAGGAGAAATGGTATTTTTAGGAAGTTTCTGGGGCATTTTTTCTGAATTTGTGTTCATTAAGTCTAGTGATATTTGAAATTGCACAAAAAAGCAGAGGCATTCATAAAAGAGAATTGTGTAGATCAATGCCATCTTTTTGAAATAGGCCTAAGTAGACTTGAAAACGAGCTGTAGAACCAATATAAAATGGAGACTCTGAAATTACGAGTACCCAGGTTTTCTCAACTATGACATAGAGTAAATTCTTTATTCTTAAATTACATTGAATTATCCCTCTATAAACAAAAAGAGCCACTTCATCTGTTGTGTTCCCTCTTTTACCAAGTAGCACTAACTGGGGAGAAGTTTAGCTCACTTAACAATAGTAATGATAGCTGATGTTGCTGAGTGTTTAGCGTTGTGCCAGCATCTTCTAAGTCCAGGAGCGAAAACTGTACCAAGTAAGGAATAGCTCTTAACTTGGGAAGACACAGGTGGAAAGGAGACCGGAGAATGTCATTCCAGCCCAGGTCCTCCGGTGAATCATCAAATAGATAACTGTAGTTACTTTGAATGACTTAGGCTCAGAAAGGTTTTTAGCACCAAGTTTTCAATCAAAAAAATTCTAAGTTAGATTTTACTTTTTGCAGAATATTTGCAGAATTACTAAGGAAAATGGCAAACATAACAGAAGCTTGGATACTCATCAGGTCAGCCTAAGTTACTCCTTAGTTCCTGGGAACTTTGGTCTTGTGAAAAATGGAATAAGGTGACTCAGGGTCATAATGGTTGTTTTCTGTACTCAGACTTTAGAGGTTTACACATGTCTGCACGTGTGTAGCATAAATCAGGGTATTCCTACTTCTGCTTTTGAGACAGGAAGAACCGTGGTCAGATGTGCCCGGATGTCCTGCTCCTTCCTCCCGGTATGGGATGGAAACATTTCTTAGATGTTGAACATTCTCAGAGGCTGCACAAAATTATCCACAGTTGCAATCTCAGGGAATTCTTTTGTAAATGTATATCTGTTGGGAGTAGGGGCGATTCTGGATTTATGAAATTTTATTTATAAACACACAGAAATGGTCACTGCTATCCACCCAGTCCCCCAATGGTCAGAACATTTTATTTTGTCTATGAAAAGTCATGGAGCTTTTAGGTGGTCTTTAAATTCAAAAGTGGAAGAAATAAGGGAAAAGATTAAAACCCTGTGATTTAAAAAAAAAATCCAGATAACTAATGGAGAAAGATATACTAATAATGGAGAAGACAATAAATACATATAAAACATTGTTAACCTCATTAATAATCAAAGAAATGAAAATTAAAATGGCTCATACATACAATTTTTTTGTCTATCAAACTGGCACATTTTGAAAAGTGATAAAAGCAATGTTGAAAAGAAATGAAATGGGTGCTAGTGAGAATATGAATGCGAAAACTAAGAAAACAGTATAACAACATGTATCAAGGGGAAAAAGGAAAAACTTCCTATCTTCCATTCTAGTAATTGTACTCTAATAAATTTATCCTAAGGAAATAATCTGAAAGGACCACAAACATTTGGATACAAGTGTGTTAATCATAGTAGGATTTGTAATAATAAATTGGATGCAGTTTAAATATCTAACAACGAAGAGTATTTACATAGGTAATGGAACATCTATAAAAATGAAATATGCAACTATTAAAATTGTGTTAGGATAATATTTAATAACATGGGGAAGTGTGAGAAAGAAGAGTATGAAACTATATATATACAGTATGATTCCATTTCAGATGCACACACAGAGAGGAAAAAAGACTGGAAGGAAATTCCAAAATGGTAACTGGTTTTCTCTGAGTACTAATGGGTCACTTTAAAAATTATATTATTCCTATTTTCTAAACTTTTCATGTATGACTTTTTCATAAGAAAATATATATATATTTAAGTGAAGGAAGAAAACTATAAAAAGTAGGAGAAAGTTAAGAAAGTTTACCCTAGACAGTGTGACTGTACTGTACAGCACCTCCCTCCAACCAAATGGCTTCCTTTCTCTCAACAAAATGTCCACTAACTCAATGTCGTTTGGGTTAACAACTCCTCTGTCTTTAAAGATAAAAGGCAACAAGTCGATTTCCTCCTGACATTTTGATGAGGTCATCTTACCCTGTGGAGGGGAATTATGACTTCTGGGTAAGAAGTACTTAGGGACAGGAGCCCCTTATGTCCTGAGTGCGGTCAAGGGAAGGTGTAGGGCCGGCTTGGGGATGGGGCAGAGGCTGAGGCTGGCGCAGCAGAGAATCATGAAGCCCTCTCCCATCCATCACTTCTGAGTCCTCTCCTTTGAAGCATTGGAACTAAAGTTTTAGTTTAGTCATGTTATGAATTAAATAGACTTTTGTGGGCTGGCCTGGCAGTGCGCCCTCAAGTACGTTTGTACGGAAATGGTTCTCAAATCGAAATGATTACCCCAGGACTTTGGTGCACTATACGTTTACACTAGAGTCTGCCTGAATTAGCCCTTCCTCTGGCACTGACCTGGGTACTCTGTAACACCTGTGCGGCACGGAACGGGGGGTAAATTGTTTTCCTTCCATCACATCATCAACTCAGATATGAACGTGAGCTCTGTGAGGGTGGAGATCACTGTGTGATCTCACCTGTCTGATCCCTGTGGCATCCGCGACACCTAAAACAGCACTTGGCACACAGTGGATTCTGAGTGTTGAGTGACTGCCTGGGAGCCCTCGCAGCGTTCCGGCTTCCTAGTCAGCCGTGAGGTCAGAGACAGGTACATGGGGAGAGCAGGTAAAAGATCATCGAAGATTTGATTCCTAGGAAGTAGTCTTCTGTGTGCGTTTTTCTTTCTGGTTGGAGAAGACTGGCCAGGAGGTTGAGCATGGGGCCAGAGGAGCTGGAGTTGGAGAAGCGACTCTGGAAGGAAGCAGCTGTGATGCCCGAGAGGGGCGGTGGCCGGGCCGGGAGGAGCTCTGGCCCCGGCGGCCATTATGCTTGACCTTAGCCGTGGAACCCAGACAGCTACATATTTGCCTTGTTCGACAGAGCTGCCACCCCGAGGCCAAGAGTAACACCCAGATTGGGTTCTGTTTAATTGCTGTTTAGTCTTATTTTGTTTTTTATTTCTTAATGGTTGTAGGTAAGGGTGAGGGAGAAACCAGTTTGATTTTTTTTAACTATGTCCATTTACCTTCCTGAGGGTGTCCTATAAAACATAAACCACATGTGGTTTTTACACCTCAAGTCTTTGTGGTTTGCTCTTCTCAAACTAGTCAATATTTAAACATAGTCCTGGAGTTGCTTTTTACGTAAGCCATCATTCTGTCCATTCTGTTGGAATGGTTCTCAAACAGGATGAAATGATCCAAGACTGAATTAAGCAGCTTCCATGCAGCAGGGGAAGAGTCATTTAGTCAGCACTGAGCAAAAACAAAAAAACCCAATAAAGCAAAACACACACACAAAATGGTAGAGCAGATCACCTTGTGGTTGCACCTCTTCTGATCTCTTGCCCCTGGACCTATATTTGGAGTTGAGGGAACACATACGTGCATTTGGTCCAGCGGGAGGCATTTCCGTCGTCTGATAGGGCGGCCATCCCTTTAGAGACAACCTGGAGGTGTTTTTCCAACAGTCTGTTTTCCCAGTCAGTCATTTGGAGATTCCAGAGCAGCCAAATGGGAGGCGGAAAGTTCTTGAAGTGGCAAAATCAGATGGAATCTGGGGTCATTCGAGTAGAACAAATTGTTTCAGCCAAGCCACTGAGAGAAGCAGGGCCTGCTGAGAAACAGGGGCAAGAAGCACCGCATGCAGCTGTGACCGTTGGGAAACAAAGTGTGAGATTCCCTCCCAGGATTATAGGTGAGCAGCTGTGATGTCCCCGTGGGTTCCTCTCTTTATTTCCCAGGCTGGACAAGCAGAGCCCTCAAACTACCGTGCCTGACTTTAAAGGAGCTCAGTCAGGGGTATGCACGGAGGCGGTGGCTTGCAGCCCTGTCTGAGCCCGGGCTCACTTTGAATAACAGTATTTTCTAATGCCCCCTTCACAAGCTTCAGTGAACCTTCACCGGGGAAATAATCTGACCTCACACGTCATGTCCCCCCAGATCCATGTAATCTTTATCTGTAATTAAAAAGAGAAATGAAAGGAATGTAATTTATTATAAAATAACTTCAATTTGGAAGTGATGGGGTACAACTGATTAGCAAACGGGTTTGCAGCTACACTGATAATCACTATGAGTGGGACAGCTGCAACTGCAGGCTAATTTGGGTAAGAGAGACTTAGGTACCGCAAGTGGCGATACCTTGGGACACATTTTCCAGCAGAGGTGAGCAACCCTGGGTAAAGAGCTGAGCAAAACATAGTATTTCATTTCTATGACAGTTGCATTACTGGAAAATTCAGGGACTAATACAGCAGTGCAATAATTACTTTGAATTGTATGTAAAATGGAGTTAAGTTCTCGGCTCAGATAACTAAGCAGTTTTTTCACCTACAGCAGTGTCCAACAGGACCTCTGTAGGTCATGCGGGTCAGTTCTTTACTGAGTGGGACAGTCTGGCACATTGCAGGTTGTCTAGCATCCTTGGTCTGAATCCCAGACGGGCCCTCCCTGTTGTGACACCCACAAACACCCCCATTTCCTGTCCCTGTGCAGAGGATCTGGGTCTGCTTCTCCACATAGCAGCTGCACTAGCCTGGTGCTGCTTCTTTGGCGTCAGGGGGCACCAGGGGGAGTCTCGGGTCAGTGAGCCCTTCCTTCAGGCTTCAGATGAGTGCCATCAGGCCCAAAGGTGCAGAGCTGGATAGAGCCTTTTTTCCTGAGAAGCCCAGGGAAGGGCTTTCTTGTCCACATGGTTCTATTCTCCAGCAGGAGACACTGAGTAACCAGCCATATGGCTGGAGAGAAGACTGAACTGGGAACAATATAGCTGTTGTCCCCACCCCAGAAATCATTATAGAGGCCCCATCCTGGGCTTCATACCTAATGATTAGCAACCAGATTAGCAGCCAGAAGGAACACACAGCTATCCATATTCCAGCAGCTTCTCCCTGGGTGTGTGCGCAAACAGATACATGGCAGGATGTAAAAACAGGGCTTTCCACCCATTGGCCCCTTGAATTGTAAGAAACATTTTTCTATATCTCACGTGGCTTTTTCCCCTAGGGGGCCACTTGTATTGAATGTCGGTGACCACCTGGGAAATGTTTGCATTTTAATCAAATCATTTAGGATAAGACGGGGCTCCTTCCCACCAGGCCCTCACCATCTAGAGAAGTGTTGTCCAGTGTGGTAGCGGTTCTTGAGCATTTGAAATGTCACCCATAGTAAAATACACACTAAAATAGTAAAATAGGAAAAAAGAGTGCAAAATGTCTAATTAATAGGTTTTTTATTGTGAGTACATGTTGTAATGATATTTTTGAAATAGGGTGTTAAATAAAATGTTATTAGTATTTCACTTTTTTTTCTTTTTAATGTAGCTAGTAGAAAATATAGAACTGCACATATAGCTCAAATTATTTCTACTAGACAGTGCTGATCTAGGAGGAGCGTTGCTTTCTTTTGTTCTTTGGTTGGTTGGTTGGAATTTAGATTTTTGCTTTTTTGTTGCCATTAAGAGGGTCTCCAATTTTGAGTTGAATGCTTTTCTAGGAAGAGCTACTTGGGTTCTGAATCAGTATAAGGGAGCCCTCAGTCTGTCCCATTTCATCTATCAACCAAAGATATCATTATGAGGAGAAAAAGGTAACTTCTGTAACTCCCAGGTCTGAGCATGATTATAACAGAGTGAGCAAACCCCTTTAACAGCCTCTAGTGGATGAAGAAGGGAGTGAGCCTCGAGTCATTTTTATTTTACTGTTTAAACTTTTTATTACAGAAACATTTCAAATGTATATGAAAAGTAGTCAGAACATTATAACAAACTGCCACGTGGGCCTCACACAGCTTCAAGAATGATTTTCTCTGGCCAATTTTGTTTTCTTTAAACCTTTAGCTATTTTCCCCCTTTTTCACTTCAGGGCAAACCTAGACATCATACCTTTCCATCCACAAATATTTCGGTATGTATCTCGAAAAATTTAAGGACTCTTTGTAAAAAACAACATAACCTCAATAACATTATCATGCTTAAAAATTAGCAATAATCTTTTTTTTGTGGTACGCGGGCCTCTCACTGTTGTGGCCCCTCCCGTTGCGGAGCACAGGCTCCGGACGCGCAGGCTCAGTGGCCATGGCTCACGGGCCCAGCCGCTCCGCGGCACATGGGATCTTCCCGGACTGGGGCACGAACCCGTGTCCCCCGCATCGGCAGGCGGACTCTTAACCGCTGCGCCACCAGGGAAGCCCTGATTCAGTTTTATATATCTATGTACATATTCTTTTTCATATTCTTTTCCATTTTGGTTTATTACAGGATATTGAATATAGTTCAATAAGATATATAGGTATAAGATATAAGATAGGACCTTGTTGTTTATTTTATATATAATAGTTTGTATCTGCTCATCCCAAACTCCTGATTATCCCTCCCCAACCCTCTTCCCCCTTGGGTAACCATAAGTTTGTTTTCTATGTCTATGAGTCTGTTTCTGTTTTATAAATAAGTTCATTTGTGTCATTTTTTAAAGATTCCACACATGAGTGATATGATATTTGTCTTTCTCTGACTTAATTCACTTAGTATGATAATCTCTAGGTCCATCCAAGTTGCTACAAGTGGCATCATTTCATTCTTTTTAATGGCTGAGTAGTATTCCATTGTGTATACATACCACATCTTCTTTATCCATTCCTCTGTCACTGGACACTTAGGTTGCTTCCACGTCTTGACTATTGTAAATAGTGCTGCTGTGAACATCGGGGTGCATGTATCTTTTTGAATTAGAGTTTTCTCCAGATATATGCCCAGGAGTGGGATATAGTAGTGTGTATCTGTTAATCCCAAACTCCTAATTTATCCGTTAGCCTCAGGCTCCTCTCACAGCTTGTTCACTGCACGGGCTTCATTCTCAGTCTCCATGTGTGTACAGCGTGGCTGTCATACCACCAGTCCCAGCCCCACACGTCTTAGAAAAAGTCTCATTGCATCTCCTTGGTACGAAGTAGTCACATGCTCATCTCTGAACCAATCACTGCAGCCAGGGAACCGCAGGCTCTAAGTGGCCAGGGCTGGTCACTTTCCATTCCTGGAGCCCGGGTAGAGTTAGCCCAACTGAAGCCAGAAGAGCAGGAGTAGAGATCAGTGGATGTCTCTCTCCCCAGATCTGAGGCTCTACTGTAATTCAGAAGAATGGATGCTGGACAGCCCCAAAGCAACCAGTGTATACTCTATTTACCTATGCAACACACACACATCTTCCCACACATACAGTTTCAAAAATGCTCCCACATAATAAATCACACTCACCCTCCTCCCTAGAATAGGTGGCCAATCCAGGTCCAAGTCCAGCGCCGAGTGCACACTTTCCACAGTCTTGTCCGTCAGTGCTGAAGGTAGTATCTCACGGTCCAGTGCTAAATTAAATTTAACACCCAGTATACAATGGTGGAGGGAGAGCAGTAGAAGAATTTCACAATTAAACTTCCATTTGGGAAAGGAGCGGAGACATTGCTCTCCTGTCTCTAGCATATTTTATAACCCACTGAACAGATTCTAGCTGTGTGGCAACGGAATGAGGACTTTGGTCATCCAGTGGCTTAACCTCCTGCTCTCTGGGTGGGCCTTCCTTATCTGTTGCCTTCAGAGCCATCTCTAAGAGCAGGGCTGCCCCTGTTCCACGGCCTACACCCTGTTCTCCTGGCTTCGGGGATCTAGGGGTTGACTTAGGATCTGAGCAATCATAAACTGTTTTCGACCATTCTGGGGCTTTATCCTCTAGTACTTAGAAACGTGGTAGGATTCTCTAATGCCTGAACTCCATGGACTAGTGAACAAAACTCAGGATTGCGTTGAGTCGTACTCTTTGAATGTGAAGCCAAGCCTGGGCATTTCTGTCTCCCAGCAAATGAACCATCCTCCGCTCCCAAATTTTGTGGCCTCTGATTAGGTACAGTTTGAAACAGTGGCCTGAGGTGGTGAACCCACTAATAATTTACTCCTCGCTCCTGAGATGGAAACCAGTGTATCACAATGAATGTCATGGGCCTTCTGCTCAGATGAGAGACCACAGTCCTTTGGAGAGACGATGGGGAATCGGGCTTCTCCTAGGTTTCAAACCTCTTTGCTGATATTGTTCTTACCGTCAGGCCTTGCTCTATCTAATGTTCGCATAGTGTTGAGAATTTGGGTTTTTAAACCCACAAAGCTCCAGATTTTTTGACTCTTCAACCATCTTGGTTGCACCTCACAGGAAAAAAAAAAGGCCTCTATTAACAAAGCCCTTTTTCCCTGCCTCTGGGCTTCCAATCAGTTTCATCCTATGTTTCTCTCTTTCCTGTGGCTCTCACTGAAGGCTGCAAGTAGCCGACACACTCCAACCTTCTAAATTTCATCTCCAAATCCTTTAACGGTGCACCTTCAGGAGGCTCGTGGTCTTAGACCCAGGATTCGATAGGTGGCACCATAACCAGCAGTGTTGCCATCACATAGCCGGGATGGTCAACCTCCTAGTGCAGGAAGCCTGCACTAGCTGTCATCCAACCTTAAATCAGCCAGTTGCACATTTTAGGGTTAGTCACATTCAACATTCACTTCTAGTACTGATTTCTGTATCACGTAAGAGTGTTTGTATTGCCAGTGATAGAAAACCTGATCACACTAGCTTAAACAAAATAGAGAATTTATTTGCTAGTGTAAGTTAAAAGTCCAAAATAGAGCTAGCTTCAGGTATAGATGGATTCAGCCAACAACGTCAACAGCTGGGTGTTCTCCATCCCCAGCTCCCCCACTTTGTTGGTCTCATTTTCAAACCCCATGTGGGTGAGAGGAAGAGTGAGCCAATTCCAGCCCCTCCATCTTCACAGATCCAACTCCAATCTCATCCCTCAGGAAGAGTCCTCTCCTCTGGCCACAAATTCCCTTGGTTCTGATGAGGTCACAGGCCATCGCCAAAAAAGTCTCTGGGGCCACATGAATGCAAGGATCCCATGAGCCAGCTCTTCGTGTATCTGGAATGGGAGTGAATTCCTCTGGACCCACAGGGTCTGGGAAGGAGGGAGGGAGGGAGGGAGGGATGGATGGATGTGTCTCCAAACGAAAACTGAAGGACATCATTGTAAGTAGGGTCAGTGGAGGCTGAGCTGCCAAAACATAAGGAAATGTATTGCAAATATTTCCCCAAGTAAAATTATACCAATTTATATTAGCAGGACATAGAATAGGACAAAATTTGTTTTTAATTTCTCTGTTTCTGAGATTATTTTTAAATGATCATCCCTCTATGTAGCTGTACTGATAAGTTTATGGGGAAGAAGTTAATTCCTTTGTTTCTGCTCTTTTAAATCACATAGTTCCCATGTTTTAACAAGTTGCACGTAGAATTTCTCTTACAATAAATGCATACATTTAATTTGGTACTGTTTCCTTTTCCCCTGAAAAAGCTATAAGGGGGGTATTTTGCTATTGAAGAAGGTGGTGTTTTAGAATGGAAGGAATATAGTATTCTAAAATATGTTTCTACTACCAGGGAAATACTGAACCATAACAGGTAGTCATGGAAACACAACTTGAAAAACCAGAATTATAAAAAACAATTGTTCTTATATTTTATCCATGTCACTGTTGCCCTTATTCAGTCTCTGTTGATTTGGGGTCACCATAGGAGGGTCGCTGGCTGGGATTCTTTACGGCTTTACCCAGACTGGTGAGAACCACCGTGTTGTACTATAATCTCTGTCCGTCCTTCATTTTCTGTTTCTGTAGATTAACATGGAGGATTCTTCATCTGATTGGTCCGGAGACTGTTGATTATTGTTTTACTCTGTCATTAGGCTGGGACTGGTCTATGTATTGAATAGGGTGATATATGCATTTAAAATTCTCTTTGAAGTCCAGGACTGTGATTATCTTTATTCGCCTCGGGGTCTCAATCCACTTTTCTTCGGCCTTTGATTATAATAACATCCCCAACAGCAATACAAACCCTACCCTCAACTGCTTCCCTCTACATCACAGCCTTCTCTCTACCCCTCTTCCTTCCACCTCTTCTTATGCTTATAGAGAGGAATTAAGTGAAATCCTCCTCTGAACTTAAAATGAGGCTTAAGGCCATAATGACACTGGACCATGGAGAGAGAGACCGGGCTTCTGGCACCAGTTCTGCTGCTGCCTGCTGTGTGACAGAGGCAGATCACTTAACCTCTCTGGACCCCCGTTTCCTCTTCTGTAAATGATGGTGTGGACTCTGATCTCTGCAGTCTCATTCATCCTTAAAATTCCTTATTCGGAGAAACTGACGCGGATCTGGGAACACCTGGGCACAGAGGAAGGGCAGAAAGCGCTTTCACATCCAACACCTACACCCACTGCGGAGAGTGGCCTCCAAGGCCGCTTTGTCAGTGATGCAGTTGGAACTGGCCCCCGCCCACCATGTGATCTCACCTTTGTCTCCATCTTTTCCTGCCTTATTTCCTTTATCTTTTAATTTCTTCCCCTTCCTTTCCGATTGGATTATTTATTTGTTTTTAACTTTCCTGACCCATTTTTCTCTTCCCCACTGCCCAGTGACATGAGCCACTTGCACTGCATGAGACTCTGCACACACTGCCAAGCCCCCCAGCTGGCTAAAGGGTTTACTGCTCATCTCCAGTGTCCTTTCCCTGGCAGATTTCCCTTTAACCTAAGCCTTCCCAAGAAGAAAGTGCAAGTCTAGCCTTGGCATTCCTTAGTCACTGCTTTAGGGGGAACAGCCTTAGGCTCTTAAACAAATGTTATGTTCTGGTAGAATTTTTAAGAGAGATTGATTTTCTTTTTCATTCAACAAATATTTCATTCAACAAATAATATTGATGCTGCTCAATAAATAAATAATATTTATTGAGCACCTACCAGGAGTCAGATGCGACAGCAGGAAACAAGGTCCTATGGAGCTTGGGGAGGGATGTACAAGTAAGTAAACAATTAAATGAAAAAATGTCAGGTGGTGACATGTGCAATGTATAAAAGAAAATGGGAGTAGAGATGGGACATGAGAGGGGGCATTTTTGCTGACAACTGGAGAATGAAAAGGAACCAGGGAGGTGAGTGTACCAGGTGAGAGGGCTTACAAGTGTCAGGGCCAGGATGCAAATGAGCTTGTGCATTTAAGGAACAGAAAGACCTGGAAGGAAATTAGCAAGAGGGAGTTTACTTGAGATGAGGTCAGAGAGCTGGGTGTGCGGGGGGACGCAGACCTTGTGGGTCCTTGTGAGCCTAGGCAGAGCTTGGATTTTTAAAGTGAAATGAGAAACCATTGGCGGGTCATTATCTGATTTATGTCCTATGGTGCATAGTGGACACCTCATAAATGTATCCAAAGTTGACTGTGCTTACAAGTTCTCATTAAAGATGAGATAGACCCAAACCCTAGACCAACTACTCCCTTGTGTGTCTCACAGGCTCCAGACTTCTAAGTGACATACCCCCTTCTAGTTGAGTTTTTCCTAATGGGTGAGAATAGTCATGAACTGTAGTGTCCTAGGATGCGCGTGTGTGTGTGTGTGTGTGTGTGTGTGTGTGTGTGTGTTTGTGTTTGTGTTTGGGGCACATTACTTATTAGAGAACTTCAAAGTAATTCTGTAAATACATAGAGAAATCACCCTATTGCCCATGTTCTCTTTTTAGACCCAACTATAGTTAGACTTCCCCAAAGAGTCACTCAGACATTTATTTACCTGGTAGGTGATCAAGTTCTGTGTTTTCCCGAGGTTAGTGGAGAGCGAAGGAGATAATAGCTGCAGGCCTCCACCTCTGTCCAGCCTCAGGCCTGCATGTATTTATTCATCTATTGAGTGTCCCTTGGACTCCAGGCCCTACGTTAGTTGAGAAGAATAGAGTCTGTACCATCAAGTGGCACCAGGCAAAGTAGAAGACTCTAGGTCACTAATCCTTGGAAGCTCCACTTCTAGGAATTCTGCCATGGCTTGGCATCATGAAACTCCTTGTAAGGCTAGACTTGTATCTCAAAGAATTGAGAGTTAAAAGAACCTTGGACGTCAGCTATCCCAGTACTTCTCCAAAATGTGCCTCTGTTTTTCATTCTTTCAGCTGGTACCGTTTTCTCAGAGGTACATGGTGTGTGTCACAAATATAAGTCTGAACCTTTCAGGTGGATTGAGAAAAAATTATGAGCATTTTCAGATTTTTATACACTTCTCAAGCTTTCGGTATAATATTTTTTGCCTATATTCCATTGCCTACCCACCTCTTAGAGTCCTTTGAGAGTGAGGAATCTGAGTTTCCTCCTTGTGTACTCATCATCTCTGTGCTTCTGTCAAGCATCCTCTGGGAGAGTTATTGTCACCCCATTAAGCGTGGCGGACGGAAACAAAACATTTTGGCTTAGAAAGCTCTGATCTTCAGCTGACTTGAGCTGTACAGGCTTACTTCGGAGATACTGAAGATTCCGTTCCAGGCTACTGCAGTAAAGCAAATACCGCAATAAAGCAAGTCACACCGTTATTTTTGGTTTCCCAGTGCATGTACAAGTTATGCTTATACTCTGCTGTAGGCTATTAAGTGTGCAGTAGCATCATGTCTAAAAAAAATGTACATACCTTAATTAAAAACTACTTTACTGCTATTGTAAATCAACTATGCCTCAATTTAAAAAAACTTCATTCAAGTGGTAATCATCATCTGAGCCTTCAGCGAGCCGTGGTAGTAACATCAAAGGTCAGTAATCACAGATCACCATAACCAATAATAACGAAGAAGTTTGAAATGTTGCTTGAATTATCAAAATGAGACACAAGGTGAGCAAATACTTTGGGAAAAATGGCGCCAGTAGACTTGCGTGACTCAGGGTTGCCACAGACCTTCAATTTGTTAAAAAAAAAAAAAAGTACAATCTGAAAAAAAATAAAGAAAGGCTTGACACTAAATGTAAAGGACACATTGAATCAAATAACCCCACTAACCCATATTCTACCTTATAATGAGGTTTGGAGGAAGAAAGCCAAAACCAATAAAGTGTCAGTGATTTTTATAACTTTGCTCAATACAAACAGTAGAAGTGAAAACAAACAAATATAAAGAGCCTAGAATATTAAAATGGGCATTTGTGTGTGTGAATATTTATGGCTTTTGTTAGAAAGTCCTTAGACATACTTAATCCCTGAAGACCATAATCTCAAGAGAATAAATTACTTCCATAGAGTCAAACCAGTGACGGGCCAAGGTTTAAAAATTCCACGTTCCAAACAGTTTAAAGAGAGACACAGGATTTAATGAGAGTTTGTGGGACTACAAAGAGATGCACTGAAGTTATTCACCAAATTATTTGAAATGCCTTGAAAGTAAGAGTTTTCTCAGTGTAATATGAATTTTAAATAAATACAATTTTGGTACTTTAAAAAAAAATAAAATAAAATATAATATCTGCAAAGCACAATAAAGCGAAGCACAATAAAATAAGTTGTGCCTGTATATCATTTATCCTGACTTGGGCACCAAAATCGCGTTTCAAAACTCATTTGCCTTCCTACACCTGACTAGCTCTCTTCACCTGCGTTTATAACTTACTCCCTACCCCGCTCTGTAGATGAGGAAGGATCACTTATGTTATTTATTAGTGCTGCTCAGAGCTTTTAGTTCTTGAGTGACTCTTTCCCTTAATCCTAAATGTTATCATCAATATCGAGAGTGACGCTTTAAAATGGAATTTCTTGAAGGAATCTCACGTTCCGTGAGCAGGTGTTTTTGTGGAGGTGTCTAGAATAAAGTTGGGCTGTTGACCAGATGGAGGTGCTCATCTCCTCTTGTCCCTCTTGTCTCCTCCTGTACCAAAAGGTATGTTACACCTGGTGGGAAGGAGAAACAATTAATTTTCCAAATTTAGGGGTTTCTTCTTGCTTGCTTCTGAAGTAAAACCTATCTAGCCTTTTTTTCTGCATAAAAGGAGGAAGGAACAAGCAACAAATTAATCAGACAGGAAGTGAATAACCACAGAAGGATGTCTGCCTCTGACTCAGTGTGTCACATTTAACGAGAGGCCGGAGCTTGTCCAAAACGGCTGTCCAAAAACGACCCCACGTTTGCGTTAGAAGATGATGCCTTTCTCAGGGACGGTTTTCTCTCTCATATCTTACTTGCTCCCTGTCTGCCTGTGTCCCTGATCATGCCTTCCTGCAGTATCCTTTAACGGTAAGAAAGATTATATTCAAACTAAATGTATTTCCTTTATTCAGTTAGAGGGAAGGACTCGATGGCTTTTGGTGGACCATAGTATGTTGAGATTAAGTTGTTTAATTTTTCAGTAGAGTACCATGTGGTCGAGTCCTGTTGCACACAGGACTAGTTTCACTGCTATAGTGATCATGGGCAATTTAGAACTTGTGTTTTGAACCAAAATGTAAGCGAGATTTTCAGGAGAATTTTTCCTGACCACTGGGCAAGTTTGGATCCACAGGAGTTTTTTCTGCCATTTAAAATGGGGGTTTATGTCAGTAACTGTATCCTTTCGGTGGATGGTGCAATTGTCCACATGACTGCCTTTGAATTGTCACTTTGGCCGACAACAGTAAGTGCTTTTCAAGCAAAAGGAGCCACTGGAAGCTTCAAAGGAAAGTACCGTGGAGCTAAGCTCTTGCCAGTCTGTTGCTACAAACCTGTTACTTAAGTTCAGATCCCAAACCATTTCTAAGCAGAGTCTTTTAGGACAGTTTGTCTTTTAGAATCATTCTGTTCAACATCCTAACAGTGCGGTGCACAATTACTATTGCTAATCAAATTCTGCAGCATTCATTGTAACTAGTTACATTTAATATGATTAATATTTTGACATAAAATAATTGTAATTTTCGTATTTCAAACGGTGTACCCAGAGATCTACAGAGCAGGGTTAAGGAAACTTTTTTGTATCAAAAAAATGCTTTTTTTTTCTTTGGGGCATATATGAAAAAGCAACTTGACTTATATTCCTTTTACCCCATGGAGAAATATAAAATAAAGCTTTAAAAAGTTAAGAGGGCACAACTTTGGTCAATAAGTATAAGTTCTTTTAAATAATTCAGTGGCATAACTAGTGTATACAGTAGAAAATAGACAAGTGGTAAAGCGAAGAAAAGACTATAGGAGGGTTCTAATTAAGAAAAGTAGGACAGCTTGGTAGAGAGAAAGATAGTGGGAAAGCAGGATAAAGAATAAGACAGGATAGTGAGAGAGGAAGATGAGAAGCCTGAAAAAGATTTTGAGGTCCATTAGTGTGGAAACCATACCCTTACTAGTCACTTGGGCTGTGGGTCTAACATTATGGGTTAACTTCATAAAGTTATGTTGCTTCTGAACTGGAACATCATTTAGTCGAAATTCTCCTTTTATAGTCTAAAGAGGTTAAATGATTTATCTAAAATCATAGGTTGTTTTCTGATGCTCTTGGAAAAGTTCACATGTTGGTTAATTGCTCACAGCTCTTCAATTACTCTAATATCTAAACTTTTAAGGATTACACATACTCTGAATGAACTGCAGTATTCAGAGACCTTCCCATGGTGAAGAATTTTCCCTGGGGTCCAGCAGCAATTTCACTCTGATCGTTGATGAAATCAAATTCTAGATCTTCCCTATAGGCTGGAAGTTCCCCAACCTGTGCTAAAATGTAAGAGGAAGTGAGCTACCTAATTCCTGGACCTTTCAAGTTTTACGCACTTTTGGAGTCTGCTTAACATTTCATGAACACGTCATTTTCGTTGGGAGTTTCTGGCTATTTAAATTGTGATTCGTTCCTGCTTTAAGGTTTGACTCATTTTTGTTTTTCCAAATTGTCATACATTTACTTATTGTTGAAAAGAGCATTTCCCCTGGACTATCAAATACCTCTGTCTGTATTTTGCAACCCTGAGTCCTGAAAATTAAAACTGAAAAAAAGAATACTAGAATAAGTAATGCCTTAATTAGTGTGCTTTCCTGAGAAATTTAAAGTGCACTTTATATGCACCTCCCTTTGCCATTCATTTGTAATGCAGAAGTTTGCATGGGTGTGCTCATGTAGGCTACATCATCAGCTCGTGGTTTCTCTTTCTCATGGTTAAAAAAAGGAAAAGACAGTGTTTATTGAGCGCTCACCGTATGTTAGGCTCTTGACTTTTGCTTATTTTATTTTTTTTAAATGCTAATACTTATTTAGCACTTGCCTCATTTAACTTTTTTTTTTTTTTTTTTTTTTTTTTTGCGGTACGCGGGCCTCTCACTGTTGTGGCCTCTCCCGTTGCGGAGCACAGGCTCCGGACGCGCAGGCTCAGCGGCCATGGCTCACGGGCCCAGCCGCTCCGCAGCATGTGGGATCTTCCCGGACCGGGGCACGAACCCGTGTCCCCCGCATCAGCAGGCAGACTCTCAACCACTGCGCCACCAGGGACGCCCCTCATTTAACTCTTGAATAGTCCTGTTGAGTCGGTACCCTTCTCGCCATTTTATTGTGGGAACTGGACTTAGGCTAAGCAATTTACCCAAGGCCACTAACAACTAACTGTAATTTCAAGAGCTTTTTTCGTAAGTACAGTTAGGAGGCCACAAGATGTCCTTTTCTAATCCCGAGAATCTGGGATTGTACAAATGCTTTGTTTTAAGTGTCACAGCCACAGTAAATATCTTTACGTGAATAATCTCAGGTAAGACCATTTCCTTTCTAAGTCTTATGACCTTTTCAGAAGTAAATGTGGTGACTCTTCTGCTTATATTATAAGGCTACACTTTCAATGGTTAAATGAATAAAATAAGTTGAGTTTGTTGACCTGTATGCTGTGAGTATGTGTGCATGAGTGTGTGTGTGTGTGTGTGTGTGTGTGTGTGTAGTGGAGAACAGGGAGGGGCAGATCTTAATCATCTGGTAAAACTAAATGTGGTGCTGAGGATTTAGGGAAACGTAGTTTTGAGATTTGAGGCCCTTAAAGAGAGTACTAAAAAAAAAACAACCACCAGTACTTGTTAGAGATGGGAAGTTGTGGGAGGCAAATTGGTACTTTTTAGTTAAGTGGATAAAGTAGAAAAGATTTCTCTTCCCTTTCCCATAGTTAAACAAGGACAAGTAGGTGGGTCATTGAACTTACCTTCATTTTCTCATTTTTGAGAGGGTTTAGCTGTCTATGAATCTGCACTAATTTTTCAATTAAACATGTAGGACAACGTATTAAAAAATAATTTTACTTCATAGCAACCTTTATTTCCCCAGCAGTTACTCTTACAATAAAATTGTGGGTTTGTGTCCAAGCTCCCCTCTAATCGTAATGACATTGTAGATGCTTCAAAATGTCTTCTCTGAAAAATCCCCCCTACTCCCCAAATTATCCAACTCTTTATCTAAAAGAAGTGTTTCTGAAATAGCCAGGGACCCTCCAAGTACAGCAGAGACACAAACCCTTACCATTGAGAAGACAGCCCGTAAGCAGAATTCACTTAAGCTATTGCCTTAAATGATGATCAACGGAGAAAAGAGCAAGTACGTTTTGAGAAATGAGGGGTCCCGTGTACAGCTCAGATTGAGAAAAACAATGATTATGAACTAGGTGAGGCAGTTGCTTTGCTTATAAAGGAAAGCTTGTTTCTCTTCTCTACCTTTGGCTTCTTCTTGGGTTGAGCAGCCTTTTCTGCTTCTCCTCTTGTATTGATTGCCTCATTGCCTTCAGCCCTCTGGAGCTTGGACTGAGGAGAGGAAGAGTCACAATAATAGAAACAAACTTTATGCAAACGTATTAAAAGTTGCTAAAATGGCCAAAAACGACATGCCGGGCTTGGGGGTGGGGCACTGAGCTGTTGCACTGGGCCTGGTATCAGAAAATAGAAACTACGGGCAACTGCAGCTGTGAAAAGACTGCTAAAGAAACAGGATGGCTGTGGTTTGCTGTGAGCATCAATTTTCCTGTTGAGCATTTTTACAGGAAGTTGAAGAACAAAGCCAACTTCATCTTAATTAGTTCTGATGGTTTGCAGACCTTATACACATCCAACTAAGTTTGTCTCTTGGAGGAGTTTCTAAAGAATAGAACCCAAAATAATCATGAGTAGGAATCCCCAAACTACCAGTGTTAGCAGCAATTTGAGTTTTCGCTAAATGATTTTATTTTAACGGTATAACTTGGAGTAGATTAATTACCTTTATAATGAATGCCTTTGCAATCTTTTTTTTATGGCTGCAATAACTCGATATGAATTTAAGGGCCTTTCCTTATTAAAACACTGTCAAGTTGTATGTATTATAAATTTCCTTCTGTTAATATTTATTTGTCAAACAGTTGTGCATGTGTGTATTTATATAGATACAAAGAGGTATGTGTGTGTTTGTGTATAAAAGCTGGAAAAATACACATCAAAAAGTTAACAAGAATTATCTCTGGGTATTATCAACCCCAACCCTTTTTCACCTAATACTTAATTATTATCAAATGCTTCCTTCAATGGTTAAATACAACTGTCGTGTTTTATTTTCATCTTTGTATTTTTATATTGTTTATAATTTTCTAAATGAATATATGCTACTTTTGGAAGCAGAAAAAAAATTCTCAAAAATCTAACCTGAAGACACCAAGAGCACAGAAGAAATATATACATGAAAAAGAGTTAAGAGCATTATATATAAAGTAAAATATCAAGGAATATAAATAAAAATAAGATAGAGAATAGAAAGTAATGAGGGCAAGAGAACATTGGACGTTAGGATCTTTTCAGTTGTATTATTTCTATTATGTCCTTTCCCTGTACCCCCCCCACACACACACACACAGTGATGAATTCAACCTTTTCTGAACAAAAAGTTTACTTTTCTCCCATTCATTTTAGGTAGAATAGTATTTAAGGGTGACTTTTGGCAAGATTTGCATAGCAAAATGCTTTATATTTTTGAATGGTCCAAAATTGTGATAAAACATAACTGGATAAACCTGCTTCTTATCTTCTCTGCTAGAACTTGGCCGATTCACACCCACGTCTTCAGGATTAGAGGCCGGCCTTCTGAGGATTATTTCATTGGACAGTGCTGGAAATCTCTCCCCTCTTCCTGTCATTCTATAGAGTGGGCCTCACATGACATAATCTAGAATGAATTTGACATTGGTTGGAAGAAACTAAGAAACAGTTTATTTAAATAACTTGTCAGTTCTCTTGATCATTTTACATTCAGAGATAATTCTGCTTTCTTAGATGAGCATATTGAAGAAGAAAGCATAAGTTTCCTGGGGCAACTCTGGACTGAACTCTGGGCTCTGATTGAGTGTCTAGTTGTCCATGCTGTTGGGGGGATACGTCACAGTAGGGTGGGGAGTGATTCACTCTCTCACAAGGTGTTCCCCATAACGAGTATTACACATTGAGCAGATGGCTCGGGGCCACCAGCTACCCTGGTTGATCTAGGGTCAGTGTGTGATGCTGTCCACTGTCCAGCATCATTAAACCATGATGCTGACCTACTAGAAGTGTAGTAAAACCAACAAAATCATCCATGTCTCTCACAGAACTAGGAAATTCCAGAATTTCTAAATATTGATGTATATTGTGTGTATATATGTACGTGTGTGTAGGTGACAAAGAAGAGCCAATTAGTGGATTTTTAAAAATTTATTAATTTATTTATTTATGGCTGTGTTGGGTCTTCGTTTCTGTGTGAGGGCTTTCTCTAGTTGTGGCAAGTGGGGGCCACTCTTCATCGTGGTGCGCGGGCCTCTCACTATCGCGGCCTCTCTTGTTGCGGAGCACAGGCTCCAGACGCGCAGGCTCAGTAGTTGTGGCTCACGGGCCCAGTTGCTCTGTGGCATGTGGGATCTTCCCAGACCAGGGCTCGAACCCGTGTCCCCTGCATTGGCAGGCAGATTCTCAACCGCTGCGCCACCAGGGAAGCCCCAATTAGTGGATTTTTGAAGTCATTTATGTAAAATATTCTACTCTGTTCTCTCAACCCAAAGAATCAATTCCTTTATGAAAGGTTTACTGGTAGATCCCTCCCCTCATCTCAATAGTTTCCACCAAAAATTTGTTGACTTTTTTAGGGATTCAGTTATTAAATAAAACTTTGGTAATCACTCACGTTCCCTAGGTTCAGGATTTTTTTAATATATGTTTTATCTATTTATTTATTTAGGCTGTGTCGGGTCTTAGTTGAGGCATGCGGGCTGTTCATTGTGGCACGTCGATTTTCTCTTCTCTAGTTGTGGCATGTGGGCTCCAGGGCATGTGGGTTCTGTAGTTTGCAGCCTGCGGGTTCCAGTTGAGGCACGGGAGCTCAGTAGTTGTGGCATGCGGGCTTAGTTGGCCCGCAGCATGTGGGATCTTAGTTCCCCTACCAGCGATCGAACCCACATCCCCTGCATTGCAAGGCAGGTTCTTTACCACTGGACCACCAGGGAAGTCCCCCCTCCGGTTGACTTTTAATTTCTTTAACGTATGACAGACAATCCAGAGATAGTTTGGGTGAGAAATCAATTGATGGTTTTATTCAAAAGCTATTATCTTATAATTTTCACTATGGATAGCAGACATGATAGATAACATGTATTGTTGAAACTGTGTTTATCATTTGCTAGGGCTGCCATATCAAAGTACCACAGACTGGGTGGCTCGAACAGCAGAATTTTGTTATCTCACATTTCTGGAGGTCGGAAGTCAAAGATCAAGGTGTCGGTGAGAGCGCCCACCCGCAGATCCTCTCCCCGTTGTTTATCGGAGGGGGCGGGGCAGGGGCAGGCCCAGCCTCTGTGCTCCAGAGGTTTATTTATAAGTCAGTTAATGCACAGAGAGAGCCATAATAGCAACGACAGAAAACTGTAAAATACTTAGATTAAAGAGGCCTTACAGGGTGGCAGTCCCCTGAGAGTTTCCCTGTTCCATCATCTGGCCCCTAAGGCGTACAGAAGTTCAGTTTTATCTTTGCAACCAGAGACTGGTTTATGAGAAGCAAACCCGTAAGAGGTTCCCAGTAGCTGATCGGAATCCACTTCTTCCTCAGTATTAGGATTAACAGGATGGCAGGTTAGCTGGTGAGCGTAGAACCTGACACAATGGAGTGTTGAGGGGCCTTTCATCCACTGAGCACGTGGACAGCCTGTCCCATGGAGCCCATCTCTCGGGCCCTCTGGGTGGACCCGGCCACCCCTTACTTGGTTAGCTCCCTCCTCAGCTGTTCAGACCATTGCTTTGGCCATAGCAGCTCTGACAGTTAGTTGGGCCTGAATCCCGTTTCAGATCCCCGTCCTTCCTCCTGGTCCTAGGACACAACCCTGAGGCTTCTGGAGGTGCCCCTGCAGCTGGAGCACCCCCTTCATAGGCCTCCAAACACAGGCCCCCCCAGCCCTCCTTATTACACTGCCCGTGTAGCCCCACGGGGGACCGATTGGTGTCACCCAGAAAAGACCAATGTAAGGAACAGATTTTAAAAGAACCCCTGTCTGAGAAAGGCTCTTATTGAAAACCGGATTCTGACCGAGTTTACAGGTGAGCTGCAGTACTAGTTAGCCCTTTACCTGCCTAAAAATGCTTATCTAAGAAGAGCAGGGATCAAAAGGACTTGATGTGAATGAGTTTCGCGGGTCTTTTAGCGAGTTATTAATTTCTCTGAGTCCCAGCGTCCTCCTCTGTAAAATGAGTGGAATTATGCTAGTTTGCAGTGTGGTCATAAGTATTCAAGACGACAGAAATAAAGTGCCCTTTATCATCCACTTGACTGTTAATAGATGAGAGCAGCTCTTGCTGCTCCAGAGTTTTTTAAATTTCATTTTCTAGATGGCACTCAGAATAGAACTGTCAGAAGCTCTCTTGATTCCTGTCTTCCAGTAGCTTTGACAAGTTTGGCCATGTCCTCTTAGCTTTTCCATTCCGTTACTGTCGCAGAAAGCAAGCCATCCATCCAGCAAAACTTCTATGGAAAGTAACAGCTGACCCTTGAACGATGCGGGGGTTAGGGGCACCGACCCTCTGCACGCAGTCAGCCCTCTGTATCCACGGGTCCTCTGCACCCGGATTCCGCATCCTCGGATTCAACTACCCATGGATGGTGTAGTACTATGATGTTTACTATCGAAAACAATCCACATCTAAGTGGACCCGTTGTTCAAGGGTCATCTGTATTTGTTTCAAGGTATAAGTTCTCCACGTTAACTTTCAGTGGTTGAACTAAGTTAATACTTTAAATTGTTTTTTCTTTTGGCCATGCCATGTGACTTGTGGGGTCTTGGTTTCCCGACCAGGGATCGAACCTGGGCCCCCAGCAGTGGAAGTGCAGAGTCCTAACCACTGGACCCCCAGGGAATTCCCTAATACTTTAAATTCTAAGAGGTTGTTTTCTGCAATTAAGAGACTATTGAAAATAAAAGATAATTCTGAGGTTTGAAATTCAGGACACATGTTCCACAGAAACAATGTTATTCAGGTGGTCAGTGTTCCAGGCTGCTCACTTGGTTTAAGGCTCTACCACCAGGCTTCTCAAATGCATATGAATCACCCAGGGATCTTGTGAAAATGCGGAAACAAATGCAGTGCAGGCAGAGGGACTGAGATTTGATGTTTCTAACAGCTCTGGGTGATGCCCCGCTGCCAATCCGGGAGCGCTGCTGATCCAGGAGTGGCAAGATCTGGGTGGGAGAAGCTGGGATACTGAGGGGTGAGTAGGTGGGTGAGGGCTGCGGCCTGGGGCTTCCGCTTAGACCCAGGGATGGGACTCCGAGGACTGGGGGAAAGGGAGACAGGGTTCATTGCTGGCACAGCTCTGGGGGCACGTCCTTGCCATTGTTTCTTCAGCCCCTCATGTTTGCCAGGCTGCCCCCTTCGCCGCTGCTACCCACCAGGGCTTCCCTACGCTGTCTCACCGCCGCGGAGTCTGGCCTTCCCTTTGTCCCCAGAGCAATTAGACTCTGCAGAAATCCTTTCTAAGGAAGCCTTTTGGTAGTAAACAGCCCAGAGTCAGAGGTTTGATTCCTCCTCTCTTTTTTCCCCCCTTTTTTTCCACTTGGATCCTGTAAGGAAATGCCAAGTAGCATAGAGGTAGGAATCCAGCCTCCTTGCCCATCTTATCTTCCCGTATTCCCATCTCCTTTCCCCGGAGGACTGTAAGAACTTTGAGGGCAAGTATAGAAATATAGATTCATCTTTGCATTCCTGGGTGCTACCCAGACCTAGACAAATGTCAGGAATCTCAGAGAAGAAAAGCAGCGGAGTGGAGAAGAAACGTCAGGAATGTTGGAGAAGAAAAGCGCGGGCACGGAGTTGGCGGGAGAACGGGAGAGGGCTGCGCCATGGAGATGAGTGAAGAGGAGCCACTTGAACATCGGACTTGGCCAGGATACATTTCTAGCCGTTTCCTAATAACCTCCCAGCTTACTCGGGCGGCAGGCCAGGGTCCTTCCCCCAACCTGCTTTGGTGGTGGTGGGATTGAGCAGCATGAGGCACTGGGTTTTGCTTCCAGTATCTCCAGGCACTTCAGCTGAGAAGCCTTCCCTGCTGACCTCCTTCCAGAATAGTAACATCCTAGCCATGCCGTAAAGCAATTCCACCTCTTATAAAAGGTGGGCTTCGTGAATAGCTGCCACTTTGACGGGAAAGCGGGAAGGAAGATTAGGATGGAGTATTACTAAGAAGTCTAATACGTGATGGTGCTTTGTTTCTTTTTGTTTTTACAGATTTGTCAGCCAGACTGCTGAAAACGTAACTATCCAGGATGCCCGTACCGCCCCCTCCAGCACCCCCGCCACCGCCCACGTTTTCTCTGGTGAGTGATTCTCCCCATCCATGGCCCATGCACGAAGCAAGCTAAACAAACTTGAACCTGGCACACGTGTATTTGTTTTCAGTGTATTCACATTCTGGCTTAAATATGAATGATATGGTAAGCTTTCCAGGTGCTGGAGTACATAAGCCAGAGCCTGAGATGCAGCAGATAACAATACGAAAATGCTTTGTAGTCTAAGGTCTCATGTGATGCATCGGACACGCGTGGAATGTGGATTAGTTAGGTTTCCTCTGCCTCGTCCATCAGGGAGACACTTCCTGTTCATTTGAACACGCTGGCCCAAGACGGTTGGCAGGAGCGGTTCTGCCCAGCCTGCACTGTTTTAAGCTTCTAGCCTTTAACATCTGGGCAGGATAGTCCAGAGACCCAGTCTGCCTGTCTGAAAATGCATCCATTAAAGTGTCCTCCAGACTCACTCTCTTTTTCTCTGCCTTTCGCCATCTTTCTTCCCACTCTGTTTCTGACAAATAACCCCCATCTTCCACTCCCCACTCCCCCCCCCCACTTACTTCGCCCTTTAAATCCATCCTCGCAGTTCCGTGTGTACTTTCCTAAGGAATTTCTTCTCTGGGCTCATCCTGGCCCCCTGATGGACCCATCCTCAGAAGTTAGTGCACCCTCTTCCAGGAAGCCGGCAGCCCTCCCCGCAGTGATACGGAAGGTCTCCCAGACGCACCCCCCCAGTATGTGAGGCCTTCGCTGCTAAGGAGCCTCCCAGTGATGGGCCCTTCACTTTTCACTTGAGGAAACTGGAGCTCAGAGAGGAAAAGTCTCTTGCCTGGGCTTCCATGGTACACATTTTTTATAACCCATCTAAGGCTGGAACCTAGTTGGAAGAAGAGACCATTGATTAGCTCATTGCTATTCCAAGTGTCATCCTCCAACTCCTGGTTAGAGTCCCCAAAAAATAAGTACAGAAATTTAGAGTAAGCGCTTAGAAACACTTATAGCAATCTGATAGTGGTGTTATGTCTATTGTTTCTAAGATTGTATTTTGTGTGTCTTTTTTAAACGGATTCATTTTTCTAATAAGTCATTGTTATTTTACAAAATATTGGTCCATGACGGATTGGAAATTTTTTTCTTAAAAATTCGTCCTTCCCTTAGATAAGTTTGAAAAGCTGTGATCTGGCTAGCATAGAAGGACTAGTTTATATTTCCCCAAAAGTATAGGTTTTGCACCACTGCTGAGTCATATGTGCCTTGATTTTTTTTTTTTTAATTTTAATGCTCGTGTTTAATATGTATTGTAAAAGTTATAACTGGCACACCCAGGGTTTAATAGTGAGTTAATTTAAAAGAAATGTTCACTGAGAAATAGTATAGTAAATAATATAGTGAATTAACTTAATGAAAAATATTAAATAATAACACAGGTAGCATGAGAAGATGACAAAAGTCACAAAAGTTGTACCAGAATGGTTGAAGTTTGGGACACCCTGGTTTATCCTATCCACTCATTTCTATCCATTATTACCTGACTAAAAGCAAGATCCTAGAGAGACAGGATATAGAGACGAGAAGATGGAAAGGTTGGTGGCCATCGTAGGACACCATCCAGTGGAACAGCACAGTCAAGAGATAAGTCAGCACCCAAGGAGGTCAGGTGTCAAAATAAATTTTGAGGCAGAACAGGAGGCCAGGGAGGGCTGCTGATCCAAAACCCTGAAGAGAACCAACGTGGACGTGGCGCTTAACCTCTAGACGCCTCAGGTTTTTTCATCCTTAAAACGAAGACAATAGGTAATTCAAAAAGCTCTTTCTAAGGTGTCCAAGGCATGTTGTTAAGTTATAAAAACAAGTTTCAGAGCAATAGAGGATGATCCCATTAGCAAAAGCGAACTGTATATGCAAAGAGCGTTTCTGGAACTGACTGCCAAGAAGCTCTTAACAGGCTTGCTTCAGAGGAGGGCTGGAGGCCAGTGGGGAAAGGGCATTTTATTTATTAATTTTTTTTCAACTGAGATATAATTGACATATAACATTCTATAAATTTAAGGTGGACAGCACATTGATTTGATACATTTATGTATTATAATTACCACCATAGTTTTAGCTAATGCCTCTATCACATCACATAATTATCATTTCTTTTTTGTGGTGAGAACATCTAAGTTCTGGTCTCTTAACAGCTTTGAAGTATATCATACAGCATTGTTAACTATAATCACTATGCTGTACATTAGATTTCCAGAACTTATTCATGTTTTAGTTGCAAGTTTGTACTCTTTAACACCTCCCCATTTCCGGGGAAGGGCATTCTAGATCCCGCGTTTATCCTTCTGTCAGGTTATAGGGAAGGCTCCGGAGTCAGGCTGCCAGGCTTTGAATCCGAGCTCCTCCTCTTACCAGCTGGGTAACTGGGTTGATGATTTAACTTCCCTGTGCCTCAGTTTCCTTGACTCTAAAATGAAAGTCATGACTCACAGGGTTGATGAATTAGTATACTTAAAATGCTAAAAACGGTGCCTGACCCACAGTAAAAGCTATATAAATGTTAGCTGTTATTATCGTGAGCAAGTACTACTTTGTAATTTAATTAAGACCCTTTCAGTTTCATACACAGAGATTCTGTTTAGCCTGCTTCAGGGTTTTTCTTAGCTTTCCCTCTGCCTCTAATAAATAGCTGGGTTAGGTATCAAGCTAAACTTGCCCAGGTTTACTCCTTGTGGCCCTTGCTGGCATCTGTGAAATCAGAGCCTTTCAGAAGGGCTGGGGCGAGCCTCAAAGGACTCTCACGGCTGCCAGAAGTACCACTGGGTTTGGGGAAGACGACTCTCCCCAGGACCAGGCCAGACCAAGCCAGTTTCCAAGTGTGACAAACACAGGTACACGCCTACTTCCGAGTCCGTTTGCTGGCGTCTTAGTGTTCCCACTCCCTAAAAGAACCCTGAAAAAACAAAATCCCAATTTCACAGTAAGAATCTTTCCCAGGAATTCTGAAATTATAGAAAATACCCAAAGGTTTTATTTATTTTTTTATTTTTTATTTTTTGGCTGCTCATCGCAGCTTGTGGGATCTTCGTTCCCTGACCAGGGATCAACCCCACACCCCTGCAGTGGAAGCACGGAGTCTTGACCACTGGACCGCCAGGGAAGTCCCCCCAAAGGTTTTAAAGCAGCACCATTGTCAGCTGTGCAGTTTCTGTGGGCTAAGCTTTCAAAGGGATTAGGGAACTATGTTCAATATCCTGTAATAAACCATAATGGAAAAGAATTTTAAAATAAAAAAAATTTTTAAAGGGATTAAACATCAGGAACACCTTAGCCCAGAGGAACATGAAGGGAGTTGGGGGGTAATGGAAGTGTTGTATATCTTGATTGTGGCGGTGGCTACACGATTGTATATGTTTGTCAGAATTCACAGGACTGTACACTAAAAGGGTGATTTTACTATTTGTAAATTATACCTCCAATCTGCCTTAAATTAAAAAGAAAAAAGTCTCTTGTCAGTGTAACCAGAGGGAATTATTTTCTAAAATTTTGGTGGATTAAAAAAAAATACAGCTGACCCTTTTTGATAAAGACAATTTTCCTCTTGCACCAGGTTAGTTCCAAAAGACAAGAAAGAGATGTTCTTCAGAGAACATTCTAGAGGATGAAGCCTCATAGTATCCTGCAAATTCCTCTCAGACTTAAAATTCCCTGCTCGTTTCTAGCCATCCACCCCTTGCTCTGTTGGTTACGGCCAGATTGTGGTCTGAATTTTCAGAGACTTTTATCAGGGAATGACTCTTCCTGCATTAAAAATGAATGTAATGTATTGCTGCATCTGCTCCCAAATGTCTGGGTCTTAAAAAGAATGACATCGGGTCTAAAACTTGTAGAGAATTTACAGCCTATTGCCAAGAATCTTAATAACAAGCTCCCAATGCGCTAGCTGTCCCCACCGAGTGTTGTACTACATGATTTTAATTCAAAAGATGAATACGAGTTTGCGTGTTTCCTTTCAGGCCAATACAGAAAAGCCTACCTTGAGTAAGTCAGAGCAGGCTGGGAGAAATGCTCTTCTCTCTGACATCAACAAAGGGAAGAAACTAAAGAAGACAGTCACCAATGACAGAAGTGCACCGATATTGGACAGTAAGTAAAAAAAGTTATGTTCCATGGAGATAAATGGTTTATGACCTAACAATCAACTCTACTCTTCCCACCAAAAAAAAAAATTTTTTTTTTTTTTTTTGGTTAACAACAGCTGCAAAGCTAGCAGAATAAGGGACTGTATCACTCATTGTAGGCCATGGCTCTGGCTTGGGTTCCCTCTAATGCTGCAGGAAGCCAGTATAATAATTCTTTGTCCAAGACACACACAGCAGCAATTCTCTGAATTATTCACAACTCTTTACAGCACTTTCTGGAAATTAACCCTTTGCTCATCTTACCACAGCGCAAAAGGCAGCATGAAATATGGAAAGAGCCCTAGTCTTGGAATCAAAGGATGTAGGTTCGAGCCCTGACCATCTCCAACCCTTTGTCTTCATTTGTAAAATGGAGATAATACCTGTTCTACTACCCTCACAAGTTTGTTGTGAGCATCAAATGAGACAATGCTTCTGAAAGTGTTTTGTTGCCTGGAATGTATAATTCAAGTGTAGTTATGATTATTAGGGGGTTAGAGAGAGAGGAAATGAGATCACAGCTTTGCTTATTGACCCATCATAAATCTGAGATACTTTCTGGAACAAGGCAGGGTATGTGTAAACAAACAAGTACCCACCATACAGGGCTACTTATTAACATTTACAACAGAATGAAACATTACAGATGGCTAGAATCTACCGGAAGTTAATTATCAGGCCTCAAGACTATCATCTCACACTCCTCACACATTTCCACTGCCAGCCAGATGTGCCCAGAATTCATCCTCGACCACAGATGCCACTTGGACTCAACAGGAATTAGACTGTCCTAAACTCACCAGAGGGAGTTTGGAGACAAGTGAATAACGATGTAGGATTTTAGCCAAGTGGAGGAATTTCTAGGAAAAGTGCCTAACGAGTAGAAGAGAAAGATCAGTGTTAGGTGAGAACATTGGTGAGGGAGGAAGGTGGAAAAGAGGAAGACCAAGACAAAGGCCTTTGAGTTTTGCTCTGTTACCAGGCAAGGTGGTGCAGATGGAATGCACCACACCTCAGTGGAACTAGAGGGTCTTTGACTTTTGATGAAGTCTTACCTCTGGGTCAGAATGCCCACAAAATGGTGTGGTTATTGTATAGTCAATTGCTTAGTTTTCCTGATCTGTGTCACAAGGTTCTCCCTGGGGTTGCCCAGCCCAGTCGCTTCTTTCTGGGGAGCTCTGGTCCAATACCCATTGAATCGTGGTGCCTGGGATGGGGCCAGAGGAACTCCACAAACTGCCAACCTCTAGACCAGAGCCCAGTGGTTCTGTTCTCTCCACTACGAGAGGGAGCCTAGGCTCTGGAGAATTCCCTAGATGTTCAAGGAGAATGGACAGTCTGGGGCCTAGTCCTGAATCCACTAGTGGAAGTTCATTATATTCTTCAAGATACACTTCTCTCATTAAATGGAAAAGAGTGTTAGTTCTCCCTCCCATCTGCTCAGTGATGTTTAAGAATGCACTCTGCCTTGTGGACACCAGATGCAACCCAATGCATGCCCTTGTTCATGAACTTAACTGGACGCTAACACTGTTGTTAGAAGCTCTTTGCAAGTGGCAAAGTCCATCCATGGTTTTGTATTTGTTTGCAGGTGAAACCTCCCTGGGTTCTATGTCAAAATGTTGACCATGGTTATACAGGATATAACTCTTGAGGTCAGCTTTGTCCTCCAATTTAATTGTTAGCAGAGTGACCTAGAGCCAGTTAGCTGTCCTCAACTAGTGTAGCTTCTCTATCGGAAAGCTGTACAACTGTTGCAAGTTAAGAACACTAGTGGACGATGTCTGATAGAACAAGTTCATCGATCTCTTTGAATGTTCAATACCAGGTAAAGGTGTCCTATGAAATGCAGTATTGCAGAATGCATCGTTCATCAACCAATAACATTTTAATGTCAAGGGCATTATTAATATTATTGGCAATAATTTAAATGAGTAAAACTTTTAAATTTTATATGGAAGCAATTTTGCATGCACTTCCAGAAATGGTTATTCTAATTTGATATAGCGTACTAGGCGAAGTAATTCTTATGAGTTCAGTATCAGATTGTTTCTTCTATCAGCAGAGTTCCCATAAGTATCCCAGAAAGTTCCACACCTAGAAAAGATACAGAGCTGACACAGACTTATGATCAATCTAATCCAGAAAAAAAGAAAACACAAATGAATAAATAGAGCTCAGAAAGCAGATTAAATAAAAGATTCAAAGCAGATTTTCTAAAATTAAGGATGCTACAATGAAGTTATTCTTAAAGAATTTAACTTTTTAAGAAAAGTACAAATTTACCAAAAATCATTCATGAAGCTTCAGTGAGCAAGGAAAAAGTTGAAAACTTTATCAAATTACTTTTTCTCTAAAAAGCTTTAGAGCCAGATGATTTTATCAGAAAATTATTTCAGATTTTAAGAAACAACAAATTCAAATGCTATATAAATCATTCCTAAATGTAGGAAGACATGGAAAGCTATCTGTTAGGTATAATGAGATTGGCATGATCTTAATATCAAAACATGACAAAGGCAGCATATATACAGAAAGAAAGCTGGTGTATCAGTGTCTCGGGGGACACGTGGCAATGCCTGGAGGCATTTTTAGTTATCACAACTTGGTGAGGGAGGGTTCCTACTGACACCTAGTGGGTAGAGGCCAGGGATGCTGTAAACATTCTACAGGGAACAAGATGGTCACCCACAACAAAGAATTATCTGACCCCCAAATGTCCGTAGTTCCAAGGCTAAGAAACCCTACTATAGACCACTTATGATCACAGATGAGAGGCTACTAACTAAAACTCCAAAAACTCTAATTCAATAGTATGTTAAAAAAAATAATTCACCAAATCCAGAGTTTGTCTCATTTTTAATGTTAGAAAGTCTATATATCCATCATATCAAATAAGGAAAACCATATAATGATCTCAGTAGATCCTGGATAGGCATTTGATAAAATTCCATGCCATAAGAAAGTCTTAAAAACCCAGAGTGGAAGGATCCTTGCTAACCACGAATACTTAGAAAAAAAAGTTATTTCAAAAGTTATTTCAAAGTATGTAACTTGGGGGTTTCCCTGGTGGTGCAGTGGTTAAGAATCTGCCTGCCAATGCAGGGGACACGAGGTCGAGCCCTGATCCAGGAAGACCCCCCCATGCCGCCGAACAACTAAACCCGTGCGCCACAACTACTGAGCCTGTGCTCTAGAGCCTGTGCTCCGCAACAAGAGAAGCCACCTCAATGAGAAGCCCATGCACCACAACGAAGAGTAGCCCCCGCTCGCCACAACTAGAGAAAGCCCGCACACAAGAACGAAGACCCAGTGCAGCCAAAAATAAACAAATAAATAAATTTATTTAAAAAAAAATGTAACTTTGAAACATTAGAGGCATTCTCATTAAAATCAAAACATGATTTCCTTTATTTTTAAAATACTAATAATGTTAATAATTTATGTTTAAGATAAATATATAAATGTATATTTATTCTTTATAATTATTTTAAAATAAATTGTCTTTAAATTAATAAAACATTAATAACTTACACTGTTATGGAAGCTCAGTCATCAAAGTAATTTCTTATATAAAACAGAAATAAGATACACAACTCTTAGAAAAGAAGGCATACACCTTACCTTTATTATTTGCAGAGCATTTGTCTACTAGAAAATCCAAGGTAAAAAATAAATTTTAATTCTGAAAATGCAGGAAAGTGATTTATTAGATATCAAATGAAATTTCCTGATGCCAATAATAACCAAATCCAAAATATAGTAGGAAAAACATTCCTTTCATAATTTCAACAAACAAAAATGTATTTGAAGTGACTCTAAAAGAACTATGGGTGACCCACATCATGAAAATTACAAAACTTTACTGAATAAATCAGAAGACATGGGAAAATATACCAGGTTTCCATAAAGTCTAAATATCATGAAAGTGTCAGTTCTCCCAGATTAATTTGTAGATCTCGTGTAATACTTACCAAAGACTCAACAAGGTTTTCCAGGGGTAGAACTTTAAACAGTACTTAACCTCATAAAACATATATACATACATAAATTGTTAAGAGACAGTTTTTTAAAGAGGGTATAATCATGGCTCTAATACAGATATAAAATAAACATATATCAAAGATTTTATTTAGCTCATTAATTAATGAGGGAACCAATATAATGTTATCAATTCAAAGGAGAATTCGAAGTACCACACATATGTAGGCAGGTGAGTGTTGAAATGAATTTACAAATAGGTGCAAAACAGGTCAATCAATTGCATGACACTGAACACAACCAATATGCATTTCTATGGACAAATATCATTTGCATTATTATCAGTTTTGTACAATTTAATAGAGTTGCAGACTAGCTCAAAGGCAATGGAAAATAACCCAGAAGGCTAGACTGGATACTTAGTAATCTTTTTCTTTCTTCTTCTTCCTTTTTTTTCTTGTTTTCTTGTTTGCCTATTTTGAAATCTTTCACAGTTTTTTGGCAACAAATGCAAAATAAAACAAAATCTTTGCATCGTCTCAAGTTGCAAAGATTTTAAAAATGTTAAAGTCTACTGTTGGGTTTTATGATATTAAAAAATTGAAATCAACCCGGAAGGCCATCAAATAGGTAGATGGATAAATAAATTACAGTACATTCAGTGTTCTAAAACACAATGCAATCCTTTAAACTCATGTTTTCAAAAAATATTTAGTGACATGGGAAATGCTAACAATAAAGTATTGACTGAAAAAAGCAGGCTGAAAACTATGTAGTGAATTTGGTCGTGAGAAAAAATATGTAAAATGAAAAAACAAAAAAAAACACCAAAACCTGGCAGGGAAAAAATACACCAAAAAAGTGGGTATTTCAATGAAGCAAAATTATGGGATATTTTATTTTCTTCTCCTTTATTTTTACTGTTTCCTTTCTTCTCACCTTTTATTGCATCTCCTCCCTTAAGACTTTCTTTCTTTGAAGATACTTTTATTTACCAAATCCTATGATACACAATAGATATTAACTCATGTGGCAGCCAGCCAAGCAGGGGAAGTCATTATCTATTACTGATTCTTCTACCTCTGGGCTTGCGACTGCCCTGGAGTAGAAAGAACCCTCTGCTTTTCTGACGGAGGATAGGGTGAATCCTTAAAGTCCTACCCTTTAATGAAATTCCAGGTGTCCACCATGGGCTTAGGTTCTGCCAGCTCCCTGTTGTATTGTGATTGTTTACTTGGGCGAGGACTGGTAAAGTTCTCTGGTGGTGTCTTCATACATGTGTAAAGGCTGTGTTTTCTTCCTTCTGCAGAACCTAAAGGAGCTGGTGGTGGTGGCGGAGGCGGCAGTGGGAGTTTTGGAGGGGGTGGACCACCCGGTTTGGGAGGACTGTTCCAGGCTGGAATGCCAAAGCTGAGATCCACAGCCAACAGGGAGAGTGGTAAGGAGAGTTTCCTTCCTTAGTTACTGAAGACCAGGCTGAGTCTGGCGGTTTTGAGACTTGGCATCCCCTCTAAGGCATTGTGCCCTGTGAAACAGTTTAGATTTCTTGAAATGTTAACACTGTTTTATAAGAGGGACTCAAGGGACTTTCCTGGTGGCACGGTGGTTAAGAATCCGCCTGCCAACACAGGGGACACGGGTTCAAGCCCTGGTCCAGGAAGATCCCACATGCCACAGAGCAACTAAGCCCGTTCTGCACAACTACTGAGCCTGTGCTCTAGAGTCTGCGAGCCACAACTACTGAGCCTACGTGCCACAACTACTGAAGCCCGCACACCTAGAGCCTGTGCTCCGCAACAAGAGAAGCCGCTCTGCAATGAGAAGTCCGTGCACCACAACGAAGAGTAGCCCCCGCTCGCTGCAACTAGAGGAAGCCTGCGCACAGCAACAAAGACCCAACGCCGCCAAAAATAAATGAAATAATTTTTTTACAAAAAGAGGGACTCTATTTAGCATCTTTTTTTTTTTCTTTTTAAATCAGGATCAGACAGCTCCATCGAGCTGTTAAATATTTGCCCAGTGTCCTTGGGGTAACTTGTACTTTTTTGTACTTTTCTAAAGGGTAAGCTAGAGTGGGAAGAAAAGGAAGGAGCAAATGGGACTTGCCACCCCTGGAAACTCTGCCTGGTAACCTGGCAGATTCAGCTTTCTTTGTGAGGTAGTCTGACCCACCTGTTGAGTGTAGTAAATACTTGTGGGTCTCTTTTCAAATACACAATGGAGCATGTCATATGAAATATAATTACGTATCTCACAAAACCTAAAAAGGTGTTTTGCCTGACATTTGGCATTTTAGAACTAGTGATTCTAAGTATTCTCTGCAGGAAGCCATGGAAATGAGTCCTACAGGATTGTCTGTGAACACGATGGCACAGAAAAAAGTTAAACCTGGTCATGCCTAAATAAAATACCTTACAGAGTGTGTGAGGCTCTCCCCTGACTATGACAGAAGCTCAAGAAATTTCCCCATGAAACTTTACTTTTTAATGTTTACTGTGTTAGAAGAATTTTATTTCTAATTCCATGGTCTTTTAAAATGTCCACTGGGAAAGTGTGAAACTGTCACATTCATATGAAGATAAAGTCACTGAATCCTCAGGGTTACCTGGCTATTTTAGTTTTGGATTGTCAACATCTAGAAGGAGACTCAAGAATATGAGAGATTCTATCTTGCCAGGCCTGCATTTAAATTTGTTTATTTAAAACCCACTGAAAGGACTTGAGGCAACTGACAAATGCATACATTCAGTACTTTAACAGTAGGTGAAGAAATTCAGGCAAAAGACAACTGGAAGTAAAACAATGAAATGAAGATGGAATTTAAGTTAGTACACAAAATGCTACAGTATTTGCATAGTACACTATCTGCATAATGGGTCCCATCCCTGTAACATATATGTGGATAGTAACTGCACCTTTAATCCAAATTTGGAAGGTAAAACTTATCACAAGTTGGTGACATAGAACTATACCACACAGTCAAGGAAAATATAGCTCATGTCTAGTGCTAAAGTCAAAATAAAAAATTCTTTCTAGAGTTCACATTATTCATAAATCCAGCCAGATGTCTCTCATCGTGCCTTGGATAAAATCTGAACGCCTTCTGGCCGACAAGGCTCTCTATGACCCGGCCCCTGCCAGCCACTCAGGCTGCATTTCGTAGGGTTCTCCTCCATGCTCACTGTGCCCCACACACATAAAAGCCTTGGTTTTTTAACTTGAAGCTCATTTCCACCTCAGGGTCTTTGCACCTGCTGGCCCTGACTGAAGCACTTCTCTTCCTCCTCTCCATGGCGGGCCTTAGCTCAAATGTCACATCCTCAGAAGGGCCACCCCCATCTAACCTGGCCTCTCTGGGCATTCTTCATCTCATCAGCCTATTTTAGTTTCTTTTTAGTCCTTATAACTGTCTGAAAATATTTATGTTTACTGGTTTTTTGTTTATCTCCCCCAGAAGAACATAAACTACAAGAGAGCCAGATCTTTCCTGTTTTGTTTACTCCTCTGCCTCTAGCATCTAGAATAATGGCTGACGTATAGTATAGCAGGTTAATATTTGGTATATTAATTAGCTTATAGTTGAACTGGGTAAAGTTTTTTCAGACTAAGCATTTTACAAGAATTAGTTTAGGTTCTAAGAGACTCTGGGGTGGTGGTTTGGGTTTTTCCATAACTTTGGTTCCTCTTTAGCTCTTCCCTTTGTTGAACCAAAGTAGTTGAATATTAATTATGTATTAATAGTAGGGTTGTTCTGTCCTGTCAGTATTAAAGTGGAAGTTGACCTAGTAGGGAAAAACGTTGTATAGTTGCCTACTTGTTGGTAGATTAAGACCATCCACTGGTGTCAACTCTTTTAAACTTTGACAGTTTCTTTTTCCTTTGACAGTTTCTTATTTCAATCATAACTCTTCCACTCTCTTAGAAATTTACCTTTAAAGGTTCTAGGTAAGCCCTCCCATACAGAAACTTACATTGGGATAACTAATTTCTTCATCTAAGAAAGCTACATTATTTTTCAAACCTGAGAGGTACAGGGTGGGGGGACAGGGATAGTGATGGGGAGAAAAGAAAATCATTAGCAGAAATCCCATGTACCAATGCCATCCTGTTCTCGACCTCTTGTAATGAACAGGGATGTCTCCAGAACTCTTACCAACCTCATCCTGGTTCTTGTCCATCCATAATGCCAAGAGAGCTCTCCAGAATCCCTTTGAAAGCTGATGGGTTGTGGAATCTGGGAGTAGAAGAGAAACAGAGAGCTGTGATCTGTCCCTCTGCTTCCAGGAAGGACACACAAAACCTAGTTTATATAAGTAATAGTTACCTGTCGTTTGCAGCATCTAGGAAAGGGCTTCCAGTAGCTGGCAATTTACTCTAGTTCTCTGATTGCCTTTAAGGTTCCTAACTTTCTGATTTTTTTTTTTCTGTTCTTCAGATTCTGGAGGGAGCCGACCCCCAATTTTGCCACCAGGAGGAAGACCCACATCTGCCAAACCTTTCTCGCCCCCAAGTGGCCCAGGGAGGTTCCCTGTGCCTTCTCCAGGCCACAGAAGCGGACCTCCAGAACCTCAGAGGAACCGAATGCCTCCCCCGAGGCCCGACGTGGGCGCGAAGCCTGATAACATTCCGCCTCCAGTGCCTAATACTCCAAGACCCGTTCAGTCAAGTCTGCACAACCGGGGGTCCACCCTAGTGCCCGGGGCCCCCAGGCAGCCCAGCCCCGGGCCGACTCCTCCCCCTCTCCCCGGAAACCGAGGGGCTGCTTTCGGGGGAGGCTCCACCCGCCAGACCCCGTCAGGCTCCTCCTCGCCCTTCTCCAACCGGCCTCCCCTCCCCCCTACCCCGAGCAGGGCCTTGGATGACAAACCCCCTCCTCCGCCCCCTCCAGTGGGCAGCAGGCCCTCCATCCACAGGGAGGCCGTCCCCCCACCTCCCCCTCAGAACAGCAAGCCTCCGGTGCCCTCCACCCCGCGGCCTTCCCACTCCGCGCAGGCCCCGCCCCCGCCCCCCAGCCGGCCGGGCCCTCCCCCAGTGCCCCCAGGGTCCAGTGGCGGGGGCGGCGGCGACGAAATCCCGAGGCTCCCACAGCGGAACCTGTCCCTCTCGTCGTCCTCGTCGTCGTCATCATCTGCGCCTCCCTTACCTTCACCTGGGCGGTCGGGACCTCTTCCTCCCCCGCCCAACGAGAGACCCCCTCCTCCAGTGAGGGACCCACCGGGCAGATCAGGTATGGCCAGAGCGCGGTGAGTTGTGCCCCTGTGCCCCAGCCAGCCCAGAAGTCACTACCAACTGCACATGAAGAGAGCCCAACAAAAGCTTAAGTGAACTCTCGGGCTGCTTTGACCTTGGAAGTGACACATAACCCATATGATTTCCTCTTGGCCTCACGTAACCTCTGAAGAGAGTGGGACCCATACTTCTGTCCACGTTTCAGAAGTGAGGAGACTAAGTAACCAATGAAGTGAAATGATCCCAAGCGAGTTAATAAAGAACAGGCCACTCACTCAACTTCCATCTCACCACTCTACCTGACATCTCCTGAAAGGGAATTTCTGCTGTCTTAACTGGGAACTAAATACCCATCTCCTGCAGGAGGGCCCATTATTCCAACAAGAAGGGCAGTTATTTAAGAGTGAATGAACTTTCCCTGTACTTCTCTTCATCGGTCAAGTTTTGACACATACTAGAGTCCATTTTGCTGTCTGTTCACATCTCTGACACGTAGATCCCTTGGAGAATCAGATAAAGGTATAATAAGGCCTTCTCTCCATAAAAATGCTCATAAGCATAAACTCAAAATTGCCTGCTGTTTCATGGATTGAAGGACCTGCTGAAGCCCATCTGTGTCCCCACCCAGGGCTGGAAACCTGGATCTAAGGGGAGAACCTGCACAGTGTGAAATGAAGTGTGAGGAGTCTGTACTCTCTCTCCTACTTTTAATAGGTGCTTGTTTGTTTTCTGTTTGTTATTGAGGGGTTCAGAAGAACTATCTAGTTTTGGAATTTAACCTTACCATACCTACAGGATGTCTGGAAATGGGGCATTTTTTGCTCTGTGAGAAGCTAACTGACCTTTGACCCCCTGACCTCAGGAACCTAATAAACACTTTTTTAAAATAGTCCTCAAACTTGACCACATACTGGGATCACCTGGGAGCTTTAAAAACCACCATGCTTGGGTTCCTACCCCAGGATTTCTGGTTTCATTGGTCTGGGTTACAAACTGGGCATCAGGATATTTGGAAGCTCCCCGGTGACTGTAATGTGTAGCAAAGTGAAAACCACTCCTTCAAACCACTTTGCCGGGGAGAGTCAGCTACAAATATAAAAAGTTGGTAGTCTATTCAGTCTAGACATTGTGGCATCTCATTAAGTATGCTTCAATGAACAAATAAGAACAAGTAGTCAGATGAATGAAATGCATCATTTTCTTCTTATCCAACAGGTATGGATTTTCCCACAAAATGGCTGAGGAGCTGTTTGCTTGGTTCTACCAAATGATTTAATCAACAGATTAAATATTCCCCCAAATAGGATAGGCAGTGATATATATTTGTTGTTTCTTTCAATTACATTAAGTCATACCTGTTTATTGTACAAAATACATAAAAGTATAATGAAAATAAAAATCATCTATAATTCTGCCACCACCATCATCCAGATATAACATTGTTTATATACCCTTTCAGTCTTTTTTAAATGCATATATATACATGTTTGCAAAATTAGTATCATACTACATATATTGTTTGCTAATTTTCTTTTTATTTAATTTAGCTCATTATTTTCTGACATGATTAACTCTTCTTTTACAACCTGACTTTCAATGGCTGCATAATATTAAATCCCACAAAAGTACCTTGGCTTATTTATTAGTCACGTGGTCATACAGGCCATTTCTAGAGTTTTGCTATTGCAGATAATGCAGGGATACATTCTTGTAGCTAAATATTTGTGCACATCTCTGTGTATTTCTTTTGGATGAATTCCTAGGAATGGAATTCCTAGGACAATGGATGTACACAGTAAACTATGGATTTCATAGGTATTGCCAAATTAGCCTCTAGAAAATTCCCACCAATTTACATTTCCATAAGGAACCTATGAGAAGTCATCAAGGGCCATCTATATTTTGAGAGGTGGCTTGGCTTCATTGTTAGGGGAGTGTTTTAGAATTTGACAGAATGGAGTCAAATCCTATTCTTCCACTCATTAGTGTACTGATTTGGGCTCTTTAACCTTCCAACACCTCTGAGGCCTCACCTGCTGTCCTGATGCTCCTCGGGGCTGTTGTAAGAATTAAATGAGACCAGTGTGTATAGTGGTTATCTTATTTCCCCCCATGTAGTAGCATTCAACAAATGATCGTTTTCATTATTATACTGCCAACAGGAAATAGAAATCTGTTTTCTGTTATGCTTGCCTAGGTTTGGAGCAGAGGGCTGGAAGGTTGGAGAGTAAGGAACATGAACAGTTACTTTAAAAGAGAGAGAGATCAAGTTGATCAGGTTACGTAGTACCAGGCCCCATAGTATTGGAAGTCTAGTTTGCATTCAGTGACAGTTATGTGGTGGTACTACCACTGCCATTAAGCCCACAGCGTGTGAGCCACTTCTCCCCCCAGTAAATCTACTCATACTAACTAGGACTCCAGCAGTGAGAAGTAGATGGGGCAATGAATAAACCCTACCAGATTAGGCACTGAAGACTCCTTGAGAGACGAACCAGGGCTGGGCATGCCTCCCACCTCCATCAGAGATCTGAGCCAAGACTTCCAGACAGGAATATCTTTGATGGGTGGGTCATTCACTTTAAGGTCCTCTAGTTGGATTCTGAATCTGTAATTAACAAGACATATTTATATTTATAGCACCATAAGACATTGTGTTTACATAAAGATGTCAGCATGTTGCTAGTGGAACACACCACTGAAGGTCAGGAATAATTACTAAGGCCATTTTGATTTGCATGAGAGATGCTCAAGTTCTTTTTTTCTTTTTAAAAATTTACTCATGACCCAAACAGCCTCTGCATTTGGAGGATGGGAAAAGCAAGATATGTTCCTTTGTACTATCAAAAAGAATTTACTTTGAATTATTTACTAAGAACTTAAAATTTTCTGATTATACCACACCACTGCATTTTTAAAACATGGTTTCAAATACTATATAATACTTTTTATTTGCTTTTTGACTAAGTATTTCTGGCAACAGTGCAGTGAGAAAGGTGTTCTTTCGTAGACAGGAAATCAAGTTCCACAGGACAACCAGCCTGCACAGGGTCAGGATACTGCACCAGCATTTACAGCCATGCACATTGATTAGCTGATTGTCACTCCCTCTGTTAATCTGACTCCCCAGAGAGGAAGAACCAAGAAGGAGCTCTTACTGTTCTCGGGATAACTGATGTTTGGTTTCCTGATCCCGCTTCTGCCTGGAAACAGATCATATGCATCACAGAAACATGCTTGTATAATTAGCGATAATACTATGCATTTAAAGAACTTAGTCCCTCTGGAGACCTAAAATAAGTTCATAACTATCTTATTTTTAAAACAGCATTTACTTAATAAGTAACATGTCACAGTAATTAGTTCAACAGCTATTTAAAAGGAATTTTAAATGTTTTTTAAAGTATACAGTTGTCAATATAAACAAATGATTACCATTGTCAACTGCATCACCTCCAATCTCAACTCAAAGCCAAACAGCCATTTAGCTATCAATGTGCACTTGTTCCACGTATGTGTGTACATTTGTGCATTTCTGTGCTTATATGCGCCTAATCATTTCTTGGCTAAACCTCCTAGGAACTCTCCACCATTTCTCCACATTCCCTAGTAAAAGGGCATGTATCCAGCAGGCACTCAATAATTGCATGTTGATGACCATGATGATAGTAATGTACAGTGTAAGGTATAGCACTAAATGTCATTTTTCTTTTGCTCAAGGCCCTCTCCCACCACCTCCTCCAATGAACAGAAATGGCAGCACATCTCGGGCCCTGCCTGCCACCCCTCAGTTGCCATCCAGGAGTGGAACAGACAGTCCCAGAAGTGGGCCCCGGCCTCCTCTTCCTCCCGACAGGCCTGGCACTGGGGTGCCTCCCCCACCTCCACCATCGACATCAATTAGAAACGGCTTCCAAGACTCTTCATGTGAAGGTGAGGTGTGGTCCCGGCTCCTTGGAAATGTACAAGCTATAGTAGGGCAGCAGTTGAATGGCAGGTGTGTTTGTGTCTGTTTGTATGTTTGCATTAACATTTCGTGTTTGTGTGACCCTCATTGTTACCATACTGCACAGCACTAATCTAAGCACTCTAGGGCCCACCATGATTTCAAATGAAAAATAGTAATCCCCCTTCCTCCACTCCCCAAAAAGGCAGATCATTTTTCTCTGTTCCTTGTTTGAGTCTCATTTTGGTTAACTTCCCAGAGGTTCCAGAATTCTGAAAAGAACCATTTTTGTAGCTAACCTTATACCTACCTTTCTGAACAGTTCATGGTGGGTAAGAGGCCCAATGGCCTGCAGATATTGAGCAGCTTATCTCTGCCATTGTTATCAGAGGGTCCTAGTTATTCCTTCCACTGATGAAGGAATAATTAAGAAAGGCATCCCAAACCTTAGTCCCCAGCTCCTGAGAGGGACTGGCTGGGTCCTAGTCACTCTAGTTAAAGTCACCTGGATCTGTCTTTGGTTTGATATGCAGACCACTATATTTTATCGCTGTGCTAATCAGTGACATTTGTAGCACTTCCGGCTTTTCTCTAAACTTCTAGACATAAAACCAGAAGCGATCTCTGCCATTCTCTCTGTATTTCATTCTGTGCCTTTCGTTACATAAGTCTTCAGAGAAGATTGTCTGTTACTGAAGATATTGTTTGTTTCTCTCCCTCAGATGAGTGGGAAAGCAGATTCTTCTTCCATCCGATTTCTGATTTGCCACCTCCAGAGCCATATGTACCAACAACCAAAAGTTATCCCAGTAAATTGGCAAGAAATGAAAGCCGGAGTGAGTATTTCTACAAGGGCAATTGGATGCCTTCATACTTGAGTAGCCAACTGAGGGTTGTATAGGAAATCCAGGTCTCTTGCCTGGAGTGGGGCGATTTCAGAGAAATCACTCCTGGATTTGGAACCATATAAATTCTAGTAAACTCCCTTTCTACACTCATTGAGGAAAATGGAGACATCCAGAATGCATATGAGAAATGATTATTTTAATGTGTCATTACAAACTCAAAATACCTTTAGTTTGCTAGTAGGTTAAATTTTATTATTTTGCTTGTTTGGACAATCTTTCCCCATTTTGATCTTCCTAAGATGGCACAATTAGAGCCATCTTCTATTCCTACTAGTTTTGAGACTGGCAGAATGTCTAATTATAACAAAAACTCACTGTAACTGCCTTGATCGTTTAAATATAATCATAACTTTACAGACCATTACATGAAAATTTTAAGTATACCCATAATCTCTCTACATAACATAACAGATATTTTCATTTTACTAGGTTGTCTTCTAATTTTTATCCATCTAATTCTGATTAATTTATATAGTTTAATAATTATAGAGTATGGGTTTTGCTGATGAGATTTATATAACATTGCTGAGTAAACACTTCCCTATTTTATCACATGGTTTTTATTCTACAGAATTCCATCAAGTCAGCATATAATAATTTAGTTTACCATTATTGGACATTTAGATTGTTTTTTTCCTTATAGATGTAATGCTACCATAAAGAAGTGAATCAGTTTTCCCCTACTGAAAAGAAATACGTGAACAAGAAGAGGAAATAGAAAAACTGATATTTCACAACAATAAATGTATAGAACTAAGGAAGAATTAGCATGAAATATACATATATCACTGATGAGGCCCCATCTTGGAACAGCCTTAGCTTCAGACCAAACTCCCAAGCCAGAAATGAGTGGAGAAAAAGTGTTTGAGCATGTCAAAGAACTGTCACATGATCCTAGTCTTGTCCTCATTGCCCAGCAGAGTTCCTTCATGTACTCTGAGCCTAATGACTCTTTCTTAACACACAGTTCTTAATTTTTGCTTGGTTGGTTCCCAGCCTTAGAGCAGATTAATATCAGCTGAAGTCAAGGTTGGTTAGAAGCAAAATCACTGACTTCGGGGAGAAGAGATAGGTGGCAGTCTTGGGTTAAAGGAGGAGCTAGGAACACAGAGCTCTGCTAGGTATCACAGCACTGGACAATACAGTTGTTTCTGTTGGGTTATTAAGAACAAGACAAATTGTGCTTTGTGCTTCTGTTGAAGAATTCAAAGAATTAGAAAATATTTTAGAAAAATTTCCCTGAAAAAAATGCCAGAAGTAAATAGAATATTGCTGCTTGAAAGGACAAGTTTAATTCCTAGAAAAACTTATTTATGTGGAATACTGCATTCTAGATGATGCCTAATAAAAGAGGTATAACTGTAACAAAATTATCATACAAGAGTTGGTGGTTGAAATTTTTGGTGAAAAAGTCTTCACGTGGGAACAGCATCCTCGAGTTCTCTTCCCCCACCCCACTCTGTGCTATTTGTATATTTACGTCAATAACAGAGCCATCCTCCCCAGCCCCTCTAGATTTTTAATTTAATAGCTGAACACATTCCTTCCCCCCAACTTCCTGTCTTTATGACTGTCCACAGCTTGAGAACTGGAACTAGGCCCTGCTCACTACTGCATCTTCTGAAAGTGGCACAGAGCTTGAAATACAGCAGCATTTAAAAATATTTCTTAGATCGGTAAATTAATTTCCACAGCCCTCCAAAAATGTTTTTGTAGCTTTAAAAAAATATTTCTAGCATTGGGCATGTTTAATATTTTATAATGATAATGGATCATCTCTCTAACACAAAAAAAGTACTATGGAGTGGTTTTATCCTGCTCCTGTACCTGCCTCAGCCTCCAGGCCCACTACCTGGTAGGGCACCCAGACAGCCCTGAACAGTGCCTCCTAATTGCAGCTTTGCACAAGGCCAGCCCTTGTTTTGCTCAACATTTGTGGTGTGTCAATTGACAGTCAAGTCTCCATGACAGATAGCTGATTTACATACAGATGAGTCTTTCCTCAGGTCCCTGCCCAAGAAAAGACTTGGTTGGGATAAAAACAGGAAGAGGCAAGGTAATGGACTGCCACTGTTTTCCTCTAACTCCTCCCCTTGCTCAGAGATTTGTTCTAACTCAGGAATCCCTAAGTGGGCTACTTTGGTTGCTGTCAGGGAAGTGGTGGCCTGCTGAGGAATCCATCAATGCCAGTCCACCTGAGTATCAGAACTGTGGCCTTAGCAGACCTACTCCATTGACTCAAGTCCCTGGTAGACCTACTCACAGCATCTGAGCACCTGGTTTCATGCCTAACACCTGTTAGATCCTCAAAACAAAATGTGCATGGGACAAATGAATTTTTTAATTGTGAATGGATTTTAAACCTAGTTATGGCATGCTGACAGCCCATGAATATGCATAGTTTTTAAAAGAACACTATCAATAGAGTGAAGAGAAAACCCATGAAATGGGATAAAATATTTGCAAATCATATATCTGATAAAAGGTTAATATCTGGAATACATAAAGAATTCCTACAATTCAACAACAACAAAACAACCCAATTTTTAAAATGGTTGAATACCTGCACAGATATTTCTTGAAATAAGATATACAGCTTGCCAATAAGCACATAAAAAGATGCTCAACATCACTAATCATTAGGAAAACACAAATAAAACTACAAATAAAACTACCACTTTACACCTATTAGGATGGCTGCTATCAAAAAAGCATTGTTTAGAAATTAGAAGATATCTAAATGCCCAAAAAAAGGGGAATGATTAGATAAATAAACTGCAGTATACTTATATAATAGAATGCAATGTGTCATTAACAATTATATTTGTAAAGAGTAATGACTTTGAAAAATGTTCAAATGGACTATATATGATCCTGTTTTTGGAAGGAAAAAGGGAACTGTTTATATATGGAAAATATACATATAATGTTATTGGTTATCTCTGGGTGGTAAAAGCATTGGTGAATTTTTGTTTTGTTTTTCTCATCCGTATTTTCTCTATCTATAATATATATATTATATGTAATGTATAATCACACATACTATGTGAAGAGAAAAAAAGTGACTTTTTAAAAACTTTAAGTTCGCACAAGTACTTGGTAGCCAGTGGTAGGTCATCCTTCTCTAGTAAAATTTGTTCAGATCCTTACTTGCTTCTTCCCCTCATCTCTCATGCACATGTGCAAGTTATTTACAGCCTTGATCATGGCGGGGGGCGTGTAGTGGGTTCTTTTGCAACCATTCTTAAGTTTTACAGTGAGAACATAAGCTTTCTAACCAAAATTTATATTTTGTCTATTTTTTCATCAAGGTGGATCCAACCGAAGAGAAAGGGGTGCCCCACCCCTTCCTCCTATCCCGAGGTGATCCTTGCCTGCTCTTCTCCACCCAAGCCCAAGAGCTCCTTCTGCTGTTGCTGTCCAAGTCGCACACCCTCCTTCTCTTGTCTTCCCTTGTCCCCTTCATGATGGCAATAGGGAAGAAGGGAGGTGATGTGGGAATGCATGTGTGCAGGGTGTGTATGCAGTAAAGAAATGCACCTCGCTTTTTATATTGTGTATATTCTTAAAGCTATTGCTTGCTTCAGCTATAGCCTGTTGGCTGCTTTGGGGATCAGTATAGGCTTTTGTGGCAAGTAGGCAGCGATGAATTGTGTCCCAGCTTTCAACCCATGAAATTCAAACATTCACTGCTTTTTTGCTACAGATCACGATATTAAGGTCCCTGAGAGCTGTTTGCTTCCATGCCTTTTTTGCATGTTTGGCCTCCTGTTTCCATGAACCACAGACCACCTAAGCAAGTTGCTTATATGAAATGTTTGCAGTTACAGGCTGTCCAATCTTTGGCCGTCTTGGACAGAGCTGTCCAATAGAAATATAGTGTGAGCCACATATACAATTTTACAATTTCTAGTAGCCACATTAAAAAGGAAAATAGGTGAAACTAACTTTAATATATTTTATTTAACCGACATCCAAAATATCATTTCAACCTGCAATCAATATAACAATTTTAATGAGATATTTTATATTCTTTTTTTGGTACTAAGTCTTCAAAATCTGGTATGTATTTTACACTTAGAACACATCTCCATTCAGACTTGTCACATTGCAAATGCTCAATAGCCACACATGGTTGGTGGCTTCCATGTTGGACAGCACAGGTCCAGAAGATAGAGGCTAGTGCAAAAACCTCTTGTTTAAAAAACAAAAAAGCAAGATGAGCTTTAGCAATTCAAGAGGTAACTAAAAATAAAGTTAGGACCCAACACCTTGTTTGGCAAACAGCTTTCCTTAGATTTTTCTCCCTTATTTCCCTCTTCCCTGGAAATCTGTATGCAGATGTTGCTTCACAGTACCAAGGTCAGAAATTGATATAATAGGGTTTACAGTCATGTGGAATAAAGCCATTGGAGAGAAACTGAAAGCCAGTTGGGGCTCTGGGGCTTAGAAGCAGCTGCCTTGAGCTCATCTGTCGGTTGGCCTCCTGCCTTATGCATGGGAAGTGGCTTCATTCCTCTCCAGCTCAGCGTGCTCCTTAGGGCAGGAGGCTCATAGGCTCCATAGTTGTGGGGAAAGTCAGGGAAAGGTAGCAAATCAGAAATGTGGAAGAAGGGAACAGTTTTGAGTTGATGGACAAAACTCTAAAAATCTAAATCTGGTGATTATGGGGTTGAGAGAAAGAGACTGCTGCAGGAAATTGGAGGGAACTTGTTTTGAATCTTTCTGGGAGAATCATTTGCCTTGGATCTATGCAAATAAAGCTCCCCCAGAGGACCATAGGGATGAGCCAGCCTTGCCCTTTTTGTATGGTTTTGTTTACAAAACTTTACTGGGACTTTTAAATCTAGCTATACACTTGGAAAAAAAGATTTCCATTTAGATGTTTTATATGGTTAATTATGTTTAAAATTTACCATTACTTATTTTTTTAAAGTTCACAGCTATATATGTATATGTATATCTACCTAAACTTTGTATTATGGTTTCAGTGAATTGTTCATGTATTACTGGGAGATGCTAACAAGAAATCAATCCAAAGAAAAATTTGAAAGAAGCATTCCTATTTATAGAATAAATGTTTCATTTATATAAAAGCAAAAGAACTTAGAGTTCTAATAATGGGATGTCTAATAACTTATGAAGTTGCCCATTTGAATCTGTTGTATTTTTATAACTTTCCTTGCCAAAGTCCTGGGCTTATTAAGTACATTAGAGAATTTGGGTTCCCCGCCCACCACCATTAATTTGTCTTTCATACGTTCACTTGAGGGCCTTTACCCAAAGAAAATCAAGAAACATAAAGGTGTAACAAGCTTGGCAAAGTATTTTCAAAAAAAGTTTTTAATCTCTAATATTTTGGTAATATAGCAGCAGCATCTTATTTTGAATTCTTTGATCAGATATCAATAGTTGGTAAAAATCCCTATGATAAAGCCTAATGACCCACTTCAGAAAAGATGGAGTTGGGCCTTCCTAGCAAATATGGCAGAGAAAAGTCTGACCCAAAGAAAATGGGTCTGAATTTTGTAAAGTGTAGTAAGTATGGCCAATTTCCTTATATATCCCAATTTTGCAGATACCATCCTAAGTTTGAAGCAGGGTCACAGCTCAAAGTTGCTATTCATCCAGGATAGAGATGTTTTAAAATGTATTTTTTAAGTGAATATTCCATTAATACATGTACACCCTTTCTTTGAAAGTTAGAAACCTAATCACATCCCAAAGTTTGAATGAGGTTCTATGCTAAAATCGTCAACTATGGCAGATCACAAAAATTAATAGTTACTTCCCTGAAACCAGAGCTTACATATGTTTTTTCCCCATAAAATTTCCAGATAAATGTATTCAAGATGCAATACAGTATCTTAATATTCACATATTTTATAATGAAATGTATTACAGTATTAAAATTCAGTGTTCAGTATTTATTTCAATATGCATTTTATTTAGTAAAAACCAAGAAAAATGTTTAATCCAGTGGTGCCTTACTTGGTGATTTGCAAGAAATTGAGTTTTTATGTCTAAGTAGCAGATTATTTGCATATTTGTAAGAACTGTTAGGCCTTTATAGTTTAACTTGTAATACCAATTTTGTTATTTTAGTAGCAGAAATGTGATGACTGTTAAAGTGCCCAAAATTTTCTGGCATGAAATTAATTTTTCCCTATTTATAGTCAGGGGCTGTAAAGAAAGAAAGTGTTTTTCATACCACTGCATTATGTAAACATGCACATTTTGGTACCTATGTCATCAGGGTAGTTTATATGGTAGGGTAGGACCTACCCTAGACATCTGTGTCTTTGTAAGTTAGCCAGACAATAAATAAATGCAGAATGATAAGACTGTCATCTGGTGGGTTTTATTTTAAGTACTCTCTATACAAATATAAATAAATGAAAAAGCAAGTGTCTGTTTTCTGCTTTATACTCTGGTAAAGAAAGACAAACTCAAAAAAAAAGAAGAAGAAGAAGATCCACAAAGTAAGTAAATATTCAGTGCATCCACTTTCTAATCCCCTTGATTTCCTGAGAACTTGCATTTTAGTCAAAATCTGTAGTCTGCTTCCTTGAGGCAAATGCTGCTTCTACTCTGAAGTAAAGGATGGATGGTGGAAGCAATGGAAGATGTAATTACAAAGATTATCACTGACATTGATAAACAAGGAAAGGCCAATGGGAATTTAGGAGGCCTGATAGTTTTTCTGTTTTGGGGGGTTTTTTTGGACAATTACTGTATTTCTAAAATTAAAAAAAAAATGATTTGCAAACTGAACTTAAACATTTGTAAAAACTGAGATTCTTAATTTATAGCTTCAATAAATTCAGTACTAAGCTGTACTACAATAACCTTTCTTTCTGGACACAAAAATTCTCTTTTAAAAACTCCATTGATCATTCCCATTGTGATCTCAGAGACACAGTAACCTACTTCAGTGCTTGAGATGGAAAAAGCACAGAGAAAACCTTAAGTTAGTTGTCTTTGACTTTTAAAATCCCTCTCCAATCTCCAGGTTAGTGTAGCTTCCTTCAGTCTTGGTAATCTTGACACTGAAGCATAACTGACTTGACCTTTGCCCCTTTCCTCCTTGGGGATGCCACTGGAGGGCAGGCAGAAGCACAAGATATAATTTCCCCCACCTGGCTTCCTAGACAGGAATTAATTGTAAACATCTCTATTCCTTTCCTAACTTTATCTCTTTTGTTGGCTTTCCAACCTCACTCTTCTCCTGCAACTATTCCCAACAAGCAATTAATTCACTTAGAGAATTTCTCAGGGTTCAAAAAAAGGTATCCAGAAGTGAATTCAGGTATACCAGAATTCTGCATTAGGGACACATGCAGTGGGGGAGGTGGTATGCATCTGCTGTTCCTTGTCTCTATGACTACGATGTCCTCTCTTCTCTTGGTCTAACTTACTCCTCAGTTTTCAAAATCTCATCTTTTGCTGACTGCTTGAATATATTTTTCAGGGACATACTTTACCCGCCTCAACATTACTGAGGGACTTCCCTGGTGGTGCAGTGGTTAAAAATCCACCTGCTGGGCTTCCCTCGTGGCGCAGTGGTTGAGAGTCCGCCTGCCAATGCAGGGGACACGGGTTCGTGCCCTGGTCCGGGAAGATCCCACATGCCACGGAGCGGCTAGGCCTCTGAGCCATGGCCACTAAGCCTGCGTGTCCAGAGCCTGTGCTCCGCAACGGGAGAGGCCACAACAGTGAGAGGCCCGTGTACCGCAAAAAAAAAAAAAAAAAAAGAATCCACCTGCCAATGCAGGGGACACAGGTTCAATCCCTGGTCCAGGAAGATCCCACATGCCACGGAGCAAATAAGCCCGTGTGCCACAACTACTGAGCCTGCGCTCTAGAGCCCACAAGCCACAATTACTGAGCCCATGCCCCACAGCTACTGAAGCCCACATGCCTAGAGCCTATGCTCTGCAACAAGGGAAGCCACCGCAATGAGAAGCCCACGCACTGCAACAAAGAGTAGCCCCCGCTTGCCGCAACTAGAGAAAGCCCACACGCAGCAACAAAGACCCAACACAGCCAAAAATAAATTTAAAAAAGAAAAAAAAATTACTGAGACTTCTTCATGCTGCTGTCCACGGCTATTTGTTAGTCCATGCTATGACTATATCACATTTATTCATTTCACTGTTGATGGAAATTTCAGGTTGTTTTCAGTCTTTTTATTTATTACAAATAATGCTGTTATAAATAATTATATACTTGTCTCCTGGTGTACATGTGCAAGAATTTTGCTAGTGTCTGTAAGTGTGTAGGAATGGAATTGACGGGTCAACTTTAATAGGTGATGCACTGATTTCTACCGTGCTGCAGCATATGTGACATCCTCTTGCTCCATGTCTTTATGAACACTTGATTATCGGCAAGGTTTTTAGAGAAGTTTCTTTAGCATTTCTTTTTTTTATAAATTTATTTATTTATTTTTATTTTTGGCTGTATCAGGTCTTCATTGCTGCACGCGGGCTTTCTCTAGTTGTGGTGAGCAGGGGCTACTCTTCGTTGTGGTGCGTGGGCTCCTCATTGCAGTGGCTTCTCTTGTTGGGGAGCGTGGGCTCTAGTAGTTGTGGCACGCGGGCTCAGCAGTTGTGGCGCACAGGCTTAGTTGCTCTGTGGCATGTAGGATCTTCCTGGACCAGGGATCGAACCCGTGTCCCCTGCATTGGCAGGCAGATTCTTAACCACTGTGCCACCAGGAAAGTCCCTCTTTAGCATTTCTTGTAAAGCTGGTTTGGTGGTGCTGAATTCTCTTAGCTTTTGCTAGTCTGTAAAGCTTTTGATTTTCTCCATAAAATCTGAATGAGAGCTTCGCTGGGTAGAGTATTCTTGGTTGCAGGTTTTTCCCTTTCATCACTTTAAATATATTGTTCTACTCCCTTCTGGCCTGTGGAGTTTCTGCTGAAAAATCAGCTGATAACCTTACAGGGATTCCCTTGTATGTTATTTGTTGCTTTCCCCTTGTTGCTTTTAATATTTTCTCTGTCTTTAATTTTTGTCAATTTGATTAATATGTGTCTCAGTGTGTTCCTCCTTGGGTTTATTCTGTATGGGCCTCTCTGTGCTTCCTGGATTTGCATGAGTGTTTCCTTTCCCATATTAGTGAAGTTTTCGGCTATTATCTCTTCAATATTTTCTCAGGCCCTCTCTCTCTTCTTCTTCTGGGACCCCTCTAATGCGAATGTTGGTACATTTAATGTTGTCCCAGAGTTCTCTTGGACTGTTCTCACTTCTTTTCATTCTTTTTTTCTTTATTCTGTTCCACAGCAGTGAGTTCTACCAATCTGTCTTCCAACTCACTTATTCGTTGTTCTGCCTCATTTATTCTGCTTTGATTCCTTCTAGTGTGTTTTTCATTTCAGTTACTGTATTGCTCATCTCTATTGCTCATTCTTTAAAGCTTCTAGCTCTTTATGAAACATGTCTTGTATCTTCTCAGTTGGTGCCTCCATTCTTTTTCTGAGACCTTGGATCATATCTACTATCATTACTCTGAATTCTTTTTCAGGTAGATTGCTTATCTCCACTTCACTTAGTTGTTCTTCTGGGGTTTTATCTTTTTCCTTCATCTGGAACATATTTCTCTGCTGTCTCATTTTGTCTAACTTTCTGTGTTTGTGGTCTCTCTTCCTCAGGCTGCAGGATTGTAATTCTTCTTGGTTCTGGTGTCTGCCTCCTGATGGGTGAAGTTGGTCCAGGGGCTTGTGCAGGCTCACTGGTGGGAGGGACTGGTGCCTGCCCACTGGTGGGTGGAGGTGGGTCTTGTCGCTCTGGTGGGCAGAGCCATGTCAGGCAGCTGTTAACTCAGGATGACTTTAGGCAGTCTATCTGCTGATGGGTGGGATGTGGGATCTTCCTGGACCAGGGATCGAACCCGTGTCCCCTGCATTGGCAGGCAGATTCTTAACTACTGCACCACCGAGGAAGTCCCTAACTAGTGTACTTTTAAAGGAAAGGGGCAATATCAGAAAAAATATCTGTATCAGAAATGTAAAGCAAACTCTAGACAGAGGTCACTTGATGTGCTATCAGTCCCTCACACCTCATGGGCCTGGGAAATGAAAATTCCTATTGCTTCAGTAATCAAAGAAACTATTAGATTCAATTTGAAATCATAGAAATTAAGACCTGGAATGAATCTCATATATAGGGCAGCCTTAGACTTTACGATCCACAGTGGAACACTTTTGAAAGTGGAAGGGAATGCTAATCATAGTCACCTTGGTACAACTGGTATAAATCAGGGCTGCCTTGGCAAACTGGGCCATGTGGTCACCCCACTCAGAGGTCATCAACTCCAGTCCTCTGATCTTACAGATGTGTAATTTAAGACCCCAAGTCACATACTACCGATGGCTAAGCAGCATAACTCTGCACCACACCACACTCCCTTCTTTATAATCCTTCCTCCCTCTAGCTAAAGTCTCTGTTTCATGTGTCTTTCACATTTGCTGGAAAGAAAGGTCAAATGACAAGTTAGAGTCAGAGAATGAACCCTGGACACAGAAACTTGGATCTGAATCCTAGCTCTGCCACTTGCTCCCTGGAAGGCCACCGACAAGTTATTTTAGTCCTGAGATCTAGTTTTCCTCCACTGCAAAATGGTTACAAGGCTTAAATAAATATACAGACATCAGCAAAATATCTGGCATATGTCAGGCGCTCAGTGAAAGTTCCATTTCCTAATCCTTTCTCTGTCAAACCTAGGCCATATTCAGGAAGGAATTTTCAGTGCATTCAAAAGAGTCTGATAAAATTTAATTACAGAATTCTTAGGAATAAAAAATGCTTTCAAAACTGTCCTTATCTGTTCAAACTGGAACCATTCATTTGGTTCATTCATCCATTCAAGGAATTTTTATTGAGCACTTACAGCTACACCACAATCAAACCAATGTCCCCACCATAATTCTACCGGTCAAATGACCTCTGAGAGGCAGTTAAGGAGGCCAGCATTCCTGTTCCCACCAGGCACGGGTGCTACTTCAGTCACCCAAGCAACAGAGGACTTTCTATTAAGGCAGGAAGTGAATACTTTATTTTCCCCCTCTAAGTAATTATTTGGTTTCTTTTCTCCTTAAACTCAGTGGGTAAATTACATTGATTGATTTTTTTCTTTTAATTCTTAAACCTACAGGAAAATTGGAAAAAAGAAAAGGACTGTATTTTTAAAAAGTTCTGATGGCCAATAAATGATAGGGTTTTGTTGTTGTTGTTTTTGATTAATTTGAAAAGTCAACTCAAGGATTCCCAGCTCCCTAAGCATTCCAATTAACTGAAGGCTTCCTGAATGCATAATTGACAGTGGCCCCTTCTCTGCTGTCTTCCCTACAACCCGGCTTCCCTCCACTCTGAGCACTTGGCACTTAATGTCTATCTCTGGAGCTACATTTAGCATATACATGTGTCTCTTACTGGTAAATGTTTGGAAATGCCCCACCCATCAACATTCTATCACAAATCCCTTTGTCTTAAAATGTTGCTTCCAGTATTACAGAGGCACATTTACAGGAAGCTAATGAAACCAGCTTTGTGACCTCTACTTGCAAGGACTGATCCCTTCTAATTACTCACTTTTATATCAAATATTTAAATTTATGATTGTATGGGGTTTTTTTAACAATAGAGCACCCTAAATTGTCTACAGCTTCAGGCCTCACAAAACCTGGATCTGTCCTTGCATTATGGCCCTCCCTAGCTTCTGATGTAGAACCTGAACAAAGTGGATGTCTTAAAAACTTTAAGCCACCAGCTTTCCGTAAGAGTGACATGAGAATCCCAGATAAATATGAGACAGCAAAAGTGTTTGCCTCCTCTCTACTCATAGAGTGGCCTATAGATATCAATATTTCTAAAATCATTCAGTCATTGCACTGCCCACATTGCATTATTGTCAGTTAAAGGTCCCACAATGTCACCTATCTAGGAAAACATGTTCGACTTTTTTTTTTTTTTTTTTTTGGCAGTACGTGGGCCTCTTACTGTTGTGGTCTCTCCCGTTGTGGAGCACAGGCTCCGGACGCGCAGGCCCAGTGACCATGGCTCACGGGCCCAGCCGCTCCGCGGCATGTGGGATCCTCCCGGACCGGGGCACGAACCCATGTGCCCTGCATCGGCAGGCAGACTCTCAACAACTGCGCCACCAGGGAGGCCCCCATGTTCGACTTTTGAGGTGCCTGGGAAACAAGTCTGGATGTTATTAGACATCGAGCTCAAATTTAACTTAAATCTTGACCAGGAAGATGCCTGTCAGAATACCTGTAATACCCATCATGGACTTAACACAAATATGTCTTAGTCAAGAGTAATTCCCACCCTTTTCCTGTTTTCTGTTTTCTTAAGTTAGTAAGTTAAAGGTCACCTGTGAAAATGCTATCTATTTCAGATAGGTCCCTGAAACAAATAGCAGCAGATAATTGAGAAAACCCTAATGCTTTAGGGACCTACTGTATTCCCCTAGGTGCATTTTCACATTTATTCATTTAAATCATCAACAAACACTGATAAACTATGATTTATTGGACTTCCCTGGTGGCGCAGTGGTTAAGAATCTGCCTGCCAATGCAGGGGACACGGGTTCGAGCCCTGGTCCGGGAAGATCCCACATGCCACGTGCACCAAAACTATTGAGCCTGTGCTCTACAGCCCGTGAACCACAACTACTGAGCCCGCGAGCTGCAACTACTGAAGCCTGTGTGCTGCAACTACTGAAACCCGCATGCCTGGAGCCCATGCTCGGCAACAAGAGAAGCCACCGCAATGAGAAGCCCGCGCGCCGCAACGAAGAATAGGCCCCGCTCACCTCAACTAGAGAAAGCCCACGCACAGCAATGAAGATCCAACGTGGCCAAAAATAAATTAATTAATTTTAAAAAACTATGATTTATTAAGCATTGGAAATACAAAGATCTGCATTGTACAATAGGAAATACTAGTCCTAGAACCAAAGAGGTGAGTTTAAATTCTAGATCCAACAAGAACTTCAGCCAGTAGGCACAACCTCATTCTACCACTGGTTCTGGAATGCTCCTCACAGCTAACACAGGTCTGTTTGGTTGGCTGTGTGCATGAAAGGAAAATTCCCCCTTGATGCTTACTGCTTAGACGTACTCTTGGAGCCAAAAGAATGGATAGGTCCCAAATGAAGCCACCATGGAAAAATGGAAAAACTTAGCTAACACAGTGGTGTAAACATGGTAAGTTTATACCATCAATACACTCCTCTTAATTTACTTATCTGGATGATGACACTTATCTATTGTCTTTATTTTTCATATAACTACCACAAATTATTGATCATCTACGATGTACTACAAAGTGTGCTAAGGTCTTTGCAAATATGTTATTTGCAAATATTACATGTGTTATTATGAACCTCTGTGACTTTACATGTGGTGAAATCAAAATTAGAAATTTACCTCAAGCCACTTATCTTGAATGGATCCAGAGGTCAAACTCAAGGCTGAGTAAATACATTTGAATGAGGAGACATAATATCATTGTCCACTTTTTCTTTGCCAGTTTTAAAAAATACTTATATTTCATAGAAGCAAGGACATTTCAATAAGCCAAAGCAAGGGAAGACCTGATCTTAGAAAAAAAGACAGACTCAAGCAAACACCTCGACCCTCCTCACTCCACTCCACAGTGTGGCACTGGATCTAGGGTGGTCAGGACCTGGGTAAAGACTTGAGCTAAGGACTTAGAGGCAGCCCAGGACATAGTCCAGGTGGGGCGGTGGCAGCCACTGTTGGTGCTCACTCAAAGCAGCACTCCAGAAGCAGCTCAAACTTCTGACAGCAACGTGGCTGTCCAGATTTTCCACAGCTGCCTCACTGCATGCCCCAGCCCAAGCTGAGCCAATGCTCTGGCCCCGCTCCAGTCCCACTCACTCCATGGCAGCACAGCACTAGATCTGGGGCAGCCAAGACCAGGGAAAAGATGCAACCATGGGCTGCATCGAGCAGAGCTGCAGACTTCTACACAGGCAACACACTGGTCCTCTATAACAGCACAAGCCCCACTTGCTTCAGCACTCCCCTCCTTCGGGGCAAAGGTCCCAGTGCGGGAGAAGGAAAAATACACACTTAAACAGAACAGAGCCAATGCAAGCCTGACCCTCAGGGCTTCTGCTCCAGCAACTAGGGATCAGACCCCGCCCCTGATAGGACGATGACAGCCAGCGAGCAGAGAGGAAGTCCCACCTCAAACTGTGAGCCTCTAGCTCCTCCATCACCAGCCACACTGCCTACCAGGTGACAGCAACCAGCACAACCTGAGGAAAGACATGACTGGCATCCACATAACTTCCAGCCTTCCCACCAAAGGCACTGGGCACACTCGCTCTGCATAGGGAGGCTTCCACATGAGAACACCTCTTTAAGACCACAATAGGTAACGGTTTACCTAAATTCATAGACAGAGAAAGTTAAGTAAAATGAAAAGGAAAAGGAATTACCCTCAATTGAAAGAACAAGAGAAAACCCCTGAAAAAATAATGAAACAGAAATAAACAATTTACCAGATAAAAAATTCAAAACAGGGTGGCATTCTGGCACAGAGTGGGGCCGGCACAGCTAGTGGGAGGGGGGCATGGAGTGGGGCCCCTTCCCTCAGCCACGAGTCCCACCCCATCCCCCACCCCCGCCGGTGAGGCCCACCTGACCAAACTATCTCCTGTGGCACAAGCCCAGGGTGGCTCCAGGTGCCCCTCCAGCGGAACCCCACCATGGGCAGCCAGAGCTCCAAGGCTCCCCAGGGCAATGTAACCGCCAAGGAGGCAGCAGGCACTTCCCCCGCAAAGGTCAATGGACAGGAGAACGGCCACAAGAACGGCTGCGTGAAAAGCAGTGGAGACTTATCCCCCAAAGGTGAAGGGGAGTCGCCCCCTCCCCCATGAATGGAACAGAGGAGGCAGCTGGGGCCACTGGCATTGCCATCAAGCCAGCACCCCCTAGCCAGGGCACTGAGGCCAAGGGGGAGGAGACCCCCAAGAAGAAGAAGACATTCTCTTTCAAGAAGCCTTCCAAATTGAGTGGCCTGGCCTTCAGGAGAAATTGGAAGCCGGGGGTGGGGGGATGATCTGTCTGCCTCGCCACCCACAGAGGAAGGGCAGGAGCGGGGGGAGTCGGTGCCTGCAGCGAGGAAGGCACTGCCCAGGGAGGGAAGGTTGCCGCTACCCGAGAGCCAGGAGCCCCAGGCCAAAGGAGCAGAGGCTGGCGCTGCCTCCAAGGGAGGAGACACAGAAGAGGCAGGGCCCCAGGCACAGAGCCATCCACTCCTCGGGCCGGAGAGAGGCCCTACACCAGTGGGCAGGCAGAATGAGTAGCTGGGTGGGGGCAGATGAGTGATCTCTAAGCTGTCCTTGCTGTCCTTGTGGTCACTGCCTGGACCTGGTGCCCTGGTTGCCTTCCTGTGCCCAGAAGGGAAGGGGCTGTTGCCCCCTAGACACGTTCCCTCTCCTCCTCTCCCTCTTGTGGATTCTCCCATCATCCATCTGGTCTTCCTCTTAAGGCAGTTGAAGATGGTCCCTTGCAGTTTCCTAAGTGAGGTTAGTGATGTGAAATGCTCCTGCCCCTGGCCCTACCTCCTTCCCTGTCCCCATCCATGCAGAAGGCAATTGCTGGTTTTCGTCCCCAATTCTTTTCCAGGCAGGTTTTGTTTACTCCCCAAATCCTTGAGCCAGAGGTGGGGGTGCCTACACTCCCAAACCCTGAGTGTCCAGCCTTCCCCTGCTGAGTTTGTAATCTCTTGTGCTGTGCCTAGTGGCCCCTGGGCTAGGGAGGACACTGCCCCTGTCTGGGTTTTTATAAATGCCTTCCTCAAGTTCAAACCTCCAGCTTGTGAATCAACTGTCACTTTTTTGACTTGGTAAGCAAGTATTAAGCTTTGGGGTGGTGGGGAGGTCTGTAATGGGAAACAACTTCTCGTCTTTTTTTTTCCCCTCTCAGTGTTGTAAATTACTTTTAATGGCCAAACTCCAGATGTGTACTTTTTTTTCCCTAACTGCTAAAACCATTTTCTTCCACCTGGTTTTACTGTAACATTTGGAAAAGGAATATATGTCGTCCCTTTACAAAAAAAAGTTCAAAACATTAGTAATAAAAATGCTAGTCGAATTAGGGAAGAGAATTGATCTAAACATAAATCATTTTAACAAGAAACTAGAAAATATAAAAGACCCAATCAAAAATAGATAATTCAATATATGAAATAAAAAAACACTCTAGAAGCTATGAATATCAGACTAAATGACAGAGAAAAACACATAAGTGATTTGGAAGATAAAATAATGAAAATCACCCAATCAGAATAGCAGACAGAAAAACAAATGAAGGAGAAAAAAAATGAAAGTAACATATGAGATCTCTGGAATAATATTAAACCCACCAACATGCACACTATAGGGGTTCCAGAATAAGAGAGAGAAGGGTATAGAAAATGTATTTGAAGACATTATGGCTGAAAACTTCCTAAAACTAAAGAAGGAAACATATATCTAGTTACAGGAGGCACAGAGGGTCCCAAACAAGATGATACCAAATAGACCCACATCAAGACATACCATGATTAAAATGGCAAAAATTAAAGATAAAGAGAATTCTAAAGGGAGCAAGAGAAAACCAAAGAGTCATGTACAAGGGAATTTCCATAAGGTTATCAGCTGATTTCTCTGCAGACACTTTGCAGGCCAGAAGGGAGTGGCATGATATATTCAAACTCCTGAAAGGGAAAAACCTGCAACCTAGCATACTCTACCCAGCAAGATTATCCTTTAGAATAGAAGGAGAGATAAAGAACTTCTCAGACAAGCAAAAACTAAAAGAATTCAGCAATACTAAACCTACCCTAAAAGAAACCTTGAAGGATCTTCTCTAAATGGAAAAGAAGAATCTAGAGGAAAGGGTAAATCTCATTAGGAAAGGCAGATATATAGCAAGAATTGAAGATTACTTGAATAAGCCAGTATGTAGATTATAACACAAAAAATTGTAAAAGCAACTATAACTACAACAAAGTGTTAAAGGGATAAGCATGAAGATGACATTTAAAAAAACAAAATGTGGGGAAGGAGAGTAAAAAATGTAGATGTTTTAGAATGTGTTTGAACTTAAATGACCATAAGTTTAAATCAAGTAGATATAATTATGGGTCAACATATATGAACCCCATGGTAACCACAAATGAAAAATCTACAATGGATACACAAAAAAACAAAAAGAAAGGAACAGAAGCATACTACTAAAGAAATTTATCAAACCACAAGGGAAAAAACAAAAAGAAGAAGAAATGAACAGAAAAGGACTACAAAAACAAGTGGAAAACAAAAAATAAAATGGCAATAAGTACATTCCTATCAACAATTACTTTAAATATCAACAGACTAAATGCTCCAATCAAAAGACATATGGTGGGCTTCCCTGGTGGCACAGTGGTTGAGAGTCCACCTGCCGATGCAGGGGACACGAGTTCGTGCCCCGGTCCGGGCAGATCCCACATGCCGCAGAGCGGCTAGGCCCGTGAGCCATGGCCACTGAGCCTGTGCATCCAGAGCCTGTGCTCCGCAATGGGAGAGGCCACAACAGTGTGAGGCCTGCGTACCGCAAAAAAAAAAAAAAAAAAAAAGACATATGGTGGCTGACTAGATTAAAAAAAAAAAGACCCTTCAACATGTTGCCTACAAGAGACTTACTTCAGGGCTAAAGACACACATAGACTGAAAGTGAGGGGATGGAAAAAGATATTTCACATGAATGGAAATGACAAGAAAGCAGGGGTAGCAATACTCATATCAGACAAAATAGACTTTAAAACAAAGGCTATAACAAAAGACAAAGAAGAGCATTATATAATGATAAAGGGATCAATACAAGAAGAGGACATTACACTTCTTAACATATATGCACCCAATACAGGAGCACCTAAAGCAAATATTAACAGACATAAAGGGAGAAACTGACAATAATACAATAATAGTAGGGGACTTTAACACTCCACTTAGATCAATGGGCAGGTCATCCAGACAGAACATCAATAAGGCAACAGCGCTTAAATGACACAACAGACCAGTTGGCAGGGAAATCAGCTCGGTGATTTGTGACCACCTAGAGGGGTGGGATAGGGAGGGTGGGAGGGAGGGAGACGCAAGAGGGAAGAGATATGGGGATATATGTATATGTGTGACTGTATCACTTTGTTATAAAGCAGAAACTAACACACCACTGTAAAGCAATTACACTCCAATAAAGATGTTAAAAAAAAAAATGGAGGGGTACTTAAGCAAAATAAAAACCATTCGACAAAAAAAAAAAAAAAAAAAAATAGACCAGTTGGATTGAATAGATTTATCTACAAGACATTTCATCCCCAAACAGCAGAACACACAATCTTTTCAACTGCACATGCAATGTTCTCCAAGATAGACCACATACTATCCTGAAGAACATACTGGGATACTAGGGCACGAAACAAGCCTCAACAAATTTAAGAGGATAGAAATTATATCAAGCATTTTTTCTGACTATAATGGTATGAAACTAGAAATCAACTACATAAAGAAAAATGGAAAAAGAACAAACATGTGGGGACTAAACTACATGCTACTAAAAAAACAATGGGTCAATGAAATCAAAGAGGAAATCAGAAAATACCCCAAGACAAATGAAAATGGAAACACAGCTTTCCAAAATCTATGGGATGCAGCAAAAGCAGTTCTAAGAGGAAAGTTTATAGCAATACAGGCCTTCCTAAATAAACAAGAAAAATCTCAAATAATCAACCTAAACTACCACCTAAAAGAATTAGAAAAATAAAAAACAAAGCCCAAAGTCAGCAAAAGGAAGGAAATAATAAAGATCAGAGAGGAAATAAATAAACAGAGATAGAAAACAACAGAAAATATCAGTGAAACCAAGAGCTGGGTTTTTGAAAAGATACACAGAATTGAAAAACCTTTAGCCAGGCTCACCAGGAAGAAAAGAGGACTCAAACAGAATAAGAAGAGAAATTACAACCGATATTACAGAGATATAAAAAATCATAACAGAATACTACAAACAGTTACATGCCGACAAATGGGACAACCTAGAAGAAATGGACAAATTTCTAGAAACATATGGCTTGACAAGACTGAATCAAGAGGAAACAGACAATTTGAAAATACTGATCACTAGAAGTGAAACTGAATTTGTAATTCAAAAACTCCCAGCAAACAAAATTCCAGGATGGGACAGCATCACAGATAATTCCACCAAAATATAAAGAAGAACTAATACATATCCTTCTCAAACTATTCCAAAAAAATTGAAGAGTATGGAACACACCCAAATTCATTCCATGAGGCCACTATTACCCTGATACCAAAACCAAACACACTACAAGAAAAGAAAATTACTGGCTAATATCTTTGATGAATATAGATGCAAAAATCCTCAACTAAATGTTAGCAAACTGAATCAAACAATACATAAAAAGGATCATACACCATGATCAAGTTAGATTTATTCCAGGGTCAATATTCCCAAATCAATCAACATGATATACCACAATAACAAAAGGAAGGATAAAAATCACATGATCATCTCAATAGACAAGAAAAAGCATTTGATAAAACCCAACATCCATTCATGAGAAAAACTCTCATCAAAGTGGGTATAACAGAAGCATATCTCAAAATAATAAAGGCTATTTATAACAAAGCCACAACCAACATCATACATAATGATGAAAACTAAACTTCCCACTAAACTCAGGAACAAGACAAGGATGCCCACTCTCACCACTTCTTTTTAACATAGAATTGAAAGTCCTAGCCACAACAATAAGACATGAAAAAGAAATAAAAGGTATCCAAATTGGAAGGGAAAAAAGTAAAGCTGTCACTATTTGCAGATGACATGATACTCTGTATAGAAAACCCTAAAGCTTCCACCCAAAAACCATTAGAACTAATAAATGAATTCAGCAAGGTCACAGGATACAAGATTAATGTACAAAAATCTGTTACATTTCTATACACTAATAACAAAATATCAGAAAGTAAAAAAAAAAAAAAATCTCATTTAAAATCTCACCAAAGAGAATAAAATACCTAGGAATAAACTTAACCAAGGAGGTGAAAGACCTATACTCTGAAAAGTTTTGATGAAGGAAATTGAAGATGATATAAAGAGGAAAGATATGCCATGCTCTTGGATTGGAAGAATACTGTTAAAATGGCCATTCTGCCCAAAGCAATCTACAGATTTAATGGAATCCCTATCAAAATACCCATGACATTTTTCACAGAAGTAGAACAAATAATCCTAAAATTCGTATGAAACCACAAAAGACCCTGAAAATAATCTTGAGGAAAAAGAACAAAGCTGGAGGCATAACCCTCCCAGATTTCAGACTATACCACATAGCTACAGTAATCAAAAAAGTACGGTACTGGCACAAAAACAGACCCGTGAATCAATGGAACAGTATAAAGCCCAGAAATAAACCCATGCACCTATAGTCAATTAATCTACAACAAAGAAGGCAAGAATATACAGTGGAGGAAAGACAACCTCTTCAACAAGTGGTGCTGGGAAAACTGGACAGCCACCAATGAGATTAGAGTATCCCCTCACACCAAATAAAACAATAAATTCAAAATGGTTTAAAAACCTAAATGTAAGAATGAAAACCAAAAAAATCCTAGAAGAGAACAGAGGCAGAACACTCTTTGCCATATAAATTATAGCAAAAACAAATGAGACCTAATTAAATTTAAAAGCTTTTGCACAGCAAAGGACACAACAAAAAAACAACCTACGGAATGGGAGAAAATATTTGCAAATGATGTGACTGATAAGGGATTAATATCCAAAATATGTAAACAGAGAATACAATTCAATATCAGAAAAACAAACACCCAATCAAAAAACAGAAAGATCTGAATATTTTTCCAAAAAAGACATACAGATGGCTAACCGGCACAAGAAAAGATGTTCAACACCACTAATTACTAGAGAAATGCAAATCAAAACCACAATGAGGTATCACCTCACACCTGTCAGAATGGCTATCATCAAAAAGTCTACAAACAACAAATGTTGGAGAGTATGTGGAGAAAAGGGAACCCTTGTACACTGTTGGTAGGAATGTAAATTGGTGCAGCCACTATGGAAAACAGTATTAAGGTTCCTCAAAAAACTAAAAATGGAGGCAGAGTCAAGATGGCAGTGTGGGAAGACACAGAGTTAGCGTCTCCCCACAACTAGGGCGCCTGCCGGCCGCTGGTGAGGGACTCTGATGCCCAAGGAGGTGGGAGGAACCCCAAAGTGAACAAGTAGGATGTAGGGGGACTGATGGGGGAGGAAAAGTGGAGGCCAGACAGGATTGGCGTCCCTGAGCCTGGGGAGATGAGAAGAGGCAGGTGGAAGGAACTCTCCGGGAAGAGTGGGAAAGGAGCGAAAGCAATTGCCCCACCCATTCGGGCCCAGGGAGCCTGCGGAGCTCCCAGGTCGATCCCTGGCCCTCCAAGGCCCCCTCCAGGCCGTGTGGGTACTTGAGGGCATAGGACGGAGGTCAGGGTGATCAGGAGAGGCAGGCAGGAAGAGCCATCCTGAGGAACAGGAGAGGAGGGAGGGAAACTGCCCTGCCCACTTGGGCACAGGGAGCCTGCTGAGATCCCAGGCCAGTCCCCTGCCCTCCAAGCCCTCCCCCTCCCCCCTGGCCGCACTGGTCCTGGGGGCATAGGAGGGAGGCCTGGGAGATCAGCAGAGGGAGCCGGGAGGGGCCCTCCCAGACCAGAGGAGCAGGAGAGGAGGGCGTATGCCCTGCCCACTCAAGCCCAGGAAGCCTACTGGGCCCCAAGTGAGGTCCCCTGCTCTCTGAGACCAGGGCTGGGGGTCACGCCTGGGCACATTCTGTTCCTTGAGCCTAAGCCCAAACCCCCACAGTCCCCAGGGCCTTTTGCAGCCATGTGGGTCCTGAGCATTGGCCCTGCCCACAGCCCAAAACTCGACCTTGCTTAGGCCCCACCCTCCACAGCCAAGGCCTTTTCCCCTTGTTTTTTTTTTCTTTTCTTTTCCCTCCTCCTCTTTTTTCCTATTGTGGTACTGATGTACCTTCCAGTTGTTGATTCGTCTATATTTTTATTTTTACATTCTTTCTAACATATCTGATAGTTTCCTAGTCTAATTTTATTTTTTTCTTTGATATTGTTTCTTTTTTGGCCACCCCACGCAGCTTACAGGATCTTGGTTATCGAGCCCACGGTTGGGCCAAAGCTCCGGCAGTGGGAGCTCCGAGTCCAAACCACTGGACTAACAGAGAACCTCAGACCCAAGGGAATACTCATCAGAGTGAGGTCTCCTGGAGTTTGGAGTTCCTCATCTCAGCACCAAGACCCAGCTCTACCCAATAGCCTACAAACTCCAGTGTTGGAAGCCTCAGGCTAAACAACCAGTAAGACAGGAACACAATCCCACTCATTAAAAAAAAAAAATTAGACGGCAAAAAAATGTCACAGATTAAGGAGCAGGTAAAAACCTCCAAGACCAAATAAATGAAGAGGAAATAGGCAATCTACCTGAAAAAGGATTCAGAGTAATGATAGTAAAGATGATCCAGAATCTAGGAAATAGAATGGAAGCAGAGATTAAGAAAATACAAGAAATGTTTAACAAAGATGTAGAAGAAATAAAGAACAAACAAACACAGGTGAACAACACAATAACTGAAATGAAAAATATACTAGAAGGATTCAATAACAGAAAAACTGAGGCAGAAGAACAAATAAGTGAGCTGGAACACAAAATGATGGAAATAACTGCTGAGGAGCAGAATAAAGAAAAAAGAATGAAATGAATTGAAGATAGTTTCAGAGACTTCTGGGACAACACTAATTGCACCAACATTCGAATTATAGGGATCCCAGAAGAAGAAGAGAAAAAGAAACAGTCTGAGAAAATATTTGAAGAGATTATAGTTGAAAACTTCCCTGACACGGGAAAGGAAATAGTCACCCAAGTCCAGGAAGCACAGAGAGTCTCATACAGGATAAACCTAGGAAAAACACACCAACACACATATTAATCAAACTAACAAAAATTAAATTCAAAGAAAAAATATTAAAAGCAGCAAGGGAAAAACAAAAAATAACACACAAAGGAATTCCCATAAGGTTATCAGCTGAGTTTTCAGCGGAAACTCTGCAGGCCAGAAGGGAGTGGCAGGATATACTTAAACTGATGAAAGAGAAAAACCTACAACCAAGATTACCCAGCAAGGATCTCATTCAGATTCAATGGAGAAGTCAAAAGCTTTTCAGACAAACAAAAGCTAAGAGAATTCAGCACCACCAAACCAGCTCTACAACAATGTTAAAGAAACTTCTCTAAGTGGGAAACACAAGAGAAGAAAAAGACCCACAAAAACAAACCCCCCAAAACTAAGAAAATGGTAATAGGAACATACATATCGATAATAACCTCGAATGTAAATGGATTAAATGTCCCACCAAAAGACACAGGCTCACTGAATGGATACAAAAACATGACCCTTATACATGCTGTCTACAAGAGACCCACTTCAGACCTAGGGACACATACAGACTGAAAGTGAAGGGATGGAAAAAGATATTCCATGCAAATGGAAATCAAAAGAAAGCTGGAGGCTTTCCCTGGTGGCACAGTGGTTGAGAATCTGCCTGCCAATGCAGGGGACACAGGTTCGAGCCCTGGTCTGGGAAAATCCCACATGCCGCAGAGCGGCTGGGCCTGTGAGCTACAACTACTGAGCCTGCACACCTGGAGCCTGTGCTTTGCAACAAGAGAGGCCACGATAGTGAGAGGCTTGTGCACCGCGATGAAGAGTGACCCCTGCTTGCCACAACTAGAGAAAGCCCTCGCACAGAAACGAAGACCCAACACAGCCATAAATAAATAAATAAATAAAAATTTAAAAAAAAGAAAGCTGGAGTAGCAATACTCATATCAGATAAAATAGACTTTAAAATAAAGCCTGTTACAAGAGATAAGGAGGAACACTACATAATGATCAAAGGATCAGTCCAAGAATAAGATGTAACATTAATAAATGTTCATGCACCCAACATAGGAGCACCTCAATACGTAAGGCAAATGCTAACGACCAAGAAAGGAGAAATCAACAATAACACAATAATAGTAGGGGACTTTAACACCCCACCTACACCAACAGACAGATCATCCAAACAGAAAATAAATAAGGAAACACAAGCTTTAAATGACACAATAGACCAGATAGATCTAATTGATATTTATAGAACATTCCACTCAAAAGTGGCAGAATACACTCTCTTCTCAAGTGCACATGGAACATTCTCCAAGATAGATCACATCTTGGGTCACAAGTCAAGCCTCAGAAAATTTAAGAAAACTGAAATCGTATCAAGCATCTTCTCTGACCACAACGCTATGAGACTGGAAATCAATTACATGAAAAAACCTGTAAAGAAACACAAATACATGGAGGCTAAACAGTGTGCTACTAAATAACCAAGAGATCACTGAAGAAATCAAAGAAGAAATTAAAAAATACACAGAAACAAATGACGATGAAAACACAACAACCCAAAACCTGTGGGACATAGCAAAAGCAGTTCTAAGAGGGAAGTTTATAGCAATTCAATCTCACCTCAAGAAACAAGAAAAATCTCAAATAAACAATCTAACCCTACACTTAAAACAACTAGAGAAAGAAGAACAAAGAAAACCCAAAGTCAGTAGAAGGAAACAAATCATAAAGATCAGAAATAAACAAAACAGAAACGAAGACTACAAAAGCAAAGATCAATAAAACTAAAAGCTGGTTCTTTGAGAAGATAAACAAAATTGATAAACCCTTAGCCAGACTCATCAAGAAAAAAAGGGAGAGGACTCAAATCAATAAAATTAGAAATGAAAAAGGAGAAATCACAAATGACACTGCAGAAATACAAAGGATTTTAAGAGACTACTACGCACAACTATATGCCAATAAAATGGACAACCACAAAGAAATGGACAAACTCTTGGAAAGGTACAATTTTCCAAGATTGAACCAGGAAGAATTAGAAAATATAAGCAGACCTATCACAAGTAATGAAATTGAAAGTGTAATTAAAAATCTTCCAACAAACAAAAGTCCAGGACCAGATGGCTTCACAGGCGAATTCTATCAAACATTTAGAGAAGAGATAACACCAATCTTTCTCAAACTCTTCCAAAAAATTGCAGAGGAAGGAACACTCCCAAATTCATTCTACGAAGCTACCATCACCCTGATACCAAAACCAGAAAAAGATATCCCAAAAAAAGAAAAGTATAGACCAATATCACTGATGTATATAGATGCAAAAATCCTCAACAAAATACTAGCAAACAAATTCCAACAGCACATTAAAAGGATCATACGCCATGATCAAGTGGGATGTATCCCAGGGATGCAAGGATTCTTCAATACACGCAAATCAATCAATGTGACAGACCATATTAACAAACTGAAGAATAAAAACCGTATGATCATCTCAATAGATGCAGAAAAATCTTTTGACAAAATTCAACACCCATTTACAATAAAAACTCTCCAGAAAACGGGCATAGGGGGAACCTACCTCAACATAATAAAGGCCATGTATGACAAACCCACAGCAAGCATCACACTCAATGGTGAAAAACTGAAAGCATTTCCACTAAGATCAGGAAGAAGATTATTACCACTCTTATTCAACATAATTTTGGAAGTCCAGGCCACAGCAATGAGAGAACAAAAAGAAATAAAAGGAATATAAATTGGAAAAGGAGTAAAACTGTTTGCAGATGACATGATACTATACATAGAAAATCCTAAGGATGCCACCAGAAAACTACTAGAACTAAATGAATTTGGTTAAGGTTGCAGATATAAAATTAATGCACAGAAATCTCTGGCATTCCTATACACCAACAATGAAAAATCAGAAAGAGAAAGTAAGGAAACACTCGCATTTACCACTACAACAAAAAGAATAAAATACCTAGGAATAAACCTGCCTAAGGAGGGAAAAGACTTGTACTCAGAAAACTATAAAACACTGGTGAAAGAAATCAAAGATGACATAAACAGATGGAGAAATATACCATGTTCTTGGATTGGAAGAATCAATACTGTAAAAATGACTATACTACCCAAAGCAATCTACAGATTCAATGCAATCCTTATCAAATTACCAATGGCATTCTTCACAGAATTAGAAAAAAAAAAAATCTTACAATTCATATGGAAACACAAAAGACCCCAAATAGCCAAAGCAATCTTGAGAAAGAAAAACGGAGCTGGAGGAATCAGGCTCACCTACTTCAAACTATACCACAAAGCTACAGTAATCAAGAAAGTATGGTACTGGCACAAAAACAGAATATAGATCAATGGTACAGGATAGAATGCCCAGAGATAAACCCACACACATGTGGGCACCTAATTTATGACAAAGGAGGCAAGAACATACAATGGAGAAAGACAGCCTCTTCAATAAGTGGTGCTGGGAAAACTGGACAGTTCCATGTAAAAGAATGAAATGAGAACACTACCGAACACCATACACAAAAATAAACTCCAAATGGAATAAAGACTTAAGTGTAAGATCAGACACTATAAAACTCTTAGAGGAAAACATAGGATAAACACTCTTTGACATAAACCACAGCAAGACCTTTTTTGACCCACCTCCTAGAGTAACAGAAATATAAACAAAAATAAACAAATGGGACTTAATTAAACTTGAAAGCTTTTGTACAGCAAAGGAAACCAAAGACAAGACAAAAAGACAACCCTCAGAATGGGAGAAAATATTTGCAAATGAAACAACAAACAAAAGATTAATCTCTAAAATACACAAAAAGCTCATGGAGCTCAATATCGAAAAAACCAAACAATCCAGTTAAAACATGGGCAGAAGACCTAAATAGACATCTCTTCAAGAAGACATACAGATGGCCAAGAGGCACATGAAAAGTTGCTCAGCATCACTAATTATTAGAGAAATACAAATCAAGACTGCGATGACCCCACGCCGGTCATAATGGCCATTATCAAAAAAATCTAGAAACAATAAATGCTGGAAAGGGTGTGGTGAAAAGGGAACCCTCCTGCACTGTTGGTGGGAATGTAAATTGATATAACCACTATGGAGAACAGTATGAAGGTTCCTTAAAAAACTAAAAATAGAACTACCATATGACCCAGCAATCCCACTACTGGGCATATATCCTGAGAAAACCATAATTCAAAAAGAGACATGTACCACAATGCTCATTGTAGCTCTATTTACAATAGCCAGGACATGGAAGCAACCTAAATGTCCATCGACAGATGAATGAATAAATAAGATGTGGCACATATATACAATGGAATATTACTCAGCCATAAAAAGAAACAAAATTGAGGGCTTTCCTGGTGGTGCAGTGGTTGAGAGTCCACCTGCCGATGCAGGGGACATGGATTCGTGCCCCGGTCCAGGAAGATCTCACATGCCGCGGAGCGGCTGGGCCTGTGAGCCATGGCCGCTGAGCCTGCGCGTCCGGAGCCTGTGCTTCACAACAGGAGAGGCCACAACAGTGAAAGGCCCGCATACCGCAAAAAAAAAAAAAAAAAAAAAATTGAGTTATTTGTAGTGAGGTGGATGTACCTACAGTCTGTCATATAGTGTGAAGTAAGAAAGAAAAAACAAATATCGTATGCTAACACATATACATGGAATCTAAAATAAAAAATGGTCTGATGAACCTAGCTGCAGGGTAGGAATAAAGAGGCAGACACAGAGAATGGACTTGAGGACATGGGGTAGGAGGGCGAAGCTGAGGTGAAGTGAGAGTAGCATCGACATATATACACTACTGAATGTAAAATAGTTGGCTGGTGGGAAGCAGCAGCATGGCACAGGGAGATGGGTTCAGTGCTTTGTGATGACCTAGAGGGGTGCAATAGGGAGGATGGGAGGGATGCTCAAGAGGGAGGGGATATGGGGACATGTGTATGCATGTGGTTGATTTGCTTTGTTGGGCAACAGAAAGTAACACAGTATTGTGAAGCAATTATACTCCAATAAAGACCTATTGAAAAAATTTTAAAAACTAAAAATGGAACTACCATATGATCCAGCAATTTCACTCCTGGGCATTTACCCAGAAAAAACAAAAATGCTAATTCAAAAAGATATATGCACCCTAATGTTCATAACAATACTATTTACAATAGCCAAGACATAGAAGCAACCCAAGAGCCCATCAACAGATGACTGGATTGAGAAGATGTGCTATACACACACACACACACACACACACACACACACACACACACATACACACACACAATGGAATACTACTCAGCCATAAAAAAGAATGAAATTTTGCCATTTGTGGAAATGTGGATGGACCTAGAGAATACTATGCTTAGTGAAATAAGTCAGAGAAAGACAAATACTGTCTGATATCATTTACATGTGGAATCTAAAACCTAATACAAATGAATATATATGCAAAACAGAAACAGACTCACAGATATAGAAAACAAACTTGTGGTTACCAAAGGGGAGAGGTAAGGGGAGAAGGACAAATTAGGGGTATGGGTTAACAGACACAAACTACTATGTATAAAATAGGTAATAAGAATTTACTCTATAACACAGGGATTTATAGCCATTATCTTGTAATAACCTATAATGGACTATAATCTGCAAAAATACTGGATCACTATGCTGTACACCTGAAACTAATAAAATATTGTAAATCAACTATACTTTAATTTTTTAAAGTTACTAAAATAATAAATACATACATACATTAAAGACAGTAGGCTCAATTGAATAAATATAGCTTCATGGAAAACTCACTACATTGTCCTTATTTTCCTCATCGGGATATAAACTGGCTCCAGTCCTGGACCAGCATTTACTACCCAGGGCACATCACCTCTTGTAAGTGACCTAGTTTCTTTCAGTTCTTTGGTTCTTTACAGCTTGAGGGGTAATCATAATCTCTACCTTGAGGTTTTGAAAGGGATGTTATATACTTGTACTTTTCAGCTCATCTTAGCAGATAACTGTTACCTTTTATGGTGATCTTAGGGGAGCCACTAAAATTCAGAGATCATTTCATTAAACACAGGTATCTGAAAGTCCCCATCTCAGAATCAAACATCAATGTGAATAGTTAATTTGCTCCTGTGTACCTCCCTTCCTTTGTACTGCCCATTATTTGTGGGGCAGTTATTCCATTTACATTATAAATTTTTAGTATCGAATTTATTTTTTACTCTCCTTGAAGTTGGAAAAGTCATGTAGTTCTCTTAATCCAAATAATAGAATTTGCTTCCCCATAATGGCCAGAAGTGAATGTTGTGTACTTTGCCCCAGTCATATAACCTTGCACTCATTCACAGGAAAAAAGGTTAGAAAAATAGACAGTTGCACTCTAAAAAAATGAAACAAGTGGCTCTGCAATTTCAAGGAAATTTTAACATACATTATATCATTTTTACCCCGCAGAAGCCCTATGAAGGAGGAAGAAACTGATCTCTCATGTAACAAATGCAGGGCTGAGACATCAGGAGATAAAGTGACTCTAAGGTCTCATAGCTAGCTGGTGGGTGAAAGGAGGCCAAGACTAAACCCCTCTCTGTTTCAATCACACTCTTTCAATTACATTTATACCCTTATTGTCTTCATTCATTTAACAAACATTACTGAGCATCTTCTCAATAAGAAGGCAGGGGGTGAGTCGAGCTGAAGATACAAATGTCAGTATACCACATAATTCCTGTGTTTCAGGGAGCTTACAGTCTTTTGGGGGTGGAGGCAAGTGTACAAATAAGTTTAGAACTAGGCAGAATATACATGCTGTTCAAAAGCTTTATTTATTGAACCACTGGGATCCAAAGAAGGTGCAACTCATGTGCAATTGGTTCAGCCCTACTGCCTCACACTCACACGTGTTTCTCTGCTTTTTCCGAGTGAGATTTGCAGTGTTTCTCACAACGAAAGATAAGGATCACCTGCACCAGAATCACCTGGAGTGGTTATTACATACAGATTCCTGGGCTCCACCTCAGACCTACCAAAATAAATATGTCTTGGAACCCAGGAATTTTTTTAAAATATGGAATGCTTCAGAGATTGGTTCAAGATGGCAGAGTAGAAGGACGTGCACTCATTCCCTCTTGTGAGAGCACCAGAATCACAACTAACTGCTGAACAGTCATCAACAGGAAGACACTGGAACTCACCAAAAAAGATACCCCACGTCCAAAGACAAAGGAGAAGCCACAATGAGATGGTAGGAGGGGCGCAATCATAATAAAATCAAATCTCGTAACTGCCGGGTGGGTGACTCACAAACTGGAGAACAATTATACCACAGAAGTCCACCCACTGGAGTGAAGGTTTTGAGCCCCATATCAGACTTCCCAAGCTGAGGGTCTGGCAACAGGAGGAGGAATTCCCAGAGAATGAGACTTTGAAGGCTAGTGGGATTTGATTGCACGACTCTGACAGGACTGGGGGATACAGAGACTCCACTCTTGGAGAGCACACACAAAGTAGTGTGTGCATCAGGACCCAGGGGAAGGAGAAGTGATCCCACAGGAGACTGAACCAGACCTACCTGCTAGTGTTGGAGGGTCTCCTGCAGAGGCAGGGGGTGGCTGTGGCTCACTGCAGGGCAAGGACACTGGCGTGAGCACTCCCAGAGTCTGCCATTAGCCCCACCAAAGAGCCAGGTAGGCTCCAGTGCTGGGTCACTTCAGTCCAAACAACCAACAGGGAAGGAACCCAGCCCCACCCATCAGCAAACAAGCTGATTAAGCTTCTACTGAGCTCTGCCCACCTGAGCAACACCCAGCTCTACCCATCACCAGTCCCTCCCATCAGGAAGCTTGCACAAGTAACTCACCCATCAGACAGTAGACAGCAGAAGCAACAAGAATTACAATTCTGCAGCCTGCGGAATTAAAACCACAATCACAGAAAGATAGACAAAATGAAAAGGCAGAGGACTATGTACCAGATGAAGGAACAAGATAAAACCCCAGAAAAACAATTAAGTGAAGTGGAGATAGGCAACCTTCCAGAAAAAGAATTCAGAATAATGACAGCAAAGATGACCCAGGACCTCGGAAAAAGAATGGAGGCAAAGACTAAGAAGATGCAAGAAATGTTTAACAAAGACCTAGAAGAATTAAAGAACAAACACCTAGAAGAATTAAAGAACAAACAAACAGAGATGAATACAATAACTGAAATGAAAAATACACTAGAAGGAATCAATAGCAGAATAACTGAGGTAGAAGAACAGATAAGTGACCTGGAAGACAGGATGGTGGAATTCACTGCCACAGAACAGAGTAAAGAAAAAAGAATGAAAAGAAATGAAAACAGCCTAAGAGACCTCTGGGACGATATTAAAGGCACCTCTAAACACATTCACATTATAGAGGTCTCAGAAGGAGAAGAGAGAGAGAAAGGACCCGAGAAAATATGTGAAGAAATTATAGTCGAAAATTTCCCTAACATGGGAAAGGAAAGAGCCACCCAAGTCCAGGAAGCACAGAGAGTCCCATGCAGGATAAACCCAAGGAGAAACATGCCGAGACACAAAGTAAGCAAATTGACAAAAATTAAAGACAAAGAAAAATTATTGAAAGCAACAGGGGAAAATGACAAATAACATACAAGGGAACTCCCATAAGGTTAACAGCTATTTCTCAACAGAAGCTCTACAAGCCAGAAGGGAGTGGCACAATATATTTAAAGTGATCAAAGGGAAAAACCTACAACCAAGATTACTCTACCCGGCAAGGATCTCATTTACATTCGACAGAGAAATCAAAAGCTTTACAGACAAGCAAAAGCTAAGAGAATTCACCCCCACCAAACCAGCTCTACAACAAATGCTAAGGAACTTAAGTGGGAAACACAAGAGAAAAAAAGGACCAACGAAAACAAACCCATAACAATTAAGACGATGGTAACAGGAACATACATATTGATAATCACCTTAAATGTGAATGGATTAAAGGCTCCAACCAAAAGACACAGGCTCCCTGAATGGATACAAAAACAAGACCCATATATAGGCTGTCTACAAGAGACCCACTTCAGACCTAGGGACACATACAGACTGAAAGAGAGGGGATGGAAAAAGATATTCCATGAAAATGGAAATCAAAAGAAAACTGGAGTAGCAATACTCATATCAGATAAAATAGACTTTAAAATAAAGAATGTTACAAGAGACAAGGGAGGACACTACATAATGGTCAAGGGATCAACCCAAGAAGAAGATATAACAATTATAAATATATATGCACCCAACATAGGAGCACCTCAATCCATAAGGCAAATGCCAACAGCTATAAAAGAGGAAATCAACAGTCACACAATAATGGTGTGGGGCTTTAACACGTCACATACACCAATGGACAGATCATCCAGACAGAAAATTAATAAGGAAACACAAGCTTTAAATGACACAATACACCAGAGAGATTTAATGGATATTTATAGGACACTCCATACAAAAACAGCAGATTACACTTTCTTCTCAAGTGCACACGGAACATTCTCCAGGACAGATCAGATCTTTGGCCACAAATCAAGCCTCAGTGAATTTGAGAAAACTGAAAACATATCAAGCACCTTTTCTGACCCCAACACTATGAGACTAAAAATAAATTACAGGGAAAAAAACGTAAAAGACACAAACACATGGAGGCTAAACAATACGTTACTAAATAACCAAGAGATCACTGAAGAAATCAAAGAGGAAATCAAAAAATACCTAGACACAAATGACAGAAAAAACACGACAATCCAAAACTATGGGATGCACCAAAAGCAGTTCTAAGAGGGAAGTTTATAGCAATACAAGCCTACCTCAAGAAACAAGAAAAATCTCAAATAAACAATCTAACCTTACACCTAAAGGAACGAGAGAATGAAGAACAAAAAAACTCAAAGTTAGTAGAAGGAAAGAAATATAAAGATCAGAGCAGAAATAAATGAAATAGAAAGAAAGAAAACAATAGCAAAGATCAATAAAACTAAAAGCTGGGTCTTTGAGAAGATAAACAAAATTGATAAACTTTTAGCCAGACTCACCAAGAAAAAGAGGGAGAGGACTCAAATCAATAAAATTAGAAATGAAAAAGGAGAAGTTACAATAGACACCGCAGAAATACGAAGGATCATAAGAGACTACTAAAAGCAACACTCTGCCAATAAAATGGACAACCGGGAAGAAATGGACAAATTCTTGGAAAGGTAGAACCTTTCAAGACTGAACAGGAAAATTAGAAAATATGACGAGACCAATCACAAGAAATGAAATTGAAACCACGATTAAAAATCCTCCAACAAACAAAAGTCCAGGACCAGATGGCTTCACAGGTGAATTCTATCAAACATTTAGAGAAGAGCTAACGCCCATCCTTCTCAAACTCTTCCAAAAAACTGCAGAGCAAGGAACACTCCCAAACTCATTCTACGAGGCCACCATCACCCTGATACCAAAACCAGAGAGAGATACTACAAAAAAAGAAAATTACAGACCAATATCACTGATGTATATAGATGCAAAAGTCCTCAAAATAATATTAGCAAACAGAATCCAACAGCACATTAAAAGGATCATACACCATGGTCAAGTGGGATGTATCCCAGGGATGCAACGATTCTTCAATATACGCAAATTAATCAATGGGGAAAACCATATTAACAAATTGAAGAATAAAAACCATATGATCATCTCAATAGATGCAGAAAAAGCTTTTGACAAAATTCAATGCCCATTTATGATAAAAACTTTCCAGAAAGTGGACATAGAGGGAACCTACCTCAACGTAATAAAGGCCATATATGACAAACCCACAGCAAACATCATTCTCAATGGTGAAAAACTGAAAGTATTTCCTCTAAGATCAGGAAGAAGACAAGGATGTCCACTCTCGCCACTATTATTCAACATAGTTTTGGAAGTCCTAGCCACAGCAATCAGAGAAGAAAAAGAAATAAAAGGAAGACAAACTGGAAAAGGAGAAGTAGAACTGTCACTGTGTGCAGATGACATCATACTATACATAGAGAATCCTAAAGATGCCACCAGAAAACTACTAGAGCTCATCAATGAAACTGGTAAAGTTGCATGATATAAAATTAATGCACAGAAATCTCTTGCATTCCTGTACACTAACAACAAAAAATCAGAAAGAGAAATTAAGGAAACAATCCCATTTACCACTGCAACAAAAAGAATATAATACCTAGGAATAAACCTACCTAAGGAGGTAAAGACCTGTATTCAGAAAACTATAAGACACTGGTGAAAGAAATCAAAGATGACACAAACAGGTGGAGAGATATACCATGTTCTTGGATTGGAAGAATCAATATTGTGAAAATAACTATACTACCCAAAGCAATCTACAGATTCAATGCAATCCCTATCAAATTACCAGTGGCATTTTTTTTTTACAGAACTAGAACAAAAAATCTTAAATTTGTATGGAGCCACAAAAGACCCCAAATAGCCAAAGCAATCTTGAGGGAAAAAAAGGGAGCTGGAGGAATCAGACTTCCTAACTTCAGACTATACTACAAAGTTACAGTAATCAAGACAATATTGTACTGCCACAAAAACAGAAATATGTATCAATGGAACAGGATAGAAAGCCCAGAGATAAACCCACGCACCTATGCTCAACTAATCTATGACAAAGGAGGCAAGGATATATAATGGAGAAAAGACAGTCTCTTCAATAAGTGGTGCTGGGAAAACTGGACAGCTCCATGTAAAAGAATGAAATTAGAACACTGCCTAACAGCATACACAAAAATAAACTCAAAATGGATTCAAGATCTAAATGTAAGACTGGACACTATAAAACTCTTAGAGGAAAACACAGGAAGAACACTTTTCAACATAAACCACAGCAAGATCTTTTTTTGACCCACCTCCTAGAGTAATGGAAATAAAAACAAAAATAAACAAATGGGACCTAATGAAACTTAAAACCTTTTGCACAGCAAAGGAAACTATAAGCAAGATGAAAAGACAAGCTTCAGAATGGGAGAAAATATTTGCAAACAAATCAACGGACAAAGGATTAATCTCCAAAATATATAAACAGCTCATGCAGCTCAATATTAAAAAAACAAACAACCAAATCAAAAAATGGGCAGAAGACCTAAATAGACATCTCTCCAAAGAAGACATACAGATGGCCAAGAGACACATGAAAAGCTGCTCAACATCACTAATCATTAGAGAAATGCAAATCAAAACTACAATGAGGTATCATCTCACACCAGTTAAAATGGGCATCATCAGAAAATCTACAAATAAATGCTGGAGAGTGTGTGGAGAAAAGGGAACCCTCTTGCACTGTTGGTGGGAATGTAAATTGATACAGCCACTATGGAGAACAGTATGGAGGTTCCTTAAAAAACTAAAAACAGAACTACCATATGACCCAGCAATCCCACTACTGGGCACATACCCAGAGAAAACCATAATTCAAAAAGACACATGCACCCCAATGTTCATTGCAGCACTATTTACAATTACCAGGTCATGGAAGCAACCTAAATGCCCAACAACAGATGAATGGATAAAGAAGATATGGTACATATATACAGTGGAATATTACTCAGCCATAAAAAAGAATGAAATTGGGTCATTTGTAGAGACGTGAATGGAACTAGAGACTGTCATACAGAGTGAAGTAAGTCAAAAGAGGAAAACAAATATCGTATATTAACGCATATATGTGGAATCTAGAAAAATGCTGCAGATGAACTGGTTTGCAAGGCAGATACAGAGACACAGATGTAGAGAAGAAATGTATGGACACCAAGGTGGGAAAGTGAGGGGGGGTGGGATGAACTGGGAGATTGGGATTGACATATATACACCAATATGTATAAAATAGATAACTAATAAGAACCTACTGTATAAAAAAAACTAAATAAAATAAAATTCAAAAAATAATATGGAACGCTTCATGAGTTTTCATGTTATCCTTGCACAGGGACCGTGCTAATTTTCTCTGTATCGCTTGAATTTCAGTATATGTGTTGCCAAAGCAACCATGACCACGGGAATTTGTTTTTTGTTTTTTGTTTTTTTTTTTGGGAATTTGTATTTTTAACAAGCTTCAAGGTCATTCTGATACACATTCAGGATTTAGAATCACTGTTTACCCTTGCATTTGGGTCTTTAAAAGAATATATTCATATATATATATAAGAATATATTTTTATATAGAGAATGTATAAAGTAATATGAAGATTAAATCATAAGATGGCAATTCACTTTTTGTCATACTCTCCTACTCCATTTAACATTGCCCCACGCATGCTGATTCATTAAAATGCTACTTGTCTCTAAAATATTTTCATTAAAATATTCTCTCTCAATCTCCCTCTTTCCTTCCCTCACTCCCTTCTTCCCCTTCCTCCCCCTTTTTAATCCATTACCAAATTCTGTGATACATTTCCTTTACACCGAGAGCTATTTTAACCTCTCAAAGAAAAACTGTGTCACTGACAGCACTGCACAGTCCTGGTTAGTGAGCATCAGCATTTGTACTAAGTATGTTCTACCATGTTTTCTTGAATTAAGTGTGCTTGCAATGTGTGACAATTCCCTATACCATTTTCTGGTGAGTTACGGTAAATAATTTTCACTCACAGTGCTATCAAAAGATAGAGTGCATTTCTTATGGTACTGCCATAAGAAATATAAAGGGCATCATGTTGGATGTTAAAATTTTTTAAACAACTCAAGATGACTTTAGGGAAATGGTTGTAACAAAGGTAAAGGATCAGCAGAGGTTCAGGGTGGTGGAAATCTTGTCATTAGAAAGGATATCATAACATCCCTCTACCAGGGAGGATAAACTAACAATTACGAGTGGAATGGGAAGAAACTATGGCTTGCGACATCTGGGGATTTAAAGAGAAGAAAAAAATCCACTTAAGAGGAACCTCTGCACTCAGGAATTTGACCAAAAGAGCCTGTTCACTTAAGCTGCCCTGGAACACACACTACTGCAGTTAACAGGGAACACCTACAGTGGTGCTGGGACTGCCGCATCCACACCTGGCAACGTTTCACTGCAGCCAATGGGAATAGCTACAAGATGCTACAGCAGTGGTTCTCAAACCTCAGAGCATCACCTGGAGGGCTTGTTAAGACAGAGTCCTGCGCTCCACGGCCAAAGATTCTGACTCAGCAAGTCTGGGGTGGGGACCTGAGAATTTACATCCTTAACAGGCTTCTAGGTGATGCCTGATGCTACGGGTTCTCAGAGCACACTTCGACTGGCACTGACCACTATTTGTAATAATGCAACAGTTTTTTCTTTGCATTAAACTAATATGTATTCATCAAACCTAAACACTGTGTCCATTATTTGCATCATGGGTGAAGAAACTTAGGCAAGAAGAAAACTCGTTGGATGGGCACTATTGTACCTGAAACATAATTATGTCTTACAACTACCTAATCCTCTCCCTTTGACTATCAATCATATCTATTAATCTTTTGTTGGTGTGCCTTGTCTACATATCATGAGGGGTGGGGTGGAATCCAAATGTTAATAAGTGTTAAGTTATGGAGTTTTAAAAATCAAATCAAAATAGCAAAAATCATGAAAAAAATAATTCATGAAAGCTGACAAGCCTTCACCCTTATCATCTCAAGGTTAAATAATGATCAGAATTCTTTCAGCTGAAGTATTTACGTTGCATCTTGATGTCTGACTATCATAAATATACAACTGAGCTATTAGGCTCTATTTTTCATTGCAGATGAAACTGATGCATCTTCGTGTGGTGTAGTCTGACATAGTAAAATTGTTACTCTCTAGGTAGGATATTCATAAAAATGTAATTATTGTAATCAGAACAGTCTTGAAGCTCATGAGAGGGGATTGCCAGATTCATGATTGGCAGTTTTCAATCACTTCACACATAATAAAGAAACTTCTTAAAGAAGCCCTAGGAATCACTAATGTCTTACTGGGGAAACTATTCTGAGCAAACAACAAAGGGTGTTGGGGGATGGTGGTGAGAACTCAAGTTGGCCTCCTCTGCCTGGCTTTGGGCAGGACTGGATGGAGTCCTTTAACATATTTCCTTAAGTTTACTCACCAACAGGTTTAACTAGCGTGCTATTTGCTGGGAGAGTGCTTTGAAAAGAAAGAGATCATGGAAAGACCATGATCTATCTTTTTATGGCTCTCCTCTTTGGCTTGTCACGTATTTTATCTTGATGTCTCAGTAAGAACTTCTTATTTGACATCCTGAAATGTGTCAAATGGGAAATAATTAGCTAAAAGTTTTTAGGGTTTCCTTGAGGAGTAACTGATAACAACTACTTGATGGTATATATATAGCCATGAAATGAAGATCTTTTACATAAAACTTTAAAGTATTTCAGGAAGAAAAATGACTTTCAAGGAGACTCAGATTCTTTCTTGGTTTTGCCAAAGATGAGCTATATATGATCTTGGGTAAGTTGCTCCATCTCTCCAGACCTAAGTTTTTTCACTTATAAAATGAAGAGTTTGGCTTAAAAATCTCTCTGGTCCTTTCCCACGTATTACAATGAACCTGTGAGACCTTGAAAGGAAGTGGGAGAGGACTTTCCTGGTGGCACAGTGGTTAAGAATCCTCCTGCCAATGCAGGGGACACGGGTTCGAGCCCTGGTCCGGGAAGATCCCACATGCCGCAGAACAACTAAGCCCGTGAGCCACAACTACTGAGCCTGCGCTCTAGAGCAACAACTACTGAGCCCATGTGCCACAACTACTGAAGCCCTCGCACCTAGAGCCCATGCTCCACAACAAGAGAAGCCACCGCAATGAGAGTAGCCCCCGCTTGCCGCAACTAGAGAAAACCCGCGCGCAGCAACGAAGACCCAACACAGCCAAAAATAAATAAATAAAATTTATTTTTTTAAAAAAAGGAAGAGGGAAAACATCTCTGTTGCTCAGCAGGCAGCGCTGGTGATATGGGGGGAAGGTTAACACCACAGGCTCCCATGGTATTCATGAATGTGGCCCTTGCTCTGCTCACTCAGACATAAACGCTTACTGTGTACATCTGTATACTAAGACACCTGGATGTGAAAGATTTAACCCTGTGATTTAACTTGTGAACATGAAGGAGAAGCTACACTGTTCACCAATACTGCTAAATACTTGATGTTTTTTACTCAACAAACATTTACTGAGCACCCACCATTCTTTGTACAGAAACGTGAGATTGGGCTTGGGGTGCAGTGGGTACAGAGTTTCCTCTCAGAGCACCACAGTTACATATGAGGGACAGACCTACAGGAAGCCCATAATCAGGATGGGTTGAAAGTAGAGTGAAGGCCCTGTGATGGTCCACACCCTTGGTCCTGTGCTTCCAGAGACAAAAGATATTTCCATTAGGAGAATGACAGTAGTGCTTCTCTTTTCCCTTTCCTTTCTTTTTTTTTTTTTTTTAAAGACATGACTATCAGTCAGGATTCAATGTGTTTACAGCTTGACTACTTCATAGAAAAACGTGTCTATAAAACACCTGGTAGTTGTGAAAAGGGGTAAGGCCCACGCACGGAACAAAATAAATATATTTATTCAGCTGTCCCAAGCCATTACCAATCTCCTTACACCCAAGGATTGTCTGTCCCCTCCTAAATTTTATTTCTAATATTCTGGCTACATAGGTAAAAAAAAAATTTTTTTTCAGAAAATCAAAGTCCTACCCCCATAACTATCCTTAAGTACAAACACTCTTTATGGCATTTCAGACCAGCTTTGATACTCTGAACCAGAAAGATGGCTGCAAGTGTATCTCGTGTATCAAACACAGTGATGAAAGAAAAAGTTACTTGTCAATGCAGTTCAACAAGTATCTCCTGAGCACCTTTCGTGTACCTGGCTCACTAAATTAAGGACACCAAAGATAGCAGAGATGCTGTTATGTTCTCCAAGCCACAATGTCAGAGTAAACAGTGAGCCTGCTGCCTGACCCACAACCTATAGACAGCAAGGCTGCCCCCAGTGGGCTCTGAAGTTACCCTTTGCTCCTATCTCATCTCCAAAGCTGAATTCTAACCCTGCCCTCTTCCTTTCAGTGACTTTTCCAAGATAAGCTATGCTCACCTGCTTAAATGTATCACCTTATGCATTTTCAAAGGCTTTGAATTTTATTGTGCTAATGGACATTTAATTCACTCAGAATTCTGATCAGGTAGCTTTTCATAGGCAGGTAGGCTCTGCCTTACTGTGTCTAAGTACTGGTTATGTTGAAATCCCTTCTAGACAGGATCCCTAAAGGAGGGTATTTCCATTGAACACATGGGTAATTTTGCTTATTTAGCGAAGGAGAAGGGACACCGCCTGAGAGGTATCCCAAACAACGAGACATGTTGGGAAAACCTCCAAGCAGGCAGAGAAGTTGGAAGGGGTTGTGCCATAATTAAGGTGATCATATTTTCTTAATCAGACACAAGGGCAGATAGCCTGACACATGGTCTGAAAACAGGACAGATTATTTGAAATCTGGGATGTATGATCACCATCTTCACAGTGAATGAAGCCAGTGAGACCGGCAGCTGTTCAGAGTGCAAGTCATTACCGATGAGTCTGTACACTGAGGGATCCAGAGGAGTGGGTGGAAGCCTGCTGATGTCATCCACTTATGAGCCAGGGCTTCCTCACACAGCACAAAGAAGGTCTGTTACCAAGGGTTTCATGGAACTACTTGCTGTCATCACCTTGTCTGCAAGGACAAAGGTGCAATCTACTGACCAAAAATCAATGAAGCTTTGCTTCCAAATAACAGTCTGGGAATGCAAAATACAGGCAGGAGCATACTGTTATATGTCAATTATATCTCAATTTAAAAAAAACAGAAGCAGCAGCAAGCACAGACAGCTCATAGCTATCCTTCACGTGTTTGGTTCTATAGCTGCTGCTTAGACAGATTTCAAACATCATACTATTTTTAAAAATTAAATCCTCATCACTCTGCCTGCTAATCTTGTGCATTCAATTTGAAACTTGGGAATTGTTTTGCTGCAAAGGAGGAGATTCAGAAATTCCAGTTCTCCTGCTTAATACAAGTATTATGTCCAGCATAATGTAATAGGAGAAAAGTCTCCCTTTGTTGCCAACACTCAAAGTCAACTCTTAGTTATGTGCTTTGAGAATGAGCCTTGGAAAATATTTCAACTCTAATTCCTATCACCAACATAGAACATTTAGGCCTCTATCTCCACTTTTAAGTTACTGTATGCTTTTTCAATTTGTATCTTATCAAAAAACTGATTTTATTTTTTTAAAATGACATCAAAACAAGTTTATTTTGATGATTCAATGATTTATGCTATGTGTATCACCATTTTAGCTCTATTAGAGTGGTTAAGAGAGACTTTGATTTTATAGGAAACTCAAGGTCAAAGTCTATAGGGTTTTTTTCCCTACATCAGGGCTTTAAATAGTAAGCAGAAACACAAAAGAAGTGTATCTGAATATACCTGGTGTGTTGTTTATAGCTGCAAATGATCAATGAAAAGTGGGTGAAATACCCCTTTTTTATAATCTCACATAAGAAGTCTGGAGGTATGGCATTTGCAAGGTTGGCTATTTCAGGGGCTCAGTGACTTACTGAGCATCTGGATTCTTCCCACATTTCCATCCCATCATCCTGGGCACATTGGTGTTAATCCTTTAGCCTGCTCCCTATGGTCAGAGGACGGTCATTGCAGCACCAAATAACAACCTCACACCCCATGTAAAGAACCAAAGATGACAGTATCCTCATAAAGAGGGAAAGAAAGAGTTTCCCAGAAACCAGGCACTTTGGAAAGTGGTCAGCCTCTTTAATGGGAAGTGGGCTCTCTGTCAGCACATGAAAAGGGTGAGAGGGATGGCAGTTGAATAGACAACCAACAATATCACCATAGGTGGGAACTGAGAGAATGTTTATTTACATATATTGAAAGTTAATGGAACCTTCTGATTATTTTCCAAGGAGATTATGTCTGTGAGATGAGTTTACAATCAAGTAACGATTTTCTAATCAGTTAAAACAGTACACTATTGATACTATGTATAAAATAGGTAACTAATGAGAAAAAAATACAACATTTAAACCAACTATGCACATGGCTGATTTACTTTGTTGTACAATAGAAATAACAGCATTGTGAAGCAATTATACTCCAATAAAGATGTATAAATTAAAAAACTATACTTCAATAAAATAAAAACAAAACAAATAAACAAAAAACAGTCATAGGTGCTTTTACAAAATTAATCTTCCTAGTGTCAATGGGAAGAGTAAGATTTCAGGATAACAGATGCCAGTGGCAACACGTAAGCATCAGATGCAAAGTATACATAATTATCATAATTAACAGCGAGTGTGGAGTATCAGGCAGAACACCCTGACCTGCAGGGATCTGCAGTGATGGTTAATAGACAATGGTGTTTTTAGAGATGAGAAAAAAAAAAAACAACAGTAAAAAGGAGAGGGTATATGTGAGGTGTGTCTAAGGGTGTGTATAGCTTGATGGTTGAGTTGAGGGCGGTCAAAAATGTACAATCTTCTAGACAATGATAATTAATGCCTGTTACCATCATATGTTTCCTACGGAATTATATAATGCCACATATGAAGTGTTCTTGCCAAAAAAACCAAGCCAAGTCAGATTAAACTTCCAGATCTAACACTCAGCTTATATGATGTACAGGAAACAGGAATTTGTTAAGCAACATCTCAGTGAAATAATCAGCAAAATCCAAAAATGATGCAGGAAATTTAAACCTGATTAGATATTTGATACTAAGGAAATTTTATCAATATTTTGGGGAGTTATAAAGGTATTGTGGTTATATTTTGTTTTGCAAGCATCCCTTTTTATTTTGCTAGTCACTTAATCCAAATATGCAGTTATGTTTTTAAAAAGAGTCCATATCTTTTAGAGACACATGCTGAAATGCTTACAGCAGAAACGAAATGACATCTGAGATTTACTTCAGATGCCTCAAAATAACCCAGTGGGGGGACTTCCCTGGTGGTCCAGTGATAAAGAATCCGCCTTGCAATGCAGGGGACGCGGGTTCCATCCCTGGTCAGGGAACTAAGATCCCACATGCCATGGGGCAACTAAGCCTGTTTGCCACAACTACTGAGCTCAAGAGCCTCAACTAGAGTCCACGTGCCCTGGAGCCTGTGTGCCACAACTAAGACCTGACACAGTCAAAAAAAAATAAATTACCCAGTGGGAGCATAGGTGGAAGTTAAAGTGGGAGGAATGACATGCTATGAAGATTTATAGTCATTTACTCACTATCAATAAAGCCTCTGTTCATTTTGAGAAGGTATAAATCTGGTGCACTTAGAACCAAGAAACTTAATTTTTAGACTTCATTTGCTTTCTATAAGTACAGCAAAACCAAAAATCAAACCTCTTCACAGCAATAAGCCAGTTTTGTTCCAATAGGAATTCAAATTCAAAAAAACGAATGCAACACACACATACACTGAACAGCACAGACAGGATTCAAATTCTCAAAACTATGAGTGATGAAGACACCCTCCAAACTCCAGATGGTTTGCAAAAGTTCCATGAGCACCGCCCCCAATAAGGCATCTAAACAATACAGGGCAAAGCTGTGATCTGATACATGTAGGTATTTTCCTGGCTATATCTAAGCATCTCCTAGACTTCTACTTAAATGATCTTGAGACTACCTCAAGAAACTAGTTTGGTTCTCCCTTTTACCAGGATGAAATAATAACAAGAGGTAGGGAAAAATTGGAATGGGAATTGCCCAGCAAGGACCATAAAGGGTTGAAGGAAATAATTGTTATTTTTGGTGTTGTTCTCCCTTCTACAATCTTCTTACTTTCTGACTCCATCCCTCTTCATCTCCCACCTGAGCTTGTATTGTGCCCACGTCCTCTGGCTTCCCTGAGCCTTTCTCATTTCTGCCCTCTCTCTAAATTTTCAATGCTCCCAAATTCAATTATAAATTCCGAAATTAAGGTTTCAATCACAGCAATATGTAATAAAACACTACTAGAATTTTAGATTTGTTTGATCCCCCAAAGCCATCTTCCATCAGAATTCTAATTCCCGTTCTCTCCGTGTGCTGACCTAATCTAGCAGTTAGGATTCTAACTACTTCTAATGGACATTCTCAGCTACCAGCTCACAGTCCTAAGGACCTATCATCCTTACGTTCTCTCTCATCAGAATGCTCAGCAGCTGCATCCTAGAGAGGTAGTTATTAATATGCCTTCAATAACAAGCTAAGGAGGGGCTACAGAGAAGAGAAAAATATGCCTGATCATTCTAATCTACTTTAATGTAATAAAAATTCCCAATTACACGTACAGTTTAGTTAGTGTTTGGAAATGAGGGTCGTACCAATTGCTTGAACAAGGTACTGGTAAGCTTTGTTCTTCTACCCTGATGAAAATTTTGTCACAGAAATCAAGACGTAGGCTTTACAATGTATGTGATAAAGGTTCATGTAATCTAGACAGTTCCACAAAAGTTTTTTCCTTCGGGGTAGTCAAGGTGACTCATGACTCCCCCAGTCCTATTTTTTATGCCCCCCACTGAGATAATATGGAAATGTTTTAAACTATTGGACTTTCCTAAAACTCAAGACCCATGCACTGCGTTTCTGTTCTTAATGCCATGAAAGGGTGCAGGTGACCTGTTACACTTCTATTTGGTGCCAGGGGCTCCCATGAAGCTTCAGGCTCCAGACTTGCCTGTTAAAGTTCCATCTGTTTCCTCTTTTACCCAAATTCACTGTGTGGGGCAATGATATTAAAGACTTTCCTCAAAGCTGAAAAAATAAATAAACTATTGGACTTTCAGGCAAGAATATATTTTAGAACAGGTCTCTAAACCTTACTAGTCAGCAGAATCACCTGGGGATTTTTTTTTTCCTGAATCAGATTCTCAGCCAGAGTGGGAGAAAGTAAGTGGCTGGGTAGGAATGTTTTTAAACTCTCCATGAAATTCTAATGATCAGTCAGGTTCGGGCACTATGTTGAGAGTACAGGGCCACCTCGCAGTACCTCCTAAGTCATATCACTTACCTGCTTGGAACCATAAAGAAAAGGGAGAAAAGCCTTTCTGAGCTCCAGCCTGCTTCCCAACTACCTGGCAAAGTGCATCGCTTCTCTGTTCTTGGAGCCCTGAAATCCAGGCCACCCAGTTCAGCTGTTCCTACTTCCATACAAGCAGGTGATTCCTCCTGTAGAAAAAAAGAAAATACACTCATTAGGACCCTAAGTATGGAGCTTTACAAATAGCTAATTTACCAATGACAACAACTTTGCAAGGTTGGTATCGTCACCATTTTGTAGCAGAAAAAACTGGGGCTGAGATGATTAGAGTGCGATTTTGCCAGGTTTTCCCCATGGTTAGTCTCAGAGGGCAGATTTGGAACCCAGTGCTGTGGGACCGGAGAGATTACTGATGTAGTCATTTGTGCCTTGTTCTTACTTCTATTGGAGACTTACTTGGTAGAGGGAAAGGTGATTTCCCCCTTCCTTTCCTCTCTGGAAGGAAACCTGGCTTTTTGTTCTGAGGCACAGGACCCTTTTATGCTCAGTTGTAAGAGCTTTAAGAGCTTCTTTGTGGTTAAGAACTGGAAAAAGCCAGACTTACTTTATTTTTTTTTTATTTATTTGGTTGCACCAGGTCTTAGTTGTGGCTTGAGGGTTCCTTAGTCGTGGCATTCGAACTCTTAGTTGCAGCATGCATGTGGGATCTAGTTCCCCAACCAGGGATGGAACCCGGGCCCCCTGCATTGGGAGCACAGGGTCTTAATCACTGCACCACCAGGGAAGTCTTTTTTTTTTTAATTTACAGACTTGGAGAATTATTGTCTTTTCAAGAAAAGAAGCTGGAATTACCCTAAAAAGGGAGGAGATGGAAGGCAATGTTTCACAGGTAAGACAGCTATGCCCCTACCCTGAGAAGATGGGTTCCCAGAGGCTGGAGAGAGGTGTGGACATTACTTGCATCCAAGTGTGTAGAACAATTCAGAGTTTTCCAATGCACCACTATAGCTGCAAAAGGGCAAAGAACGTGCCACCCTCAACCAAACTCAGGCAGCTGTCCCATCTCAAAACCTGACTCATGGGGAATCCCAGAAAGAGGAAAGGAACTAACATTCACTTCATAGCCATAGCATACCTAGAACGTTTACCCTTGAGCCCAGGGCGTCCTGAGAGCCTTCAGGTGTGGAGCCAGTGGCAGCCCTGCCTGGGCAAGTTTTCCTTCTCTTTCCCATCTCCCACAGCTGGCTACTGAGATGCACAAAAGGCTGTACTTGTGTACAGAGCCCTTGGGGTAACGCTCGGAGCTTAGCTACCTGCTCATAGAATGTAGTCATCTGCTCACAGATTCAAAGCATCTGGTTCTTTATCAAAATAAACAGACTGAGTGAAAGAAGCCAGATATGAGAGAACAGAAACCATATGTTTGATTATATGAAGTGCAAAACAGACTAAACTGACCCATAATGACAGAGGTTAGTACTACTAACCTTTGGCCAGGTATTGACTGGGAGGGAGCACAAGGGAGCCTTCTAGGGGGCTAGAAATATTCTATAGCTTGATCTAGATGGTGATTACACAGGTGTAAACACGTGTGAAAATTCATTGAGCTGTGCCTTTAAGATATGTGCACATTACTGTTACGTATTATGTGTTACCTCCACAAAATAAGTACATAATAAAAGCAAATAAGCCAACAAACTTGGATACTAAACAGTAACCTACAATGACCTACCAGCTCCAGCTTGCCTATTACTGGGGCCACTTAATCCTCTCTTGCTGACTCAATCCCTTCCTAATTCCTAAAATTAATCTGGCTCCCTCCACCAAAACCACACAGGAAATTTTAAACACCAGAGGAGAGCACTCAGCCCAATAGCCCTCACCCATGGGGGTAACCTGTAGCATGATGTGTGTGTGCAGAGATGTCAGCCAGACTGCCCAGGTTCAAATCCCTCCTCTGCCACTTTTTGATTACAGCCTTAAGCAGCTTACTTAATTCTCTACACCTCAGTTTCCTGATCTGTGTAACAGGTTTAAAAATCAGGATTAAACAAGATTAATCCAGGTAAAAGCACTCAGCAAATACCCATTATTATTAAATGCCAAGCCTATGAAAAGCACTTTACCAATATTGTCTCATTTAATTCTTAGAGCAACCTTGTCTGATAGCTGGTGTTATCACCATTTTAAAGTGAAGAAACTGAAGTTCACAGAGGCTAAATTTGCTTAAGCTTACATAGTTGGAAAGGGGCAAAATCAGGGTTTGAACTCAGGTCTGTTTTGTCTTTTCCTGTCAAAGGGCTTCCCCAACCCCCACCTGGGCCCTCCCAACCCCTGTGTTCCATTGGCTTCCTCCTGGGCCTCCATGCTGCTGAGACTAGACCACACAGCCCACTCTTCAGGGAACTTTCTAGTCCTTCAGATTCTGTCTGAGCCCCGGGTTCAGAATAATCAGCCTAAGTAATAGGCAACAATTGGATCAAGATGGTGAAATGAGCTCATAAGATCATGTCCCCTTCCACCCAAATTTTCTTACAATGACAGGTGCAAAATGTTGTTTTTTTGTTTGTTTTTAAAGGATTAATTTATTTACTGTTTTCTTTTTTTTTAATTTTTTAAAATTTATTTATTTTTGGCTGCTTTGGATCCTCGTTGCTGCGCGCGGGCTTTCTCTAGCTGCAGCGAGCGGGGGCTACTCTTTGTTGTGATGCACGGGCTTCTCATTGCCGTGGCTTCTCTTGTTGCAGAGCACAGGCTCTAGGCGTGCGGGCTTCAGTAGTTGTGGCGCACAGGCTTAGTCACTCCATGGCATGTGGGATCTTCCCTGACTAGGGCTCGAACCCATATCCCCTGCATTAGCAGGCGGGTTCTTAACCACTGCACCACCAGGGAAGCCCCAAAGAAATTCACATGGTACTGATAAACAGGAAAAGGCACTATTATCAGAAAGTTCTGAAATACTTAAAAGATAAAAGTTAATCAACATTTACAAGAGTGAGGAAAAATCACATCCCCAAACTGGCTGCAGAAAACAAACCAAATAAATGATTAAAATAATGGAAAGAGCAAATCCAGAGTTTCCATACTCAGAGAGACATTTACAATAATACAGAAGGCTCTGAATCAACCAGCAGGATAATATATTAAAGAACTTCCCTGGTGGCGCAGTGGTTGAGAGTCCGCCTGCCGATGCAGGGGACGCGGGTTCGTGCCCCGGTCCGGGAAGATCCCACATGCCGCGGAGCGGCTGGGCCCGTGAGCCGTGGCCGCTGAGCCTGCGCGTCCGGAGCCTGTGCTCCGCAGCGGGAGAGGCCACAACAGTGAGAGGCCTGCGTACCGCAAAAAAAAAAAAAAAAAAAAAAAAAAACTGTATTCAGGGGCTTCCCTGGTGGCACAGTGCTTAAGAATCCTCCTGCCAATGCAGGGCACACAGGTTCGATCCCTGGTCCGGGAAGATCCCACATGCCATGGAGCAGCTAAGCCCATGCACTACTGAGCCCGCAGGCTACAACTACTGAAGCCCGAGCACCTAGAGCCCATGCTCCGCAACAAGAGAAGCCACCGCAATGAGAAGCCAGCGCACCACCACGAAGAGTAGCCCCCGCTCGCCACAACTAGAGAAAAGTCCGTGCACAGTAATGAAGACCCAATGCAGCCAAAAACAAATAAATTTATATATTTTAAAAAAAGCACTGTATTCAGAACATAGGGCCCAATAGCCTTCCCCTGCCCCTGAACTAGCAGAAAGAAGCCATCAGGAGTGTTTTCACAGGGACAGAGGGGGATAGGAAGCGAGCACCCAAGAGGAAGTGTTAGATGACAAGGTAGCTCTGCAAGGAACAAAATGCTCACAGGTTGCCGCCAGAGTGAGGCCTTCCTGGCTTTAGTATCAAGACAAAGAAATACTACAAATGTGTGGTGTATTGGTTTTCTATTGCTGCCATAACGATCTTCCACAAACGGTGGCTTAAAACAGCACAAATTTATTACTTTACCGTTCTGTAGATCAGAAGTCCAGGGCTAAGCTCAAGGTGTCAGCACTCCTTTCTGGAGACTAGGGGAGAATTTGTGTTTTGCATTTTCCAGCTACCAACAGCCATCATATATCTTAGCTCATGGCCCCCTTCCTCCATCCTCAGAGACAGCAACTCTCTGACCCTTCTGTATTAGTCACAGCTCCCTCTGATCACAGGTGGGAGAGCTTCTCTACTTTTAAGGAATCATGTAATTGGGCCCACCTGGATAATCCAGGCTAATCAAACTAACTTAATCACATCTGCGTAGTCCCTTTGCCATTTAAGGGAACGTTCACAGGTTCCAAGCATTAGGCCATGGACATCTTTGGGACCATTTTTCTGCCTATCACATGTGGTTATTGGGCGCCTGGCAAATAACCCCGCTTTCAGGTTTGGCAATTTGAGTGTTAGCTGTTCCACCCAGGACCTGAATCTGGAGTGATACCCACAAAGACTGGTGGCAATGACCTAACCAGACTGTTCCTACAAAGTATCCTTGGTTGTTGCCCCCTTGGTTCCTGCTGGCTTTCCAAGCCTGATTTTCAGCCTTCTAGGTAATTCTGTGAGCTACCCAATAGCCTGCCAACAAATTATTTTTCTGCACAAATTAGCCAGAGCCAGTTTCTGTTACTTATGATCAGAGAAGAAGCAGATTAGCATCAGACTTCTCATCAGCAATGTTGGGTGCTAAAGACACCTGTGTAATACATTCCAAATTCTGAAAGAAAAATGATTTTGTACCTAGAAATCTATACCAAGGGAAATGCACAATCAACTGTGAGAGCAAATTGGAGACATTTTTAACACACAAGGATTCAGGAGTTTTGCCACAATCACACTATCTCTAAAATAATTATGGCTCTCAAAAATGCACTCGAACAAAAGAACAATGACAAAAGGTAACCCAAAGAAAAAGATAATATGGAGTAAAAGGAAAAAACTGAGTCAAAACAAAAAGTAAAACTTAACTAGAATAAAACTAATTTGGTAAATTGCTTACACCTATAGAGGCAAAAGGAGGAAGTCAGAGTAAAAATTTCTTGTTTAATGGGAAGACATGAAGGTGGATTAATTCTAGATGCTGATAAAAAACATGTAGAACCATGAGAGTTCAAATTTTAAGTTAACTATCTAAATAACCAAAACTGAGCTCATAACTTTGCCAACCCCTGAAGAAAATGGAATAAAGAAAACTTGCTCAAACAAAAGACAGCAAGAAGAAACAGAAAAAAACAAAAACACCTGAATAGAAAACATAAGCCAAGAAAACATGAGTGTATTTAAACATATTAACAATACAAAATGTGAATGAGTTAAGTTCCCATATTAAAAAACCAAGTTTTAATTTGGAGTAAAAAAAAAAGTCCAGCTACATATGCCATTACAATTAAAAGGAAAGAAGGCTATTTTCAAGTGATAAAAATCACAATTCACTAACAAGACATGAGAGTCAAGAACAAATACTCTTAATACAGAATTTTAAAATTCAACAAGGAGAAATAAAAACCGATCAATCTATATTGATGGTGGAAAATTTTAATATATCTATTGGAGAAATTAATAGACCAAAAAAATATTTTAAGCTAGTATATTTGAGTAATGCATAAAACCACTTAGAACTACAAACAACTTTGTAAAGATCACAGGGATTTCCAACGCACAAAATCCAACGGTCTTCATTTTACTCCATCTCTCAACGGTAATTGACACTTGGTGCGCCTCTCCCCAAAATGCTCTCTACCCGAGCCCCAGAGATGCCACATTCTCCTACTTTCCCACCCTTTGTGGAGCAGTGTGCCCACCCTGTTTTGCTGGCTCCTCCTCCTATTCCTGACCAGTATCAAGGCAGTCCTGGCTCAGTCTTTCCTTTCTTCTCTCCCTACACTGCCTAGATGGCAGTTCTCACCCAATTCTCAGTCTTTAAATATCATCCCTATGCTAATGACTCCCAGATTTATTTCTCCAGTCCTGAACTTTCCCCTGAGCTCCAGCTTCCTTTATCTAGCTCTACTTGAATATCTAATAGGCATTTCACATTTAACATGTCCCAAACTAAACTCTTGAGTTTCCCTACATACATCCTAAAATTTTTGTTGTTGTCTCAGATTTTTTTACCGTGGTAAAATACAAATAACAGTTACCACTGTTGCCATTTTAAAGTATAAAATTCCATAGCATTTAGTATATTCACAATGTTGTGCAGCCCCCTCTATTGTCTAGCTTCAGAACTTTCTCATCACCCCAAATGGAAACCTCCATTAAGCAGTCACTCTCCAGTTCCTCCTCCCACACTGAGTCCCTGGCAAACACTAATCTATTTTCTGACTCTATAGATTCGCTTATTCTGGATATTTCATAGATATGGAGTCATACAGTATGTGGGCTTTTTTGTCTGGTTCCTTTTCACTTAGTATAATGTTTTCAAGGTTCAGCCGTGTTGTAACAGGTATCAGTATGTCATTTCTTTTCGCAGCTGAATAATATTTCATTGTATGGATATACTACATTTTGTTTATCCTTTCACCTATTGATGGGCATTGGGTTGTTCCACTCATACACACCAAGGTTTTTCTTCCAGTGCCCCCCACTGTCTCCTTCAATCATCTCTGTCTCAGTTGGCAGCACTGCCACTGACCCAGTTGTTTAGGCCCCAAATCTAGGAGTCATCCTTGACTCCCTTCTTCCCCCAGCCCCACCCAACCCCTGATAGCCAAACCGTCAGCAAGTCCTAACTGTTATAACATCCAGGTATGTCCCAATTTTGGTCACATTTCAACACTTCCCCAGCTACCACCTAGTCCAAACTACTGTCCCTCTGGCCACAACTAAAGGTCTTTTTGCCCCATTTCTTTCCCCTCCAATTCATTTTCCCAGAGCAATCAAAATTATCTTCTATAAGTATTAATCAGATCATGCCACATCAGTGCTGAAGGGTCTGGGAGGATCCCACAGCTTCAACAGCTTCCTATTATACTGGAATAAAATCTAAACGTCTTGCTATGGCCAACAAGGTCAGCACGAACCAGCCCCTGCCTACTTCTGTGAGCATCTCTCCTACACTCTCCAGCCACATTAGTCTCTCTTGGAGTCTCTCCCACACCAAGCACTTTCCTGACCTGGGGCCTTTCTACTTGCTGAGCTTCTGCCTGGACACACACCTTCCCCTTTAACTTTGCTTGGCCGCCTCCTTCTTACCTCTGCAGAGAGGTCTTCCCTGACTCTCCTATCTGAACTAGAGCCCTCACCCCTAGTCTCTCTAACCCCTTGCCCTGTTGGGTTTTTCCCTCATACAACTTAGAACCCTATAAAATTATATTTTTTGTATCTGTTTATTATCTCTCCGCACCCTCCTCCCACCCCGCCAAGAATGTAAGCTCCAAAAAAGCAGGTACTTTGCCTTCAGCCAAGTCCCCAGGGCCTAAAGCAGTACCTAGAATATAGGAGGCATCTAGGAAATACCTGTCACTTGAATAATGAAGGAATTGCATTATACAGAAAGAGTACTTTGTGCTCAATAAACAGAATATCCATTCTTTGCAAACATCCTTGAATATTTATATGATTAGGCCATGAAGTGCTCTTCAGCCATGTTGGTGAGTATAAATTAGTGTTAGTTTTCTGGTGAATAATTTGATAATATCTATCCAATTTTAAAATGCAAATACCCTTTGAACCAGTACCATATATTAAAAACTCTCTCCTTCCCCCATGAATTTCATTGGCACCTTTGTGATAAATCAAGTGATCTTCTATATGCGGGCCTATTTCTGGACTCTATTCTGTTCTGCTTATCTATTATCTATTTGAGCACTTTCAATTATGATATGGAGCTTCACATGGATCTAAGGAAAGTTCCTTTTCCACAATATAATTTTTTTCTATTGTTCTATGTCCTAGAACTGATTACTCTATAGAATAATAGATTTAGTAAAGATTTAATGTTATGGTAATACAGAGAATAATTTTGGTTTTGGTAGGAAGATTTTTACCATATTTAGAAGAATATTCTAGAATATTTGTGTGTCTGGAGGCAGGGGGTAACATTTTTTTAAATTAAAGGTACTGCCACTTAGCTTTTTTTTTTTTTTTTTTTTGCGGTACACGGGCCTCTCACCGTTGGGGCCCCTCCCGTTGCGGAGCACAGGCTCAGGACGCACAGGCCCAGCGGCCATGGCTCACGGGCCCAGCAGCTCCGCGGCATGTGGGATCCTCCCAGACCGGGGCACGAACCCACGTCCCCCGCATCGGCAGGCGGACCCTCAACCACTGCGCCACCAGGGAAGCCCCACTTTGCATTTTTATATTGTTGTTCAATATTCCTCTCCCCTCCCAAACTTCCTGAAGGACACTGAAATGATACAAATATGTTGCAAGGAACACTGAAAAGGTGACTTTTTTTTTATTAACATCTTTATTGGAGTATAATTGCTTTACAATGGTGTGTTAGTTTCTGCTGTAGGTGACAGGTTTTGAATAGTACTCAGGTATTAGAAGCAAAATATCTTATAAAACTAACTTTTGGGGCTTCCCTGGTGGCACAGTGGTTAAGAATCTGCCTGCCAATGCAAGGGACACAGGTTCGAGCCGTGGTCTGGGAAGATTCCACATGCCATGGAGCAACTAAGCCCGTGTGCCACAACTACTGAGCCTGTGCTCTAGAGGCTGCGAGCCGCAACTCCTGAAGCCCAGGTGCCTAGAGCCCGTGCTCTGCAATAAGAGAAGCCACTGCAATAAGAAGCCCGTGCAGCACAACGAAGAGTAGCCTCAGCTCACCGCAACTAGAGAAAGCCCGTGCACAGCAACAAAGACCCAACACAGCCAAAAACAAATAAATTAATTAATTAATAAAATTAAATTAAATTAAAAAAAAACTAACTCTTGGTTTGAGAAATTGTCGCTGTGTTCCATGGTGCTGAAGCAACTGAATATACAACCATGTGGAAATGTAAATGGACAAGACTCAAACTCTTCGTCATGCTAAGGACTCTAGCAAAGTAGACTTATTTGTCCATTATGCAAATAGGAAGAGGAGAGAGCCAAGAATCCTCTTCTGATAATGTTTGCACCACTTGGGAACACAGGTGTCAACTACAACATTATCACCAGGACAACAAATAAGACTATCCTAACAAACCATAACAAGTAAAACAGGTATCACTGAAGGTTATGTTCACATGACATGGCAATAATTTTTAAAATCTCTAGCATCTACAAGACTCCTTTGCTCAAATAATAATTCCAATGATAGATTTATATTAGAGAGAAGAGAATGAGCTGGTAACAGTTATGAATATTTGTACAAGACTTCATACCACATAGGAAACAAGAGTGGTGTCCTTGTGAGAGTACACATTTACCACCTTCCTCATCAGATCCCTTGACCAAGTTTTAAGATGAGGAAGAATGCCTCTCCCTTTGTAGCTGCAGTAGAGAAGAAACATTTTCTTCATCTCTTTACTAGACTTTTTTCTATATTTTCAAAGTCCATCTCTGAAATACCATAAGTTAGCATTAAAAGCAGAACACAGACCTGTGGGGCTCAGGTTTAAAATGGAAAAATGGATTGTTAGGATTTGACTTGACAGTAGTGAAATAGTAGGAATTCATCTTCCACATTACAGAAGAACGAGAGTCAGACTGACATCAAACTTCTTATCAGAAACTCAGGTACTAACACACGGTGAGGAAACAGATACCAAGCTCTTTGGTAACATGATTATAAACTAGAATATTGTATCCAGACAAACACAATTAAGTGTGAAAGTAGAATGAAGACATTTTCAGACATGCAAGAACTTGGAACATTTATTTCTTAACATGCTCATTTTGGGGAAGTTGCTTGAAAATATTTTGCAGCACAACAAGGAGGAAAAAAAGGGGAAGACCAGTGACCCAGGAAACGGCAAAATAAATCAAAAGAGCAGGAAAGGGAAGTTCCCAATATGATTTGCCGTGGAGCAAGATGAAAGAGCAACCAGGAGAGATTGGAGGAGAATGTGATGCCCAGGAGGGAGGGTAGTAGGAAAAAAAGGGGTGGGGAGGAGAATGGTAATAAGTGATAGAATAACAATATAATGAAATAATTGGGAAAAGTTGAAACTAAGCAAACGGCACAAAAGACCAAAAAAAGAGTAGAAATACCAGAAAAAAAAAACCCCACACAATTTAAAAAAGGAAATGAAAGCATAGTGTGGCCCTTGGTTTCAAAGTAAAGACAGAACTACCCCTTGGGGATAAAAATTTCGTGTTGGGAGCGTAGTGGCCCATCAAATTGAATGGACAAAGTCCATGTAAATTACAGAAGGCCTTCAAAGCTGGACTCAGAGATTTGTGCCCACGGTCTGATAAGCACAGAGAGCCATACTGGTTCTTGAGGAGGAGAATGAAAAGATAAAGGCAGCACTGCAGTGATGTTAGCTGGCAGGAGGAGAAGCAGGGAGCCAAAGGATAAGCCTGTTGCAATTTTCCAGGCATGAGGTGGAGGAATAAATGGACAATAGAGGAGGAAAAGAGAACAACCAGAAAGGCATTTCCGACAAGGACTACAGGACTCTGGTATCAGGAGTGGGTAAAGGCTGGGGATAGTTCCAGTGATTTCTGGTCTGTGAACTGGGAAAGCGGTGATGGCTGTTATCTAGTGTTGCTGTTTTACTATTATGCTCATTCTTCTCCTCCTCCTCCTCCTTCTATTCCTCTCTCCAAGCTGACATTAAGCTCCTTTGACTCTAGAGACTAAAGCCTGTGTTTGTTTCCTTGACGGCAGCACTGGGTCCTACAACAAGAGTCACTCCGCTGGTGCTTGTGATTGTGTGACTGTAGGTGGTGGTGGTGGTGGTGATGGTGATGATGATAACTATGATGTTTCAGTGCCCTAAAGACAGTGGGGAGGAGGAGTGACTTGGGGCATAAAATAATGATGGTAGAATTAGAGCTTCTGAGAGATATCAGCTCCTATTGGAAGTTCAAAGAAAGTACTTTTGAAAATATTGCTGTTACCTCTGTAGTGAAATACCTTCATTTTTCCTTTCTTTAGTACCCTTTACTTAACTCCATCTATACAGGGATCCCCTGCTTTTCCAAACTTTGCTCTATGCCACTTCGCTTTTACGAAAGACCTACATTAGTACCTGTTTTCACTTATTAAAAGAAATCTGAAAAAGATTTTCACTTCTACAAAACAAGGCAAAAATAGTGTTCAGTGCTTGTTTTGCAGCAAGCCATTATAGAGGCAGCGCACACCCTAAGCAGTAGAGTAGCACTGCCAACCTCCTTCCCCGGTAACTACATACACTCAGCATCTCAGCATCAAGCCTCCATGGCTTAGAGCTGTGTCTATGAGCACTTCTGCTTTATCTCAATTTATTCTGTGCATCCTTTAGCAAGAAGTGTCCTAAGGTAACTGCTTCTTTGCTTTACGTCATTTTGGCTTATAAAAGGTTTCACAGGAACACTCTACTTTCAGAGAGAGAGGAAACCTGTACTTATGTAGAAATTAAACCAACCAGTATTGGAAGATCTAACTACAGTCAAACTTACTTCCGTATTCTTCTTTCATATCCTTTTTTGACTGAAAACAGACTCTTTTTTAGGAAGCAGAGCTATTTAAACAGGCTGTGCACTGGGAGTAAGGGTCTTTCACATCTTGTTTCATTCTTCTTTCTGAAGATTAAAAAAAATGTTACTTTCCAGGCTTCCCTGGTGGCACAGTGGTTAAGAATCTGCCTGCCAATGCAGGAGACACAGGTTTGATCCCTGGCCAGGGAAGATCCCACATGCCGTGGAGCAACTAAGCCCGTGCACCACAACTACTGAGCCTGCAAGCCACAACTACTGAGCCCACATGCCACAACTACTGAAGTCCATGAGTCTAGAGTCCATGCTCTGCAACAAGAGAAGCCACGACAATGAGAAGCCCGTGTACAGCAATGAAGAGTAGCCCCCGCTCGCCGCAACTAGAGAGAGCCCGTGAACAGCAACAAAGACCCAACACAGCCAAAAATAAACAAATAAATAAATAAATTTATAAAAAAATTAAAATGTTGGGACTTCCCTGGTGGCGCAGTGGTTAAGACTCTGTGCTCCCAACGCAGGGGGCCCGGGTTCGCTCCCTGGTCAGGGAACTAGGTCCCACATGCATGCCGCAACTAAGAGTTCGAATGCTACAACTAAGGACCCTGCCTGCCACAACCAAAACCTGGTGCAACCAAATAAATAAGTAAATAAATATTTTTAAAATAAATAAATAAAATAAAAATGTTACTCTCACAGAAAGCACTAGGTGGCACTTGTGATGTATTCAATAGTTGCCTCAGATCCTTTTTGGAAAAGGTTTGGTAGGGAAAAAAAATGCAATAAATATTAAAATGGGAAAACCTTCATTATAATAATGAAAATCAGTATCTTATGATTGTGTTTACTGTGTTACTGTGTATGAGCAATATCTTTATGCAGCATTTGCATTTAAAATCTGGGCTTTGCTTCCTTTATAAAAACTGCAAGAGGGGAACCAGCATTTCTATAGTATGTGAAAACCCCAAGTCACTAAAATAATAAACAAGGGGGTAATATTTGATTTGCAAAAAAACTGACTACAGGTGTTCTTTGAAACAGTCAGTTTCTCTATTGTATTTAAAATATTTTAATCTGTAACAAAAGATTATAAAATTAAGTTTTCCAAGATCCATCTATTATGTAAAGCAAAATAAATTATCACCAATTTAAAATAAGGCACTATAGATTAAAGGTTTTTTGAGTAATATTAACCAAAAAAATAAATAAATTTAAAGCTGATGTTTTAGGACTTTTTTTCTTTTTTTACCATCTTTAAACTGATAACATAATGACTTTAAGCAAATTCACTGTCTTTTCTGGTATTTGGCAGTTCCTATTTGGCAAGTTGCTTAATTATCTCATGGTCCCACTTTACTATAAAGAGATTTCAAGTTTTTTTAACAGAAATGTAGGTTGAGAAGGTATTATTTCAAGTAGAAAATACTGTTGCTCAATACCATAGCAAAAACAGTAGCCTGTGGACCCTCTCATGTTATTGCATCTTTTCTCTACCTATTGTCTAGGTCTTCTCAGTAACCATTTTATGGATTAGGTTCACTCATGGCCCCATCTCACTTTTCTATCCTATTCTTCCCTTGCCTCATTTTCATTTCTTATTTTAAATGTACTTTTCCTTGCTTTGTAGGATAATTTAACACAATGCAATCCTTTTGGAACAAGACGGGTTATAAATAAATTAATAATAATGCTAATATGCTGTCTTGTAATTGCACTAATTTGTAGGTTTGAGATGAAATTGACATTTTGAAGGTAGTATCTCATGTAGTAGTAAACTCAGCATGTCAGAATTCAGAGCTAAATATGCAAAACTGCACCAGTACCGAACAAATCTGGATTTCAGTGTAACAGTTGAGTTTCTTTGGTTGCAAATGATAGGAATGGATTCTGGCTAACAAGCAAAAACGGACTTTAACAGAGTACTAGCCAGGAACTCATGGGATGGACAGGGGGCTAGAGGGCCAGACCTGGACACAAGACAGGAATGAGGACAGGCTCCTGGGGTCCAGGCAGCAAAAACAACTTACAGATCTTGTCAAGGTGCTGCTGCTCCAATGTATACTCACACTTTATCTCCCATCCTTGTACGTCCCTAACTCAAGGTTAAAAGTTCTAAGAGTCTAGATTGTTTAATGTGTTCTGTGAATTCACAGATTTCTAGTGCTACAATCATGGGAAATTTAGTATGGAGTAAAGGCTCTGTTGTGAAAGGCTGCCAAAGTACAAAGAAACATAAATTTGGAAAAATAAAAATCCCAGGAGTCCAGTTGCCTTCCCTTGGGTCACATGTGGCTCCTTGGTTACACTGGGATGAGAAATATTGATTTACATCCCTACCAAGATTGTCCACAAAAGGGGAGAAGTAATTCCCCAATAAGAAATTGGGGTGTTCCTGGGAAGGAAGATGATTGCTGGCCACTCAAAAAACAACCTAGGTGCACTAAACTAGAGGAAGAGTAGATTGTTAATTTCTGTGTCATATTGTAGACCCCTGTAATGGGTTGAACAGTGTCCCCCCCCCTCCAAATTCATGTTCAGGAAGGACTTCACAATGTGATCTTACTTGGAAATAGGGCAACTGCAGATGTAATTAGTTAAGGATCAAGATTAGATCTTACTGTATTAGAGTGAGCCCTAAATCCAATGAGAGTGTCCTTATAAGAGACAGAAGAGGACACAGAGAGACACACAGAGAAAATGTGATGCGAAGATGGAAGGAGAGATTGGAGTGATGTGCCTATCAGTCACAGGATGCCAACGATTGCTGCAACCACCAGAAGCTAGGAAAGAGGCATGGGAAGGATTCTCCCTCAGAGCCTCCAGAAGGAATGAACCCTGCCACCACTTCTGGCCTCCTGAATGGCGAGAGAATAAAGTTATTTAAGCCATTCAGTTTGTGGTAATTTGTTACGGCATCCCTAGGAAACTAACATAGCCCCTAAGAACTGTTTTGGCAAAACCCTAAGTGGTAAAATGCATTTACTAAGCACCATGAAAGTAGGGGCTTAGTAAATGCATTTTAATGAGAGTGAACAAAAGTCTTTTTTTCCTATTTCAAAAGAAAATAAATCTACGACCACAAAGAGCTACTGAATACCTCTTATGCACCAGGCACTGTTCTAGGGGTTGGAAATATAGCCATGAACAAATTAGCAGTGAACAAATTAGGTAAGCTCATGGAGCTGCATTTATAGGGGAAACAATTAAACAAGTAAACAAGACAAATTTTGTCAAGATCAGGGCAATGAAGAAAGTGAAGCTGCATGCTGTGATATAGAGTGATATACAGGAAGTGAGGAGTCAGTACAGATTGGGTGATCAGGCAAGGAGGAGAGAGCTGAGACCTCAATTATGAAAAGCCAGATGTTCATGACCCAGAGGGAAGTATTCCAGGCAGAAGGGACTGCGAGAACCTAGAGCTGAGTGACCACCGACAAGCGAAAGGAGATGAAAGGGCAGATCTAGGCAGAAACAGATCACAACTTCTCTTCTAGATATGTCATGGAAGTGGAGGATTTTAAGTAGGAGAATAACATCATCTGATGTAAATATTTACAGTCAGTCCGTTTGCTATGTAGGGAGAAGACTGTATGGGCTAGAAGGAGCAGGGGTCACTTGGGAGACTGTAGAATTAGGCCAAATGAGAGGAGGTGGAGCTCAGATTAGGGTGGGAGAGGGATGCTGAGAAGTGGACTAATTCTGGGTATGTGTGAGGCGGAGTTTGACAGGACTAGTATGTATTAGTTAAGTGCCTTCTCTTGGTCCAGTATTGCTTGAATTTCTATAAAAGACACAAAAAAATATTATTTTACCAAGACTCTAATATCTAGGAGTTTTGCTTTTAATTGGACAGATGTGTATTTATCTGATATATTTATAAAACATATACAGACTCAAAATGCTTCAGAGTGTGATAGAGGCAATAAATGTAGGAAAGAAGGCTCCAGTGTGGGTGAAGTTAAGAAAGAAAACTTCATGAACTTGAGATGGGCCTTCAAGGATACATAAGACTGAAGGAGAACATTCCAAGTTGGATAAGCCAGGAACAAAAGAGAAAAGTGAAGAATGAACATGCACTATTTGGGGTAGGTGAATAAACTAATCTGACTGGATTAGAGAGGTTGTATACAGTGGATAATGCCAATTAAATAAGATCAGTAGAGTGATAATAGATGATAGAACACTTTGAAATCCAGGATGAGTTTAGATTTAATCTCTCAGGCCAAGGCTCAGCAAACTTTCTGAAAGGGCCAAATAATAAATGCTTTAGGTTTTGCAGGTCATAGGGTCTCTGTCACAACTACTCAACTCTCCATTGTGGTGTGAAAGCAGTCATAGACAATACTTTTTAAATGAGTGCAGCTGTGTTTTAGTAAAATCTTACAGAAACAGGTGGCAGGACAGATTTTGTTCTTGGACTAGAGCAGCAGAACAATAAAATAAAACTGGTGTTTTATCAATTTTTAAAGTAACCATGTAAAGGTTCCGGGCATTTCTTACTCAACATCCATTTCCCTATTCCGCCTTCCTCAGAATTTCCAGACTTTCAGTCAGATGTCTCTCTCATGTTTATCAAGAAGCTGACTGAACTCCCAGCACTAGAGGAGTGGTCTCAGATTGGTCTAAATTCATTAGGTCAAACCATTCCTCTTTCTACAATGACTGGATCATATAAGCCCCAGCTAAGCCACACAGTGCATGCCATTTCTCAGGCACACATGTCAGTACAGGAAGGGCATCTGGGCTAATTTTGTCCAGTAACACATAATGTATCCTTTACAGTAATGGGCTTCTAGGAAAGAAGCTTTTTCAGTTCTCTGGAAGAGCCACCATAAGGGATACTTCTTCCCTTTCTGGGCAGAGTGATATATAGATATGAAATTTGAATTTCTGGATTCATTTTGCCACTCGGAGAGAAGCCAGTTTTGGAACGAGGCTGACAAGACTAAAGGCAGAGCAGAGAAAGGTAAAGAATCCAGGTCTTTGAGGACATGGTTGAACTATTAAATCAAACCAACCCTGAAGCCTATACTACCTTGGACTTTTTAGTTCTATTAGCCAGTAAACTACACTCATTGCCTAAAAATTGTCTGAGTTGAGTTTTCAGGTACTTGAGATTAAAAGTATTCCACTGTCTTAGAAAAATAATATGGAATGGGGAGACACTGAAAAGAGTTAGACCAGGTGGGAGACTAGGTCTGCAGTGATAAGGCACAAGGCAGCAGTGAGAAGAAGAGTCATTGGAAAGAGAGAATTGATGTGTGAGGCAAATCTATATCAATACAACCGGAATTCTTACACTCAATAAAAGGCTAAGGGGAAAAATTTAAGGAATATAGTGAGTGAAAGTTTGAGCCCACTCCCAAGGAAACAGATGTAAAACATAAGAGAACTGGAAGGTTGAAGATGAAAGAGACATTTATTTGAAGATTCAGCCCAATCACAGTCCAACAGATGATATCCGCTAGCAACAAAAGATGTAAAGCCATAAGTATTTAAAATATATAAAGTACTCACTCATCACAAAACGTACAACCAGGTTCCATAAAGCAGTGTGTAAAACCATTAAGTATAGTAAAAAGAAAAAAATAATAAACATCTGTGAAAATAAGATAAACTAGTGAGAACTGTTGGGTTATTTTTTGGAATGTAAGAGGGGTCATTAAGAACCAAAAGGAAGTGGGTAGGCTTACTGAATGACAGATTGGGAAAACCTTATTAGAAAGGGTAGGACTGATCAAGCCATTCTAGTTATTCACTTTTTCATCTATTTTGGCCAGGGGACATTCTGTCAATAGAACATGAAGTCCACTGACATATAACTTCTGGGAGCCTCAGTAAAATAATAGGGTAAACAAGGGAAACAGATAAGAACTGCTGGAAGAAAGAGGCCTAGCAACGATTCATACAAAATCACTAAGCCTTTTCATATTTCAGTGATGAAAAGGTAAAAAGAGACTTTTGGTTTCTAGTCCAGCACATAAGAAGCTTGGAAGTTGCCGCTCCAACCTAACAATAAGTAAAAGGCAAAAATCAACACATCTTCTTAGACCCAAAAGAGAAGTGAAGTCACAGGGCAAAATGCTGCTCCCAAAATTGGAGAGACCAACAGGCAAATACTGAGAATCACAGCTCACTGGAGCAGCAACCTCTGTGGGAACCAGCACCGAGGTAGGGAAACCTGAACTATGATTTACAAATTGCTGGAGGCTCAGTGTGGAGAACTCTGAAAACTCAAGGGGGCCCCAGTCATTGGGGGCTTCCACATATTTGTGAGTTTTACCTTCTGGATCTCCACCAGGTTCTCACAGTAAACACTGAAGAAAAATCCCACCACAACCTGCTTCCCCACCATGCTTCTGGCAGAACTATTCTGCAGGAACTATTTTGGAATAAACCAGAACATTCAGTTCCTAACAAGGTCTGCCTTCAGGAGAAACTATTTAACCAGAGCCTAACCTGGTGGGGTTTTATCAGAGCCTAAATGGCCTAGGGAGGGGAAATACCCAGTTCAAGCCCCCTCTAGCCATCCTGTTCCATCTCAGCGTATCGGTGGGGGGACTGAGAAGCACATGTGAAGTTCACAGTCCAGAGGCACAGTCTCACTAAAAGACTGAGACTTAATCATAGAACTATAAGACACTTCCCTTCTTCCCCCACCCCCCACAAACCGAGGCTCCAAGTGGGCTCCCACCAACCTAGGCTCCTGGCTGGGCCCAGCACCAGGCCGACTACCAAAGACCAGGCTTTTGACCCAACCCAGCACCAGGCCAGCTCCTATAACCCCAGGCCCCCATCCCACCTCAGTGCCGTGCTGGCCCCCATGGATACAGACTCCAGATAGGCTGCTACAGACCCAGGCTCCTAGCCCACCCCATCACTAGGCCAGGCCCTGAGGCCCTACCCTCAAGGCTGGCTCCCATGGACCCAGGCTTGCAGTCTGCACCAGAACCAGTCTGGACCCACAGACACAACCTCTAGGCTGGCCCTTGAGGCCCCAGGTGACAGGATGCCTCCTATAGCCCCAGACTCCAGGCTTGCCCTAGTGCCAGGCTGGCCCTGTGGCTCCAGCCTCCAGGCCAGTTCCTATGAAATCAGGCTCCCAGTCCATCCCAGTACCAGATAAGCCCCATACAGATTCAGATGATGGGCCCATCCACTGGTCCTTGGCACCTGGTTGGCTCCTGTGGACCCAAGATCCAGGTCTGCCCATACAGACCCAGGTCCCAGGCCCATCAGTGCAAGACTCAAGCACCAGGCCTGCCCCAGTGAGCCATCATGGACCCAGACACCAAGCTGATCCCCATTTACCCAAACACCAAGCCTTTATACCTACTAACCCAGGCACCAGACCTGCCTGCCCAAGGAATCCAGCAGCAAGCCTGCCCATAGACACACCAGATGATCCACCCAGAATCTCTGGATAGGCTGACAGGCTCTGCCTGTCAAAGTCAGCCTGTAAAGACTGGAAGAGGTGACTACTTCCTCAAAATCACAGGTACCAACGCAAGGCCAGAGGGATCATGAATAATCAAAGAAACACAACTCCACCAAAGGAAGCTATTAAAACTCCAATGACTGACCTTAAAGAAATGGAGATCTATGAACTGTCTGACAAATAATTCAGAATAATCCTCTTAAAGAAATTCAGTGAACTAAAAGAAAACAGACAATTAAATGAATTTAGGAATATAATGCATGAAGAAAATGAGTTCAACAAAGAAACAGAAACCATAAAGAAAAGAAAGACAGAAATCTTAGAGTTGAAGAACACACTGCCTGAAGAATTCAACAGTTTCAACTGAGTTGAAATAGACTCAATCAAGCAAAAGAAAGAATTGGTTAACTAAAGGGCAGGTCATTTGAAATCATCCAGTCAGAAGAGCAAAAAGAAAAAAGAATGAAAAGAAGGAAGACAGTTTATGTGAATTATGAGATACCATTAAAAGAAACAATCTACACATAATTGGAGTCCCAGAATGAGGAGAAAGGGAGGAAGGAGCAGAAAGCTTATTTAAAGAAATAGTGACTGGGCTTCCATGGTGGTGCAGGGGATAAGAATCCCCCTGCCAATGCAGGGGACACAGGTTTGAGCCCTGGTCCAGGAAGATCCCACATGCCGTGGAGCAACTAGGCTCGTGCGCCACAACTACTGAGCCTGTGCTCTAGAGCCCATGAGCCACAACTACTGAGCCCACGCACCACAACCACTGAAGCCCACGTGCCTAGAGCCCATGCTCCACAACAAGAGAAGTCCCTGCAATGAGAAGCCCACACACCACAACAAAGAGTAGCCCCTGCTCGCCGCATCTAGAAGAAAGCCTGCGCGAAGCAACGAAGACCCAACGCACCCAAAATTTTTTTAAAAATTAAAAAGGAAAAAAAGAAACAGTGACTGAGAACTTCCCAAATCTGAGGAGATGTCTGGACATCCAAATTCATGAAGCTAATAGGTCATCCCAAAATTTCAACCCCAAATGATTTTCTCCAAGGTACATTATAATAAAACGATATAAAATCAAAAACAAAGAGAGAATTTTAAAAGCAGCAAGAGAAAAAACTTCTTCGTATATAAAGGGTACCTGCAAAAGGCCATAACCAACAGATTTCTCAGCAGAAAACTTGCAGGCCAGGAGAGAGTGGGATGATATATTCAGAGTATAAGAACTAGAAAATCTGCCAACCAAGAATACTTTACCCAGCAAAGTTGTCTTTCAGGAACGAAGGAGAGATAGACTTTCCCAAACAAACAAAAGCTGAGGGAGTTCATCACCATTAGACCTGTGTTATAAGATATGCTGAAAGGAGTTATTCAAGCTGAAATGAAAGGATGCTAATTAGTAACATGAAAACATATGTATGTAACTGAAAGACCCTCAGTGGAAAGAACCTACTATAAGAATATAATAATTGTAGCAAATATTTATTGACAACTTACTAGTGCAAAGGTACTGTTCAAAGGCATTAATTTATTTAATTCTCACAGCAATTTGATGAGGTAGTTACTATAATTATCCTGATTTTATAGACGAGAAAACTGAAGCACAGAAAAGTTAAGTCACTTATTCAAAGCCACGCAGCTTTCAAGTGGCAGAACTAACAGTCTGATGGAGGCAGTCTGGCTTTGGAGCTTCTGCACATCGCTGCCACTTCCAGAGCCCAGGTGGGGAGGAGTCAGATTCAGGAAAGACTAGTGAGCACAGAAATTAGTAAGAATGGGTGATATGTTTTCTAAACTTTAATGAATTGAATTATTCTGTGGTTTTTCAAAGAGGCAAAATTAAAATTCTGAGCAATACTAATAAGGAAGATTGTAGGGTGATAGGGGAGGCGAGCTGTGTTCAATAGTGAAGTGTTTTAAATTTCTTTTCTTGTCTAGGAAGGAGCCAGAGATTAATTTCAGACCTTGGGTTTTTTTTTTTTTTGGTTGTTTGTTAACTTTAAATACATGTGTTAATAAAAAAATAAAGAAAATATTCATGAAATTTACTGAAATTCCCATTAGAGAATTAAGTAAATGAACTATGACACACATATATAGAATAATATAACCCAGTTTAAAAAAAGGATGTGCGAGTTGAAATGGAAAAATATTCTCAATATATTGAGTAAAAAAAAAGAGGTTATAAAATGTTTGCATTTTAATAAACATATATGTGCTTTTGAGTGTGTATATATATATATGTATACATGTTTCTGCATATGTTAACTAAGATTGTTTCTGTTGTCGTTACTGAATACTTTTTGTCTTCTACTACATAAATGTTGGTACATTTTTAAAAGTGTGCACACATACTGTCCGTTATTATAATCAGAAAAGAAAAAGAAAGGTTGTGATTTGGGGGGAAAAGAAAAAAGAAAATGTCATGTTTTGCTCTGTCTGGCCATTCCACTATTTTTGGATATTTTGTCCCTATTGACCTCAAATAGCAGTTTATATGAAACATTCTCTGTGGATCAGGATTCTCTGTGTTACTAGAAATACTTATAGCCTTCAACATCACTAAAAGCAAACAAAGAAAAGCATGGTTGAGGGAGGGGAAATAAGACAAAAATGCAAGCACATCTTGACATGTAGTCCAACCCCAGGTGCGTGATCAAGGGGAGGAGGGACCCAGGCCCCGTGCACACAGGCTGACGTCCTGCTCCAGCAGGATAGCTTCGTTTTTTCCTCAGATGACAATACCAATGATTGTGGCTAGGGAAGGAAAACTGCGTTGAGGAAAAGAATGGCTCCCTATGACTAGAAGTTTGATCAGTGTGGCAGTCTCACGCTACAAGTTGGCTTTAGCAGCACAATTGCTCTCACTCAGCGTTTTGGCACATTGGTTCATTGTATCCTCTACCAGACGTCACGCCCAATCAGACCAGTTTGTCCAATGATAACTCTGACAACTGACTGCAGCCCATACTATCATGTCTGCTACCATGAACCTCCGCTGTCCCCAACACACACAGAGACAGACTTGTGCCCCCTCCCCCAAGACTGGGCATCCTTATTCTTATAAACGGAGCTCCATTGAGTACTTACAGTATTCAGGGAACTGAGCTAAATGCTAGGAACCGAAAACAGGGGTTTATAATCTGTCAGGAAGACATACACTAGGGGCAATTAGGCTCTTACAGGATAGAATTAATTTAGTTTGTGAATAATCTGGTTTGTTGGTGTTCCTATGAAAATATGTGTGGTAGCCGAAAGTGGCCCTCCAGAGATGTCCCTGTCCTAATTCCCAGACCCTGTGAACATGCTATCTTACACGACCAAAGGGACTTGGAAAAATTACACAAAGCAAATGTGTGTTTAAGTAAAGGACCTTGAGAAGGGGAGATTATTCTGGATTACCCAGGTGGACTCAATCTAATCATATGAGTC